>NC_080397.1:65161837-66361837 GCF_030265065.1 Corythoichthys intestinalis
GTCTTGGCGGAGTCCAACCCTCACTGGGAACGAATTGGACTTACTGCCGGCAATGCGAACGAAACTCTGACACCGGTCGTGCAGGGACCGAACAGCCCTTACTAAGGGGCTCGGTACCCCGTACTCCCGGAGCACCCCCCACAGGACTCCCCGAGGCACACGGTGGAACGCCTTTTCCAGATCCACAAAACACATGAAGACTGGTTGGGTGAAATCCCATGCACTCTAGAGAAGGTGTAGAGCTGGTCCACTGTTCCACGGCCGGGACGAAAACCACACTGCTCCTCCTGAATTCGAGATTCGACTTACCGACAGACCCTTCTCTCCAGTACCCCTGAATAGACCTTACCGGGAGGCTGAGGAGTGTGATTCCTCTATAATTGGAAGACACCACCCCGGTCTGCCAATCCAGAGCCACTGTGCCCGATGTCCACGCGATGTTGTAGAGGTGTGTCAGCCACGACAACCCCACAACATCCAGAGCCTTTAGGAACTCTGGGCGGATCTCATCGACCCCCAGGGCCTTGCCACCGAGGAGCTTTCCAACCACCTCAGTGACTTCAACCCCAGAGATCGGAGAGCCCACCTTGAGTCCCCAGACTCTGTTCCCTCAAAGGAAGGTGTGTCGGCGGGATTGAGGAGGTCTTCGAAGTATTCTCCCCACCGACTCACGACATCCCGAGTTGAGGTCAGCAGCGCCCCATCTTCACTCTACACAGTGTTAATGGTGCACTGCTTTCCTCTCCTCAGACGCCAGATGGTGGACCAGAATTTCCTCGAAGCCGTCCTGAAGTAGTTTTCCATTGCCTCGCCAAACTCACTCCATGTCCGAGTTTTTGCCTCAGCGACCGCCAAAGCTGCAGTTGGCCAGCCGGTACCTGTCAGCTGCCTCCAGAGTCCCACAGGCCAAAAAGGCCCGGTAGGCCTCCTTCTTCAGCTTGACGGCATACCTTACCGTTCTTGTCCACCAGCGGGTTCGGGGATTGCCGCCATGACAGGCACCAACTACCTTACGGCCAGAGCTCCGATCGAACGCCTCAACAATAGGGGTGCGGAACAGGGTCCACTCGGACTCAATGTCCCCCACCTTCCCCGGGACTAGGGAGAAGTTCTGCCGGAGGTGGGTGTTGAAGCCCTTTCTGACAGGGGATTCTGCCAGACGTTCCCAACAGACCCTCACAATACGTTTGGGCCTGCCAGGTCTGGCCAGCATCTTCCCCCGCCATCGGAGCCAACACACCACCAGGTGGTGATCAGTTGACAGCTCAGCCCCTCTCTTCACCTGAGTGTCACAAAACATGAGGTCGCAAGTCCACTGACACGATTACAAAGTCGATCATCGAACTGCGGCCTAGGGTGTCCTGGTGCCAAGTGCACATATGGACACCCGTATGCTTGAACATTGTGTTCGTTATGAACAAACCGTGACGAGCACAGAAGTCCAATAACAAAACACCACTCGGGTTCTGATCGGGGGGCAGTTCCTTCCAATCACGCCTCTACAGGTCTCACTGTCATCGTCCACATGAGCGTTGAAGTCCCCAGAGGGGGCGCACTCCAGCACACCCTCCAAGGACTCCAAAAAGGGTGGGTACTCTGAACTGCTGTTCGGTGCATAGGCACCAACAACAGTCAGAACCTGCCCCCCTCCCGAAGGCAGAAGAAGGCTACCCTCTCGTCTTCCGGGGTAGACCCCAACGTACAGGCACCAAGCCGGGGGGGAATAAGTATGCTCACACCTACTCGGCGCCTCTCACCGCGGGCAACTCCAGAGTGGAAGAGAGGCCAACCCCTCTCGAGAGGATTGGTACCACAACCCAAGCTGTGTGTGGAGGAGAGTCAGACTATATCTAGTCGGAACTTCTCTGCCTCACACACCAGCTTGGGCTCCTTCCCATCCAGAGAGGGGACATGTCCCCAAAGTTAGCTTCAGCTGCTGGGGGTCGGACTGCCAAGTAGAGCAGGGCGGTAAACCGAAAATTTACCGTTACCGAAATTCTTCACGATGACTGGCGTAATTTTGACCACGTCGGTAAATTCGGTAATTTAATAAAAGAAGAAAATATAGTCTGTTCATCCCGCTTTGACTCTGCGTTGTTCGGCTATGTTCATTCCCCTTTAAGAAAGCAGACAGTGTGCTTACATTTGGAGTCACATGGTTTTCAGGAAGCCAATCAAACAGAAGCCCGGTAGGCTAACGCTAGCTGCTATGCTAGCGGCTAACGCTACAAGTAAACGGGATGGAGTCGGGCTTAAGTTAGCTTTGCCAAACTTTCACCCAACATTAAGTAAACTCTTGACGGGTTCCAGATAGGGATGGAAAAACCGAGGCTTTCTGAAACAATGAACCACTTTTAAGACAATTGCCCTAAATTGAATCACTGTTTGACACACTGCAAGAGCCCCATCTACTGGATAAACAGTGCGCGTTTCTTTTTAAAAGTAAAGTTGACAAATTGCCTCAGCATTACATATCTTCAATAGAATTAAGTGGATGTCGTCTATTTCAACCAGGAGATCGTGTCATCATTAAGTGTGATTTACACAATTAAAGTTGACCTCTTTAAGCCTGTGTCATTGCTTTTGTCTGTGAAGATGTGTTCAAAGCAGTATTTGTAATACACGACAGTGCTCGTCTTGTAAGTGGCTCGTCCTAGATGACGGGGACTAACTATGTATTGTTTATTTTTTGTAAAAATTACAGTGCAATAAGCACAGTGCTTGGGAACAGGAATATTATTTATTGCATACTGTAAGGATTTCCAAAATCATAAGATGTAAATAATTGAGCCGAATAAAAGAAAGGAAAGGTTTGTGAAACATTTTATTTTTTAACTAAGTATAATTTCTGGGGGGCGGGTGAATGTGTCGTATTTGTATCTATTCTAAATATCTAAACGTATTGTTGGGAATCATTCATACCTTAAAATATTACGCAATAATTACCTGACTCCGTTTTAGTGTTATATAAGTTTTACCTTATCACCAAACACTCTTCCAACAATTACGCGTATTCGTTCTGAAAAGAAAGGCGTCAGGAAGCCGGCATTTTCACACACGAGTGGATTTATTCCTAACAAGCAAATCTAATACAGCACTCGGGTCTCAGGTCCCTCTCAGTACAGCCTCGTACTTTCCTGTGTCTATCAGGAGAAGCACACACCCCGAGTTGCCCAAGAATGATTCATACTACACAATATGCAAATACATGTTCCTATTGACTATTGATTGGCTATGTGATCTCTGCAATTATTCTTAGCTTGCTCTGATTGGTTTAAATTCCCCTGCAGGATGGCGGGGTCTTCTCTCTTTATCTCCGGGGGCTCCCTCTCAGTATGTGGGACAGCCGGGTTGTTTTCCCGCCTTTTGAGACAAAAGGGAGCGTCTGCCCCCCTTGTTGTGGTTGACTGTGGGCTTGTTCTGCAAGTCCTGTAATTGTGCCTTCACACACATCTGTTATGTTGTTTCCTGACACTTGTAGGAATGTCTCTGCCATTACATTTGACTGTTGATTAAAGTTATGCATGGTAAAACACTGTTTTCTCTTATTTTGAAATTACTTTACCTTCATTCCCTCTCATGACCTCAGACCACTGAGGTCATCATCACATTTTCCACATTGATTAATGAGTGCATGAATATTTGATCGTAAATCACCACAACAAAAGGATATATTGATTGAAAAGATCCATATTGTCTTCTTCAGACACCCATGTCCCGAAGGGGCACATCCACGTTGTCATCCTCCTTTTCCAAGTCCTTCTCAGTCACATGTTTTTTTTCCCCTTTGAGCGGTTGAGTGGTTCAAGGAACACCATTTGTTTGAAGCAACATCTGTTCTGTAAACTTTATCCCCAGGGGAGGTCATGAGTGGCCAGCTCATCACCCCCCCTTCCACTTTGGTATGTGACTTGTGACCTTTTTCCCCAGGCAAAAGTGTAGAGCAGGACAACTTACTCATGTAAATCAATATAAAACATCAAACTTCATGGGTTACAATTTAATAAAACCCCTAGCTAAAATAAATGTAATTCCCTTTTCCTTCCTAATATTTCCCTAACATTTCCCCCCTGTTTACACAGTGAAGCTGTGTAACAAAAAGATAAATCTGAGAAATAAATATACACACAAAAACAACAGAAGATATAACAACAACAGTAGAAACACATTCAAAATTCATTGGTGAACCAAATCCTCGCCCAAATTTTGCACAGGAAAAAACAACACAGGTAAAATATAAATTAGCATGGTGACAAAACTAGAAAAAAATTATATATATATATATATATAGAAAATCCTCTTCAACAAATTTTATGCAAATCAAATCATGTATCAGTGACTTTAATGTTGTCAGCAAAACCCACAAATGTGTACGACCTATCATCTAAACCTGACTAAAAAATATCTAACTTTGACTGTCTTAATCCATTCTACATTTTTATTGGAAACCTCTTGGAACTGCTTTGTATCTAAATTCAGATGATGTTAGCAAATTAATATAAATTTAATATATCACTGTACTTCATCTTAAAACTAAAAAATCCCACAAATATATCACTCTTTGAACTGGAATAAAACTAAAAACAAACAAACTCTGAGGCGGCACGAGGTAGGGATGTCACGAGGATGACGACGATGGACCCTCATCGCAAAAGGGCCTGTAGTCACAACCACTCCTTGTATGGTTGTCGATTCATGCAGTTCTTGTCCATCCACGAACGACATGGTCAGTCCATCCGGGCTGCAGAAGATGTTGGCTTCCGCATAGATGAGTCAACTGTATCCCCCCAGTTCAGTGGGGCCTCCCACAGACAGACTGCTGCTGCAGTCCTCCAACGGCCTAGATCTCAACTTGGGATGACCCCTGTGTCCACCAGCACGCGAACGTCCATCTTCATGGAGAAACGGTTGACTGTGTTACCTCTAGACCAAGTCTCTGGACATCTCCACTGGCGTGACTGCCAGCTTTCCATCACAGCAGCACAGGTTGGCGGCTGTTGTTGTGGTCCTCGCTTTACTGCTGCCATGGTTCCAGTCACATTCTCCTCCAAAGCATGGAAGACAGCATTTGGGACGGAGCTTTTCAAGTCCCTCTGGTGGCTGTTGCAATGTCTGTGGGGCAAGGGAGCAGCATAGAGACGTCGCGTGTCCATACTGACCAGTCTGAATCTCGCTTGGTCCTCTGAGGAAGGGCGAATGTCTTGTTTGCATCCAAGGAATGAACTCTCTTCCCACCTCGTGTCATACTCAGTCGCTACTCTTCCTATAATAGCCTATGCTAGCCGCAAATATTCAAAAATTAAAATTTAAAATCACATTT
Source organism: Corythoichthys intestinalis (assembly GCF_030265065.1). Classification (NCBI taxonomy): domain Eukaryota; kingdom Metazoa; phylum Chordata; class Actinopteri; order Syngnathiformes; family Syngnathidae; genus Corythoichthys; species Corythoichthys intestinalis. Next base: position 65,167,158 of record NC_080397.1, read on the forward strand.
GCATGTTTTGCTGAGAACATTTTTACTTCTTGAAAAATGTAGCAATTAACACAAACAACATTATTTCATCATAATTGAAAAATTCTTCCCAAAAAAAAATCAAAATATTATGGTTTTGGAATTTAACCCCAAAAATTCCCATCAAAATGTTTTCTTGCACAGATTAAAATCAAACCAAAACAAAGATGTATGTAGTAAAGTTATCATTAACTATATATCTAACTCCCCCTGTTTAGCCATGTGAATTGACAAAACAAAACACAGGGCTGAAAAAATATCTACATTTGCTAACACACAAATAATCTTTACCATTGTTATCTTAAATCAACCCACACATTTCCTAGTGCATGTATATTGATAATCAAATCCACAGTAACACTCTTCTATTTGTCCCACTTTGCATATCAAACTAAAAATTTAATTAAAATCAATGTAGCAGCATGAGCTGAACAATTTAGTTTTACACATTCCCCATCAAAAGCGATAGCAGTTAACTAGTTAATCCTATATTCATTTAAAACTATGCCAAAAATTCAAACCCCTCAAGCTGAGACTTCTTTAGTGTTGGGTCTCTATTCGCTAACACAATCATCTGGAAGATAAAATGGATGTGTTAGTAATCAATCAATAAAACAAACAATTTCATATTCATTTCAAGAATCTCACAAATAGATAACAATGTCATTCAAAATTATGTATTACCATAAACATAAATGGACTGTATCGATCAGTCAGTGCTCCATGTACTGTATAAGTAACGTAGTTTTAATTTCTAAAATATACTACAATAAACAAGTGACAGATCAATTCTACATCTGAAAATCGACTTTAACAAAATCATAAACTAAAACAAAACCAAAAATGAACAAAATTCAATTCTGTAAATGTGCAAAAAGTATGGAAGTAAGTAGTTTATCTAATTCCCCCCAAAATGAATCAAAATATAAATAAAAAGTACAAAGGAAAAAGTAAATAAAATTTTGAATTATACTCAGAAAATTGTAATCATATGCTATTAATTTAGAAATTGTGACAAACGTTATAAAAGAAAAACAACCTATTCCTCTAAATTTCATAAAATTATATAGAATTTTCATAAAATTATATAACATTTGATTAAACCTTTATAACACCCCATAGTAACAGCGCCATACAAGAACAGTTCAGTAAATCTGTACTATCAAGGAGTATTACAAATATGAAACTTAATCTCAGACTCTTCATATTACAATTTTCGTAGTATAATTGTACTTGGCCCAATGCCAATAATTGCTTATGATCAATTTTGTCAGCTCCCATTTTAATCAGTAAATTAAATTTGCAGTGGCATTAATATATCGCGCAATGTTCCACTCAAGATTACAAAATTGGAATTTGTCTTTGTTTTGGAATTTCTTTAGAGCAGACAAAATGTCTTTTCACCTTCTTTGGGTCACTGTCTAAGATTCATCAACATGTAATCCAAAAATTACGATTCCACGACGCAATTATAATCTATTCAATTGATTGTTTTTAGTCAAATACAGTATCTCAATAGGCCTAGGGTATCTTTGGGTAAAGTTTGTAATCAAATTTAAATTTCTATTTCAAATTTAAATTTTCCATATCACAGTGTGTTGTCCACATAAGTCAAAATCAGACTTTTTTACCCAGGCAAAGTTTTTCATTTGAATGGGAGAGTATTTAGGGACTGCAATACTCTTTTAAGGAATCACATCTTTTCTTATTCAAAACCCCTTCAAGTCTAAATTGTTTCATGTTACTCTTACGTCTTACAGACATGCCAGTTGTCATAAAGTTTTTACAATTATCCAGCTTTCTTCCAGATGAACTGTGGTCATAAACTTTTATTACTGTTTACCTTCCTTTCAACACAATTTTGCTCCCCCATACTGTTTGTAGATAACACCTTGTTTTCCTTCCACACATTGTAAGGGACAGCTCCTGTGATCAAATGAACTGAGCAGGTTACATTTGACACTTCCACTGTCTCACAAAGTGTGGATGAAATAAGCATTTTAACATTTGGTGTGCTTGCTACAGTACTTTATTTTAGTAAGAATCTGATTCTTTAGGATCAATTTACTTCACAAAATGTTTTAACTTTCTTCTTTTATTCCACTATGGCTTCTCTGCTATTCTTTAACACTTAAAACACTACCTCTTATAGCATTCAATTCAATGTGTTAATTCTGATCATGATTTCAACTGGCGCTGTTAATATAAATATACCTTTCCAATTGACATCATATAATTTATAATGGAGGATAATTCAACAGTCCAGAGGAGAACAAAGAATGTTTTTTCGTGCACTAAAAAACATCCATTTGTATTTCACTCCAGGTTGGTAGAATTATCTGCTTCCATGTGAATTTTAGAACGGTTTTTTTAATCCCATCTTTTGATTTGTGATCATTATTTATACACTCCTTGTAACAACTTATTTCCCTAGTTTAAACTATTCCTGCCATTCTTAAAAAGCGGCAAGGTTTAGAATTGCTCTAACGTCTGCTAAAACTGATTTTTCATCAGCTATTAATATTTATTTATTTTGTGACATATACCAAACCGCTGCTCCTTCCTCAACAGGAGTTTGCTTAACCAACATTTGGACCTATCTTTATCTATAAGACTTGTATTGATATCTATTATCGTTCCCAAAAATTAATGGGAAGTCTTTCTGACAGTTCTTATAGTATTTTGCCATGTACTTCAAAATCTAATTTAGTCAATCTATACATTATGTCATTATGTGTGATTCCTTTTCTCTTTAAATCTGCCAATAATGACATTTCTCTATTTCTGAATCACCTTCTTCATTGTAAATTTTATAACGTAATACTCTTTTAAATCTAGCCGAATAATTTTCTCCATCTTACTTTGAATGTTAAGAACTAGTTCAAAGATTAATACGTCAGATTACTCTACTTACTTGGAGTACATATTATTATTTGTTTCTTATTAGCTCGATACATCTAAAAGTTGGTCATTTTTTCACCTGAATTCAGAATTTACTTTCAAACAATATTATGAACAATATCTATTCTTGAATGAAGAACTTTTCTAACAATCTAATTTTCTTTTTATCAAATATACTAGCTCTTTGCTTAAAATAAATCTGTTAAGTTTGTTTTCAAATAGCTATTTATCAACAGTTGATCTTTTCCTTTTTCAAAACATTAACTATTTTCTTTCTCTTTTAGCCATTCTCTTATTTTCTTTTAAGAGCGTTCTATAATTTTCACTTTAACTCAATAGTCTATTTTTTATCTCTAATGAGATTCCATTTCAAAAAATTAATATCCTAAATAGTACAAGGGAAAGGCTGGAATATTCCCAGCTGCAATTACAACCTTCCTTTATAATTAATTTGGGCAAAAACCCAGCGGATGCCGTCGAAGACCCCATGTTGCAAATAGGGGCCACCGAAGGGCCGCACTCCTCATGTTGAAAAACTTCTAGGTTTTTCCGATTTTGCACAATAAACGGTCAGCTATTCACAAACAATTCCCTCGCTTATCGACGCTTGTCTCACACGCCCAAAAATTTCCAAGCCCTACATTCTCAGCTCCTCTTTGCTCTGTGCGAAGGGCCAAACGTGTGATTTCCTCTTCTGGCTTGATTTTCAGCGTTGCCAGAGTAGACTTTTCTTGCTCTCTTCATGCTTGCTTCCTCTTCGCCTTCTCGTTCACTTTGCTCGAACCTTCTTTTTCTTTGAGTTTCCCACACGGAGAGGACTTTGAGCTCGTCCTCTATTCTTTCCTTGCACCTCCCTTTTGCCTTCAATGTTCCCACATTCTCCACTTCTTTCAACATGGCTGCCTCTTCATTCTGCACTGTTGCTCCTTCGCTACACTTCCTCAAATCCTTCTTGAGCATTTTCTCCATTCATAAATGCCTTTCTATGCTTCTCTTTTTCCTTCTTCATCTTCCGCTTCTCAATGCCACTCAAAACCTGTAATTCCAACCTTGCGTAATGATCCGTAATTTCACTCCAAACCTTGCTTCTTTCCACTCTTTCTTCCGACCCGATAACCCTCTCATTCGACTTTCCCGCCATTTGTTTAATCCACTCATGTGCGTCCCGACAACCAAACTGACCAGATCGTATCGCTTTTCTCAGTCACACTCACAACAGACACTCTGTTTTACGCACGAATTCGTTTATTTTAGGGTGGTGGACAAAGTCAAACACCTGCGATAATTTATTTGACACGACGAAGATCGAAACGGCCGTAAGTAAATCCCAGATTTTAAACCTTACGGTGGAGTGAGTAAATCCCAGATTTTATACCTCACTACCTATTAACGAGTAAATCCCAGATTTTATACCTCGTTATAAGTACGTAACTCCCAGAGATTTTATAACGCACTAGTCCACACAATTACGTTGAATACGCAAATCCCAGATTTTAAATCGTATTTAACGGAGTAAGTAAATCCCAGATTTTACACCTTACTCTTTTATACTTCAACACTCCTCTCCTCAATAAAACAATAAAATGCAGATTTTAAAAGGATTCTGCTTACCTCTATTTCGTGGTGATCACCGAGAGGAGAAAGTGACAAGTCTGGCTGCCTCGCGCCTCAGGTCGTCACCTGGTGTGGACATCGGGTCCCGGACCCTTTTCCTTACTTTTGGTCGTCGGTTTTCCTTTTTATTCCCTTTCTTTCATCACGTCAGGGTCACCATAGAATTGTTGGGAATCATTCATACCTTAAAATATTACGCAATAATTACCTGACTCCGTTTTAGTGTTATATAAGTTTTACCTTATCACCAAACACTCTTCCAACAATTACGCGTATTCGTTCTGAAAAGAAAGGCGTCAGGAAGCCGGCATTTTCACACACGAGTGGATTTATTCCTAACAAGCAAATCTAATACAGCACTCGGGTCTCAGGTCCCTCTCAGTACAGCCTCGTACTTTCCTGTGTCTATCAGGAGAAGCACACACCCCGAGTTGCCCAAGAATGATTCATACTACACAATATGCAAATACATGTTCCTATTGACTATTGATTGGCTATGTGATCTCTGCAATTATTCTTAGCTTGCTCTGATTGGTTTAAATTCCCCTGCAGGATGGCGGGGTCTTCTCTCTTTATCTCCGGGGGCTCCCTCTCAGTATGTGGGACAGCCGGGTTGTTTTCCCGCCTTTTGAGACAAAAGGGAGCGTCTGCCCCCCTTGTTGTGGTTGACTGTGGGCTTGTTCTGCAAGTCCTGTAATTGTGCCTTCACACACATCTGTTATGTTATTTCCTGACACTTGTAGGAATGTCTCTGCCATTACATTTGACTGTTGATTAAAGTTATGCATGGTAAAACACTGTTTTCTCTTATTTTGAAATTACTTTACCTTCAGTATGCCACTATCTAGTGTATAACAATGCGGAATGAATTTAATGAAATTCAAGTGATGATATTTTTCTATTCATACAAGCTGTTATAAATGTTCACACAAGAATTCTTATTGTTTACAAGATTTTTTTTTAATGCTTAATGTTTAGACTGCATGTGCAATTGTTAAATTCAAAGCTGATAAATAAATTTAACGAGAAACGGTTACTTTGTATTCCATGCATTGATTCAAATTTTCAAATTATATAACAGTTTACTTGGGCAAATTTATCGTCATTTATCGTTATCGAGGTAAATCCGCTCAATTTATCGTGATACGTACTTAAGGCCATATCGCCCAGCCCTACTGCCAAGGCCACCGCCTTTGGCTGCTGCCCAACTCTCTGTGCACCAACCCCTTTGGCCCCTCCCACAGGTGGTGAACCCATGGGAACCCACGTTGCCTTTTCGGGCTGTGCCCGGTCAGGCCCCATGGGGACAGGCCGGGCCACCAGACGCTTGCCTTGGCGCCCACCGTCAGGCCTGTCTCCCCAGTAACCCGCGTCCGGGCAAGGGAAACCTGAGTCCATTTATTTTTCTCATCATGAGGGGTCATTTTGAGCCATGCTTAGTCTGGCCCCTCACCTAGGATCTGTTTGCTATGGGTGACCCTGCCAGGGGCTTAAAGCCCCAGACAACATAGCTCCTAGGATTATTGGGACACGCAAACCCCTCCACCCCAATAAGGTGAGGGCATTCTGCACCTCAGGGCTAATGAGCATCCCTTTGACCCTGGTAGTGCTAGCACAACACCACTTACAGTGTCAGCACAACAGGAACACATGTTCATACTGATGTTAAAGGGTATGACAACACCTGGGGAAATGCTGATATTCCATCATTTATCCATAAATGCATGCCTTTTGGATTCATATCATGCCACTTCGTGTAATTACTAGGGGTGCAACGGTTCAGTTAGCCCACGGTTCGGTTTGAACCTCGGTTTTGGGATCACGGTTTCGGTTCGGTTTCGGTTTGCGTTTTGCATTTTTTTATTTTTATTTTTTAAACTGCCTTTATTTTGCTTTTAAAAAAATGAAATAAACATTTAAAATTTAAACATTTTTGACTGTTAAAATGCCTCTTAGCTCTTTGGCAAGTGTAGTGACTGACTACTGAAATACACACACAGTAGTAAAAAAGTTACTTGGCAAAGTAACTGGTGATACCTTTCATGTTTTTTTTTTTTATTAAAAAAAAAAAAAAAAAAAAAAAAGCATAGTAACCTTTGCTATGTTTGGAGGTCATTTAATGTTGGGAATCAACCGATAAAGTTGATAAAATTGCTCCCGTTTTTGCCTTAGTTCCCTTCCGTCTACTTTTGACATGTGAAAATTTTATTACTGTTTCATCCTTTAAAGATAGACTAAAGTCAAGATTTTGCCGATTTAGGAGTATTTTGGATAAAAAGTTGCTAAGGTTTACTACAACAGAGCCTTTCTGAGAAGTATACTGCTCTAAAATGGCGGCTCTTTACTAACGCTACCGAGTGTCATTTCGCTTGTAGTTCTATATGCATGATATATCTAGGCGTAGATTGTATGATGTCGGCCACGGTCAGGAAATTGGAGCCACCTAGCCTAGCATCGCGTCTGCTACAGCGTCTCAACAAACACTCTTCCCTCTCCGTGTCTGACTTTTCTCGTGTCATTCAAGTATTAACGAACATTAGCTCCTTGCAGAAACGGTGACCAAATCCGAACGGATGAAAAAAAACAAAAACGCAATGCACGAAAAACGTGCAGATTTTGAACGTAACGGACGGCGTACACATTTAAAAACCAGTGCTCACTTGTACAAATGACGACGAGACCGTACAACTTGACAGGTATGAATTATAGTGGACCGTCACAGTTAGGTAGTAGCACTCTGTAGCACGGGACGTCCAGCTATCAGCGGTCAGGGCGAAACTATGTGCTTTCGTGAAATCATCTTCAATGGCTTTGCGTGCCATTTCTTAAATGTCGGGGATTATGTTGTGGCCGAAATATGTCCGCGAGGGAACAATATAACGCGGGTCAAGCGTTGCAATTAAATTAACGAAGCCCGCATCTTCAACCGCGGAATATGGTTGCATGTCTTTTGCAATGCAAATCCCCACTGCGTGGGTTATTTTCTTGTGTTTTTCTGACCTGATATTGTAAGGCTTTTGGAACGCCTCTTCTATAGACCCGTGTGTTTTCACTGGTGTCATCTTCGGGGTTGTCCTGCTTTGAGAAAGCGATGTCTTTGGGTGATGCACCGGCTGAAGTGCTGACTGCTGGGTCATGTTAAAAGTCTTGCCGTTAGCATAGGGAACAAGCGCTGAGCAATGCTTGCAAATTTTATGTTTTTTTCAATATTTTCTCTCCATTGTAGTCTGGCATTGTAGTCCACGGGGAAACCGAAATGTTGCCACACCGCAGATTTGAAAGAAGCCGGTGCTTCCTCAAAATTCGGTCTGTCCACTCCTCCGCTCGCCATAACTTTTTTTGTTTTCTTTCTTGTTTCACTTTCACCTCGCTCGTAAGCGAGAGAGGGCGTTACTCGGCTCCTATTACACAGGTGCTTGACAGCGATTGGACACTGACTCGCGGGGCGGGAATTTCTCCACAGCTGCGCTTCACGTCACACACAGGCACAGAGAGTTTGGCCAATTCATTCCACAAGCGTTCGGAATAAGTTACTGTAATTGCAAAACCAAAAAGGCGCGGTTCTTAAAGGCGTATTGAACTGAACAGGGCGAACCGTTCGGTTCGGTTTTGAACCGCGAACCGTTGCACTGCTAGTAATTACACACATTACACCACCAAGAAAATGATAGAAATTTGGATCGATTGTCAAGCTAAAAGGACCCGCCCCCAAGATCCCGGAAATCTAGCATATTGTGTGCGTGACGTCACTACAAGGAAAAAACCAGCTCAGTGCTTAGTACTGAATGGCGGCGATGATGGCGGACAATTTTGTTTCTAGTTGCAGCGACCAATCCGACGTAACGAACATTCTCCTAATGGTGACGAGCAGAGTTATGAACCTTTCTTTGGTGTTTTGGGTTATCAATTTGAGCCCAAACGAAAGCCAATGCAGCCTAATGAAAGGATCGTTGAGGGGAACAATCACACTGATGAAACACCAGCAACATCGTGTGGGAAACGCCGAATAGTTTGTTTTGCATTTCTTTTTGTGAAGCTGATACACCGTGACCGTAAAATAATGTAATGTATAGAATAATTATCATTTATTGTGCTATCATAGGTTATCGCTCTGCCAAGAGACAGAAATATGAATGGGATTCGAGGATTTGTTCTATATATTTTACGAGCAAAAATTTATTCATATGTCCAGTCCTATATCCAATGCCTGATATGTTTTTATTATAAAAGAGTACTCACTCTGGCCATTTCGAGCTTGGCTGCTCCGCTCCTTTGGTTAGCCTGGGGTGGTCTCATCAGAGCCAGTCGTCCTCTTTCTTGATATCTCGGGACATTTAGGTGGCTGTGCGTGTATGCTGCTTTCATCAGCAATTTCTTAGCAAAACCTGATTTCATTTGTACATAGTTCGAATAGCTTTCTGGTGTAAAATGTGCATTACACAAAACCGTGCCGGAGGCTGGGTCTGCAAAATTAGCCCTCTTAGCACGGACGAACTTTACTCATTGTCTGCGTAGTCCAGCTCTTTTTCTCTTGTTTGGGAACTCATGGGTACTACATTGCGACAAATGGCTATTTGTAGACCACATAGCATGACAGGTTTGAACCATTTTAGCGATTTTTTTGATAAAACACGAACGCAACTCTCTCGTCGATAAACAACGATTGCACCTGCCTCAAACTTTCGTTACCTTGTTATGACGTCTCCGCCCCATTCGGCTGTTTCCGGAATACTTTCGTAAATGTTCGTAATTTTCGATCTATTTTCGATAATTGCTCATTTATGTATTTTTTTAACTTTATTAATATTTGTTATCTTGCCACATAACGGTTCTATTGAGATCTCACAGCCCCTTAGTGTTTTAATACCATTTAATGACTGTCACCTGAGCCTAATGGTAACAATACTCCATTTATAATCACAACCAGGACATGTGTACATCCTCAAGTAGGACCAAGGCAATGATTAAAAAAAAAAATTAAAAAGTGTCACTCACTCATTGTCTTGGACACTCGTGGAACCGTTGACGTCCCGCAGCGCTGAAACAGAAAAGCCCCTCTTGCCGGTGGCCGCTGAGGACATTGAGATGAACGTCACCAGGTGTGGGTGGGAATCCAGGACAGGGTCGTGCGAGCGCTTTTCCAACAATAGCGTGAGGATCACCTGCTTGTCGCACTTCCCGCTGCGTACAAAAGCAAGAGTGGGTGAGATCCTTTCCAAATGTTATCTAGGTGTAATGGTACCTGTATTTTGTTTGTTGTATTTTTGTTAATTTATCATAAAGCTAATTTTGCACAAACTGCAGTTGTTGGGCAGAAAACTAGACTTTTTGAGTTAATTGGTTTTGAGGGGAGGGGCCTGGGAAATATAAAGACAGACCAACCTTGCCTCCCTAGGTCATTTGAAGTCACGCAGTGGTGCAGATCAGGTAAGACTTTTTATGTTATTTGTTATGCCATGAATTTTTTTTTAAATTTTGGTTAAACTGTTGTAAATAATCACTCTTGCACTTTGTCACAGAACACTGTTGGGAACGTTGTTAATAAAAAACACTGAAAAACCATCAAACCGCTTCGGTTGCCATTCATTGCGAGCAAGAACCCCACCACACGTGGTGGCAGTGGTGGGATGGCAAACCGGAGAAAACGACGCTCCCAACAGTGAAAGTTGGAGGAGGAAGAATTCTCAGAGGACCAACGGGCAGCAGCAGCGCAACAGCCCGTAGGGGAGCCCCTTGGCCTCATGAAAGAGTTTTTGGCGGGTCAGCAGTAGAGAGAGGAGGGGATGTTGGACGAGATACGCAACCTCCGTGTCTCGCTGAGACCAGCTACCCGGCCTTTTCAGCTGAACACGACGGGTTATCAAGCGTGGGCAGCATACGGATGGCGTTGCCTACACCAGCCCAATCAAGGTGGCCTATAGGACAGTCCACGACATTGCGGGCGGGACCAGAAGAGGGCGCCGCCGGAGCTGACTGTCCACCGCCAAATATAGAGCCGAGGCCATATGCTGCTGAGCCGAAAATTCCGCCATATGAGAAGGGGGAAGACCTCGAAAATGATCTGTTACGTTTTGAGAGAATTGCGAAGACTTGGCGATGGCCAGAGACTGAGTGGGCATGCCGGCTTGTGCCACTTCTGTCGGGGAAAGCTTTAGAAGCCTATGCAGCCGTGGATGAAGGGGAAGCACACCGCTACTCAGACTTGAAAGCAGCCCTGTTAGCCAAGTTTGATATTTGGCCCGAAACGTACAGACAGCAGTTCCGCACCACAATGATTCCACCTGGAGAGACACTGACTGAGACCTACCACCGTCTGATGGGTGCGCCCAGACCAGCTTACCAAGGAGCAAATCGGGGAGCTCATTATCCCGGAGCAGCTGCTTCGTGTCCTGCCTGCTGACGTCCGCACCTGGGTCCGAGAGCATGAACCTCGAGATGGTCTGACTGCAGCAAAATTGGCATTGCAGTACCAAAACGCTCGCTGGGGAGGAGTTTCACGACCCATCAGCGCAGCACCGAGACCTGCCCAGCAGTCTGCACCAGCACGGCATACGAGGGAGCCAATGTACAGCTCACGAGGTACACCCAACTCCACTCCAAACCAGCTTGGGATGGGTAAGCCTTTTATCTGTTATTACTGCCAGCAACAGGGACAGAAAGCCTCTGTGTGTCCAGTGCGAAGGGATAAGCTTACGGGGGCCTGTTACGCACCTCGTGCAGAGGGCAGACTGTTTGCTACCCGGAATTCGAACAACCATATATTAAAAACTGTGACTTTAAACGGCCAGCCAGTGACAACACTGCTCGACAGTGGGAGTATAACCTCACTGGTAAAAAAAAAAAAAAAAAAGTGTGTCCCACTGACCTGTATTGACTATAACCAGAAAACCGATATTGTATGTGTTCATGGTGATAATCATACGTATCCCAAAGCGGAAGTGACTGTTAGAATTGATGGACTATCATATTTGATAACTGTTGCAGCAGTAGAAAACTTGGCACTGATTTCCCTGTACTGCTAGAACTTTTGGGAAATGCAAAAGGGGAGGTAAATGGGTTGAATCACAATGGGTTTTGTCCTGTTGTAACACGGTCTCAAACAAAAATGGGCTTAAAGCCCTTACCACACTTGGACGATAGCATCTGTGAAGGAGGCCTCAAAGGGCCCAGAAAGTCCAAACGACAGCGGTGAAGCGAAAAACAGCTAAAGCTAAGTCGCTCAAACTCTAGCAACTTGAATATTGAGGAGGGGTGGAAGATACCAGAGAATATAGCAGAATTGCAAAGACGGAATAATACCCTAGAAAACTGTTTTAAGAATGTGAATGCTAATGCTATTGCTAACTCTAGTACCACAGGAAAAGACCAGTTTATTCTCATTAATGACTTACTATACATTGTTAACAATACCCAAAAACGTCTGGTGGTTCCTGCGTCCTGTTGGCAAATTAGTAATGCATGTTGCACACACGCTCCCGTGGGCTGGACATCTTAGGTGTCACAAAACATACTTGCGCGTGAGTGCTCGGTTTTACTGGCCAGGCATGTGCAATGACATACAGACATATTGCACCGCATGTCCAACCTGCCAAAAAACATCGCCACCTCGGAGATCTGACAGGGCTCTCCTCCATCCACTCCCGATAATATCCACACCATTTTGCCGAATCGCCATGGACATTGTTGGACCGTTGGTCAGAAGTGCTCGGGGCACTTATATATCAGTATATACTTGTAGTCTGTGACTATGCCACTAGGTATCCAGAAGCCTTTCCGTCACGTACAATTACTGCTCCAGCTGTCCTCCACTGTCTCGTTCAGTTATTCTCCCGAGTTGGGATCCCCGATGAAATCCTGACTGACCAGGGAACCAACTTCACTTCTCGTCTCTTACAGTTGTTCCATAAACAGTTAGGGATTACAGCCTTGCGGACCACACCTTATCATCCTGAGACAGACGGCCTTGTCGAGAGGTTCAATCAAACGCCGAAGAGGATGCTGCAAGAAGTTTGTGAGCGACACAGGAAGTGTTTGGGATAGATGGCTGCCATTCCTTCTCTTCGACTACCGAGAGGTACCTCAGGCTTCCACTGGATTCTCACCTTTCGAGCTTTTGTATGGATGGGACATGCAGGGACCCTTGGACTTGCTATGCAAAACACGGACAGCATTCGAGGCCAAAGCCAGTGAGAGGGGAATCGTCCAGTACGTGCTGCAAATGAGGGATCGCCTGTCAAACTATGTCGAGACGGCTGAAGAGAACATGAAGGAGGCGCAAAAGAAGCAAAAGCTATGGTATGACCAACAAGTCAGACACCGTGACTTCCAGCTGGGCCAGAAAGTACTGTTGTTGCTTCCATCCTCCAACAGCAAGTTATTAGCAAAGTGGCAAGGCCCCTACACCAGGGGTGTCCAAACATTTTGCAAATGGGGCCAGATTTGGTGTGGTAAAAATGTAGGGGGCCGACCTTGGCTGACGTCCTTTATGTAGGACAATATATTTAAGCAAATTTTAGCAAACCATTCTGTGTGTCACATTTGCGTAATTATTTTTTTAAATTAATAATTTCACCAATCTCGCAACTAGCCTTTGTGCCGTTCTCTTTCGACTCTCGGGCTCTTGCGAAATACTGCTGCTGTGAAATTAAACTAGCTTCAAGTTGCTTCAATTTCTCACTGCGTATCTTCCCCGTAATCTTGTCGAAATAGTCCAATTTTCACCTATCCTTGAAGCGTCGGCCGTCTCAGTCAACTTTTTTTTGTTGATTGTCGCCATTTTAGGAAATTGGAAGTAAAGGGTCACACGGGGTAATGTTGCTTAGAGTGCTGCTGCCTTTTAGTGGGTAAATGAGGAGCAGCATTTAGTGTGTAAGCTATTTCATATGCTGGTAGCAGTACTGCAGACCAATTTATTAAGTCTGTGTGCGGGCCGGACGTTATCGATTTTATGACAGAGGCTGGGGGCCGGATGAAATTTGACCACGGGCCGCATTTGGCCCCCGGGCCGGACTTTGGACATGTCTGCCCTACACCATCCTGCGACGAATGGGACCGGTCACCTACGAAGTACATCAGCCTGACAAGAAAAAGTCCAAGCAGACCTACCACGTGAACCTTTTCAAGGAATGGAAGGGGGCTTCTCCAGCAAATCCAGACATCACCTGTTTAGTGACGAAGGTAGAGATGGATGATGAAGATCCTGGTGTTCCTGTGGTCACCGATGCATCAGACCCTCACGTCATTCACCTCTCGGTTGACCAAGCTGCCGACCTTCAAAACATCTTCGAGAAAATACCATCAATCTTCAGGGCGGAGCCTAGCAGGACCGCCGTAACAGAGCATAAAATCCGGTTGAAGAACACCAACCCCATTCGTCAACGCCCATATCGGATCCCCCAACAACTGACAGACCAGCTGAAGGAGGTGCAGTCGATGCTGACACTGGGAGTCATTGAGCAAATCAACATCAGAATGGTACAGCCCAGTTGTCATTGTTTTTAAGAAGGACGGGTCTTTGCGCATCCGCATTGATTTCCGAAAGCTCGGCTCAGCAAGTTTCATTACAACATTGGACTTGTGTAAGGGCTATTGGCAGGTACCGCTGGAAGCCTCCAGCCGGCCATATACTGCCTTTGGAACACTTACCGGTCTGTATCAGTTCACAGTAATGCCATTTGGCCTGCATGGTGCCCCAGCGACCTTCCAACGCCTCATGGACAGGGTTCTTCAAGGCTGTGAAACATTCAGTGCAGCTTACCCGGATGATGTTGTGATTTTCAGTAGCACATGGGAAGAACATCTTGAACACCTGAGAGTAGTATTGGGGAAGATCAAGGAGGCGAGCCTGATCCTGAATGTATCAAAATGTGAGTGGGCACGCCAGGAAACCAGATACCTAGGGTATCAACTGGGCGGAGGAGAGATACGACCCTAAATTGACAAGATGGAAGCAATTCAGAAGTGTCCTCGTCCTAGCACAAAAAAAGGTGCGATCGTTCCTTGGGCTTGCGGGATGGTATCGCAGGTTCACTCACCGCTCTGACTACAAAGGAGAAAAAGAATCCAGTGACTTGGACAAAGGATTGTGAAGCTGCCTTGAAGACTCTGAAAACACTTCTCTGTTCATCTCCAGTACTGCGCAGTCCAGATTTTAACCATCGCTTCTTGGTCTAGGTAGATGCCTCCAATGTAGGCCTCGGAGCAGTACTTGCACAGGGCGACCCCGGAGCCGAGCAACCCATCCTGTATCTGAGCCGGAAGTTGCAACCACGTGACGCCAGGTACTCTGTGGTGGAAAAGGAGGGACTAGCCATCAAGTGGGCTCTGGAGTCTCTCAGGTATTATTTATTTGGTAGAGAATTTGATCTAGAGACAGACCATCGGGCCCTGACTTGGATCAAATCAATGAAGGACCACAACAGCCGGTTAACACGCTGGTGCCTTTCGCTGCAGCCTTTCCAGTTTAATGTCAAACACCGGTCTGGAAAGTCCAACTTGGAAGCTGATTACCTCTCTAGGTTGCCGAGACTTTTGTCAACCTTCGGGAGGAGGTGGATGGTGTGACGTAGTAGCCCCGTCAGATCCCGGGAGCAACTTGGCGTCCGCAATATAATGCATTAGACACGGCAAGTCCAGCGTCTTCAATAGAAGTTATAGGACACACACACACACACACACACACACACACACGCTCGCACCGTACCTGTTTATTTGCCGGTTCCACTTGTTAGGCATCGCGAGGGTCAGACCAACCTAGCTTCCCTAGGTCTTTTGAAGTCACGCAGCGGTGCAGATCAGGTCACCGACTTTTTATGTTATTGGTTATGCTATGAATGCTTTTCTAAATATGGTTAATTTTGGTTAAACTGTTGTAAATAATCACTCCTGCACTTTGTCACAGAACACTGTTGTGAACGCCATTAATAAAAAAACACTGAAAAACCATCAAACCACTTCGGTTGCCATTCATTGTGAGCAAGAGCCCCGCCACAGAGATTATGAGATACTGTGGCACAATCAAAACCTTTTTCTACTTCTGGTGAAGGAGAAACTTTCCTCACGCTTGGGGAAAGTGGAAGTGATCTATGTACTATGTTCATTAAAATACATATCTATCATTGTAGCTGTACGGCTAAAGCCTAATTCCAGAATTGGTGGACATCTTACGTCGTTCTCTTCATATTTTACGTAACCCACATACAATGTACTAAAATATGCTTTTTATTGTTAAATTTAGTTCCTAAACTCATTTGAGTCAGCTTTTATTGCATTCCCGGCAGCTCGGACCATAACAACAGTAACACAACATAGACTTCCTGTCCGTCACTTATATATGTCCCTCTCCAACATCAAACTAAATAAAAATAGTTCCTATTGTTACATCCTTTCTCTTTTCTGAGAGCATTCTCCTTTATAACAATACCTCCAAATCTGAAAAATAAATTGAACATGAAAAACAACATTTTCAAAAATATGATCAGGTTAGTCTGACTTTGGAAAGCTCTATAACACGACTTAAAACCAACAGTACGTAAACGTTGTGGCTTCCTTTTGGTATGAACATATGTCAACATTCACCATGTTTGAACATTGTAGCATATACAGACATTTCTATTTAAACAGAGCAATATTTTTTTCTTCCATTCTCCTTCTCAAAGTCACAAAATCCTTGAAATGTTGTGGGGTCACAACGATACGACCAGCTCTGGTGGTCACAGGTGTACTACTGTCACCAGTGACAACAGCAGCTCTTCTCTCGGTGAGAGAATGGGGAGGAGAAGACTCCATCTTCACTTGAATCTCAGTCTTGATGTTCTTGGGCTCACTAAGCGCAAGTCCTTGAGCATGCCTGAGATGTCTCCGGTTCCTCCTGAAAACTCCACCTGATTGTAGCTGGACATCGTAGGACCTCAGATCCACCTGCTTCAACACTCTGCCTTTTCTCCAAACCGTGTGGGGTGTAAGCGGCTGTATCCTCACACAGTCCCCTGCCTTCAGTGGGTCCAAGTCTGATCCAAGCTGATCTGTTGTAGTAGGCAGACTGGCGATGCTGATTGTTCCTCAGTCCAAGTTGTGCATGTTCCACCTTAAGCTGCAGTAGACTTGTTTTTGTTGACAGTAGTGTCCTGGTGCGGAGACTGAGAAGTCTCTGTGCAGGACTAGGACTAGGCCCTGTGATGGTATGTTGCGGTGATCAAGAATTGCAAAATAAGGGTCTTGTCCCACTGCTTTTGCCTTACTGAGAAGTCTCTTGCAGTCTTCACTGCCGATTCTGCTTTGCCATTGCTCTGTGGATATCCAGGTGACGAGGTCTTTTGCTTGAATTCCCAAAGTCGGCTGAATCTCACAAACTCCTGTGATGCATATTGTGGGCCATTGTCTGAAATTACAATGTCCGCCTTGGCGAGCAAAGTGGGATTTCAACTTCTTAATCACAGTAGTGGATTTCGTACCAGGCAGGTAGTCTATCTCCCAGAAATCGGAATAATAGTCAACTGTGTAAGTTCATCCTTGTTGTCAAAGGAGAAAAGATCAGTACACACCTTCACCCAGGGTATGTTAGGCATCTCATGAGGAATCAGTGTTTGTTTTTGTTGCTTTTAGTCCACTGATCTGCAAATGTCAAATTTAGCAATATAAATTTTGATTTGATCAGTCATTCCAAGCCAGAAAACACTCTTTAGCTCTCCGCAGGCAACCCTCTACACCCAGATGTGAGGAGTGCAAACGACTTGTGATCTCCCTGCGCAGTGCATCAGGTATGATAGCACGTCCTCCTCTAAAAACTATTCCATCCTGATACCTCAGTTCATCCTGGAATGAGAAGAGCGGCCCAATTTCCGCTGGTGCTTGCTGCTTGTTGTCTGGCCACCCTTGGCTCATTGTTTTAATGAGCAACTGTAGTGTTTCATCTTCTGTTGTTGCAGATCGGATTGCAGTCAATCCGTCCTCTGAAATAGGTAAATGTAGTACTATATTAACAGTTTCAATTTCAGCTTCCTCCTAGCCTTCCACTGAATGCTCGGGAAGATAAGGTCTCCTAAGTGTGTCAGCAAGATGCATGTATTTTCCTGGTACATTTCTCACTTCTAGATCATATCTCTGAATGCGCATCAGCATCCTCTGAAGTCTCTTTGGTGCACTCAAAAGTGGCTTCCTCACTATGGTTTCTAATGGTTTATGATCACTTTGTACCGTTACTTTGTGTCCATAAGTGTACTGGTGGAACTT
Organism: Corythoichthys intestinalis; assembly: GCF_030265065.1. Classification (NCBI taxonomy): domain Eukaryota; kingdom Metazoa; phylum Chordata; class Actinopteri; order Syngnathiformes; family Syngnathidae; genus Corythoichthys; species Corythoichthys intestinalis. Next base: position 65,184,921 of record NC_080397.1, read on the forward strand.
CTCCATGCTGAACACCACAACCAGTAGCTCCTTTTCTATTTGAGCATAACCCTGCTCTGTTTGTGTGAGTGCTCTGCTAGCGAAGGCGATAGGCTTACCTTACCTTACCTTTCCGCTATGAAATACGGAAGCAGAACGCCGTTATGGCATACTGTGCTTTGATCCCGAAAATATGACGGTAACTGTCAAAAACCTGCCATGCTGGCACACACCCATCTCCAATATGAAAAATCTACTAACGTCAGATTTACAGACACAAGTGTTAACAACAAGCCTAATAAAGAGCTTGTGTAGCGTCATCCATCCATCCATCCATCCATCCATCCATCCATCCATCCATCCATCCATCCATCATCTTCCGCTTAGTCCGGGGTCGGGTCGCGGGGGCAGCAGCTTTAGCAGGGAAGCCCAGACTTCCCTCTCCCCAGCCACTTCAGCCAGCTCCTCCGGCAGGATTCCAAGGCGTTCCCAGGCCAGCCGGGTGACATAGTGTCTCCAGCGTGTCCTGGGTCGACCCCGGGGCCTCCTGCCGGTGGGACATGCCCGGAACACCTCTCCAGGGAGGCGTCCAGGAGGCATCCGAACCAGATGCCCGAGCCACCTCAACTGGCTCCTCTCAACGCGTCGCTAGTATCAGCTGCCCAGTCAGCATCAATATATGCCTGAATACCAAGTTTTGCATTGTCGTCGCTTTTGAAACTAAGGCCCTTTTCGGAAGTACCTTTTAGGTATCGTAAGACATGTTTCACAGTAGTCCACTGCTCCTCCATGGGTTCATTACGGTACTGCGATAACCTGCTTACCCCATATCTTAAGTCAGGTCTTGTGCAAACAGTTAGATGTATAAGGCTTCCGACTGCTTCCCTATACATCCTCACGTTGCTCATTTTTATTGCATCCTCGGAATAGTCAAGTTTTTGTTCACAGGGTGTTTCTCTGATTTTGCAATCAAGCATATCAAAGCGCTTTAGTATCTTGTTTGAATACTTTTCCTGTTCAAGAAGAAGCTTTATTGAGTGCGCACAAAAAAAACAAAAAAAAAACTTTATTGGGTCGCATGCCTGAAAAATTTAAATTGAACTACTTGTCAATATTTTTTAAAATACTTTTTTTCAATGTTATATATATTTTTTCTTCACTATAATCTTTTCAATTTTTATGTAGATGTGTGTGCGAGAAGCTTGAGTGCATGTACATATATACTTTTAATAAGGTGATGGGTACAACACCTAACTTCACAAAGAGATATCTTCCTAACCCTTTTTGTGTTAGATGATATATATAAAAAATTTTCTCACTATTTTGCACACTGTATAGACTGTTTTGACCATAGTATGTGTAAAGGCCAAAAACGCCTATGACCATACCTGCTGTTTGTGTTGAATTGTCAAACATAAAACTAGTCAATCTTATTTTTGTCTATTGAATGTTTATCCGAACAAGTTGAATAAATATTATCAAGCTTCAAAACGGTTGGTCGAGCATGTTTGGTTGTCAATGGGACGTCAACATTACAAATTTTGAAACAAGATTTGGGGATTTTTTTTTTGTCTTTTTGGGTCCAAAATGTGGATTATAATTGGTCAGTGAAGAAAACAACAGTTTAGACATGAAGTTCAAGGTGTCCTGAAAAAAGAGACCCAATTTGGCCATTGTAAACATTTTTTTCTTTTAAATATAAAGGCAACATCAAATGCATGCAAATTCGGCCAAAATAGGCTTAGGTGTTAAAGGGTTAAAGAGGAGTGCAAGAGCAGAAACTGCTTTTTTCAGTCTTGTCTGTTTTCTGCCATATTTTTTTTTTCATAAAACTGAATTTTTCTATCGAGATGGAGGAGGCACACTTTAAATATAATAAAGTGATATAGGCATCTTTGAGTGATCTTCGAGTAAAATTCAAGTATCTCAAGGCTGGGCCGAGTGTCCTCTTTTTTGGAAATCAAAATATGGACACCCTATGGTAACTCCTACCTGCCCCCTGTGATGGTACACATCGGGATTGCATGCGTCGATCTCTGCTGCCATGTTGAAGTGCTTTCTGGAAAGCAAGCGTTCGTGAGTCTGGTTGTATAGGCTCCCACGCTTGATGAGAGCGTTGGCACGCAGCTGCGGACAACCATGGACAAGAAAATTAATGAACAGGTGTATGAGGAAGCAATTTAAATAGGATTTTCCCCAGTGCTTTATAAGGCTGACAGGCCACCATGCTTAGATGTTGGGGCTTTGGGTAGTTTTAGTGTCTCTGCCTACTAGGAGAAGTGTGCCATTATATAACAACACTCTTGAGTTATAAAGTGTAGCAGTCCGCGTTTATCGTGGACTGTCAAAGCGTCATAGTGCTAGCATTCCCACGGCATCATTTGTGAGAAGGCGACCAGTAAAGGCTGACAAGATGTTTAATGATAATACAGAAGAAGAATTTAAAGCCAACCATTTTTTTGTTATGAATAAACAGCCACATTTTGCTTCGACCAAGTGGCTATGCTAGCGAGTCGCTTGCTGTGTTCGTAAGGCACAATCAGGATTTTATTGCTAAAGAAGACTAATGATTTCTACCACGACTGAAGAACAAGTTAAAGCTAGCCATGAGTAGTTTGAGAGATTTAAAAAGAAAGGACATCCACATTATGTTACAACGAAGCTGCCATGGTAGCGCTAGCACTTACAGCCTTTAACTCAAGAGTTACTATGGAGATTTTAAAGTGCCTACGATAGGAGTAAAAAAAAGTTTTAAATAGCATTAGTATGTGAATTAGAATACAGTGGTACCTCCACATACGAAGTTAATCCGTTCCAGGACCTTGTTTGTAAGTCGAAATGGTCGTATGTCGACCAGGATTTTCCCATAGGAATACATTATAATTCCATTAATTCGTTCCACAGCCCAAAAACCTTCACTAAATCCTTAAAAAATACTGCTGGTACTATAACAAATGGCAATTACACATAGCAAAACAAATAAATTATAAATCAAAATCGGAATAATAATAATAATAATTCCTGTATTAATGTAACAAATCGGGTTCTAATGTGGCGGACGTTTTTTGCTGACCCTGAACGCACCGCGGGGGTGACGTGCCAGAGAAAGACCGGTGAGCTTGAGTTTCACTTTCACTTTGAATGTTTTCTTGAGAACACCGTCAATTGCGGCAGACAGAAGGTGTTTTTGTTTTGAATAAGTTGTGAAATAAATGATAAAAAATTGGCAAAGTTGGCGATTTCTCTGGAGATGCTACCACAATAAGAATTGTCAGCTTAACTTATAAAGACTGGCGAACGATGGTCGGAGGAGGACCGTGGAGATGTATTGTTGAGCCATTTCACGGATGCCCACCCTACGCTCATATTTTTCTGTCATTTGCATCTTCATTTAGAAGGTAAGCGTCAACTTTTTCCTCGTTTCACCACCTGTACCAACCTTTTCTGAAACCAGTGTTGATTTGTCACACAAGAAAATCCGCCGTGCATTCGTCTGCGGTGCTGCCATTGTCGTCGTATTTCGAGCATGTCGTCGGATGTAGAAACAAATGGCGAGTCAAATTTTACGTCGGATGTCGAAAAGTTCGTGTGTCGAAGCGATCGTATGTAGAGGTACCACTGTAATTTTGAGACGATTCGACTATATACACAACAATTTGGCAAAGCGCAAATGACGAGGAATTAAGTCTTTTAATCCACCCTTTAGCCACGCCTACCATTAAAGGGCTCTAGCTTCCACAACAAGAGAATGACGTCGGCGGGGTCATGGTTCCATCTGATTTAGAATTCAGCCCATAGAAGAGGAATTATTCAGAAAGAGGAAAATGCGACTAAGAAAGTCGCAAAATGTCATTGTTTCTGTCTCTGTACTTCAATATTTTTACAGGATATTCTTTTTATCCAAGTATTTTTCCCCAACTGCTAAATAAATGGTATGGTCATGACAAATAACAGTCTTGTGCTAAACGGAATATGAAATATTAAAAATGCATTTATTCAGTACGACATGGCAAAATTATTCCATAATGGTCAAAACTGTCGACTTCACCTTTACTGTCGCACCTCCCGAACGATATTTTATGCCACCGGAATTAGTCCGGCTTTTGTCATTTCCCTGCCCCGACTTAAGACAGCGTAAACAAACCAGGAGGCGTGACAGCTAGCCGACATGCTAACACGAACAGAGTGATGTTTCAAAGTCTATTCTCGGCTTTCGAAGCAAAAAAATCACTCAAAACTACCCGGCATCATATCACACGGCGGCGGGGTTGTCGATTGTCTTCGTTGATCGGCAACCTGCTCGGCGACGAGCAAGTTACAGCTTCTTCCCTGCTGCGGGCAGGAGAGCATGTTTGCCGGGGAAGCAGCTGGAGAATTTCCGCCGGACAAACCGGCCGATGTCGGAGGAGCGCGTCGCTGCAATATCGTCAACACGAATATGGCATAAAATAATGCTTAACTACACGGTGAAGACGTAAACAGTAAGAGAGCAGTTGTTGTGCAGCTAACATGGCAAGATGTGTGTGAGGAGAACTTTCTACATGTCCATCCATGATCAAACGTAAGTAAATAGTTTACTTAAAGAAAGTTTGTAGTTTTTACTTTGAAATCGCTGTATTCACACAAAGTTGCAATTTCTGATCGGGTGGAAATTTTGACAAAACACCGGGCGCACGAAAAGGGCAATAAGCCGAGTGTAGCGCTCTCCCGGCGGGGGGGACATCGACAAGCCACCAGTCGTCGGCCGAGTGCCATTCTCGGTTGACAAGGAGCATGTCAGCCACAAAATGCAAGCCCCCTCCGTATTAAAACGTGTGCCATGATCCCAGTATTTGACATAATACAAAACACGATGTTTACTCACTTCCTCGTAAGTCCAATGGTCCCGCAGTTGTAGCACATTTGTTTTAGCTGATCTCGGGGTGTATGGGAACTTTCTGAAACCCAAAAAGGCTCACACGCCTCTCCCTGGTGCAGCTACAAAAGCCTGCAGCCATTTGGCTGGCGGGATGCGAAAAATAAAAGCTGCTGCAAAATCAGCTGAATCCACAGTCCATCTGCATGCTGTAAAGCAATGCTGTATTGTGAGATGCTGACCCGGGTGACGTCACATTCGCATTCGTCCTAAACCCGAGACTGGAGCCGGAAGTAACTCATTTTCATGGCGCGGGATTCAAAAATTGAATATATTCGATCGCTTTCACACACATCCTAGCAGTCCATTTCATTCATAATCATAAAAATACCACGTGAAATATGAAATAAACATGCTTTTTGGTGTCATACGCACTTTCAGACAACTGATGGCTATAATCAAAGGAGTTAAGGTAAAGTTTGTCTTCTTCATATTTGTAGCAACCTTTTTTTGGTTTTTTTTTTTTTTTTTTTTTTTTTTTAAGTGTTTTTGTAGCTTTTTGCAGATTGGACTATTGCAACGGTATATTTACAGGTCTTGATAAAATAAAATAAAAATCAGTCAGGAAGCTGCAGCTAGTACAGAATGCTCACAAATACAAGGAAAATGGACCACATTACACCGGTTTTGAAATCGTTATACTCTAAGGTCGTCTGTAACCGGTCTCCTTCCTTATGCTCAAACTGTTAGCTCCTTTAAACCAGGGCTAAAAACGCTTTGTTTAGCACTGCATATCCATAACTGTCTAAATATTTCAATCTACTTGCTTTCTATTCCTCTTGTGCTTATCTCCATTACTGATTTAAATTATTAGTACCGTATTTTTCGGACTATAAGTTTTTTTTTCATATTTTGGCTGGGGGTGCAACTTGTACTCAGGAGCGACTTATGTGTGAAATTATTAACACATCATGATATCATTTCACATGTTATTTTGGTGTTTTGGAGTGACATTGATGGTTTGGTAAACTTGTTAGCAAGTTTTTTATGCTATAGTTATCTGAATAACACTTAATAGCTATGGCCACATTCGCGTTCTGCCTTTGGCAATGTGTGTTCAATTGTATTATTGACTATTTTATATTGAAATGCATGCTTTTAGCTTGGGGCGCTTTCACGCCCACGTGCGGGCGCACTCGCACTTGTTCACGTGAAGAAGAGCGCTCACACGCCAGAAGAAGACGGACAGCTACACACCAGAAGAAGACGGACAGCTACGTAGCTTTGAGTGAGTGGGCGAGTTAGCGAGAGGGAAACACTGCTGCGAACCTACGTTCATCGTTTATGCTTTTAAAATATCTCTACAGAGGCAACGCCTGTGTGTATCATCTTTTCTGTTGTTGTTGTGTTTTCCACCCGCACACTTAGAGCCAGTTGTGTGGTTGTTTGAACGATGTGCTAATGCTAGCGAACGCATGCTAACCGTAGCTGTAAGAGCACCTAATTATCATTTATTTACGTTGACGTGAACCTGTTTGGTATCAAGGACCACATTGATTCAGCAAATTATACGGACATCCAGCATCGTCATTTGGGAGTTCGCTGTATAGCCAGGACCGAGCCGTAGCGTCCTGGTGAGGACAGTATATTCGCATTTCGTTGTTCATGCACTCTACACTGTATATTTTATTCAGCATGTTGTTCTATATTGTATTTTTATATTAAATTGCCTTTCAAGATGACATATCTGTTTTTTGTGTTGGATTTTATCGAGTAAATTTCCCACAAAAATGCGACTTGTACTCCGGTGCGAATTATATATTTTTTTTTCCTCTTCACTGGGCATTTTATGGCTGGTGCGACTTATACTCAGGTGCGACTTGCAGTCCGAAAAATACGGTAGTAGTTTTTGTTTTATTTTTATTCTATTTGTGATTAAATGCGATTTTTATGTATAATTTCATTTCCTATTTTGATTGTCTTTGTTTTTACATTCTATTGATTTAAAGTGCATACGACACGAGAAAAAAAGTCTTAAATAGGATTATTATGTTAATTAGAATCGTATTTTGTGACAATTCGACTATATAAAACAATTTGGCAAAGCGCAGATGACGAGAAATTAGTCTTTTAATCTGCCGGTTAGCCACGCCTACCATTATAGGGCTCTAACGTCCACAACAGGTGGATGACGTCAGCGGGAGAAAGGACTCATGGGGTTTACTATTCAGCCCATTGAGGGGCAATTATTCAGAACGAGGAAAACGCGACGAAGAGAGCCGCAAAATGTCATTATTTCAGTCACTCTACTTCAATATTTTTACAGGATATTCTTTTTATCCAAGTATTTTTCCCCAATAGCTAAATAAATGGCTTGAGAAGGACCAGTTAGCCCGTTGAGGGGGAATTATTCTCAACGAGGAAAACGCGACGAAGAGAGCTGCAAAATGTCATTGTTTCTGTCTCTCTACTTCAATATTTTTACAGGATATTCTTTTTATCCAAGTATTTTTCCCCAATTGCTAAATAAATGGCGTGGTCTTTACAAATAACTTGTGTCTTGTGCTAAATGAATATGAAATAATAAAAATGCACCTATTCAGGACGACATGGCAAAATTACTCCATAATGGTCAAAACTGTCGACTTCACCTTTACTGTCGCACCTCCCGAAGGATATTTTATGACACCTAAATCGTGCTTCTGTCATTTCCCTTCCCTGGCTTTGGAGAATGTTAACAATGGGAGGCGTGACAGCTAGCAGACATGCTATCCCGAACCGAGTGATGTTTCAAAGTCTTCAAAGTGGGAAATCACACATAACTAGCCCGGAACATTTGACATGACGAGTGGCATGTCGATTGTCAACGCTGATCAGCCAACCGCCCGGCGGAGAACAATTTACAGCTCGTTCCCCGCAGGAGGGCGGCTGCAGTTGTTGTGCAACGAACGTGCAGCTAATGTGCATGAGGAGAGCTTTCTACATGCCTATCAATGATCAAACATAAGTAGTCCTTTATTTAAAGAAAGTTTGTAGTGTTTACTTTGTAATCGCTGTATTCGCGGCTATTTTTAACACAAAGTTGCAATTTCTGATCGGTCGGAAAATTTGACAGAACACCGGGCACATAAAGAGGGCAGTAAGCCGAGTAGCCTATAGCCTAACCCATAAAATGCAAGCCACCTACATATTAAAATGATCCCAGTATTTGACATAATACAGAAAACGATGTTTACTCACTTCCTCGTAAGTCCCATTGTCCAACAGTAGTAGGGCAAATATCCACCGATGAATGGGAACCTTTTGAAACCCCAAAAAGGCCCAAACGTTTCTCCCTCGTACAGCAAGAGTTTTCTGCAGCCTTTTGGCTAGCGTATTGCGAAAAATATACGTATTAATCCGCAAAATCAGCCGAATCCTTCGTCCTTCTCATACAACAGTACGGCTGTATAGTGAAGAGGACTCCTTCTACCGTACACGTCACAGCGCCCTCTTTCTCAACTCGAGACTGTTGCCGGAAGTCACTCATTTTCGTGGCGCGGGATTAAAAAAACTAAATAAATATAGCGATCGCTTCCACACACATCCAAGCGGTCCATTTTAGAGCTGAAACGAATACTAGAGCAACTCGAGTAACTCGAGTTTAAAAACTGATCCGAGTGATTTTATTCACCTCGAGGAATCGTTTAATTTTGCCAGCTCCAAGCATCACGTTTTGCCCAGACTACTTTTAATGCGGGACAACGTGCTGATGTCAGAGAGGAAGAAGTAATAGAAAAATACCTTACTGCATCCAACAGCCGCTACAAACTACGCGGACGTTGCTAAATACTAGCCCGCATGATGCTACGGTGGTAGCACTAGCAGGTAGCGTCTGATGCGTCTTATAGATTATGTTGAACTAGATGCGAAATGACAGAGTCAGCGGCGTTCGTAAACAGCCGCCATCTTGAAGCAGTAGACTTCTCAGTGCTAATAAATGTCACTCGCTCACACAACGTTCGTCCTGCGGAGGAGGGCAAGGTTTCTATTAATTATGACCACTGTCGATGCGTGGCTAACGTGTCTTACATGCAGGCTTTATTTAATCTGTGAAAACATAGCGCTGTAGAGTGATGAGGGTGTAAAATATAAACTTAATCATGCTAACTGTCAATTTTAGCTCAGTAGTCATTGCTAGATACCAAGTAGCACTGGTCCCTAATGTGTTCCAATACAGCAGGTATCATACTGTAACGTTGACAGAGTCACCCGCTTCGTTAGATTGCAATTATTTATTTTTGGGGAAACTTGTGGAACAACCAACACACGACTGCTGTCTGAGCAGCCGACGCACGCGCACCTGCCAGAAGGACAACAACAGGAAGGCATGTTTCTCGCTCTCCCGCACCTCCCTCACCTCCGCACGTCACGCGGTGCATTCAGGAACACATGCAAATATCCCCGCCATATTATAACCTTATATGTTAAAATTTTATTTTGAACACTGCAAAACCTCAAAATCTTATCAGGACTTACAGTTTAGATTAACTTAAAACTTCTAGAACTTAAAAATAGCTTGACACAAATGGAAATTCAATTGAAACACGTGGGAAAAACACCTAACTTTTAAGTGATGTGCGTTATCAAGCGTAATCGCATTTTTAATATATAGTAATTAACATTTTGAAATATATATGAGATCTAAAAGTTTTTTTGAGTGAAAGCAGTAAATTAGTCTTTTTTTTTCTATTTTAGTCACATCTGAGATGCAATTGTTGGCTGTTTTCAACAATGTACATCGAAAATAAAGACATTGATTGACTGAAAATGGTTCAATATTAGATGAAATGTCTTGTTTTCTCATGTATATTTATAATTACTCTTTACTTAAAAAATTTTGTTTTAGCCGATTACTCGATTGATCAATAGAATTTTCCGTCGATTACTCGAATACTAAAATATTTGATAGCTGCAGCCCTAGTCCATTTCATTCAGGACTAGGGTTGTCCTGATCCGATATTTGGCTCGGATGGACTGCCGATATGCGCAAAAAAACGCGCATCGGTATCGGGTCGGCCGACACGGAAAGATTTCGATCTAGACTCCCGATCCGGTTTTTTTGTGACTTCCGGGTTTCCCAGCGCACCGATTGACATAATCCATTCCAGTTTTTTGCTTTGGTTTCCTTAAAATCCGGTCCGCATTTTACGGCACGCCTTCAGCACACTAGCATTACCGTCTCCCAATTTACCTCCGTGGCATCTCCTACATTATGACTGCAATGTAAATTTAAAGTTAATCGGTAAAAATGTCAGATGTCACCTGAGCATCTTGAAATGCTTGTCTTTGTCAAAAAAAATCTCCCCATCATGCTGGGACTGCATCCAGGGCAAACAGCTGAAGGGAATGTGTAGAATAGATGGAGATGGAGCAACAAAGTGTGGAGAAGATTGGAGAGTAGAAGTCATTTTTGGTTTAAAATGCTATTATTTGTACGGATTTTTTTAAAGCCTTGGTACAGTTGTTCAAGAGCAGAGAACTGATGCTGAGTTAATAGTTTATTTTCCACTGAGGTTGTTTCTGTGTTTTGCTTTTTTAAGATCGTTTACAATACTATTTGCACGTTTTACTGACTGAATATGCCATTTCTGTTATTTATAATGTTATGTGTTTATCACTGAATAAAAAGGACAGTTTCTTGTTACCAACCATTGTGTTATTCAAACTCGCCTAATTCAGCTGGGTAGTTGTTATCAAGAGTACTAAAACCGTTTTCAACATGAGTCTGACAACTACGTAAGGAGGCTAAATAACTTTAAACTTTAATACGTGCTCAGATTGGCCGGTATTGGTATTGGCCAGTATCAGTATCGGATCGGAAGTGCAAAACAATATCGTATCGGATCGGAAGTGCAAAAGCCTGGATCAGGACATCCCTATTCAGGAGCATAAAATACCACGTGTATTATGAAATAAACATGCTTTTTTGTGTCACAGGCACTGTAAATGTGATTTTTATGATCTTCATGTGATGTAAAGCACTTTGAATTGCCTTGTGTTGAATTGTGCTATATAAATAAATTTGCCTTGCCTTTTGTGGTTTCAGGCTGTCTATAAAAAAAAAAAAAAACCAAAAAACAGTCTGGACAAAAACAGTACGACACCAATTGGCTGTATATGAATGACAAGAACATAGCATATTAGGGAGAAGGATGCCACTTGACATGATTTAATTTCAATAAGAGATTTTTGGTCATCGAAATCTTTCAGTTAACCGTATTTCTACATAGAAAACCTCATATTAAAACACGGACACCTGCGGCTTATAACCTAGTGCATTTTTTTTTCTCAAATTTTGGATAGTGAAGCTCTAAGTGCGCTCTGTAGTGCCGAATTCACGGTAATCAGGGCATCGATCGTGAAAGCTGACGGCAACCCAGCTCACTCCCAACCCTGTACATGCCACCATCCTTAAGTTTCCTGATATTACAACCATGCATCCATCCAAGGGATCCGGTGCTATTAGCAAATGTACCTTGACGTTGGCTTCCTGCATATTGAGGATGCGGTCCAAGTCGACACCAGCGTCCACTTCGTTGCGAGTCAACAGGTGAAAGGTGGCGCGCAGGAGCAGCGCCTCAGCCATGTAGCGGCCCTCCGAGTCCACCTCCTTAGTGCATTCGCTGATAATTTTGTCGTAGCCCTCCTCATCCATGTATTGCTTGGCTTTCAGGTAGCCCGAACTCAGGTGGTGACTGTTGGGAGAAATGTTTTTGTAACAAGTATGAGCCATGTTGTTAAGAGCACCACTGAGGTGACAAAATAGTGGGCATATCAGGAAGATCATGTTCGGCTACGGGAGGGCAGCGGTAATTAATAATGACAAATTTGTTGAAAAGTGTATTAAAGAAATGTGATACAGAGACATATTTACAAAATCTGACTGTACACAATTTAAAGTTGATCAACCGATAGGAAGAAAAAAAAAAACTTTGCTTTCCCCACCCCGACGTTCGTAAGTAACAAACAGTCAACAGCATGAATGAATGCCTTCAGTTTTATGGAGATACAAGGTGGCTGTTCATTAGTGCTGCTTGAATCATCACAAGTTGAATGGGTATTTGAAGTGCTTGACTTGAGTCGTGGGGAGAGAAAAACGGACTGCAGAGCCTCCTACCAGACCCTGACTTGTATTGAAGACAAAGAAAAAGGATCGTCAGGCTCCTGGCTCAAGTTCTAGCTCGCCATCCGTATGTTGGAGTGGTCCCAAGGCAGGGCAGGACCACCTGGCCTGCATGAACCAACCAACCCAGTTACAAAAAAGCAATACTATTCAAATGTTAGCATTAGCATGTTAGCATTAGCATTTTCATGCTAACATAAAAATACACAATAACAAAGCACAAAGACATGAAAATGCAATAGTATTCACTTGTTAGCATTAGCATGCTAACGTAACAAAATACAATCATAAAGCACCAACAGACAAAAATCGCATGAACCCATAAGGTAGTGTAAGTTAGCATGGTGGCTAATCCGCTAACAACGGATGGAAAAAAGTCAGAGTAGTAGTTGAGCACACACACACTAAACAGGTCTCCAAAACAATTAAAAAGGTCTGTGGCCTATACTGCGAACGGAGTTCAACCTCCCCAGAAGTAATCCTGCTTACTAGCGGGTAACCGGAGTTGACAAAACCTGGTTATCTAGTTTGTGGTCAATCGGTGCTACGACGCCGATTATGAGGTTGATTAGTCGAACCTATGTCAACCCAGTCAGAGTTACTTCGCGTTCACATAAATGGGGCAGAGACCAGAGTCACTACTTGTTACGATGGCACTGGCACCTTACGTCACAGAGGAGGAATGCGCGATAATACGTCACGGAGGAGGAATGCGCGATGATCATGCGGAGTTATGAGGAGTTAAAATCCACCCTCACTGCGAAATCCAACACCGCTTCAGCGAGTAGAGCGCGACTCATGGTCTGTTGGCAACGAATTACAGATCGTGTGATTTGTGAATGCGTCAATATGCCAGTTTACTCATGTCCATGAAAAGAAATAAAGCCTGCTGTAGGACAGTAAAATAAGATTTGGTACGTTAACTGCAAAAAATAATTTATTGTGCATTACCACATGAAGGAGGATGATTGTATGTTTAGTCCTATTGACTGTATGAATATGTATGTCCTTTGAACATCTTCAGAGTAGAGGTTAGATCGGACTTAAAAAAATCCAGCCCGACCCGAGCCGAGCCGATCAATTAACTTGATTTGCAGGCCCAAGCCCTAAACCCTCCCACAATTTTATGTTATATTTGTGAGGTCTCATGAGAAGAACGAAATGCTGTAATGCGATGCAAGGTTGCGATTTGTGTGATCACTAGAGGCGGGAATCTTTGGGCACCTAACGATTCGATTACGATTCAGGGACTCAGATTCAATTATAAATCGATTATTGATGCCCCTCCCCAAACTTTTTTTTTTTTTTTTTAAATGTTTTGTATATTTGTTTCAAAAAATGAACAAAAATCCTCTCAGGCTTGAATAAACAAATGACTATTTCAGTATCAAGTTAACAGTTCAAAACAGTAAATAAAATACTCAAGTCCCCATTCTGTGTCAGCAGCTTTAAACTACATTCAATTAATTTAATGTTGTGAACCAACCGTTAAAGTTGTTAAAATTGCGCCCGTTATTCCATAATTTCCCTCATGTCTACTTTCGACATGAGAAAGTTTTAAAACCGTTTCATCATTTAAAGATGGATTCAAGTCAAGATTTTTCCGATTTAGGGGTATTTTGGATAAAAAGTAATTAGGTTCTCTACAACAGAGCCTTCTAGAGAAGTCTGCTTTAAGATGGCGCCTGTTTACTAGTGCGGGAAAGTCTGTCATTTCACATCTAGTCTAGATATATGTGATATCTACCATAGCCGTATGTTTGTAGCAACTAGCAACTGGACGCTGTTTGTAGCGGCTGACGGCCGCAGACAGGTATTATTGTTTTTTTTACTTAGCGGCATTAGCTGCACATGATATTCACTCTCGGTCCGTTCCTCATTGCGTCCCGAAGACCGCGCTGACTGCGTTTTATTTACGCTTTACCTGGTATAATTCAATAATCGGAATTTGGATGTTTGTGAATTGTTCTCGAATCTTCCACGGCCGAATCGTAAATAATCTAAGAATCGGAAATTTTGCACGCCTCTAGTGATCCCATTTGTGTTGATTCCTGTTGCATAGTGATAAAAATTAAAGCCCCTCTTTTGTAACGAATTCCCACAGTTAAACAAGACTGTAAGATGCATATTCATTAAACATCTTTTATATTTGTGTGTCTTTTCTATCTGGCGGATAGTGGATTTGACATTTTAATCTCTTCGAGTTGGCAGAAAAAACACAAGTGTTCTCAATGTTTAAATAGTCTACATATTTTTATGATTTTTATAAATGCATTTACACAATGAAATAACGATGGAAAAGTTTTTGAAATATATTAGGGCTGTAAAACGATCAAAATTTTTAATCAAGTTAATCACAGCTTGAAAATTAATTAATCGTAAATGATCGCAATTCAAACCATCTCTAAAATATCCCATATTTTTCTGTAAATTATCGTTGGAATGGAAAGATAAGACACAAGACATATATATACATTCAACATACTATACATAAGTACTGTATTTGTTTATTATAACAATAAATCAACAAGATGAGATTAATATTATTAACATTCTGTTAAAGCGATCCATGGATAGAAAGACTTGTAGTTCTTAAAAGATAAATGTTACTACAAGTTATAGAAAGACTTGTAGTTCTTAAAAGATAAATGTTACAACAAGTTATAGAAATTTTATATTAAAACCCCTCTTAATGTTTTCGTTTTAATAAAATTTGTAGCTCGCCATTGTTGATTTCAATAATTACACAATGCTCATGGTGCTGAAACCCTTGAAATCAGTCGCACCCAAGCGCCAGCAGAGGGCGACTGATTTTAAGGGTTTTAACACCTAACCCTAACCCTAAACACCAAAAAACACAAGTAACAAATGGACATGACATTGTGCTGTCATTTTAATCTGTCTGAGCGGGGCATGTGCGTCAAATGCGTCAAGAGGACTGGGAGAATGTGTTATGGTAAGATGAAACCAAAAGAGAACTTTTTGGTAGAAACACAGGTTCTCGTGTTTGGAGGAGAAAGAATACTCAATTGCACCATACCCACTGTGAAGCACGGGGGTGGAAAAATCATGCTTTGGGACCGTTTTTCTGCAAAGGGACCAGGAGGACTGATCTGTGTAAAGGAAAGAATGAATGGGGCCATGTATCGAGAGATTTTGAGCGAAAATCTCCTTCCATCAGCAAGGGCATTGAAGATGAAACGTGGCTGGGTCTTTCAGCATGACAATGATCCCCAACACACAGCCAGGGCAACAAAGGAGTGGCTTCGTAAGAAACATTTCAAGGTCCTGGAGTGGCCTAGCCAGTCTCCAGATCTCAGCCCCAAAGAAAATCTGTGGACAAAGTTGAAAGTCCGTGTTGCCCACCGATAGCCCCAAAACATCACTGCTCTAGAGGAGATCTGCATGGAGGAATGGGCCAAAATACCAGCAACAGTGTGTGAAAAGCTTGTGAAAAGTTACAGAAAACGTTTGGCCTCCGTTAGTGCCAACAAAAGGTTCATAACAAAGTATTGAGATGAACTTTTGGCATTGACCAAATACTTATTTTCCCACCATGATTTGCAAAGATATTCTTTAAAAATCAAACAATGTGTGAAGTCTATTCAGGGGTGCTGGAGAGGAGGGTCCGTCGGGAAGTCGAATCTCGGATTCAGGAGGAGCAGTGTGGTTTTCGTCCCGGCCGTGGAACAGTGGACCAGCTCTACACCCTCGGCAGGGTCCTCGAGGGTGCATGGGAGTTCGCCCAACCAGTCCACATGTGTTTTGTGGATTTGGAGAAGGCGTTCGACCATGTGCCTAGGGGAGTCCTGTGGAGGGTGCTCCGGGAGTACGGGGTACCGAGTCCCTTGGTAAGGGCTGTTCGGTCCCTGTACGACCGGTGTCAGAGCCTGGTCCGCATTGCCGGCAGTAAGTCGAATTCGTTCCCAGTGAGGGTTGGACTCCGCCAAGGCTGCCCTTTGTCACCGATTTTGTTCATAATATTTATGGACAGAATTTCTAGGCGCAGCCGAAGCGTTGAGGGTGTCCGGTTTGGTGGCCTCAGCATTGCATCTCTGCTTTTTGCAGATGATGTGGTGCTGTTGGCTTCATCAAGCCGTGACCTCCAACTCTCACTGGGGCGGTTCGCAGCCGAGTGTGAAGCGGTTGGGATGAAGATCAGCACCTCCAAATCCGAGACCATGGTCCTCAGCCGGAAAAGGGTGGCATGCCCTCTCCGGGTCGGGGATGAGATCCTGCCCCAAGTAGAGGAGTTCAAGTATCTTGTGGTCTTGTTCACGAGTGAGGGTAGGAGGGAGCGGGAGATTGACTGGCGGATCGGTGCAGCGTCTGTAGTGATGCGGACTCTGTGCCGGTCCGTTGTGGTGAAGGAGCTGAGCCAAAAGGCGAAGCTCTCGATTTACCGGTCGATCTATGTTCTACCCTCACCTATGGTCACGAGCTGTGGGTCGTGACCAAAAGAACAAGATCCCGGATACAAGCAGCCGAAATGAGTTTCCTCCGCAGGGTGTCCGGGCTCTCCCTTAGAGATAGGGTGAGAAGCTCGGTCATCCGGGAGGGGCTAGGCGTCAAGCTGCTACTCCTCCGCGTTGAGAGGAGCCAGTTGAGGTAGCTCGGGCATCTGGTTCGGATGCCTCCTGGACGCCTCCCTGGAGAGGTATTCCGGGCATGTCCCACCGGCCGGAGGCCCCGGGGTCGACCCAGGACACGCTGGAGAGACTATGTCGCTCGACTGGCCTTGGAATCCTGCCGGAGGAGCTGGCTGAAATGGCTGGGGAGAGGGAAGTCTGGGCTTCCCTGCTAAAGCTGCTGCCCCCGCGACCCTACCCCGGACTAAGCAGAAGATAATGGATGGATTATTTTTCGAACAGATCATGCGACTATTGTAATTATATGAGTAAATCATGTCTGCATGTTCGATTAGTAATGTCTGATCGTCACAGCACACGGAAGTTAAAGATACACAGCGAGCTCGATACAGCTGATAAAAAGCCCGCAAGTGGACAGTTAATGTTGATGATGCCTCTCTTCTGTTCTGTAACTAAAGATCTGTCAGTAAAAAACATTAACCTTTCAGTAAGTTGTCTTATTCAAGATACCCACAAATGCAAAGAAACACAGCTAGCACCTTAGCCGGTCATTTACTTTGCTTAGCCAAAACCACCTGAGGAACGAAAAGGTAAGATGGATAGCTATTCGTAATTTTTTCAAACCTAAGCTTTCAAAAGCGACAACAACTACTGAGCAAGAACCAAGGATTGAAAATGTGGACTATGAAAAGCCAGAGAGAACTGCCAAAATGGTGAGCGGAGTTTAAATTTGCCCCACTAAAGACGGTAAGTGTACAACAAATTTTGCACCCTGACAATATCTTGTTCCCAAAGCTGTTGTGGCGGTGAATAAGCACTCTTTTACAATCAACTGGATTCTCAATGTTATCCACAGGTGTTAAATAAACAAGTAACATCGTAAAACATACATGTTCCACACGAATATGGCGTAAATTCATGCTTAACGACACAGCGAAGACGTAAACAGTGAGAGAGCGGCGTGCAGTTGTTGTGTGCAGCTAACATGGCAATATGTGTCTGAGAACTTTTCTGCTTGTCCGTCCATGATCGTACCTAAGTAAATATTCGTTTTTTGTTTAAAGAAGTTTTGTAGTGTTAATTTGCAACCGCTGTACTAGCGTCCATTTTTAACATAAAGTTGCAATTTCTGATGGGGTGCGATATTTGACAGAACACCTGTTAACACCGGCGGGCGTACCATATTCAATGGATGGCGATCTTGGCGAAAAGTATAGCTGTCCTAAGTAGCCTGATTAAGAATTCCCCTAAAAAATGATGGAAAACAAAAAAACGCTTATTTTCAACTTATTATTATACTTATTCTTGGAAGTTCATTTTATTGCTGAAATTGCGTTTCGGGTTCATCAAGATGTTGTGCCCCCCTGCCCCAAAAGTCAAACTCCGCCTATGCTGCCCGCAAACCCATTGTCAGCAAGATGCTCGACCATGATGAGGTAAAAGACATTGCTAAAGTCCTCCTGTCTGATCATTTTGAGCTTCTCAAGCCTAACTTCTATATGAAAATAAAAAGAGAATTGAGAGCTGTTGACGAAGATTTCTGCCAATATATCGGCCTTGTGTTCATATAAACAGGCTCAAGTTTCACACTGAGTAAGTATAAATATTGAGAAATTATTTTACAATTAAATATACTGTACAGAAGGTAGTTTTGGAATGTTTTTTGTTTGTGGTGTGCCGTGAGATTTTTTCCAAAGTAAAACAGTGCTGTGACTCAGAAAAGGTTGAAAAATGCTGGTATAGGGAATGGGACGTACTACGTCATTGTTTGGATACGCCGCCATGTTGGGAATATACTTTCGGTCCGGAAGACTCAACGCAGATTGTAACCAGTCTTGCAGTTTACTTCACCGTGGGATATATATTAGGGGTGTCAAACGATTAAAATTTTTAATCCAGTTAATTACAGCTTAAAAATTAAATAATCGGAATTAATATCGCAATTCAAGCCATCTATAAAATATGCCATATTTTTCAGTAAATTATTGTTGGAATGGAAAGATAAGACAAGATGGATATGTACATTCAACATACGGTACATACAGTTGTGGTCAAAAGTTTACGTACACTTGTGTAGGAAGTAGTAAGTATTCTCTTAGATACCATATAATTGTGAGCATTAGTCTAACATATTTATTAGAGTACTTAAAGCATAGTTTTAAGAAACAGGCCCCATGACCTTAGACACAGTGAAATGAACAGGCCTATCGCCTGATAGGCGAAGAGAAGCGTCATCAGCACCAGTACC
Organism: Corythoichthys intestinalis; assembly: GCF_030265065.1. Lineage (NCBI taxonomy): Eukaryota > Metazoa > Chordata > Actinopteri > Syngnathiformes > Syngnathidae > Corythoichthys > Corythoichthys intestinalis. The sequence goes on from NC_080397.1 coordinate 65,203,757, forward strand.
AGGGGTCAGGGCGCTCCTGCCTTGCCAACAGCTTGATAAATGGGCGCCTAAGACGTCAAGTCCTGCGACGGTCGCCATGGCAACCAGTGTTCCACCGCCTCCAGCCCGGCCCAGCCCGGCCCTCCCGACACCAGCGTTAAAAAGACTGAACACTGATAACAATTCGTCGCTCCTCGGAAACATTTCCTATGTAACCGTTGTGACACGACCCTGGATCCAGCCTCTGTACCCCGTCGTCTGTTTTTGTCTTGTTTTTTGGACCTCTGTGAATCATTAAATTGTCAACCTGTTTTCCGGTGAGCCTTCTTTAAACTTTTTGGAACTTGGAGTCAGAACAAAGGGTTAACACAGGAACGCGCGGGAGTTGGCCTTCCGGCTCGGCCTCTCTGGGAGCGTCGAGCAGCGGAACAACATTTCCGTTCGGTTGCTGCTGTCTCCGGGAGCTTCTGGGCCGGGAGGTCCAAATTCCTTCACTTGTGAAGAACATAATGTCATGGCTCTCTTGAGTTTCCAGTTATTTCTACAACTCTGATTTTTCTCTGATAGAGTGATTGGAACAGATACTTCTTTGTCACAAAAAAACATTCATGAAGTTTGGTTCTTTTATGACTTTATTATGGGTGAACAGAAAAAAAAAGATCAAATCTGCTGGGTCAAAAATATACGTACAGCAGCGCTAATATTTGGTAACATGTCCCTTGGCCATTTTCACTTCAATTAGGCACTTTTGGTAGCCATCCACAAGCTTCTGGTTGAAACTTTGACCACTCCTCTTGAAAGAATTGGTGCAGTTCAGTTAAATTTGATGGCTTTCTGACATGGACTTGTTTCTACAGCATTGTCCACAAGTTCTCAATGGGGTTTAAGTCAGGACTTTGGGAAGGCCATTCGAAAACCTTAATTCTAGCCTGATTTAGCCATTCCATTACCACTTTTGATGTGTGTATGGTGTCATTGTCCTGTTGGAACGCCCAACTGCGCCCAAGACCCAATCTTCGGGCTGATGACGTTAGGTTATCTTGAAGAATTTGAAGGTAATCCTCCTTCTTCATTATCCCATTTACTCTCTGTAAAGCACCAGTTCTATTGGCAGCAAAACAGCCCCACAGCATAATACTACCACCGCCGTGCTTGACGGTAGGGCATGGTGTACTTGGCTTTAAAGGCCTCACCTTTTCTCCTCCAAACATATTGCTGGGCATTGTGGCCAAACAGCTCGATTTTTGTTTCGTCTGACCACAGAACCTTCCTCCAGGAGGTCTTATCTTTGTCCATGTGATCAGCAGCAAACTTCAGTTGAGCCTTAAGGTGCCGCTTTTGGAGCAAGGGCTTCCTTCTTGCACGGCAGCCTCTCAGTCCATGGAGATGCAAAACAACGCTTGACTGTGGACACTGACACCTGTGTTCCAGCAGCTTCTAATTCTTGGCAGATCTGCTTTTTGGTGATTCTCGGTTGAATCTTCACCCTCCTGACGAATTTTCTCTCAGCAGCAGGTGATAGCCTGCGTTTTCTTCCTGATCGTGGCAGTGACAAAACAGTGCCATGCACTTTATACTTACAAACAATTGTTTGCACTGTTGCTCTTGGGACCTGCAGCTGCTTTGAAATGGCTCCAAGTGACTTTCCTGACTTGTTTAAGTCAATGTTTGTACAAGTCAATAATCACTCATAATAAATTGCTAATTCGTGTTGCTGTATGTATATTTTTGACCCAGCAGATTGATCACTTTTTCTGTTAACCCATAATAAAGTCATAAAAGAACCAAACTTCATGAATGTTTTTTGTGACAAAGAAGTATCTGTTCCAATCACTCTTTCGGAGAAAAATCAGAGTTGTAGAAATAACTGGAAACTCAAGAGAGCCATGACATTATGTTCTTCACAAGTGTATGTAAACTTTTGACCACAACTGTACATTCAACATACAGTACAAAGGTACTGTATTTGTTTATTATAACAATAAATCAACAAATTAATACATTCTGTTAAAGCGAAAGACTTGTAGTTCTTAAAAGATATACGTTAGTACAAGTTATAGAAATTTAATATTAAAACCCCTCTTAATGTTTTCGTTTTAATAAAATTTGTAAAATTTTCAATCAAAAAATAAACTAGTAGCCCGCCATTGTTGATGTTAATAATTACTTACACAATGCTCATGGGCGCTGAAGGCTATAGACCCTACTCACCAACGTCACAGAATGACGGGTCGCTGTATCTGGCCGCCATATAGACCCTACCCACGTGACGTCACAACTCCTTCCTCCTGACTGGTGCCGCCCAATTGTCCGTCACCACATCATGTTTACCTGTTACGGCTACGTACATTCCTCCTATTTACGACGTGTTTTTCTGCTCGTTAACATTAGTAATCAAAATGGTGAATGCGTGTGTGGCGGCCGGTTGCAATAACAGAGAAGATAGACGGAGAAGACGGAGAGACTTGAAGTTCTACCGGATTCCGAGAGACCCGGAGAGAAGAGAGCGAGATGGGCTGCTGCAATTCGACGAGAAAACTGGGCTCCAAACGATTACCACAGATTATGTAGTAGTCATTTTATATCTGGTAAGATGCATTTAATATATATTTAGAGGGTTTTGGGCTGACAACCACAATTAAGATCATTGCTAGGCTAATCGCCGACAACATACACGTATGTATGTAGTGAGAGTGCTATCGCTAAACCATATAAACATTAAAAGCCCTAACTTCATTGACAAACGACATGAAATACATTAGACTTGACAGTGGATGTTAGCAATAACAAAAGATTTTGAATTGAAAATTTCGTAACTCACCTTTCCAAGCACAAGATAGATTCCTGCCGAATTTTCGTGGACGAGGACCTGTTTCACCCAACCAGCAACGAAGTATTTATAAGTTTTTCAAACTTTCGTGAGAATAGGCTGATTTTGTGTGGACAACATAGTCCACCTTTTATGCAACGCATCAAGTGAGTTTACGGCATCCGAAAGCACCGGGTCTTCCATGAAATGCATTATAAATTGCTCGATCAATTGAGACCATTGATAATACAGACACAAAATGACGGACAAGGGGGCGGAACCATACAGCGAGCACGTGATTTTGTGACGTCGGTGGGTAGGGTCTATTGTCCGTCATTGTTTATCCGTATTGTCAGTCATTGTTTATCCGTATTCTCAATGGTTTAAATTTGTCCTGCAATTTATAGTGCAATTCATGGAAGCCCCGGTGCTTTCAGACGCTGTAAACTCATTAGATGCTTTGCATAAAAGGCGTTATGCGGAAAAGCTTCAGTCTATCCATTCACCAGATCCATATTTGATGCCTAAATCGATATTTTTTGACCCGCTGTCTTCGCACTCTCTGCCTGACATCTGCTACCCTGATATCTACAACTATCTTGTCCACACAAAATCAGCTTATTCTCACGAAAGTTTGAAAAACGTTAAGAGCAGCACTCTAAGCAACATGACCCCGTGTGACCCTTTACTTCCAATTTTCTAAAATGGCGACAATCAATAAAAAAAAAAAAGTTGACTGCGATAGCCGACGCTTGACAGGGAAGATACGCAGCGAGAAATTATAGCAACTTGAAGCTCGTTTAATTTCACAGCAGCAGTACTTCGCAAGAGCCCGAGTGTCGAAAGAGAACACCACAAAAACAAGACTGTTGAAATTATGAATTAAAAAAAATAATAAAGCAAATGTGACACACAGAAGGGCTTGCTAAAATTTGTTTAAATATATTGTTCTATGTAAATCAGCCAAGGTAGCCCCCCGCATTTTTACCACACCAAATCAGGCCCCCTTTGCAAAAGGTTTGGACACCCCTGTTTAACTGATGATCCGTAGACGAGGCCAGCTTCTTTCACTTGGTACCAGTTAAATATAATTCAAAATATAATGATGGTGGAAGAAAGAAGCATCTTGAATTTGAAACTGTATGTTGTTGGCGATTAGCCTCGCAATGATCTTAATTGTGGTTGTCAGCCCAAAACCCTCTAAATATATATGAAATGCATTTTACCAGATATAAAATGACTACTACATAATCTGTGGTAATCGTTTGAAGCCCCGTTTTCTCGTCGAATTGCAGCAGTCCATCTCGCTCTCCTCTCCGGGTCTCTCGGAATACGGTAGAACTTCAAGTCTCTCCTTCTATCTTCTCTGTTATTGCAACCAACCACCACACACGCCTTCACCATTTTGATTAATGTTAACGAGCAGAAAAACACGCCATAATAGGAGGAATTTACGTAGCGATAATGCGTCAAAACGACGAGTTGACGGACAATATGGCGCGGATGCGTGGTTGTGACGTCATGTGAGTAAGGTCTATTGAATCCTAGCAGCTAATTGGGGTAACAAAAAAAAATCGATTAAAGTTTACTCACCAGTAATAAAATGTCGGCTGCAAACGTAAATGTGCTTGGATTTCGGTTCCAACAGGCGAGCATAGTCCACGGTACAGTCTTCTTTTACTGTTCCTCGATTAATTGCTTTCAGCCATTTGTTTCTCCTTTTCTTCTCACGAGGAAGAATGAAGAACTTCAAACGCGGCTCCGAACTCTTCCTTGTTTGACAACCCGCAACACAGCAACTATTAGTCATTCTGACGGGGAAAAAGACCGCAAATAAGACGAAAGTTCAACGCGTTTGTATTACAATGCACGACAGAGCAGCTGCTTTTGACTCGTCTTTTGCCCCATTTCAATTGTTTGGAGGCGTTGTTGTTACTGGTGACGTCATTTATTCCGGATGTCCGACTGTCTCTGATACACAAACACGCACGCAGCGAACGAACTACTACGAGTGGAGGCTGGCTTGACCGCAGTCAAGTTACTAACGGCGAATTTCTGTTCCACATACAAACAGGAAGGATTGTCTCTGGAGTGATTAGTTCGAGGATTTAAGGTAATTATTGTTTTTCGTACAATGCATGCACTTTGAAACATTGTGGGAAAAAAAGGAGAAATCAGCCGCTAAGGCATTGGCATCATGGTTGGCAATATTTACGTAAAACAAATGCTACCTGAACGTTTTTATGCTTTTAACCAAGAATCGAGACTGTTTTACATCCATATCTATAAAGAATTCAGGGATTTAAGCATTTATTCACTAGAATTTTGACGTAAAAAGCTCTTTGTTGTGGTAAGGCGGTGTCACAGTAAACTTAAAAGACGAGCCGCGCATTCGACATATTTACGTAAATAAATGCTAACATGCACGTTTTTTTGCTTTTAACCAAGAATCGAGACTGTTTTACGTCCATATCTATCAAGGGCGTAGGATTGGTCTCGGCATTGGTCGGGACGATATAACAACATAACCTGCATGTGCAGTTTTTGAACCTAATTAATTGATAGGCGAAATGATCAAAGCACAATGAATCTGTATTGATTTATACTAACTTGGATGTAAATTTGGATTACGTGATACCAAAGGTGTAGGTTTGGTCTCAACATTTTTTGCTGGGGACGGGACATTAATAAGACCAAACAGATTATTGAACGGTGGTCAGAGCCACATTTCTCACGAATATGAACCTAATTAGTTGACAAGCGAAATGATCAAAGCACAATGAATATGTATTGATTTATACTAACTTGGATGTAAATTTGCATTACGTGATACCAAGGGTGTAGGTTTGGGCTCAACATTGGTGGGGACTATATAACAGCATAACATAAATGTACACTTTTTGCTGGAGACGGGATATTAAGACCAAACAGATTGGGTGAATGGGGGTCAGGGCTACATTTCTCATGAACATGAACCTAATTAATTGATAGGCTAACCGATCATTGCAAAAATAAATCTGTATTGAGCAGTGTTGTTAATTTTACTTTCAAAAAGTAATTAATTACAGTTACAAAGTACTTCTCCCAAAAAGTAATTGTGTTACTAACTCAGTTACCTGAATGTAAGAGTAATTAGTTACTTGGCAAAGTAACTAGTGATAATTTTCAGAATGTAAGAGTGATTAGTTACTTGGCAAAGTAACTAGTGATAATTTTCATGTTTGTTTTTTTTTCTGGGGGAAAAAAAAAAAAAAGCAGGTTACACAATATGAAATTTAAAGGGTTTTGGGGACAATTGGCCCTAGTCCAATTCTTTACCCTCCACTTAACTAGACACAAGGGTATTGCGTTAACTCGATAAGTAACCCGGTAAGTAACCTTTGCAATGTGTGGAAGTCATTTAAAGTTTGGAATCAACCGTTAAAGTTGTTAAAATTGCTCCCGTTACTGCATTAGTTCCCTTCTGTCTACTTTCAACATGTGTAAGTTTTAAAACTGTTTTAAAACTGTTTCATCCTTTAAAGATTTAAGTCAAGATTTTGGAGCATTTTAGTTAAAAAAAAAAATAAATAAAATAAGTTAAGTTCGCTAGGAAGGATCTCTACTTCAGAGCCTTCCTGAGAGGTCTACTGCTGTAAGATGGCGGCTGTTTACTAATACATTTAGTTCTCAAAACATGTTGCCAATGCAGCCGTGTCTGTCATTTGCATCTAGTTCTATAATATGTGATATCTACTGTATCATGTGGGCGTAGTTAGTAGGCTATGGCTACAGTCAAGTATTATTGGAGCCACCTAGCATCGTGTTTGCAACGACGTCTTCCCCACTCCTGCTCTGCTCGCTCGTCTCCGTGAGTCCGTCTCTCCCAGACTTTTTTTATTCAACCAACTTAGTAACGCACGCCTTTCCCGCCTCAGTAACGGTAACGGCGTTGCCAAGATGAGAAAATGAATTAATTAGATTACTCATTACTGAAAAAAATAACGCCGTCAGTAACTCCATTATATTCTAACGCCATTATTAACAACACTGGTATTGAATTATACCAGTGCTTCTCAATTATTTGCTGTTACGCTCCTCATAGGAAGACACTGCACTCATGCACTGGTCCTCATGGGAAACGCAGTCTTCAAAAAACTACCGCTTTTGTCCACCAGCGTCGCTTAAATCGACCAAAACTGAAAAGCTACCAAGTGTTGCTTTAAGGCCACATAAACAAAATATAAATGAAAATTGGGTAGAAGGGGGTAAACCTCGGTTCACTACATTTTTCACAGTTTAATTAACATTAACAGCAGAAAACGCATACAGAAGTGGAGGACACTTCTCTTGAAGCAGCTTCCTACTCGAGTTTTGCAGGTTAGCAAATTCATACAGTTTAATGTTATGCAAAATTCTGATGCAGGTTGTAGCAAAATGTCTGTAGCAAAATTAGTGGTGTGTTCCCCACCTCCATCACATTGACATCTTTTTACATTACTTTCAGTGGCTGCTGCTGGCTGAAAAAAAAAAAAACTTCTAATATCCCTCTTCTTTGAAGGGAGCGGATGAGGTGGCATGTTGGCGACATGTTGTATTTTCGTCGGGTCAGTGCGCGTGTGCGTGTGTGTGTGGGGGGGGGGGGGTGTCAAGTTATCAGCCAATCAAATGTGAGTTTGGGTGGGGGGAATGGACTAGCACATTCAGCAAGTGAAAAAGGGGTAAATGTAAGTCTGAACGTAATAGAAATAATTACCTATATAACTGAAATCATTATAAAATGCAAATAAGGTTGCTTAAAATTTGGAGGGGACAATTCGAATATCCTGAAAAGTTGGTAGTGTTATGTCCCTACCGTCCCTATGTAAACCTACGCCCTTGCATGATACAACGTTCGATTCAAACCTTGGTTTTCAAAAACTACTAAAAACACATTTTAAAGGAAAGTCTCTTAATTTAACAACAACAACAACAAAAAAAAGGAAAGGCTTCTAAGAATGAGTTCACTTCTGGGGGACCTAGACTCAAATCTAAAGTATTGAAATATAAATGTGATTTGGGAAAAAGCATGAACAAAAACCTGGGATATCCAAGGACTGATCTACATCTGAGGCATCCAAAGTACTCTCATGAAATTCTGATGTGTGATTTCATTTCATTTTATTTTTCATGTCAGTTCATGTTCATGTCGGTGTCCCTCTGAAGTGGACCCATTCTTGGGAATTGTACTCTGAAGTAGGCCTGAACGATATTGGAAAAAACTATTGTTGCGATTTTTTTTAGGTTTGCAATATATTGCGATATTATATTGCGATATTAAAAAAAAAAAAGATCTTTTTTAAAGAAATTTTCACTAAATGACTTGAATAGCTGTTTGGAAATACTTTACATAACACACCGTGACCACAGTGTATTCATATAATACCGTTTAATTTGTGAATGATGAAGATTTCTGTATGAAGGTATCCAGGAAGTCATGTCTGCACAAAATAGATCATTTATTGAATACAATATTTTACACTTCAACAGCAGCAAATACATTAAATGATAAATAAAAGAGCAGGTGCATTAGTCCCCTAAGTTTTTGACAAAATATAACAATAAATAAAAACTTCTGTAAAATAACAAAAAAAGTTGTCAACATATTTGAACAAAAATATTAAATATGACAAATAAAAGGGTTGTTCACAAACTATAACAATAAATAAAAACCTCAGTAAAACAACAAAGTTGTCAACATATTTGAACAAAAATATTAAATATGACAAAAGAGTTCACAAACTATAACAATACATAAAAACCTCAGTTAAACAACAAAGTTGTCAACATATTTGAACTTAAATATTAAATCTGACTAATAAAAGTGCAAGTGCATTAGTCCCCTGAGTTGTTTACACAAAATATAACAATATAAAACTGCAAAACGGCAACAAAGTTGTAAAAATATTTCAACAAAAATATTAAGTATCAAAACTTTATGTGCAGCTGTACTATATATAGTTATTTGAAAAATACGGTTTACAATAAATTTAAATATAAAAGAAACAAACTCAATTGAACTTGTAAATAATTGAACTGAATAACTGCAAATAACTGTGATGAATAACAGAACCATTTTAACTCCCAAATTTCCTGCCTTCCTGATAGCTGTCATGAATAAAAAGAAAAGACATTCCTTCAGCTGTGTTATGTATTTGTCTGCATATCGTCCACCTTCCTTGCTCAGCAATTCTCAACTGGGTCTCATAGGTTTTTGGCCAAGACTATTAGTTTATCCACTATAGCAGGCTTGAGACAAGAACGTTGGCATTTAACAATGTTCCCACCTGTGCTAAAAAGCCTCTGATGGGGAGCTCGTAGCAGGAATGCATAGATACCTGCGTTTTAAATGGTCCCACATGTTTGACAGATTACTTCTTGTTGAGGCAACCATGGCGAGGCACTGTCGACAGGGCTGTTTTTTGTCCCTTATAGTCTTGTTCTTGCCAAAATACTTCCAAAACTCCTTTTGGATACAGTCTTCCTTGCTCCTCCAACGTGTTGATTGCTTGCTTTCACTTTGAGAACGGGCCCTCCTCCCTCCGCTCTGCTGTTCGGCCCCTCCTCCCTCCACTCCGCTGTTGCAGGGGGAGGGGGAGGAGCCGATGACTTGCTGGAGAGAAAGAGAAACTGCGCTTTTTTCCCCTCTCCTTCCTCAAAACAAACGTTTGTGGATTAAAAAAAAATGAAATTAAAAAACTATCGCACGTCCTTGCGATGGGACTATTGCACATGCGCACATCGCGATGGCGATGTTTAAACGATATATCGTTCAGGCCTACTCTGAAGCCACCGCGTTGCATTACGGCATTGCACATAATGGAAACAATGCTCCAAATGAGGTTCGGCTAGCTTGCCTTCGTTGTTCCTTGTGGAGGTTATTCTGACCACAGTAGTTTTGCAGGTTATCAAGTTCACACAGATTATTGCTATGCTAACTGTGATGCAGGTCGAACGCAGTAGCAAAATTAGTGGTGTTTCCCCCCACCTCCACAACATTGACATCTTTTTACATTACTTATACCCCTTTCCCACTGAAACTAGTGGGTCAACGCACGTTTTCCAAGCCGATGCATCCCACTAGCAATTGGCATTTGACACCTTTCCCATTGACGAAAAAAGCCGTGTCTTTTTTTTTTTTTAAGATGCGCTTCGACAACTGCGACCGAATTCATTCAGTTCAAGAAAATTAACAATGCAAAGCAACATGGAAGCCTCCTTTCCGTTTGTGTTCTCTCTTTTCATGCTTTTTACTGCCCGCAAAATGGTCGACATGCAGCAAAGGATCAACACTGTGCTTGTGCTGAGTCAACGTAGGCGACGTAAATTTTGGTTTGAAATTGAAAGGAGTCGTGTATGTCACAGGAGGAGAAGAGCCTTTGTTTCATCTGTTATGGCTATTGCTAACGCTGCTACACCGACTGTTCGCCGTATGCGGATCCGGGCTAGAGCGCATGGTTTTTGTTTTTTGTTATGACGCATCACGTACTAGCCTACATCACCACGTAAATTAGGGTGTTGACTGTTGACTCGGGGTTTTGCTTTCACACTGCATGGCGATCAGAGCCGAGGTGATTTTAACGCGGTCGCTTGACGGGTTGATTGACACGTCGAGGCGGGTCGCTGCACCATTCCCCCTGCCACCAAAAGCCGATTGTTAGCGGGTTGACACGGGTTTTTTGGCCAGTGGGAAAGAGGTATTACAGTGGCTTGTGCTGGCGGGGAAAAAAAACGTCTAATATCTCTCCTCTTTGAAGGGAGTGGAGGAGTTGGCACGTTGTATTTCTGTCGACGAGGTTATGTGAGTGTGTCTATGTGGCGGGAGGAGGGAGCAGGGGGTCGAGTTATCAGCCAATCAAACGTGTCATTTAGGGGAGAAAATAGACCGGCACATTCAGCAAGTGAAAAGGGATAAATGTAAATCTGAACCAAGGGCGTAGGTTTGGTCTCAATATTGGTAGGGACTATATAACAGCATAACCTCCATGTACACTTTTTGCTTGAGACGGGACATTAATAAGACCAAGCAGATTGGGTGAACGGCAGTCACGGCTACACTTCTCACCAACGTGAACCAAATAATTGAAAGGTTAAATCATTAATGCAAAGAAATCAATACAAATTTTTTAACTTCTGCACTGCAAATTTATAACGTCTTAATCTGACATTTTTTCTTAAATCTAGTCGAATAATTTTCTCCATCTTGTTCTGAGTGTTAAAGGCTGGTTAACAGATTAGTGTGTCAGATTCTTCCTCTTTAAGTAAATATCACTACAGTATTTGTTCTTATTAAAGCCATACAACTACAAGTTGTTCATTTTTCACCTAAATCAAGGAAAAAATGCTTTCAAATAATGTTTTGAAAAACGTCTATTCTTGAATTAAGAACATTTCTGACAAACAAGTTTTTTTTTTTTTTTCTTTAAATATTAAATATACAAATGTTTTCCTTAAAATATGTTAAGGTTATTTTCAGCTCGGTATTTTCCTTATTTCAAGAAATCTGAATAATATTTACTTGAAGCACTAGCAGATAATTTCACTTATTTCTAGTTGATTTACACTGAAAACAAGGGAAGTTAAGCGTTTTTTCTCTTTTGCAGTGCATATGCATCGGTTTGTTTAGGTGGAACACCATTCGATTCAAACCTTTGTTTCCAAAAACTATTGAAACATTTTGAAAACTTCCAGAATAAGTGTCTGGATTTTATAAGCAAATTTAAATTTAGCCAAAAATTTTACTCAAGTAAGAGTAGCGTTACTTCAAAATAATATTACTCAAGTAAGAGTAAAAGTAGTCATCCACAAAATGTACTCAAGTACAAATAAAAAAAGTATACAGTGAAACGAATACTCAAGTAAGAGTAACATTTTGAGTAACTGCTTATTTTTGTTAGATTTTATTTTATTTTTTTTAAACAACGGTATATGAACCGTTGTTATAATAATACTGGACAATAACACATAACATAACCACGTTAAGGCAAAGAAATACACACAAAAAAAAAAGTACATTGAATTCCAATGAGGAAAAAAAAACATAAATGAGGCATTATTCGTCCAAAGAGCATTGACGCCCTCTAGTGGAAAAAATAGTTTCTAGTTTGAATAGTGAAGAGTTCCTTCATAATTACTATTTAGAAATTAAAATGAGCATATATACGGTTTTCCTTGGTCAGTCAGTGCCAAATAAAAACTGGGAGAGAGGTTGAAATCGGTTGAAATCCGCACTTTCAAGTCATGTTGAGAGCAGCGCTCAATATCAAATACGGTGCTAAAGAAACCACATGATTCAGCAGGCCGGCGTGAAACTAACGGCAAGCTTGCGTCTGATTGGTATAATGGAGTCATGTGATTATTTTTGCGACGTCTTTTTACTATTATTATTATTATTATTATTTTTTTTAATTTCTAGAGCGCTTTTCAGAACACGCAAAGAAGCTTTACAAGAGACATGGAATCGCAGTACGATAAAAAGGTATTAAAAGGATAAAAAATTAAAAGCAAAAAATAAAAAGAAGTAAAAATGTAACAGAACTAGGGGTTATGGTGGGTAAGAAAGAGTGAACAGGTGTGTTTTCAGTCTAGATTTGAAAAGTGATAGGGTAGATATGCTGCGAAGATCAGGGAGTTCCAGAGATGGGGGGCGCAATGACTAAAAGCTCTGGAACCAAAGGTGGAGAGGCGGACACAGGGGACGGAGAGGGGAGGAATAGTGATAGAGCGAAGTGAACGGGTTGGATTGTTTAGACGGAGAAGATCGCAAAGGTAGGGAGGGGCCAGGGCATGGAGTATTTTAAAGGTGATGATGAGGATCTTGTAGTTGATTCTTTGTTTGACGGGAAGCCAGTGAAGTTGACGGAAGATGGGGGTGATGTGGTGTGTTGCGGGGGTTCGAGTGATGAGGCGTGCTGCTGAGTTCTGGAGGAGCTGCAGTTTCTGGAGGGACTTGTTAGGGAGACCGAAGAGCAGTGAGTTGCAATAATCGAGCCGGGAGGGTGAAATCGATTGAGCTACTTGCTTGTTTAAAAAAAAAAAAAAAACATATTTTTCGGACTATAAGTCGCAGTTTTTTTTCCATTGTTCGGCTGGGGACGCAACTTATACTCTGGAGCGACTTATGTGTGCAATTATTAACACATTATGATATCGTTTCACATGTTATTTTGGTGTTTTGGAGTGACACTGAAAGTTTGGTAAATTTGTTTGCATGTTCTTGATGGGAGAAATATAATATATAATATGACCCGGAATGAAATAGCACATTGCGTTGATTCCCTTAGTGACTGTGTCAGCCTATTGTGATGAATCCCTTTTATGACTGTAACCTTGTTATCTTCGCCACTTTGGCGTCCTTATGATGTAGTATTCCCTTTGCCTTGATGTTATCTTCGCCACTTTGGCGTCCTTATGATGTAGTATTCCCTTTGCCTTGTTTACCTCGCCACTTTGCCATATTTGTGATACGTGATTGCAAAGCATGTGTCACAAACACGTGTAGCGATATCATTGGGCGAGTGGTCTTCATCTGAGAGAGGAGGTTGGCCCCCTCTCTCTGACGTGATGTACCACTATAAAAGCTAGGATTTTTCCTTCCCCGGTTAGTGTCAGCCGTGGATGTCATACGTATCGCTCGGCCTGTATTCCTCTGTAACTCTATCGGGGTGTTGGCTCTCCGCCCGCTTGTCAACGGTAAGAGTTTTGATTGCTTAATGGAATGAATATCTTGTGTGCTTTAACAGTAGCGCAGGGATCTTAGAAGTGACAATCTATATCTACCGTTACTGTTTGCTTTCTTCTTTTTTCTACATTAAACATTGTATCTTTTCAATAAACTTAATTCATTTGCAATTTCTAATCAATAAACATTGTCTATTCGGCAAAAGTGTGCCTGTTGCTGACTCACTGCGAACCTTGAAATTTCGTAAAACAGTTCTTTATGCTATAGTTATCTGAATAACTTAATAGCTATGGCCACGTTCGCGTTCTGCCTTTGGCAATGTGTGTTCAATTGTATTATTGACTGTTTTATATTGAAATGCATGCTTTTAGTTTGTGGCGCTTTTACGCCCACGTGGGGGCGCACTTGCTTTGTTTACGTGAAGAAGAGCGCTCGAGCCAGAAGAAGACCTACAGCTACGTAGCAAGAGTGAGTGGGCGAGTTGGCGAGAGAGAAACATGACTGCGAACCTACGTTCATTGTTTATGCTTGTAAAAAAACTCTACAGAGGCAACGCCTGTGTGTATCATCATTTCTGTTGTTGTTGTGTTTTCCACCCGCGATCGGACACTTAGAGCCAGTTGTGTGGTTGTTTGAACGATGCGCTAATGCTAGCGAATGCATGCTAACCGTTTGTGTCATGTCATTGCTGTAAAAGCACCTAATTATCATTTATTTACGTCTATGCGAACCTGTTTGGTATCGAGGACGAAATTGATTAAGCAAATTATACGGATGTCCAGCATCGTCATTTGGGAGTTTAGCCCGCTGAATGGCCAGGACTGAGCCGTAGCGTCCTGGTGAGGACAGTATATTCCAGTGTTTGGTTGTGCATGCATCATGTAACATTATCATACTGTACACTTATTCAGCATGTTGTTCTCTATTGTATTTTTATATTAAATTGCCTTTCAAGATGACATGTCTGTTCTATGTGTTGGATTTTATCAAGTAACTTTCCCCAAAAAATGCAACTTATACTTCGGTGCGACTTGTACGTTTTTTTTTCTCTTCGTTTGGCATTTTATGGCTGGTGCGACTTATACCCAGGTGCGACTAGTAGTCCAAAAAATACAGTAATCTAATATTCTCTTGTTTATTTAGCACCTTTGGATAACTTTGAGAGTTCAACTGAGTGTAAAAGAGTGTTTATTCACCACCACAAAATCTTCTCGAGCAAAATAGTATCGGTGTGAAAAATTTGACAGAACACTGGCTGTGAACGTGTGTAAATGTGAAGTCATCAGCCAATCAAACTAGCGTTTGATGGGGTAAAATGGACTAGCACATTCAGCAGGGTTAATGCAAGTCTCAACATAATGAAAGTACCTTAATTCCCTTTATAATGGTAGGGTTAATTCTATCCTTGCGACATGGGACGACAATTTGAATTATTTATATAATTGAAGTCATTTTATAATGCAAATAAGTAGAGGTGTGCAAAAATTCCGATTCTTAGATTATTCGCGAATCTGCCGTGGAAGATTCGAGAACGATTCACAAACATCCAAATTCCGATTATTGAAATATGCTAAGTAAAGCGGAAGTACAACACACTCAGCGCGCCGCACGGTCTTCGGGACGGAACGGAGCGGGAGTAGCTAAACATCATGCTTCTCATTAACCGGCCCCTCGGGTAATGCTAACGCTCAACTCACGGCTCTAGCTCAACTCATGCCACGAGATTAAAAAAACACAACAACATACCGGACTGCTGCAGAAAAGCTGCTACAAGTACAGCTAAGCAACATAATGTTATGGTAGATATCATTTATATAGGACTAGATGCAAAATAGACTCGGTAGCGGTAGCAGCAAATCTGCAAAAAGCTAGATGAGGGCGTTAGTAAACGGCCGCCATCTTAAAGCAGTAAACTTCCCTGCAATGCTGTTGTAGCGAACCTTCCAAGCAAACCTAATTAACTTTTTATCTAAAATACTCCTAAATCGGTAGAATATTGACTTGAATCTATCTTTAAAATAGTTTTAAAACTTTCACATGTCAAAAGTAGACAAAAGGGAAATATGGAATAACGGGAGCAATGGCGTACCGCAAGCAACACGTCACTTCCGCTCATTAATATTCATGGCATTAGCTACGGTTGCTATGCAAGGACAAGCCACCATTTGTCCCTAATAGGAAATGAATGGAAATCGTGTACGAAGGAGATGTTTACAGCGCTAAACCTACCAATTCTCTCCGAAAATGATGTGCCTGGTGCCAAATTGACTGGCATAGATGTGGAAGAACATAAAAATGTTCAGTTAAAGAGATGGCTTTAGCGTCGAAGGCTGAAAAAGATGAAAAAAAACGAGCCGACCTAAGCATAGCTTTAGCTTTTTTTTAATCGACGCGACTGACAATGACATTCTCCGGTTTCAACAAGCTATCCTTTACCATCAGCCCTGTCTTTCTTATATATCCTCTGGTTGTCCTACGTCTCTTACCGTTCTTGGGGGTAATTTAGTTAGCTTTGTGTAGCGGTCGCAAATGCTACTCAGTGACAGCCAACGAACACTTTAAATTTTTTCATTGATACCACATCTTAATCCTATAATTTATTTACACTTCCCCCTTACTAAAGTTTTTTTTTTTATATATATATATATATATATATAACAGAAACGGTAACAGTGGCAGTCAGATACCATTGTAGTTTTTTCAGGTCATTCATTGTCAGACAGAAGCAGTACGGCACAACATTACGCTAAAAAAAATAAAGTAAAAATATAAAAATGGCTTACCTCTTTGTCCTCTGAAAGACCATGCCAACCCAACATAATGTTTACTGCATATGAAACGTGAATGGATTTGCCGAGCTGGTGTTAAAGTCCGCGCATGTTGATTCGGTTTTCACATTTTTTCCTCCCGAGTTTTTGGTTTCCGGGAACGTATGAAGAAAACATCCTTCATGGTCGTAATGTCTAGAGTCGTTTCTACAAGTTCCAAAAAAGCAATGCGTGATCGCCATGTTCGTTTTTGAAAGATTACCGGCGAAAAGTAGCACTTTTTACGTGGGGTCTATGCGAGGGCGGGTCTATAATGTCCCACTTCGGCTTCACTTCCTCTTTACGATGCGACGTCACGGTCTAAAAATAGCCTGCGTGCGGTACGCCATTTTAACAACTTTAACGGTTGATTCACAACATTAAATTAATTGAATGTAGCTTAAAGCTGCTGATACAGAATGGGGACTGGAGTTTTTTTATTTAATGTTATTTTTGTATATTTGTTTACTGCTATATGTTAACTTGATACTGAAATAGTAGTTTAGTTTAGCCTGAGAGTATTTTTGAACAATTTTGGAACTAATGTACAAAACTCAAAAAAATACAAATTAAAAATAAAATAAAAAATTTAAAAAAAGGAGGGGGGTGCATCAATAATATGTTTTATAATCGAATCGGAGCCTCTGAATCGTAATCGTAATCGAATCGTTAGGTGCCCAAAGATTCCCAGCTCTACAAATAAGGTTGTGTAAAAGTTGGTAGGGACAATATTAGCATCCTGAAAAGTTGGTAGTGATATATCCCTACCGTCCATATGCAAACCTGCGCCCTTTGTCTGAACATAATGAAAATAAATCACTTCATAATGGTTAGGTATTTTTTATCCTTATATTTGGGAAGACAATCAAGATTACCCATACAACTGAACTCATTGTATCATGCAAATAGGTGGCTTAAAAGTTGGTGTGGTCAATTTGAACATTCTGAAAAGTTGCTAGTGTTATATCCCTACCGTCCCTATGCAAACCTACGCCCTTGATATCTATAAAGACTTCAGGGATTACAGGGTTTATTCAAGAGAATTTCAACATACAACACCGCTTTATTGTTGTACGGCAGCGCCACTGTGAACTTAAAAGACGAGCCGCAAAAGAAGAGCTGCGCAGTCGACATATTTACCTAAAATAAAATGCTACCTGCACGTAGGCCTGTCGCGATAACAAATTTTAGTGTGCGATAATTATTCTCATAAATTATTGCGATATGCGATATTATTGCGCCCCCCCAATTTTTTTTAACCAATTTACAATAACACAGTGCGAATACAGTATATATTAATAGATCAAGTACACCCATTTAAACACGATAAATATTTACTCCTAAATTCAAATATACTTTTTTAGAAATCACAACTAAAAACAATAGACCCTGCCTCTTAAGTAAAAAACAACAATATTGATACCGCACAGAAACACAGAATAAATAAAATGTGTTTAATAAAAAAAAAATTGCACTTAATAACTTAAGCATTTAGGAAAATGAAAAAAATTCCCGTCATAGCTTCTGCAATGGTGTTCCATAGGAATGCAACGATACAGTTAAGTCATGGTTCGGTACGAATTTTGATACGGGGGACACGATTTTTGAGCCGATTCAAAACATTTAATGCTCTGTAAAAAAAAATAACAATTGTATTTTTTGTTTGTTTTTTTTGTTTTTTTTTTGCTAACGAGCAAAAATTAAATTGCCATCATATAAACATGCATTTTAGTGCATAATATTGACGTGCTTACTTCTTACTGATATGAAAAAAAATTGTATAAAAGTGCTGAGAACAATCTTTACTGTTTGTTAAGTGAGGCAGGGCAGTGTCCCATAATCACTCTGGGCTCACGTAGCCAATGGCATGGAACGTAGCACATCTAGTTTGCCATTTCATGATATCTAGTGTGTGCGCGCAAGCATATGACGGCTTTCATAAACAGGACGAGTTTGAAGCACAGCGCTCTTAATTTCATTCAGCTGTTCGTTGTCAAAGTGAGGTTATTCGTAGCAGCCAAGTCGGTAACAATGTTTTGGCGGACTTCGTTGTAAATATCCAGCGTTGTGCCGAAAAATAGCCGCCCCGCGTGAAATGTCACTCCTGACGGGAGCGCCCACACGTCAACAACACCGGCGCGCCATAGATGGTCCACAGTCACTCCGGAGCACTGACGCGGCCGGTATTGGTATACGTTGAACAATAAGATATCATGGGAACGATTGGCTCTGGCGCTAGTTTTTGCCGGACCTGGAACGAAGATGCATTTTGCGCAGTTGGTAACGAACTTTTAACAGCACGTCTGCCGCATGAGCGCACACACGTGGACGTGAGGCGATAAATCGCAGCGGAAAAATTATCGCCTTCATTTTTATATATCGCGCGATAAATGGAATTATTGCATATTGCGACAGACTTACCTGCACGTTTTTTTGCTTTTTACCAAGAATCGAGACTATTTTAGGTCCATATCAATAAACAATTCAGGGATTTAAGCATTTATTCAATCGAATTTCAACGTAAAAAGCTCTTTGTTGCAGTAATCCAGATAGCAGACCGACATTGAATAAACGTTGATTTTCCATCAAAATCATCAGTATGGTTGACATTAAAATTTTTGACGTCAAGTGACGTTGAAGCAACGTTGCTCTTTGGTATGTCAGGCGATGGTTGGGTTAACATTGTTTCTATAGTTGATGAACTAATGTTGACAAATAGTTGATTTATGATCGACCGGGAAATATGATTGAAAAGTCATTTACTTATTGATGAGAAGTGTTGTCAGTAACGCGTTAGTTAGTAACGCATTACTGTAATCTGATTACTTTTTTCAGTAACGAGTAATCTAACGCGTTCATTTTTCTACACCAGTAATCTGATTAAAGTTAGTTTCCTTAGTGTCTCTGCGTTACTATTTTTTCATTGCCTCATAACGTATGTAGAATGAAGAATATTGTAGTCATGTACGAAGAGCATTTTGAATAGAAAATGCTAAAATAAAAGGTTCCCGGTACGTGTTTCCATGACAACCTCTTAGCTATTTCCTGTTTTGGTCTCGCGTCACGTGTTGTGGGACTGAGGCGGGTGGACATTCGCGCCATGTGTTGAGACGTTGCAAGAGAATGTTGATCTGTGGATATCCATGAATGAAGATGAGTATTTTTCCTTCATTCTGGAGGGTATCAGCAAAAGGTTGGATCCCCCTACATGCGCGGCCGTTTCGTAGCTTTGCCGTTGCAACGACAGGCAGTCATCGTTCCAAGTTGGCAAGCTTTGTTTACATCATATGCGTGTTGCACATTTATGCCATGAGGTGATGTGTTCATTTGGCATCTGTGGGATGTGTTGTAAGTCCGATTGAGTGTGAAGCGCTTAGTTGCCGCCACGTTTTGTGGCCAAATTGACCGCGCGTGTGTTGAGAGGAGTACTTCCGGGTTGTTAATGTGCACGGCTGCAGGCGCATCCGCGCTCGCCACCACCTTTGTGTTTATTGCACTGTACAATCCACTTGTGTGTTGTTGTTATTGTGCTGTCAGTTTGCAATACATGTGATGACATTTTTCTGTTGTCATTCTTATGTTTACCCGGCAAAGGGAGAAAAATGAGTAAAAAGTAACTGATATATCACTTTTAAAGTAACTTAGGCTACGTTCATACTATAGGTCTTAATGCACGAATCCGATTTTTTGTCATATCCGTTTTTTTGGCGTGCCCGTTCAGACTGCCTTTATCCATTGAGACCATTCAAGTATTACGCATGCGCACTAATTCGCAGTCCGACACGCGCGAAGCAAGAAGACCCGCATGCGCAGAAGCATCAAAACAAATGACAGACGTCATCCGTCATTCCAGGGATATTATATTTTGCTTTTCAAAAGGTGGACACAAATAACAGACATAAATAATCCCCGTTTAGGCTTATATTCAAAGTTTATATGGATCGATAGCATGCACGCACTGTCCGTGCACGTCACACACACACACACGGGCAGTTTGTCCCGACTCTCGGCCGTGGAGGCAATGTTGAAATATTGCTCACTTGGAACAAAGAGAAAACTGAGCATTCTCAGGCTTATCCTCAACCCATTTTTATTTTTTATGACTGTTGTCAAGGCCAGCCCTTCCTCAAAAGCCCTGTGCACTGCAAGCTAGGCGCTAATAACGCACAGGTGCATCGCTACGGTAACGACTCTCTCGCTATTTGATGACGTAATTGCTGCATGAAATCCGATTTGCGGTACTGGACAGTACAGACCGCCGCGACAGTCTGGAAAAATGTGGCCCAGATCGGATTTAGACCACATACGAAAGTGACCCAGATCGGATTTGAAATGGTCCCGTTCTATGCGACTTGTCACGTTCAGACCGTCAAGTTAATGCCTGACTCGAGTCGGAAAAACACGAAAAAATCGGATTCGTGCATTAAGACCTGTAGTATGAACGTAGCCTTAGTTACTTTGATAATGAAGTAATATGTAAAGTAACTAGATTACTTTTTTGAAGCATAATCAGTAATTAAATTACTTTTTCAAGTAATCTGTGACAACACTGTTGATGAGTGGGCGTTTTGGTCGAAAACATAACAGTGATTCAGCGTTGTTCCAATATTATCAATAATCGAAATGACGTTTAAATTTGTAAGGATTTCAACGTTGAAACAACATTAATTGAGGGTGCAAAAGTGACGTTGATTCAACGATATAAGATCGACAGCGGAATGTTGACCCAACATCTTATCAACGACGGTCTGCTATCTGGGAAGGCGGCGCCACAGTGAACTTAAAAAAACAAGCCACACCTTCGACATATTTACATAAAATAATTGCTACCTGGACATTTTTTTTCTTTTAACCAAGAATCGAGACTGTTTTACTGTTTCATGTCCATATCCATAAAGAATTCAGGGATTTAAGCATTTATTCACAAGAATTTTCAACGAAAAAAGTCTGTGATTTCACTTGGTCAGCTTTGACGGCCTCGCCGACAATGCAGGCCCCCAATTTATCGGCCCCGCGCCCTGTCAATTACATTATGAAGTATTGTTTACCTTCATAAAAAATACAAAAACACAGATTATTTTTTTAATAACAGGGTAAAAGCCTTAAAGGGGAACTCCGGATTTTTTGACATCAGGCTTAATCATCGAGTTGGGGGGGGGTTAATTAGTCAGTGGAGTAGATTTCAAAATATTACGTAGCGTTTGTTAGTCTTTTATTATTTTTCAGGGCTCCGGAGTGGCTATGCTAATGCAAGTCGAGCAACATTAGTAATTCAGTTGTTTTGCAGAGAACAAGCGCCGGGCACTCAGGGCGGAGGGATATCACGTTGGTCTTTTCACCGCAGTTTTTTTTTTTTTTGTGTGGCAACGACGCAACTTTCCGACACGAGTTTTCATGAACTCAATATATCGCTGCATAGTGACGATGAAAAAGCATTTCGATGCATAAGTGAACACGAAGACTTTTTACCACTTGTCAACAAAGGTGTTCTAGGAAACTTTTTTCTTCGTTGACAAGATCAACTGAAAGAAAAAAACAAGGCCAGCAGGCCCAAATGGACAGCTATCAATGAGGTAAGTGAATTCCTGCAAGCCTTATTTTGCCGCTGGACGAATATTCGTAATGGTCTCATAATAAAACTACCTATGGTATACTCTAAGCTTCATTCTACTTCAGGTAAGCAGCTATATCATCTCAACTGTAATGCATTGTGAGCGTAAAAGCATGATGACATTACCAAAAGCAGTAGCTGTATGGCAATTATTTACGAGAATGTGCCTAAATCATCACGGGATATGTCAAAAATGAAAAACATTATAAAACCCTGACATAGGCAAATGTGCTGAACATCAAGTATCATTTCATGTATTACAAGTGCCGGTGATGGGCACCTTTGAGCACTTGAAGTTACGTAACTTGCGGACTATAAGTCGCTTCTTTTTCCCCTCATTTTGAATCCTGCTGCTTGTAGTCAAGTGCTGCTTATTTGTTGGGTATATTTAAAATGTATATTGCTAAATAATCTAGAGTTCTGTAACTTTTTATAATATACTGTTGATCTACAACATGATGATTTTGGAACTTTCTTGTTGAATCACCCTCTATTATGGTTTTGTTTTAGGCAACTCTGATTGGTAGCCTATAGGGTTGTTCTTGAGTGGGCGTTGAAAGGCGAACATCTGGGAAGAGGCCAGCGACGTGTTCTTCCATCGTGTGTCGTCTCCTGCATCCTTGAGAAGTACCCTTCTGACAGTGAGAACTACAATGGTTTTCGGGAAGCTGAAGATGCTATGCAATTTTTCTAACTACAACTTACCTACATACGTTTTCATACCATTTCCTCCATACCCAGAAACGTTTTATCTTTTAAACCTTCACATTTCACAAATTATACAATATCTGTGTGTTTTTTTTATTGTACATTCAAAAATATCTACATTGTAAAATATCTATTAAAAAAGGAAAATGTCTGCCTACTTATTTTTTAAAGCGACTGACATTTTTTAAAATAACTTTTTCTTTGTCAGGCCTTTCGATGTTTACAATGTTCGGTGGAATAGTAGTTGGAGGCTTGAAATAGAAGTCTGGCTCAGCAAACTTGAATGATGAATCCTGCCGTCTTTCCAGGACATGCTCCAACAAATTCACTCTGAATGTCTGCGTTGTTGGCTCGTAACAGCTCCGGGCAACCCATCTTTTTGTTTGCTTTGGAAACGCCAAGCTGTATTTCAAAGTGCCTAATAGAGTAAATTTGATAGAGATATGTACACGATAAGAAAGGTAGAGTGCAATTGTAATGGGACAAATGTTGACAGATTTCAATTTGGTCCATGACGTATGAGTAAGCCTACCATCAGCGTTCCTCTGTTGCTGGCGCCCGACATTTTCATTGTGGTCCATAACAGACATCAGTGTCCTTGCCTTCATGGAGTTATAGACAAAGTGGAGCCTCTTTTGGGTGTACTTCAGCATCGCACTGTGGTATACCTCCAGGTCACCTACAGATCACAATAAAAAGTAGCTTGTGAGATATGTCATGATATACGCCAGTGTTATAGACACAACCGCA
Source organism: Corythoichthys intestinalis (assembly GCF_030265065.1). NCBI lineage: Eukaryota > Metazoa > Chordata > Actinopteri > Syngnathiformes > Syngnathidae > Corythoichthys > Corythoichthys intestinalis. Next base: position 65,227,120 of record NC_080397.1, read on the forward strand.
CCACGGAATAAGGCAAACCCAAGTATCAGAAAAAAATAAATAATGCAGTATTTTCATGTTCAGCCAAAAAATACAGGAGACCAAAAAGATTTAATCGATCTGGTGTCCTGATGAGGCAACAACTTAGTCAAAAATTTGCTCCTGTCGATCATCATTGTGTACTTTTGTTTTAAACAATACTAAAATTGCATTGATATTATGTATGTGTAATGGACTAGGGATGTCAATGGCAGAGGATAACATTTTCTACTGCAATAAAATAAATGTTTGGAAAATTGCTTCTAATTCAATCAGAAATCAAGTGAGCTATTAGTGTTGTAAATAGTGTAGTAGTGTGTAAAAGGTCTAGTCCTTCAGTTTTCGGAATGTCAATCTATCTCTCATAGTTGAAGAGGCTAAACAAACAGGATGCATGTCTAGAGGTGTGACAATATATAGAAAAGATGATATATAGCGATAGTCTGTAGGCCACAAGGTTATCGATATACTCCCACCAAAAAGTGATATATTTAAAACACTAGAAGTGCAGGGGGATTGTGTTTTTGGCTATAAAGAAAGACCAGAAAGTCATTAGATGACCACTATACCAAACTCAGGTGGATAGGTACAATTAACATCTGAATGTTTGCAAATGCAGGACTACCTTGGCTTTGTCAAACAACAGACCACTCAAACAAGCAATCAAGCAGAGGGGTTGCTGCCTGAGTGTGAAGGGGGGGGGGCACTCTTTATAGTTGCGAATAGCATTTGAATATTTGCAAATGCAGGACTCCCTTAGCTGCAGTTTCCTACTTACGTACGTCAGTGCCCTGAGGAATTCTATGGCCAAGAGCTGGTGGAAATGATCCTTATTGAAGTCCACCCATGTGACTGAGATGGAGAGGAGATCAACCTTCAGCTGTGTTGGGACTTTGAGCTGTTTTTTTCTATCTTCCTAATTTTGTCAAAAAGCGCACAATTCAATCACATTAGACAACCATACTGAGCAGTTAACAAACACTAAAACATAATTATCAGGACATTAAGCTATAGAGATTTGTAGCGTAAAATAGAGGAAGTAAGTAAGTAGAGAGTAAATGAGAGGTGGTGTCGTGCCTTTGCACCTCAATTCACATACAGGAATATGTAAAAATGTCGTCTGCTTGATTTTCTGACAAAGCCAAGGTAGCCCTGCATTTGCAAATATTTAAGATGCTTGCTAGTGTGAATGCGAATGCCAAATGAGGACCTCAATGCTCAAAAAAATATTCTGATTAGAGTTAGATGACCCTTCTCTGGAAACAACAGTGATTTGTATCAACTGATCCACCTGGCCAGTGTTCAAAAGGTGTCACGGTTTAGAAATATAAAATAAAGAAAATCTTTTATTAGATGAGTGTCTATGTTTGCTCAATGGCTGCCATTGACGGCGCTAGACATGCAATTCATTTTGAGTGGACTGGACATTGAGCACGGTCAATGGCACTGAAACCAGAGCATGTCATTTACAGGTCATTTCTTGTTCATTTTAGGGCATTTTACAGGATACTTCCTGTTGCATTGGAGTTGCTTCCAAACTGTTTGGGGACATTTTTGAGTGGTCAGTAAGCCTAAATCAACAGGAAGTGACCCGTTAAAAGGAAGTTATCGAAAATAAACTGGAAATGATGTGAAATGCCCCAAATCGAGCTCATTGAGAGCCATATACAGTGGGGAGAACAAGTATTTGATACACTGCAAATGGGTTTATCAAATACTTGTTCTCCCCACTGTACGTCCAATCCATTTGAAGTGGAAAGTTGGCTGGCAGCAAATAACTATCCACTGCCATTCCTCCCTCTTTGTACTAATTGGATCTCTAGTAGAGGTCCAATCAGTTTCTCTGTTTTTTTATTTTTTTGTTGAATATCCTAGAAGCATTTCCTGACCGATTTATCGATAATTGTTGTATTGTTTGTGAGATCATCTTTATCATAAGTCTTGTATCGCAAATCGTATCGTATCGTGAGGCACCCAGAGGTTCCCAACCCTAATATCGTGTGGCAATTATTACTAGATGATCACTTAGTCGTGATGATTGTTGAATTGTCCTCGGCTGGCCTGATGTTGATGTGGTATCCTTCACTGGCGTGGACTGTGGTACAGCAGATCTTACCTATATTTCATTATCACAAAAGAAAGTATGAACAAATGCTTGGCTTCGTAAGGCCTATCATACAAAAGAGAGAGCTGCTCGCTTTTTTTTTTTCATGTCTTTTCAGGCATTTACATTAATATTTACAAATACAGTTCTGCTTTTACGCAAACGACAAAATTTTAAATAAATGCCTGAATGAGAATGGGACGAAGAAAACTACTTACTATAGAGCCTACCCACGTACCACGTGCTCGCTGTGTGGTTCCGCCCACTTGTCCGTCAAAACATAGTGTTAACCTATTACGGCTACGTACATTTCTCCTATTTACGGCGTGTTTTTCTGCTCCTTAACATTAATAATCAAAATGGTGAAGGCGTGTGTGGCTGTTGGTTGCACTAACAGAGAAGATGGAAGGAGAGACTTGAAGTTTTACCGTATTCCGAGGGATCCAAAGAGAAGAGCGAAATGGACGGCTGCAATTCGACGTGAAAACTGGACACCAAAAAATCACCACAGACTATGTAGTAGTCATTTTATATCCGGTAAGATGCATTTAATATATATTTAGAGGGTTTTGGCCTGACAACCACAATTAAGATCATTGCTAGGCTAATCGCCGACAACATACGACGTAGTACGACATAGTTTCAAATTCAAGATGTTTGTGACTTCCCTTTCTTCCACCATCGTTATTTTTTGAATAATATTTAGCTGGTACCAAGTAAAAGAAACTGGCCTCGTCTACGGGGCTGACAAATAACCACAATTAAGATCATTGCTAGGCTAATCGCCGACAACATACGACGTAGTACGACATAGTTTCAAATTCAAGATGTTTGTGACTTCCCTTTCTTCCACCATCGTTATTTTTTGAATAATATTTAGCTGGTACCAAGTGAAAGACACTGGCCTCGTCTACGGGGCTGACAAATAACCACAATTAAGATCATTGCTAGGCTAATCGCCGACAACATACACGTATGTATGTAGTGAGTGCTATCGCTAAACCATATAAACATTAAAAGCCTTAACTCCATTGACAAACGACATGAAATACATTAGACTTGACAGTGGATGTTAGCAATAACAAAAGAATTCGAATTGAAAATTTCGTAACTCACCTTTCCAAGCACAAGATAGATTCCTGCCAAACGAGGACCTGTTTCACCCAACCAGCAACGAAGTATTTATAAGCGTCCAAGCTCTTGAAGTTTTTCGTGAGAATAGGCTGAATTTGTGTGGACAAGATCATTGTAAATATCAGCGTAGCAGATGACAGGCTGACAGGGCGAAGACAGTGGGTCGAAAAACATCGATTTGGGCATCAAATATGGATCTGGCGACTGTATAGAACGAAGCTTTTCCTCATAACACCTTTTATGCAGTGAGTTTGCGGCATCAGAAAGCACCGGGTCTTCCATGAAATGCATTTTAAATTCCGCCATCAATTGAAAACAATGCTAATACAGAGTCAAAATGACGGACAAGTGGGCGGAACCATACAGCGAGCACGTGGTACGTGGGTAGGCTCTCTAGGTAGGGTGACAATATTTAGATTTCCAAAAAAAGGGGAAACTCGACCCGGCCTCGAGTAACTTAAATTATAATATTTATACACTAATCATACTATAATATAGGATGATTCAAAAAGAATGTGCCAAAATCCTCATGTGATAGAGCGCAAGTATATAGGTTACAGAACTCTAGCTTGGACACATTTTCAATTCACCCAACAAATAAGCAATAAGCAGCAGGATTTAAAATAAGGGAAAAACATAGCGGATTATAGTCCGCAAATTACGCAACTTCAAGTTTTTAAATCAAGTGTTCAAGGGGGCCACTTGTAATTCAAGAAATAATACTTGAAGTTATGTTCAACACATTTGCGTATGTCCGAGTTTTATAAAGAAAAAGTATAAAGCAGACAGAAAAAGCAGCATCATCTACATGAATTTAGAAAACCTCTCGGGACGCGCGAGGACATGACAGGGCAAAAGATCACCCTACGAAGTTACGAACGGCACAACATAAACCAATTAACGAACCATTTGTAAACCGAACCCAACCCAAATTGGAATAATTTACTGCATTTGGGATGGTTATATGAAAGTTGATCTTTGTTTCCTATTTAAAAACACGAACCATAAATATGCCCGATGTTTGTTACAAGTAGCTCGCTTTTGGCGTGCATGTACACCAACACCTAGTAGAAGTGTATATGCGATATATTTTCATACATGATTTTTTTTTTTAACCTGTTTATCAGAAGATCTTGAAGCTGTTTGGGCAGTCGAAGGCACAGCATTTGATTTCAGGAGAGAATAGCCACAAAATGTTTTCCTGATGTCGGTTGTTGCGAAATGCTTGCTGCAAATTCGCCATTTTAGTCCTTTTTCCACCGGTGTGTGAATGTCATATCCAGCAGAGAGTAACCAAAGTTTATATAGTTCCTCGGTCTTCACAGTGAAGTGGTGGACACTGTCTTTTGTCCATTTCTTCTGTATGTTTCCACAAGTTCTAAAAAGCACATATCACCATGCTGACGTCCTTTCGTGTAGTGTTGTATCGGTCGCGAACGATTCGTTCTTTTTGAACGAATTGTTTGGGTGAACGAGACCGAACTAATCACCATCTGCACTGATTCGTTCTATGAAGTTGGTGCTTGTTCACTGCGTGGGAGGGCGTTGAGCAAGCGGCAGCGTCTTCTGACATCGCACACGACCAATCAGACGCCAGCCTCATCGCGGGCAGGGGAGGGACCGGAAACAGAATCAGGGCGTATGTCACTCACTTCCACGTGTGGCCAATAAGCAGCCAGCGTGCAGGCAAGGGGGCAAGACTGAGTTTTGTCACTTCCCGTTCAGTGACTCGGTCCTCCGGTTCCTGACCTAGCTTGCTGCTAACGTGACTTTCCAGTAATGACTGCGGTGAACGAATCAAAAAATGAAAGGAAAGGACTTTGTCACATATTTGTTAACGTGGAGCCTATCAAATGCAGCTCAAAAAGACAAAAACACCACACAAATCTAGCGAGCATGGTTTAGTGTACTACTTTTCTCAACAGACTCGGGACTACCTATTACGACATACTATCAAATTTACAGTAATTTAAAACACGGGTAGCTACGAGGCAAGCAAAAGCTGAGCTGCGGTCGCGTGACAGCAATGAAGGGGGCAAAGAACTGTCACTATATGGAGGCTTCATGGCAGCGATATTTACCTCATATGTGCACAGTAAAAAAGAATAGTATGATCACCATAATACTGATTTGCAATGAAACGGTATATACATGTCCATTTTTTTCCGTGTCAGGTGTTGGTTGGTTTGACAAATTATGTCAATCCGTCCATCATGTGCTACTCAAGCGCCCCACAACAACGCACATGAACACGGGAGATGTCGCAATATGTCTACATTTTTCTTAACAGACTAATGAGAGTAGAAAGGCGATATCGTAAAGAGCAAACAATTATTTCTCGTCAGCATTTGACGATCTGAGATGCAGGGACGACAGGGGAGCTGACCGGATTATTTTATTTATTAATACCAGTGCAAAACGTCAATACGATCACCATAATAGTGATTTGCAATTAAACTGTATATACATGTCAAAATTTTCCGAGTGTTTTATTTTTTTTCCCGTGTCAGGTGTTGGTTGGTTTGACAAATTATGTCAATCCGTCCATCATGCGCTACTCAAGCGCCCCAAAACAACGCACGCAGACACGGGAGATGTCGCAATATGTCTACATTTTTCTTAACAGACTAATAAGGGTAGAAAGGCGACATCGTAAAGAGCAAACAATCATTTCTCGTCAGCATTTGACGACCTGAGATGCGGGGACGACAGGGGAGCTGACCGGATTATTTTATTTATTGATACCAGTGCAAAAATTCAATACGATCATCTTAATACTGATTTGTAATTAAACTGTCAAATATCAAAATGCAGTATTGTCTTTATTTCAGAGCAGCACATTCGACAACTAGCTATTTACACTTATAGTTTTAACAATAGATACTAAAAATAATAGTGATGAGCATAAAAACAAAAATACAACAGAGCGAGAGGTAAATATGATGTGTTGGTCGTTCCATATATAAACTTTCGATTTATTTTTATTTTCGTGACAGCAAGCATGCTGCGTTGGCTGGTAGCAGGCTAGCAGCAGCATTGTATATGTGATCGAGAACATGCTAAAGAAAGTCCGTGCACCCCCGACCCCAAACCCCCACTCCTCCCACAAAAGGAAAATGTTTAACCGTGTCCTAAATCGAAATGCAAGCACGAGCCATGATTTTGAGCCCATAGAACTAGGACAGACGACGCGGAAGTTCTCCCTCGCTTTTGCAGCAGCGGGAGGGAGGGAGACGAGGCTGTCTGTGAAAGCAGAATGATATTGCCTGTCACTCATTACTGAAACTACGACGAGCGGTCAATGAGGAGCCTGTCTGCAAGAGAGAGGGAGGGACCAAGAATGTCACTTCCCGTTCAGTTATACTGCGAAGCGGTCTTTGGTGATTCGTTCGGCAACGTCACTTCCCGTTCAGTAACCGAACGATTCATTTGGACGGGGAGATGAGGGGGCGAACGATTCGTTGAACGATTCGTTTGAACGAATCTTTTTACTGAACGATCCGGAATGGATTCGTTTACTCAAGTGAACGACAGATCCCGTCACTATTGTATATGATGTAATAAAATGTGCACATTACTTCAAAGTCATTTGTGTAGTATATTGTATGTGTATCTCAGACAGGCATTTACAGTTAGTCCAGTTATTGTTCTTCTTTCCATATGAAGATTAGGTATGTAGCAGTTATTCAGTGACTTTTATATATATATATATATTTCCATTATTATTACTATTATTTATACCTGCATATATACTGTTATTTTAAAGGGCAACTGAAGAGCTTTCCGGATTTTGGTGTAATTTTAAGAATATTAACTTTGGATGAGTTCGTCAGAACAACCATGACATTATCAACACGTAATTGCAAGGATAATTTGCACAGCAAGCATAGCAGCAACAACGATGTCAGTGATATTTCCACCAGAGGTAACCATTCAGGATCGCTCTTTCATGACGCTACCGATGGCAAAGGCTCCCAGGAAAGATTAACTACAATTAATCCCTACATGTTTAACCTGAGGCGTCAGATGACGAAGATTTACTTGACACAGCAGATGTCCTCATGATGCCAATTGACAGCTCGACACTTCACGATCGGGAGAGTGAGTGGTAAGCCTAAATCCAGCATCGTGGTTTTTCTATTTGAGAGAATGCGATTACATGGTTGTATATATTTTCGATGCTCTCCACATAGCTAAAACTGGTTATTAGATTACGGGATAGCTCCTACCTACAGTTGTGGTCAAAGGTTTACATACACTTGTGAAGAACAATGTCATGGCCAGTTATTTCTACAACTCTGATTTTTCTCCGATAGAGTGATTGGAACAGATACTTCTTTGTCACAAAAAACATTCATGAAGTTTGGTTCTTTTATGACTTTATTATGGGTTAACAGAAAAAGTGATCAAACCTGCTGGGTCAAAAATATACATACATGGATCATTGACTTGAACAAGTTGGGAAAGTCACTTGGAGCCATTTCAAAGCAGCTGCAGGTCCCAAGAGCAACAGTGCAAACAATTGTTTGTAAGTATAAAGTGTATGGCACTGTTTTGTCACTGCCACGATCAGGAAGAAAACGCAAGCTATCACCTGCTGCTGAGAGAAAATTGGTCAGGAGGGTGAAGATTCAACCGAGAATCACCAAAAAGCTGATCTGCCAAGAATTAGAAGTTGCTAGAACACAGGTGTCAGTGTCCAGAGTCAAGCGTGTTTTGCATCTCCATGGACTGAGAGGCTGCCGTGCATGAAGGAAGCCCTTGCTCCAAAAGCGGCACCTTAAGGCTCGACTGAAGTTTGCTGCTGATCACATGGACAAAGATAAGACCTTCTGGAGGAAAGTTCTGTGGTCAGACGAAACAAAAATCGAGCTGTTTGGCCACAATGCCCAGCAATATGTTTGGAGGAGAAAAGGTGAGGCCTTTAACCCCAAGTACATCATGCCTACCGTCAAGCACGGTGGTGGTAGTATTATGCTGTGGGGCTGTTTTGCTGCCAAAGGAACTGGTGCTTTACAGAGAGTAAATGGGATAATGAAGAAGGATTACCTTCAAATTCTTCAAGATAACCTAACGTCATCAGCCCGAAGATTGGGTCTTGGGCGCAGTTGGGTGTTCCAACAGGACAATGACCCCAAACACACATCAAAAGTGGTAATGGAATGGCTAAATCAGGCTAGAATTAAGGTTTTCAAATGGCCTTCCCAAAGTCCTGACTTAAACCCCATTGAGAACTTGTGGACAATGCTGAAGAAACAAGTCCATGTCAGAAAGCCATCAAATTTAACTGAACTGCACCAATTCTGTCAAGAGGAGTGGTCAAAGATTCAACCAGAAGCTTGTGGATGGCTACCAAAAGCGCCTAATTGAAGTGAAAATGGCCAAGGGACATGTTACCAAATATTAGCGCTGCTGTATGTATATTTTTGACCCAGCAGATTTGATCTTTTCTGTTCACCCATAATAAAGTCATAAAAGAACCAAACTTCATGAATGTTTTTTGTGACAAAGAAGAATCTGTTCCAATCACTCTATCAGAGAAAAATCAGAGTTGTAGAAATAACTGGAAATTCAAGGGAGCCATGACATTATGTTCTTCACAAGTGTATGTAAACTTTTGACCACAACTGTATTTAAAGATGGTAAAGCTAGCCCAAATGTGGCTAAATAAATGATACGTTATTGATTTTTCAAAATAAATGACAAAACGATTTTATTTTCCAGGTGTTGCTGTAAACCTTCAAGTAATTACCTTTCAAAGAGTATGCCTGTGTCGTCAGGAGATCCCAGACGTGAGAGCCAAACTTGAGGAGGCTGAAGCACTGACAGGGGCATGAATTACATTTAAAAAAATAAATCCATAAATTGTAAACAACATTGACATATTTTGTTGACTGTTTAATGTATTCTATTGGTATATAATATATTGTAATTATATTACATTCTGAAACAATATTTAATATGCCACAATAATTGATACCAGATTTATGTTGAATCAGCATCACCTTTTGCTGTCAGATTGTGACACAACATAGAAAGCTAAGTTATACCAAGCAAACAATGGCACACATCAAAGAACATAAATTTAGTAAGCAACACAAAGTTAGGATAGCAACAGACTAGCGCAACATAGAAAAATGATAATGGCAGTGGGAAATATATATTTACTCTTTTCTGTAGCATTAAGTGTTCTCTATTCAAAGATAAATCATTATTAAAATATGGAGGTAACTAGATTTTTCTTTTAAAAATGTGTACTCTATATATGACTAGTTAATGGTTTAATTTAATCATCTGATGTTGCAGACGGAAGAAATTCAGCATCTGGCAGGCGTCTTCAGTCGTCATCGCTGGACACCGTGAACCGCATCACTTGGGTCATCACATGACTCGACCCACTCTCTCTTGATTTTGGGAAACTGGGTGGTGACTGACTTGCAACGCTTTTTTCATCGTGTTGAGGGTTTCCGCCGCTTAATTTTTTATTTTTGGCCTCCTGGGAAGAAGAAAAAAATCACAGCAGCATGAAAATATTGGATGAATCCTAATTTTAATCAAATTAATTTTAATAATAATTTCATGGTGATCAAATAATAATGCCACAGTCAAAGCAGCATCTATTTGATGCAATTGTTCCCTCTTCAAATAGGCACAAATTGAAGTTGATGCTGTAGTACAATAGTCATTGTTTTATTGAGATGTATTTGATACATTAGGGCCTGGCAGGTGGATTGTTTTATATATAGGCTTTATATTTACCCTGTGACAGGCCAAAAAACAACGAGCCAAAGACCTATTTGGTGCTCGGGACATTTGAATTTACATAGTACCTATTCACATGAGTAGACGATCTGTGAGCAAACTTATCTACTTATGACTGCAACAGCAACAACAAAAAAATGTCGCGCTTCAACAAACAGGCAGTAGGAGTCCCCCTCTTTTATCAATAGAAGTGCATCAAATTTTAGAATCAAAAGCCAGTAAAGGCCTCTACTTACGTCTTTGTAAAACCAAGGTTGCATTGTTGTAGCTTTTCAAAGCTGTCGTCGCTGAAATGATGAAAACAATGAGCCGATTGGGGACCTGTATGCATGCTCACAAAAACAGTCCAAACCTTTGCAGGAGAAGTTTTTTTTTTGACCACTCATAGAGTCTCGAGTCTTCATCGAGATGGCATGACGAATCTCGCGAGTAAAACCCAGAAAATGTTTGCAATATATGGCGAGGATAGCGTGGTGCTATATTTCCGTGTTCAGAGTGGTGGCGAGGCTCCCTGGAAGTTACGTCATCAGGTAGCGGTCGGCAGGGCGGCGCGTCCCTCGTTGCTATGGTGTTGCTACGGCCATAACTCAAAAACTACGCGGTCAACTATTATTATTTTTTTTTATGTGACTTTTTGAGACAGTGAATGATGCATTTAATACAATTCAACTGAGTAAAACACTCAAGAGAGGAATCTGAAAAGCTCTTCAGTTGCCCTTTAATGGATACTTACATATTTTTTCTCATGTCCTGTACATGCTTAGTGATAATGAGCGATCTACACTCACTGCCCCACTGGAAAAGGGTTGTCAGCGCAGATGATGCTGGAGAAGTTAGCACGGCAGAAGTCGGTCACCACTGGCTCAGCCTACATATTTTAATTTTTTCCCCCCATAGTCAGTCTCCTCAATTTGTGTATATAAATGTGTAATCAAGAAGCTTGATTGTGTGTACATAATTTTCATTAAGAGATCGGTGCAAGACCTAAACACAGAGATGTCCTCCAAACCCTTTTGTGTTAGAAGGTACCGTAATTTCTGGACTATAATGCGCACCTGACTATAAGCCGCCACCCACCAAATTTGACATGAAAACGGCATTTGTTCATAGATAAGCCGCACTGGACTCTAAGCCGCAGTTGTCCTCATTGTATTATCGGAGATTTACACCAAAAGATATTAACTGGTAACACTTTATTTGACAAAGGCATTATAAGACTGTCATGAAACCAAATGAACCACCATGAACCTTTGAACCAAAGCAAAGTCTTATTGTTTCAAAAATCTTCATTTGGCCATCACTGCTCCCTTGGGGGGAGACAGTCAACCTCTGCTGCCACCTGCTGTCAACACTGTTGTCATCCAACATTCCTCCTAGGATGCATTGCGGCACTACAGATGTAAATAACAATCAAAATTCATGTTCTGTGCTAATTATTTCTTCAGTTACTGTTCCAGTTGTCTCATTAATTGCTAGCTATTGTATTTGGTAACATTTGCTTGGATAGTGGTGCCACAATACTGTCATAATTATTACATGACACCGTCATAAGCATTATTGAATGCTTATAATAGATGTCGGTTAGTGTCATCCAGCAAATCATCTCACTTTTGAATGGACGTAAAAGATCTGAGCTGGACATATTTGGAGTTAGTGACATAATATGCCACATGACACATATTGACATCTGTCATAAGCATTCAGTAATGCCCATGATAATGTCATGTCATAATGATGACGTTCTTATGACAGTCTTATGATGCCATAATACTGTCATAATTATTACATGACACTGTCATAAGCGTTATTGAATGCTTATAATAGATGTCGGTTAGTGTCATCCAGCAAATTATCTCACTTTTGAATGGATGTAAAAGATTTGAGCTGGGCATATATGGAGTTAGTAACATAATATGCCACATGACACATAGTGACATCCGTCATAAGCATTCAGTAATGCCCATGATAATGTCATGTCATAATTATGACGTTCTTATGACGCCGTTGTAAAATAAAGTGTTATCTATTAACCCAAATAAATCATCAAATAAGCCGCATTGGACTATAAGCCGCAGGATTCAAAATGAGGGAAAAAAGTAGCGGCTTATAGTCCGAAAATTAGGGTATTTTTTTTTCCCACTATACTTCAGTTTACTGTACATAACCTGTTTTGACCAGAGCATGGAAAAGGCCAAAAACGCCGATGACTATACCTGCTGTTTATGTTGAATTATCAAATATAAAACTTTTTTTTTTGCGTTGAATGTTCATCCTAACATGTTGAATAAATAGGTTCAAAACGGTTCGGTGAGCATGTTTGGTTGTCAATAGGACATCAATATTACAAATTTTTGACAAAACAATTTTGGATTTTTTTTTTCTTTGTCTTTATGGTCCCAAAATGTTGATTTATAATTGGTCAGTGAAGAAAACAACAGTTTGGACATGAAGTTCAAGGTTTCCTGAAAAAAGGAACCAAACCATGCCACTGCAAAGGAAACATCAAAGGCATGCAAAATCAGACAAAACATGTCGCATTAGTCCTACCATGCGGTCCAATAGATACACGGCTCCCACCCCGAGCAATATGGGCGCGCCGACCAGCAGAGCGAGCTGCCAACGGGGGACGGCAGTGCCTGACAGCGGCTCGATTAGCTTGGATGCAGCCATGATGAGAAACCCTGGTGTGGCTAGCTAGTCAGCAGCACTGGGCCAGTCGTCTTCTTTATCACATGCGCCATGAGGAACTCTGGGATATGAGATGATGGAGGGAGATATGGGACAAAAAGATTTGTTGTCGTATTTACACAATCGTGTTTGTATATAAAATATTTGTGTTCTTATATAAATATTCGTACTCAATGAGGACGCACTACTCGCTCCTTGTTACACGTGTCTTTGTAATCACGCATCACAGAGGTGCCAAAGTGGCAGAGCTCTAATACAGTTACTAAGGTTACCGTCATGCTAATTCAATCCGGGGCATATTTAAATAAAATGTTTTATCCCATTTTATCCCATCACGGGCTTACACATTTAAGGAAACCACAAATAACACTACCTTATATTTTAATAAATACATTCCTACTTGTTTGCATAAGGCAGTGTTTTTTCAACCGGCGTGCTGTGGCACACTAGTGTGCCGTGAGAAAATATCCAATATCGCATTTTTGTGGTTTTGTTTTTACTTTGTCGGGCGGTATTGCACGTCGCTTTCAAGAACTGCTTGGATTTGTAGCCGTCAGCAACCATGTGGACCCCAGCACGTCTGCTGTACATAATTTGATCACTCGTCAAGTGTCAATATTAGGGCTGTCAAAATTATCGCGTTAACGGGCGTTAATTATTTTTTTTAAATTAATCACGTTAAAATATTTGACGCAATTAACGCATGCAATGAATGACCCGCTGGGATATTGCCTCAAACATTTAAATGAGGCCGTTTATGGACATTAAGAGGGAAGAGAATGCCACCGGCCGCTTGGGGGCAGCGCCGTTCCATACTCATGTTATGTCTTCTAAACGTGGGAGAATTAGTAGTTGTGAGACGTTTATGCTGTATTCACAATGCAATGCAAATTGCTATTTGTGCTCTACACATATTTCGGTAAGTTTTCTTTCTTTTAGTGACAATTATGTGTCTCTTGTTTTATTTTGGGTAAGATATGTACAGATCAGGGGTCGCGTTAACCGAATATTTTCCGTCGTTGACCGTTTTTTTAAAAACGGTGACGGAAAAAACTGAAGTCCGTCCGTCATTTTGACAGATTGCAATTCACACCCCAGACCACAGGGTGGCGAGTGAGCATATTAATTAGTTATTGTCTCTCTTAATGCATGACGTCGTTGGCTATTCTGTCAGAATATTGTAGCGTCACCGGGGTCTGGCGGCGGCAACATCAACGCGACGTTCTTATTGGTGCACCCGCGTGGACTACATTGCCGCCTGTGTATAGACTCCAATCACATGACGTCACAACTCCGCCCCCCTGACTGGAGCCGACATATTGTGTGTCAGCTCGTTGTGTTTGCACATTACCGCTACGTACATGCCTCCTATTACGGCGTGTTTTTCTGCTCGTTAACATTAATTATCAAAATTGTGAAGGCGTGTGTGGCGGTTGGTTGCAGTAACAGAAAAGATAGACGGAGAGACTTGAAGTTCTACCGTATTCTGAGAGACCCGAAGAGGAGAGCGAGATGGACTGCTGTAATTCGACAAGAAATCTGGGCACCAAACGATCACCACAGACTATGTAGTAGTCATTTTATATCTGGTAAGATGCATTTAATATATATTTAGAAGATTTTGGGCTGACAACCACAATTAAGATCATTGTTTGACGTTTGTGATTGGGGTCTATATAGTTGCCTCTTTTTCTTTGGGGGCGCAGTTGTTGTTTTGTTGGTGGTAAGCAGAGTAAAAAGAGGGAGAAAAATACCACGACTTCCGTGTCTAATTTTTCGCCGCCAAGCAAGCGTTACAATATTATTTAAAAATGAATGAAAACTAAATACTATTGAATATGTCATCATTATCATTTAAAAAATTTAAGTGACGGGTAAAAATAGATTATGACCGGGTTTTATGACCCTGTCAGTCAAAATGACAGACAACGAAAATGTCTAGCGCAACCGCTGTGCGGGATATATATATATGGCTAATACATATTAGGTCCAACATAAAATTCCAACCTCCTCTTCTTCCTCCAACTCTTCAAAAACTTGGATCTCCTCCATTGCGCTGGATCTATCGCTTATATGGCTGTTTGAATCATTGTTTGAAGGGCTTTGTATGGCAGCCGTATGTATAGAGCTGCCATCGCTGTTCCTGGTGTGACGTATCACTTCCGGGTTCGTCCCCTTTCAGGCTCGAACTTCGGAAACGCGATTATTTTTTCAAATATACAACATATAAATGATTTTTTCATGCTTTATCTGTTGGACAATGTTGAATTACTTTGATTGTGACCCTATTTAGCATGTTTTGAAATGACTTCACATTTCTGCTTTAACTAGCTAACTAGCCAGCCTCACTTGTAAACTGCAGACAAAGAGGAATGGGTAGGCAGTGGAAATGGGTTAATCTGTTCGTGATAAATCAGTGTTAAATTTATTCAGTCGTAGTTTATAAAAACATTACAGAGTGAACGATTTGAAAGATAAAGGTAAACAGCAAAAACACACAGAAATATTTATCAACGCGTGAGATTTCCTCTTGTGATCTGATGGGATGGTAGCATACCTTATGAAGTGCTTATGATTGTGAAATGCCAAAGAAACATCCAATCTTACCTAACTTTCTAAATAAAACCTAATGTGATTGCAGGTGAACCAGCTTAATATCCAGACTGGGCACCATCCCTACATCTGGGACACACATCTGTTACACCGATTATTATTAGATTTTTCGTACAGTGCTTGCATTTTGAAACGTCGTGAAAAAAATCAATGGGAGCCATTGGCGTCATTCTTTGACAAATTTTAACCAGGAATCGGGACTGTTTTACGCCCATATATATATATTAAGAATTCAGGGATTGAAGCATTCACAAGAAGTTCAACGTAAAAAGCTCTGCTATGGACTGGTGGTAAGGCGGCGCCACAGTGAACTTAAAGATGAGCCTTTTAAGTGAAATTAATCCTTCGTGCACGGTTTCTTTTGCTTCTAACCAAAAATCGAGAATGTTTTACGGCTGTATTTATAAAGAATCTAGGGATTTAAGCATTTATTCACAAGCAATTCTAGTAAAAACCTCATTGTTTTGCTATGGCTGCCGTGTTGGATTTTGTATCGAGATTTTATTTTAGACATTTCTACTTCCATATTTAAAAACAATCAGCTTTTACATTTTTTTTTTTTTATGTAACATTTCAATCTAATAACTCTCAGTAAAACACCATGGTCCTACACCAACCCCTACGCCGATGGCAACAAGCAGATCTTCATCTACTTTGACTCCGTGCACCTTTGGAAGAACATCTACACCAGCAGCAATAGTCCAGTATTCATTTGCATGCATATTCTATGTTCAATACTTTCTCACCTGCAATATTCAAAGCATTAACTTTAAAACAGCTACTCATTCATTTCGATTATTTGCACCGCCTGAACATATGACTATCTCATGCACATTTCATGTTTATTTAGATTTTATACTTGCAAGTCACTTTGAGATTTTCATTTACACTGCACAGTAAAGGGAAATGCTCCATAGTTGCATTGTACACAATATAGGACGATTCTAATCTAATATATTGTATAATAAATTGCGATATTGTATACAATTTATAAAGATACACGATAATATCGGTCACCGATAATTATCGGCCGATAATGGCAATTATGACGTCACACAGATAATCCAGATAATTAAAAAATTCAACCGATAATGCAATCCGATAATTATATACTTGATTTTGCCTCCAAATGTGCGCAACCGAAGAATTCAGCAAGTCGCCTCCTCAACCCCTCCCCTCTCTGAAGCCCCTGAGGGAGGAGGGGTTGAGGAGGCGGAGTTACAAGACAAGAAGTAGTTGAATATTATGGCGGCTGTTACTAAAAAAACGACGCTCTCGCCATCTGCAAAACGTACCGTATAAGTTCCACGAGGCAGAAAGAACGCGTCCTCATTCAAAACCACTAACCCAGCAGCCATTTAAAACTGCATCACAAAGAATTTTGGAACAAATACGAGGCTGCTGCTAGCAGGAATGCTAAAGCTATTGTAAACACTAAGTTAAACTACAGGGCTTGTGACGATACAGAGTCGGGCTGTTTGGGAATGCAGCCCAAGGTGGGTGGTAAATTCGCATCTAAGGCTAAACACCGGCACTACTGGAGACCGATAGTCGGCAAGTAGCCGTCTTCTGACGAGCCCGCCGCTCTGGCCAGTCCGGCAGGCCGCCGCCTCGCCATAGGCGGGGCGGGCCGAGACCGGTTCCCCGGCCTTTGGACCTCCGGCAAACACCCCGGTTTCTCGAGCGTTCCCCCACGGCGTGCGAGCAGAGCCAGGACCCGAATACGCCGCGGCGAACCGGCCGGATTATCCGCCACCGAGACGAGACGCAGTTTTTTTTTTTTTATACCTTAATGACCCGAGAACCAAGGCCCTGGATAAAAGAAATAATGCAGTTTATACGACCACCATTCTTCATGAAAAAGTGATGTCCGGTAAGCAAGCTTATCATGACGGCACAGTGGTTATAAGATAATTTAAACATGGAGAAAACGAAGTCAGCCAGTCAATAATGCATTCACAATGTGAAATGACGAGCGGTCAGATGACTTTGTAACGCTGCCTTTATTTTCGGCTTAATAAAACTCAGGCACAAAACAACACGCACGTGGATGCGAGCTCCAACTCCGTCCAAATAGTACTGCCGTGTAGCAGTTTAGCTGCTGTAACGCAAATGTCGTGAAAGCCGCAAATGTAAACAAAGCGCTCCAGAATGGGTACATGACATCTCGCTCTTTTAAAGTAATCATTTTCACAGTGTGCAACAAAGCATATAACATTAGCAATCACTTTTCAAATTATTTAACTTATTTCTCTGCTCAATTACAGTCACAGTAGGTAATCAAATTCTTAAATCGATATTCTGTAGCCACAAATATTCAAAATCTTTCCTTCTTCAAGTTTTTTTTTTTAGGATTAAGTATAATAATGTATTGCTTAAAACAAGGCTGTTAAGATTATTTTCAGCTAGCTATTTTTCTTCCAAGAAATCTGAGAGAAATACACTTGAAGCGATGGCAGATAATTTCACTTATTGCCAATAGATTTACACTTAAAACTGACTAGTTTTAAGGAGGTGTGTTTTGCAGCGGATTAATGTTATATATGTTAGGAATGGCTTAAATGCATTTTTGTGCAACTTAGGTATTTACTCTGTAAGTAATTGTTGCCAAAGGTTTACCATTACACAATGTCAGACAATCTGTCATTATTTAGATGTTTGAACTGACGACTTGTTCATACTTTATGTTGAAAAAAAGCAATAAATTATGTTTTTGCACAGTAATATTTTCTTTTGTGTATACTTTAAAATTTTACATAAATCTTTTAATAGGATTATCGGCTTGACATTATCGGTTATCGGTTGGAATGAGGAGGAAATTATCGGTTATCGGTATCGGTTGAAAAATGCATTATTGTGCATCACTAACAATTTATTAATAATCTATTTACAATATATAGTTTATTCTGCATGGTTTCCTCAAGTATTAAGTTTCTGATGTGAAAATTTAGTGATTTATTATGTGTTGAAAACTGGGGGGGGGGGGGATGGAAGTTGCTATTTTGGGCAAAAACATATATACATGTTTAAGATTGCTATTGATCCTGAAAATATAGGTGATTATCTCTGCATTTGCTGATTTTTGTGCATCTAGTGTAAAATCTGAGAATTTTATAGCCATTTTATGTTTTGTTATACTTATATAAAAAATAATGAATCGGGATTTTATTAGCGAACGACTTTGAATTCTTTCAAGCCGCTGCTCATGGAGACTTCAATATGGCTAAAGCAGGTGCCTCTTTTGGTTTTGCAGCTTTGGTTTTGAAAATGTTTTTTTTAAAATAGGCCCCCCCTAGGGATCGGCCCTGTTTCCCGTGTCCTGTAAAGTATTATGAAGTCCATAGCTTTAAAATGAGGTACAACACATTACATTAACATGTTTTAAGAAGAAGGAGCAGTGAATGTTTTGACGTGTAAAATGTGACTCAACGTGCTGAAATAGTGGCCACAATTGTGCATGAATATTTTCCAAACTAAATTGCAAACTGTCTGGGCATGGTTTACGTTACAATTAAAAAATGAGTATCTTTGTAAAGATTAGACTTGAAGCTTCAAAAGGAGTGAAGGAATTTAGTCCTCCCAGCCCAAACCCCACGGGGAGGCCGGCAACAGAACGGAAATGTGCTCCGCTGCTTGACGCCCCCGAAGAGCCAGGCCAGGAGGAAGCCAAACTCCGCGCGTTCCTCTGTTAACCCTTTGCACACTGACTCCATGTTTCAAAAGCTTGAAGAACACTCGCCGAAAACAGGTTGACAATTTATTTGTCGACAATGGTAAAAAACAAGGCAAAAACAGACGACGGAGGGACAATTCTGGATCCAAAACAAGGCTACATGTTTCCGAGCAGAAGAAATCTGTGTCATCTCAGTGTCCAGTCTTTTTGAAGTCTTTGCTGACGCGGGTCTTGTCGAAGGCGTTTCTGGGCGTTGCTCTTGGGCCGCCCCTGCTGTGGCCGGTTTTGGGCGGCTTAGGTTCGTGCGCGGATTGGGACGCCCGCTATCAACTTTGCTGCCCAGGCTGGTTGTACTTGTTTTAGGACAAAGCGCTTTGTCCTTGGAGTTTGCTGGGAGAGCAGATTATCCGAGTTGGTGCGTCACTCTTGTGATAAGACGGCATTGTGTATCTCTTCTATTTCTTCTCATTAAACTATGGTGTGCTATTTATTTTATATTAGTAGTGTAGTCCTACCGTAAATATGAAAATGATACTATTTCCTGATGAATTATATTACGTGTGTTAGACTAATGCAAACAGTTAGACAGTGCCTACGAAAACCTGTACCATATGTATGTGTTAGACTATATATGTGTTAGACTAATGCAGACAATTATACGGTGTGTGCGATGACGATATCGTTTCTCCTTCAATCCCCCTCACGAGCCCCGACAGGGGATCGTAAAAACATGGATGTGGCCTTAGAACTTAGCTTTATCAAGTGGTGGAAGAAATGTAGCAATTGATGAACAGTTTAAACAGGGATGTGCGAAATTTGTCCGCCTCAGGACTCCTGTTAAGTACTCTTTAAAACAATATGATACCGCCTCAAAGGGTTAATCCTTGGTTGTCTTTGGTCCCGTGGCTATAGGCATCAGCTCACAGTGCCCCACAACACATGACAGTAGCATGTTTTAAGAAGGAAGAGCATGTGAAAGAATTTCTTCATGCTTAAAACACTATCATTATACATCATATTTTGTATGCTTTTGTTATGCTTGCATGAGAACATTGTAGCATAGAGCATCATTGTTATATTAACCTGTTTGAGTGTGCCTTCCCATAGCCTTGACTATTGTAGACTGTAGCACAACATGCCCAAATATGGACTGTTATGTTCCTGTGTTTTCCAATATGCCCTGAATGAATACAATGGGCGACTGTGGCTTATCAGACTGAGCTCATCATCGTTCTAGCCAGAGCCGGTGTTCAAAGTCATAACTTGAGGTGGTTTTTCCTTTACTGGAGATGTTTTTCTGTGGAAAACCACCAGCGTTGACACTTAAGTTTTACTTTTGTTTTCATAGGTATCGTTTCACAGTAAGCATCCTTGGGTAACGCCCTTTCAACAGTGTAAATGTCCAGCCTCTATTGTACTTCTGGGTGATCACAGCTCCTGGCTGAATCACATCATTTTGTACCGTTGATATATCATGTTTATAAAGTCTTCGAAGCAGGCAATCTTTGGTTGGTCGTATTCATTTTTCTAATCGAGCTATTGAGGTAACACTTGTCTTGAAGTTCAAACTTGAGCTTTCCTGACAGAGTTTGGATGTTTTGACCTGTGAAATGTGACGAAACGTGCTGAAATACTTTCCAGATTAACATGCACACGGTTTGAGCAACAACTAAATGACTGATACCATTGTAAAGATTATGTGATCTTAAGTTTTAAAATGAGTTACAAAACATGACATTAGCATGTTTTTATAAGGAGGAGCAGTGAATGTTTTGACCTGTGAAATGTGACTAAAAGTGCTGAAATACTGTCCACAATTAAGCATGAATATTTTACAAACTGAATTGCACACTGTCTGGGTATGGTTTACGTTACAACTAAAAGACGGATATCTTTGTAAAGATAATACTTTAAGCTTCAAAATGAGGTACAACACATGACATTAGCATGTTTTAAGAAGGAGGAGCAGTGAATGTTTTCACCAGCAAAATGTGACTAAACGTGCTGAAATACTGGTCAGAATAACATGCAAACTGTTTGCACGCGGTTTCAGCAGCAACTAAATGACTGATATTTGTAAAGATTAGACTTTAAGCTTTAAAATAATGTATAAAACATGAAAGTAGCATGTTTTTAAAAGGAGGATCAGTGAATGTTTTGACCTGTGAAATGTGACTGAAAGTGGTTAATTGCTATCCAAATTAACATGCAAACTGTTTGCACACTGTTTGAGCAGCAACTAAATGACTGATATCATTGTAAAGATTAGACCTTCAGCTTTAAAATGAGGTACAACACATGACATGCTTTGAAGTAAGGTATTAATGATGGGAAGATCGATACCAAAATATCGATATTTCGATCCAGCGCGTTGGGTTTTAGGTATCGATCCCCGAGCAAAAGTATCGATATTTGGAATTACTATACAGTATTATATTTTCTTTGTCTATATTTTTGTGAAAATCTTTTCTTCTACTTTTCCCTTTCGCGTTCTACACGCACATAAGCAGTGCACCGGCGTCTGCTCCCGCCCCCATTTACGTCCCTATCCTGTGTATCGATCAGCATGCTTTTCCTCCGCCCCTCTCACGAGGCACCAACACTGCCACAACAAACATTTGAAAGCTGGCAGGCTGGTAGCATGGCTGCGGCATTGACGACAGAACGTAAAAGAAGTGTCTGGTTTGGACATATTTCAATTCAATAAATAGCAACGAGGCTAAGTGCACAGTTTGTGCCAAAACTGTCAGATATTGTGGTGATACCACAAACCTCACGAAACACCTTCAGGTGCATCCCGAAGCACATGATGAATTAAATGAAAAACCTGCCGCTCAAGCCGAGGAGGACACGAGAAAAAAAACCACGCTGCCGGAGCAAAAGCAAAGCTCTTAGAAGTGGCGGTTGCGAAAGGCAGGACTTATCCAGGTAACGTAGGTGCTAATAGATAATCCGAGGCAATATAAGCATAAGTGGCTGATGTGCAATATGAAACAATAAATATGGCGTTTTTGTCATATTTACCCAAAAAGAACTTTGCAGCACCATTGAGTATGCTTTGTAATGGAAAGTTGTAGCTACATCTTGTTTGTGAAAAGCAAAGTTCATACCGCATTATATAAAAAAGGTCAAATGACTATAGTGACAGTGAAGTATGACTGTAACCAGGGGTCGCGTTAACCGAATATTTTCCGTCGTTGACCAATTTTTTAAAACGGTGACAGAAAAAACTGAAGTCCATCTGTCATTTTGACAGGTTGCAATTCACACCCCAGACCACAGGGTGGCGAGTGAGCATAATTACCGTATTTTTCGGACTACAAGTCGCTCCTGAGTATAAGTCGATCCAGCCATAAAATGCCGAACGAAGAGAAAAAAAACATATACAAGTCCCACCGGAGTATAAGTCGAATTTTGGGGGGAAATTTACTTGTTAAAATCCAACACATAGAACAGACATGTCATCTTGAAAGGCAATTTAATATAAAAATACAATAGAGAACAACATGCTAAATAAATATACAGTGTACAGTGCATGAACAACGAAATGTGAATATACTGTCCTACACTACAGCTCGGTCCTGGCTGTACAGCGAACTCCCAAAGGACAATGCTGGACGTTCGTATAATTTGCTGAATCAATTTGGTCCTCGATAGAAAACAGGTTCGCATTAACGTAAATAAATGATAATTAGGTACTATTAGTAATAAGTAACAGGTTAGCATGCGTTTGCTATCATTAGCACATCGTTCAAACAACCACACAACTGGCTCTAAGTGTCCGATCACGGGTGGAAAACACACAACAACAACAGAAAAGATGATACACGCAGGCGTTGCCTCTGTAGAGATGATTTAAAAGCATAAACAATGAAAGTAGGTTTGCATCCGTCTATTCTCTCTAGCTAACTCACTCACTCAGAGCTACGTAGCTGTCAGTCTTCTTCTGGCGTGTCACGTAAACAAGTGCGAGTGCGCCCTCACGTGGGCGTGAAAGCGCCACAAACTAAATGCATCCATTTCAAGATAAAAAAGTCAATAATTCAATTGAACATACACTGCCAAAGGCAGAACGCGAACGTGGCCATAGCTATAAAGAGTTATTCAGATAACTATAGCATAAGAACATGCTAACAACTTTACAAAACCATCAGTGTCACTGCAAAACACCAAAATAACATGTGAAATTATATCATAATGTGTTAATAATTCCACACATAAGTCGCTCCTGAGTATAAGTCGCACCCCCAGCCAAAATATGAAAAAACTTATAGACTTATAGTCCGAAAAATACGGTAATTAGCTATTGTCTCTTTTGATGCATGACGTCGTTGGCCTTACTCTGAAAAATGTCAAGGCAACTGAGTGTCCGAAGTTTCTTCAAAAAGCCCCAAAACGACGATGGTGTTGATAAAAGAGGTGAAAAAACAGGGACTGCACAAGTGGGCACGCAATTCAAGTCCATGCGCACCAGGAGGAAGGTGTAAGACTCCGTTCAGGCCACAGCAGGTGAACAGTTAATTTCATTGTTCCATATGTAGCCTACCTACTTGGGGCCACAGTCAGCTGTTTTTGTCACTGCGGAGAGAAAGTTACATATTCATCTGCTTGCTGTGTGATGGCACGGTGTGGATTCTCAGTTAAGCTTGTTCGGACAGAATATGAATTTAAAATGAATGAAAACTAAATACTATTGAATATGTTGAAGCGGTATGCAATGTTAAGAGTCTTGGTAGCTCGAATTGCTGTGTCTAGTCGCTGTAGCTCTGCTGCTCTCTGTGAACTCTATTCAAGCCGGAACGCACGCGGCGGCTGTCAAGTGTCTCTGTCACGTGACTGTGTCGTAGCTCGGTCAAATGGACACACAAGTACGGAAGGTGAATTATGCCAAACAAAGGGTCACCACAATGTCATTATCATCATTTTAAAAAATTAAGTGATGGGTAAAAATAGATTATAACCGGATTTTTATGACCCTATCAGTCAAAATGACAGACAACGAAAAAGTCTAGCGCAACCTCTGACTGTAACCTAAATGTGAGTCTCCATTTTATCAATTTTTGATACAATGAGGACTAATCAGCCCACATCACATTCAATAGGATAGTCAAGTGAACTACTACAAGGCAAGTTGGGTATTAAAAAAAAAAAAAATATTACTTAACATTTTAAATAGATACATTTCCCCTTACTGTATTTCTAATATTAACTATTATTTTTTTGTTGTTTATTTTTAATTGCAAGTGACTATTGTTTATTGGATTTGTTTGTAATTATCTACTATTAGAGGGCAGTAACATGCTACTATACTACTAAAATTTGATCAAATACAACGTGTAGCAGGGAAATGTTCTGCGTATATGAATTTAAGGGTCAGGGTTAAAGAGTGAGACTGACTAATCAGATTTTGTTGTTGATGGATTTGTTTGTAAGTTTGTAGGGAAACTGCTTTGCTAGTTATTAAAAGCAGCAGTTTTTCCATTGCAATGCATATTTGACACAAAGAGACTTTTAACAGTTTTTGAGTGCTTGCTGTAGTTGTACATTAGATATCATCAGAATGGCTGAGAACTCTGCAGGGTTGTGTATATAAATATACTATATGTGTTGTATATAAAATATGAACTTCCGGTATCGATATCGGATCGGGATCGCAATATTTGGCCTTGGTATTACTTGGTATCGGATTGAATCCAAAATCACTGGTATCGCCCATCACTATAAGGCAAAACGTGTCCAAACTTTTTGCAAAGGGGGCCAGATATGGAGTGGTAAAAATGTGGGGGGCCGACCTTGGCTGACGTCCTTTACGTAGAACAATATATTTAAGCAAAATTTAGCAAGCCATTCAGTATGTCACATTTAATTTTTTTTTTTTTTTTTTATTAATAATTTCAATTTCTCGCAACTAGCCTTTGCGGCGTTCTCTTTCGACTCTCGGGCTCTTGCGAAATACTACTGTTGTGAAATTAAACTAGCTTCAAGTTGCTTCTATTTCTCGCTGCGCATCTGCCCTGTAATCTTGTCGTACATGTCAGCGTGTCTTGTTTGGTAATATCGCCTCACATTGAAATCTTTTAAAAAAAGCGAATGTCTCTTTGCAAATGAGGCAAGACACAGTTGTTGCGTATTTTAGTGAAGAAATAGTCCAATTTCCACCTATCCTTGAAGCGTCGGCCGTCACAGTCAACTTTTTTTTTGATGATTGTCGCCATTATAGAAAATTGGAAGTAGAGGGTAACAATGAGTAATGTTGCTTAGCCCTTAAATACAAAGAGCATACGACACCAAAAAAAAAGTCTTAAATGGCATTATTATGTGAATTAGAATCATATTTTGAGACGATTCGACTATATACAACAATTTAGCAAAGCGCAGATGACGAGAAATTAGTCTTTTAATCTGCCGGTTAGCCACGCCTACAATTATAGGGCTTTAGCGTCCCCAACAGGTGGATGACGTCAGCGGTAGACTAGGGTCATCGGTTTTACTATTCAGCCCATTGAGGGAGAATTGTTCAGAACGAGGAAAACGAGACGAAGAGAGCTGCAAAATGTCATTGTTTCAGTCTCTCTACTCCCAATATTTTTACAGGATATTCTTTTTATCCAAGTATTTTTCCCCAATAGCTATATAAATGGCTTGAGAAGGACCAGTCAGCCCATCGAGGGGGAACTATTCACAATGAGGAAAACGAAACGAAGAGAGCGGCAAAATGTCATTGTTTCTGTCTCTTTATTTTAATATTTTTACAGGATATTTTTTTTACCCAAGTACTTTCCCCAATTTCTAAATAAATGGCATGGTCATGACAAATAACTTGTGCTAAATGGAATATAAAATAATAAAAATCCATTTATTCAAGACGACATGGCAAAATTACTCCATAATGGTCAAAACAGTCGACTTTACCTTTACTGTCACACCTCCCGAACGATATTTTATGACACCTAAATCGGACATATGTCATTTCCCTTCCCCGGCTTCGGAGAATGTAAACAGACCAGAAGGAGTGACAGCTAGCCGACATGCTAACCCGAACCGAGGGATGTTTCAAAGTCTTCGAAGTGGAAAATCACACATAACTAGCCTGGATTATTTGACATGACGACCCGGTTGTCGAGTTTCTTTGTGGATCGGCAAACCGCCCGGCGGAGAGCAATTTACAGTTCGTTCCCTGGAGGAGGGTGGCTGCAGTTGTTGTGCAGCTAACGTGCTAACAGCTAACTGCTAATGTGCGTGAGGATAGCTTTTTACATGCCTATCAATGATCAAACGTAAGTAGTCCTTTATTTAAAGGAATTTTATAGTGTTTACTTTGTAATCACTGTATTCGTATTTGACATAATACAAAACAAGATGTTTACTCACTTCCTTGTAAGTCCAATGGTCCCACAGTAAATATCCACGGTGAATGGGAACCTTTTGAAACTCCAAAAAGGCGCATACGCCTCTACCGCATACAGAATGATTTTTCTGCAGCCGTTTGGCTGGCGTGATGCAAAAAATAAAAGTATTAATCCGCAAAATCAGTTGAATCCTTCGTCCTCATACACAACAGTACACTGTAGCGTGAAGAGGACGTCTTCTACCGTACACGTCACAGCGCCCTCCTCCTCAATGCGAGACCGAAGCCGGAAGTCACTCATTTTCCTGGCGCGGGATTCAAAAAACTAAATAAATATAGCGATCGCTTCCACACACATCCAAGCGGTCCATATCATTCAGGAGCATAAAATACCGCGTGTATTATGAAATAAACATGCTTTTTCGTGTCACAAACACTTTAAATACCTGCAAAATGAAGCAATTATCAGAGAATCCCAAAATTATAAAAATAAGGTCCTAATGAAACCTTCTTTTCAAATTTGTGAAGTCAAAATGAATATGTGTAATAAGCGCTCTAATATCTACGTATAACCCATGCGAAATCATGTTTTGTTTTCTCATGGAACCTGCAGATGCATGTGTCGACTTGCATCCATCTTTTTTTTTTTCAAAAACAAATGTCAAAATTCTAAATTAGTCTGAAAATCATGAAATTTTAGGTGTATCAAATGCGATACATTTGGCAATATAGGGTTAAAGTGCTGCTGCCTTTTAGTGGGTAAATGAGGAGCAGCATTTCGTGTGTAAGCTACTTCATATGCTGGTTGCAGTACTGCTGACCAATTTATTAAGTCTGTGTGCGGGCCAGATGTTATTGATTTTATGACAGAGGCTGGGGGCCAGTTGAAATTTGACCACGGGCCGCATTTGGCCCCCGGGCCGCACTTTGGACATGTCTGCTATAAGGTATCGCCCTCATGGAAGAGTACCAAGTCAATGCATGAGAACCATAAAGTCCAGACCTGAATCCAATCGAGAATCTGTGGAAAGAGCTGAAGACTGCTGTTCACAAACACTCTCCATCCAACCTCACTGAGCTCGAGCTGTTTTGCAAGGAAGAATGGGCAAGAATGTCAGTCTCTCAATGTGCAAAACTGATAGAAACATACCCCAAGTGACTTGCAGCTGTAATTGGAGCAAAAGGTGGCGCTACAAAGTATTAACGCAAGGGGGCCGAATAATATTGCACGCCCCACTTTTCAGTTTTTTATTTGTTAAAAAAGTTTAAATTATCCAATAAATTTTGTTCCACTTCACGATTGTGTCCCACTTGTTGTTGATTCTTGACAAAAAATTAAAATTTTATATCTTTATGTTTGAAGCCTGAAAGGTGGCGAAAGGTTGCAAGGTTCAATGGGGCCGAATACTTTTGCAAGGCACTGTATATATGTATGTATATATATATATATATATATATATATATACAGTGCTGCTCAAAAGTTTGTGAACCCCCTCAACATTTTGGAATTTTCTATTATTTCAACCTGATTTCCTAATCAATCAATTCAGTAGTTTTTTTGTTTGTTTTTTTAACAGTTGTGTTGTCGAGACTAAATTAAAAAGAGTTTTCATCAACTGATGTAGGTGCAAAATTGAACTGTTTGGTCACAACCAAAACCGCCATGTCTGGCGAAAAGTCAACACTGCATACCACCAAAAGAACCTTCTCCCAACAGTGAAGCATGGAGGTGGGAATGTCAAGATCTGGGCTTGCTTTTCATCCTCAGGACCTGGACAACTCCACATAGTCCAGGGAATCATGAATTCTGAGGAATATTGTCAAATCCTAGAACATAACCTGACGCCATCTGTTTTGAAGTTAAAGCTTGGCAGAAGGTGGATCATGCAACATGATAATGATCCAAAGCATTCCAGCAATACAACCAAGGAATGGCTGAAAAAGAAGAAGATTCGTGTTCTGGACTGGCCCAGTCAAAGTCCTGACCTAAATCCCATTGAAATGCTGTGGCGGGACCTGAAGCGAGCAGTTCATGCCAGACGCCCATCAAACCTCTCTCAACTGACTGCGCTCTGCAAGGAAGAATGGGCAAAAATCCCCCAAAGTAGATGTGAGAGGCTGATTAGTCACTACAGAAACCGTTTGGTTGAGGTAATCTCTGCAAAAGGAGGCGCAATATCCTATTAACTGAAGGGGTTTACATACTTTTGCACACATGATATCTGAGTTTTTCTTAAATCAACCACTTTTGTTAAATAAAGAATGACAATATAACTATTTCTTTTGTTTCAGTCCATTATTTGGAATGTCAGTATTGTGGATTTGGGTATAACTTAACATTTAATAAGGTTATTTTAGTTTTTTTTTTACAAAAAATCTGACCATCGCTGTGGGGTTCACAAACTTTCGAGCAGCACTGTATATATATATATATATACAGTGGTACCTCTACATACGATCACTTCGACACACGATCTTTTCAACATCCGACGTAAAATTTGAGCCGCCATTTGTTTCTACATCCGACGAGTTGCTCGAAATACGACGACATGACAGCACTGCAAACGAACGCACGGTGGATTTTCTTGTGTGAGAAATCAACAGTTTTCAAAAAAAGTTGATACAGTTGGAGAAACAAGGAAAAAAGTAATGCTTACCTTTGAAATGAAGATGCAAGTTATAGAAAAATATGAGCTTGGGGTGCGCGTCCCTGAACTGGCTCAACAATACAGCTCCATGGTCCTCTTCCGACCACCGTTCGCCACTATTTATAAGTTAAGGTGACAATTATTATTGTGGTAACATTGCCAAGGAAATCACCAGCTTCGTCACGTTTTTATCATTTATTTAAGAACTTATCCAACACAAAACGCCCATTGTCTTAAGCAGTTGACTGCTATCAAGAAAACGAAAGTATTATCTCTACCGCACCGACCTATCTCACTATGACGTCAGCTTCGCGGTGCGTTCAGGGACAGTAAAAAGTGTCCGCCATATTAGAATCCAATTCGTTACATTATTTACAGGAATAATTATTAATTATTCTTCTTATTATTATATTATTCTGACTTATTTATTTATAACTTATTTGTTTTTCTATGTTTAATTGCCATTTGTAACAGTGCCAGCAGTATTTATTAAGAATTTAGTGTATGTTTTTAGGCTTTGGAACGAATTAATGGAATTATAATGTATTCCTATGGGAAAATCCTGCTCGACATACGACCATTTCGACTTACAAACAAGGTCCTGGAACGAATTAAATTCGTATGTAGAGGTACCACTGTATATATATATATATATATATATATATATATATATATATATATATATATATATATATATATATATATATATATAAAACAAAAGTCTAATTTGAATAATTCCTATAACACAGTTAGAGGCTTGAATAAGTCCGTAAGTCATAACAATAGAATTGTTTATGCATGCCCAGTTTTTACAGAAAGGCAGTTTTCTGAATTACACAAAATTCTTGTGATTTTGTCCAAAATATGGCTTTTCCTTTGAAGTGTGATAACTCAGTCCTTTCTGAATATTTTTTCAATTTCGAGCCCTTAAAATGTTCAGTAGCATCATAGCTATCAACTAGGCATGTGCCGGTATGAGATTTTGACGGTACGATAACCGTGAGCAAAAATACCGCGGTTTCACGGTATTACGGTATTGCAATTATAGCTCCAAAATTTTGAGATGTATGGTTACAAAAAAAAAATTTTTTTAAATCCATTGAGCAGGATTTTTTTCAAAACATATTTGCAAATTGGAACATGAATATAATGTGAAAATAAATAAATTAACAAAAAATAACAAATATTATATAAAATTAAAATAAATAGAACCTAGACTATACCCACAGCCACAGCTCAAGTTGCTCAATTTTAGAGTAAGAACAAAATAATTGCTATAAAAAGTAAAAACACTTCTAAATAAAATTAAAAATATATACTGTATGACTTTTTTTTGA
Source organism: Corythoichthys intestinalis (assembly GCF_030265065.1). Lineage (NCBI taxonomy): Eukaryota > Metazoa > Chordata > Actinopteri > Syngnathiformes > Syngnathidae > Corythoichthys > Corythoichthys intestinalis. Next base: position 65,257,445 of record NC_080397.1, read on the forward strand.
GGGGGGAAGCTCAAGTGAAGTTTCACCATTTTCAGCCACTGTGTCAACTCTAGTCTACATGATGCCATGCCTTTGTGTTAAAAAGAACAAAGAATTCATAAAATAATAAGTTAGTTAAAAATGTATAAGTTAGTTTTATAAATTTGTTAAAATGTAAATATTGTTGAGGAAAGGTTTCATCTAAAAAAAAAAAAAAAGTGAGGAGTGAGACCTCCTCTCTCAATTAGCGATCTTTGACGCGTTTCTTTTTCTTCCCCCCCTGCATTCAAGCTTTTCTCTCACTCAGCGGCTGTGAGACATAAAAGTGTAATGATATGAGCAAATCGTATTTGCTTGTTCGATTAGTGATGTCTGCGAGTGACAGTACACGGAAGTTGGAGCATACGCAGGAGCGAGTCAGCTGACAGAAAGCCCGCCAGTGCACAGCAAATGTTGATGCCTCATGTCTGTTCTGTACTGAAAGATCTGTGAGTAAAAAACGTCAACTCTTTCAGCAAGTTGTATTATTCCAGAAACCCACAAATACAAATCAACACAAAAAGAAGCTGCTTTCCCAGTTTAGCCTAGGCTAACATTCGTCTTTGTAAGTTTTAGTTAGTTTGTATATTGAATTTGAAAGGAAAATGTGTGTTTTGTTTTTGGCGAACTTTTTAATGGAGCTACTGCTATCCTGTTGAACCTAATCACACGTGGAAAAATACAATTGTACAGCGTTTTAAATGTATTTATTTGTATATTTCACCACGATTTGAGAGCTCAATAAATTGAAGAAAAGTACGCCTTGTATTTGGAGGATTTGTTTATGGGTTTGCTGGCTGTTTAGTGACACTCACGGCAACAAACGGGAAGGGGTGAGCGGTGCTGCACCAAGCCACTTCGGCTGCATTTTGGCACATGAAAAATGGCGAATACCGTACTAAGGTATGACAGAAAATTTTAGTGGTTTTGAAACCGCGACGTTTTCACACCACGGTAAACCGTGAAACCGGTAACCGGCACATGTCTACTATCAACACATATATAGTATTTTTTGAATGCCCCCTGTGGACAATAATAGCAGTATTATGGTAACAGCAATACTAACTATGCTGTATATATATACCGTATTGGCCCGAATATAAGACGGTGGTTTTTTTTTTTTTTTTGCATTGAAATCAGATTGAAAAAGCGTCGTCGTCTTATATTCGCGGTCTAGACGTTATACCCATTCACGACGCTAGATGGCGCCAGGTATCAATGAAGCGATGTTCTGTCATGATCTCAACAGTCTAGACATTATACCCATTCACGACGCTAGATGGCGCCAGATATCATTGAAACGATTTTCTGTCATGACATCTCATATCTCAAGTTTAACCAGTTGGCATTACTTTATTGCAATGTTTTCCCTTATTCAGATTTGTTTCAAGACTACAATTACAGTTAGACTTCACTTTGATGGTTAATGCAGTTATTGCAATTTTGTTTTATCACAATAGGTTTATTTACATTTCAAAATCCAGAAATCATTCATTTACAAATGTGATTCCACTTGTTTACATATTTAAATGTTCAGATATTAGGATTTGAATGAGGCAAAATAACATGCTTTTTCTCTCAAATATATTGTTATAATCATATGTTTCGGATGTACTGTAATTATTTTCTGTATAAAACATAATTTGGGGTTCAAAAAGTCTTTTTTCAAACTTGCGTCTTGAAAAAGAGGGGGTCTTATAATCAGGGTCGTCTTATATTCGGGCCAATACGGTACATACAAAGCAAAAGTCTAATTTGAATATTTCATATGACATAGTTAGAGGCTTGAATAAGTCATAACAAAAGAATTTTTGATGCATGCCCAGTTTTTACACAATGGCAGTCTTCTGAATCACACTAAATTCTTGTGATTTTGTCCCAAATATGGCTTTTCCTTTGAAGGGTGACAACTCAGTCATTTCTGAATATGTTTTCCAATTTCAGCCACTCAAAATGTTCAGTCACATCAGACTTATCTACATTTTTTTTAATGCCCCCTGCGGACAATAATGGCAGTATTATGCTAACAGCAATACTAACTATGCTGTGTATATATATATATATATATAAAGAACAAAAGTCTAATTTGAATATTTCAAATGACATAGAGGCTTGAATAAGTCTGTAAGCTATAACAGAATTTTTTATGCATGCCCAGTTTTTACACAATGGCAGTTTTCTGAATCACACTAAATTCTTGGGATTTTGTCCAAATTATGACTTTTCCTTTGAAGTGTAATAACTCAGTCGTTTCTAAATATTTTTTCCCTCTCTACCACTCAAAATGTTCAGTAGCATCAGCATATATAGTTTTAATTTTTTTAATGCCCCCTATGGACAATAACAGCATTATCCTAATAGCAAAACTAACTTTGCTATATAGGCTATATGTATATATAAATCAAAGTAAAATATTTCATATGACATAATTCCCTCCTTGGATACAGGGCCATTTGGGGGCCCTAAGCAAAATAATGCAAAGGGGCCCATATATCTTTGGCCCACCATTTCGTCACAGTGTACTGTGAAACCCATACATGCAATCCAACCCATACGTCCGTATTTTGTATATTAATCAGATTTTGTCGCACTGCATACTTCAAACTTCTCACCCCAAATGATTGTCACTACTTACAGTACTTAGCGCCAAACCTTTTTCTAAAAGAGGAAAGAAAGAAGTTAAGGTAGAACTTTTTTTTTTTTTTTTAAGCTTGTAATCAAGTAACAAAACTCACAAAAGTCAAATAATGCAAACTGTAGTAAACAAAATAGAATATGAATGAAACAATTGCCAGATTGGGGGCCCCCTAGTGGTCAGGGGCCCTAAGCAGCTGCAAAGTCTGCGTATAGACCCTACCCACGTGACGTCACAACTCCGCCCTCCTGACTGGTGCCGCCCAATTGTCCGTCAACACATCGTGTTTACCTGTTACGGCTACGTACATTCCGCCTATTTACGGCGTGTTTTTCCGCTCGTTAACATTAATAATCAAAATGGTGAAGGCGTGTGTGGCGGTCGGTTGCAATAACAGAGAAGATAGACGGAGAGACTTGAAGTTCTACCGGATTCCGAGAGACCCGGAGAGGAGAGAGCGAGATGGGCTGCTGCAATTCGACGAGAAAACTGGGCTCCAAACGATTACCACAGACTATGTAGTAGTCATTTTATATCTGGTAAGATACATTTAATATATATTTAGAGGGTTTTGGGCTGACAACCACAATTAAGATCATTGCTAGGCTAATCGCCGACAACATACACGTATGTATGTAGTGAGAGTGCTATCGCTAAACCATATAAACATTAAAAGCCCTAGCTCCATTGACAAATGACATGAAATACATTAGACTTGACAGTGGATGTTAGCAAGAACAAAAGATTTTGAATTGAAAATTTCGTCTATAGACCCTACCCACCGACGTCACAAAATCACGTGATCGCTGTATGGTTCCGCCCCCTTGTCCGTCATTTTGTGTCTGTATTATCAATGGTCTCAATTGATCGAGCAATTTATAATGCATTTCATGGAAGACCCGGTGCTTTCGGATGCCGTAAACTCACTTGATGCGTTGCATAAAAGGCGTTATGTGGAAAAGCTTCAGTTTATCCATTCGCCAGATCCATATTTGATACCTAAATTGATGTTTTTCGACCCGCTGTCTCCGCCGTATTTGCCTGACATCTGCTAGCTACCCTGATATGTACAACTATCTTGTCCACACAAAATCAGCCTATTCTCACGAAAGTTTGAAAAACTTTAAGAGCTTGGAGGCTTATAAATACTTCGTTGCTGGTTGGGTGAAACAGGTCCTCGTCCAGGAAAATTCGGCAGGAATCTATCTTGTGCTTGGAAAGGTGAGTTACGAAATTTTCAATTCAAAATCTTTTGTTCTTGCTAACATCCACTGTCAAGTCTAATGTATTTCATGTCATTTGTCAATGGAGCTAGGGCTTTTAATGTTTATATGGTTTAGCGATAGCACTCTCACTACATACATACGTGTATGTTGTCGGCGATTAGCCTAGCAATGATCTTAATTGTTAACTCAATGGTGTTCCCTCGAGCTGGACATTCTCCTTTCTATTCGATCGGTTGTTGCAATTCTTTACTGCACAATAATTTCCAACCATTTTTAAAGAGCGACATGTGTTGAAATGCCTCACTGTTTATGTTTCCCGCTTCCAAAATGGCGATAGCGGCGGAAACCTCGCGAGTGCCACGTCATACACTCGAGCCTAATACAGAATTCACGAACACAAAACACCAGTTACCTAAACGAACAACCACTACAAACTAAACGGCAAAACTACTTTTTTCCTCCCAATGTAACATTTGAGGCAATGGGTCTTCGTATGGTTTCTCAGGAATTGTCATCAAATCTAATTGCCCGGTTGATTTGGCAGAAGCGTCCATTTTTGGAAAGAAGCTCGCAGCTCCTCAATAGTCAGTGTGGTCCAACAAGTGACTGACCTGCGTCCTTGGAGGTTTGTCATGTCCAAAATCCGTCGAATGATTCCTTCATTGAAAAATAAACGCAGTTTCAGGACTGGCGACTGCGTGGAGGGTAGGCCTAGGCGTAGGAATGCGAAGGGGGACATAATGTGTGGCCACGTCATGATTGCGAGACCATGTAACATTTTTTTTATTTTTTGAAAGCCACTCACTCTGGTCACCGCCTAGATCGCCGTCATTTTCGTCATCCGCCTCAACGTCTCAGTCTCCGTCACCCTGCTCGCTCTCATCTCCGCTTTTATGTTCGTCATCCATCCTCGTCATCAAAGTCCTCGTCATCCGGCATCGAAAGTCCGGAAGAATCTTCAATGTGTTAGGGCAGGGGTCCCCAACCTTTTTTGCACCATGGACCGGTGTTATTTGGGTCTTTTTTTTCACGGACCGGTGTTCTGACAAATTTTGCAACCCATCAAAAATTGCAATGATGCGGTTCTGCGCATGCGCGTAACGTTAAACATAGCCGCAAAATGCGCAAATACCGCGATTCCAAAGTAAACACTACAAACTTTCTTGAAAGAATGGAATATTAACTTACGTTTGATCATGGAAGGACTTGTAGAAAAGTTCTCCTCAGATTCATCCTGCCATGTAAGCTTCAAACAACAGCTGCACACCGCGCTCACCATTAACGACTTCGCCTTGTCGTTAAACATTAATTAAGAAGCCCGCTTCACAAAGATACGATGTTGAAAATTGTAGCAAGGTTTTCAACGCTCTTGTCGCGATGTCAGGTTATTCCAGAATGACTTTAATCCGGAACCTCGGTAGAGTTTTTGTCTCAAATGTACGTTTAATAAGGTCGCCGTCATATGCGATCTCTCTGTTTATTCACAAACGGGTCACGAATCCACTCCTTCGCAGTTCGCGGGTCTTCGAGGTTGTAGGCTCGTCAGGTGCCCTTTTCGCCGTAAAAATATCCTTTTCGCCGTAACAATATTTCCAAAGACGTCTGTTTTCCTCATATCTTCGCTCGTGTGGGGGCTAATTATTTCCGGGAACAAATGTGCTGCGCCGCGACCTAGTAATACGCTATTATCGAGGACAAGCACACATAGATATGTTATATACACAAACAAGATGTACTACTAGAAGTCTAATCAATGGACTTCTATGACAACAATGTAATCTATCCCGTTGTACTATATCTAGAGTAGACAGAGATATTGGTGTGTTAAGCAGGGGCACAGGGTTAATTCTAGGGTTGGGAATCTCTGGCATGAAGCCGATTCGATATGTATCTAGATACACAGGTTACGATTCGATTAAAAAACGATACATTTTTAAGGCCGAGCGATTCGATACGATTCGATACAGTTTAAGAACGATACGGTTCGATACAGAGTGAAAACGATACGATAGTAAACATCTGTTGTGTGTGTTCGTACAGTATTTTAAAAATATAAGAAAGACCACATTTTTTAATAGCAAAATTAAACAACAAAATTTCATACCAATGTTATGTTTTATTTTTTTATGAGAAAAAAAAAAAAAGGCTTACTATATGACCGTCATTTTGTTGGATGGGATTAATAATACAATAAAACTCCAGTCACAGACAACAATAAAGTGCAGTAATTCAATTACTGTATTTCCTGGTGTTTTTAACACAAGAGGTAAGCAATTTAAGTGCAAACTTTCAACGTAAACATCTTACAAACAAAAAATATTAATTATATGCAGCAGCTCTTGAAAAAAAAAAATAAACCTGCTAGTGTTATCATAAATAAATAATAAATTATGCTTTACGACTGGTATAATTGGGGGAATAAAAACATGGCATTTTAGACAGACAGGTCAATAATCATTACTTTAACCTAATACACAGCAAAGTCATTCACTTACGCCTGTGCTTCCTCATTTTTTATTGCTCATCACTGTCCATATCTTTTTTGAAGGGCAGATTTTTCTTGAGGAAGATCAACTAATACACATGTTCATGTTTATGTTTAAGTAGACTGCGTTTCGTGGAAACAATATGCCGCCCTTTCCAGCATTGTAGTGCATACATGTTAAGTTTCAGAAATGGCAAATAGGGAGATTTTCAGATGCGATGGACGACGCGCCGCGCAAACAACTACGTGACACATGTGGTCAGCAGAATTGCAATTTAAGACAATCATCAAAGTGACTTTCATTTGAAAATACAACAATAAAATACTTTGTTTTTTCAATTTATTTTGCTATAATTTCATGTTTAGATAGATTTGGCTGCATTACAAATCAGTTCAATGTTCAATATATTTACTGGTGTTCTTTAACATAATCCCATGTTGCACTTTTTGCTTTTTTGCACAGTTCTTTGTCAACACTATAATTAAAGCATTCAACATCTGTGTTCATTTTTGCAGCCATAAGTGTACACAGTGTTTCATTGTTCATTTGGGATCTGTAAGAGGTATGAACTTTCTTCATCATTGAGAAAGCTCTCTCACTGTCTGCATTGCTGTTAGGTATTGTGAGAATAGCCTGTAGAATTTTGCTCAAAAGTGGGTATCTCACAATTCCTCTTGGGGTCTTCATTCTCATTATTTGATGCCACCATTGATCCGGCCTTGTTTCTTCCTCATCAAAAGATGGCACTTCATCTTTTGACATAAGCTGGAAGTCCTGGCACTCCTCTTCCAGCTCATCATACTGTTCTGTTTTAATCACGTTGAAACGTTTTCCTAATCGCATCAAAACATCTGTGTCCATTTTATCAATTGCCTCTTTGGGATTAATAAAAGCTAAATCCTCTAGAGTCTTGTCACCAAAGGGGAATTTCTTGATCATTTTTTCCACTACACTTACATAAAAGCCTTTGACACTTTGGAAAAATCTTGCTTTAGAAGTGTTACCTATGATATCTTCAACTTCATCCAAATAATCTCTTGTAGCAAGGCCTATAGCAATTTTGTCATTGGAGTGCCAGTTCTCAGGTTCTTTGAATTCTACATCGGTAATCTCTTCTGCATTTTTTATCACCCTCATGGTGACAAACTTTGCAAGTAGTTTTTTCATTAGCATCTTCATTTCTGGGACGAGAACACCGATCAAAGTCTTGTCTGACTGAAACAATGTGTTGAATTGGTTGAGAGGCCCCAAAATGAAATCTAAGAAATGAAAATACAGTTTCATCTCAGGATCATTGAGGTATTCTGCAACTCTTTTTATCCTGCCTGGCTTTTCACACATTTCATGGCTAGAAAAGTAACTCTTGAGTGCTGGCCATTGTTGTAAAGTTCTTTTCACACATTTTTCTAGACTTAACCACCTAGTGTTGCAGTGTTTGATAATTTTGGCAGCCTCCACCTCTACAAACTCTTGAAATTCTTTGTAATCTTCTTTTCTTTTGGCACTATGGTGAAAATGATAATATATGTCTACAAGGAAATCATCTATGGGAAGAGGAAGCTGCTTTACTCCTGCCACACAACACAGATTAGCAAGGTGTGCAATGCAGCCCATGTCAAGTACTGCAGGCTGCTGCTCCAGGATCCTTGAAAAGACAGAGTTGTTTCTACCCTTCATCGTGTTGCAGTTATCGCTGGTGAAGGATACGAGGTTGCACCATGGGATGTTGAAAGAACTGAAACCAAAAATATATACATATAAATAAAAGAAAATTAGGATGTACAGCATTTATATTGTAGTATTTTGTTAAATTATAGTATTACATTGTAATTAATATAAAAAAATATGGTACTTTATGCGGCATTTATATTTCAGTATTTAATTATTATATTTTTATTGTGATTAATAAAAACAAAAAAAAAAGATAAATTACCTCAAGGACTTGTCTAATGCATCAAAGATTGCAGCTCCTGTACCAATGTTGCAGACAGGCATATCTAGAAATCTGGTTACAGCTCGTCCAAGTATAGCATCAAATAGGCGAACCAATATCACTAGATTTTTCTCTGCTCCAGCATCTGTTGACTCGTCAATCATCAGTGAAAATGGCTGATCTCTACACATCTGTGCTACAGGATTTAGCACTTCTGGGGCAATGGCATTTTTCAGTAGCATCGTTGTTTTCATCCTGCCACAGGAGAATTTTTTCGCAACATCACACTTCGGAAACATGACTTTCACCAGTTTTGAAAAATGATCCCCGATTGCGAAAGGCAAGTTGTGCTCCGCGACAAAATTGGCCCACAGAACTTCAGCTTTAGTAACTTCTGTTGCAGTCTCCTCTTTCGTGTTGGTAAAGAAAGAGTTTATCTTCTTACTTGATTTGCGAGCGTTTGTTAATTCCACGTGTTGGGAAGTTTTATCGTGCTTTGCCACATCGTTTTTGCCACCGTGACTTATTGAAATATGAATACAGCACACCAAACAAAATGCGTATCCAACTCCTCTATCGCTTGTTTTTATCCAGGAATAGTCACTTTGCCAACTAGATTGATATTTACACTCATATCTTCTTTTTTTCGCAGGTTGTTTCACGCTACTGTTATTGTCCGCCATGTTTACTCGTCTGCTGTTCTCGAAGGAATGAGATTCACGTGCTGTGCGAGATTATAATTGACGAGTCTCGATCAAATCCTTTCCCGGTATATTGCGAGAAAAAAGGCAGTGATAAAGGCTATGGATATTTCGGCACCTTTTCAATCGGCACAATTTCGTTCACATACTTTTTCGGTGACAAAATTTCGGCGACAAAAAAAAAAAAAAAAAAAAAATTGACAATTTTTTGAAAATCGGTAGATTTTGCTCTCTAATCGGTAGGCGGGAGAATCGTGGCCAAAGCGGTAGTCTCCCGACCAAATCGTGAGACTTAACATGTGTGGTAGTGGGTTATTTTTCAGGGTTAAAACTCACAATTTCTGTACCGCTCCACACTTCACACAAGCTCTGTCCCATGCGAACAGATCTGGCTGCCTTCATCACTTCAAAGTCCGACTTTTGTTTTCCTAGGTGCGTTGAAAATCAATCACAGCACGCCGCTGCCGTCGGTGATCACACTGTCCATTGTTTTAGCATGTTGCTTTGTTGCCACTACTAGTTTCGTTTTGAAGAAATTGCTGCGGAGCGTGCGTTACCGTGGTTTCGTTAGCTCTCGCGTTGTTATGACACGCCCGTGACGATCGGGTTATGACGGCGACTAGTAGCGGTTCTGCCGAAATGCATGGGAAGTTGAGGCAACCACGACTGTGAGTAGTGCTTGTCCATATTATACATGCGTGCGGTCTCGATCTACGTGAGCGCTGTGTGGTGAATGATGAGCACTTGTGTCATTCACTGAAAGACACAAGCGCAGCATGTGAAGTAAAAATTCAATTATCATATTAAGCAATGCATTGAACTAGGCATTAGAAGCCGATTCTTGTGCTCGCGATAGCCGAATTCTAACTCTACTATCGGTTCACTGAATATTTAATGGCTAATTACTGTCGAATGGTAACTTTTCTATCGATACATCTGTATCTCTCACCTGGAAAACCGGATATCCGGTCGTATCGGTTTATCGTTCTCAAGCTTAGTTAATTCGGCCAGAATGCGGTGGTTATTAAATTATTTTTTCTTTGCGGCCCGGTCGCAAATGCGGTACCGGTCCGTGGCCCGGCAGATGGGGACCCCTGTGTTAGGGTGTGCGTGAGCAGGAAGGGATCCCAGTGCAGACAAACGGGTTCTGGCGAGTAGTATTTTATTAGCGACCACCAAAAAGAGCGTGGCGGGTGGAAGTTAGTGATGTGTCGGTCGCGAACGAGCCGGTACAAAGAAGTGAACGAAGAGAGCCGGCACAACACCGGCACCCTCCCTCGAGAGCCGGCTCTTTATTTTCCCTCCCTCCCTCTCTCTCTCTCGCTTTCCCACGTGTCTGAAGCGAGGTGTGGCAGTGGCTCAGGTGAGGGAGTGCCCTGCGCAGAGAGGGAGAAAGGAAGAGAAAGGGGAGGGGCCAGGGGCTTGGTAGTACTGCACGCCACGCCACGGATTGCACGCCACGCTGAGCACCGTCCGTCGCGCAGCTGCAAGTGCACAGACACACAGGATGAGGAGGAAAAGACGACGGACAAACGCGGTTTGTAGGCCTTCAAGATGAGCCGAAAACGCAGTTAACATTAGGATACATTTAAACTGGTTAAAGTCAGATGACAATAGGGCAGAATGCCGTGTCTGCAAACTTAACCCCTTATAGACCCTACTCACATGACGTCACAACCACGCCCCCGCGCCATATTGTCCGTCTACTCGTCGTTTTGACGCATTACCGCTACGTAAATTCCTCCTATTATGGCGTGTTTTTCTGCTCGTTAACATTAATCATCAAAATGGTGAAGGCGTGTGTGGCGGTCAGTTGTAATGACAGAGAAGATAGACGGAGAGACTTGAAGTTCTACCGTATTCCGAGAGACCCAGAGAGGAGAGCGAGATGGACTGCTGCAATTCGACGAGAAAACTGGGCTCCAAACGATTACCACAGATTATGTAGTAGTCATTTTATATCTAGTAAGATGCATTTAATATATATATGTCATGCCTGGGTGAGGGTTGTCATGTGTTGGTATTTTCTCTTCCTGCCTTATTTTGAAGAATCACTCACCCTTCCTGACGTCTCACCTGTCACTGATTATGATTACCTATTGTTCCCACCTGTGCCCCATTCCTCATGTGCTTAAATTGTTTGTCACTCCCTAGTCTTGTGCCAAAGTGTCTTCGTCCTTCGTCTTCACTACAGTCCATATTCATAGTCCAAGACATTCTACGTTGTGAGTTTATTAATAGTATTCAACAGTTTTTTTTTTTTATGCTTAATGCAAAGTCCTTTGTTATAGTATTCTACTCCAGTGCGTTTTTTGCCTGGCTCTCTTGTTTCCCGTTTGTACCATTTTCAGGCATGCAAACTTGCCACCTTTCGGCGAAATTTCGCCGTTTTGAAATCAAAATGGGTCATTCTTCTGAATCACGTAGATCCGAGGAGAAAAAAAATGGGACGGAGGGGGGGGGTCAGGGGCGTCTGTCAACGAGCGAGTGAAACTTAACTTCAAAACTGTAGTCCATGCTCAAAGCTACACTCTAGTCCGATGACCTAGACCTATCACCGCCACTCTCTTCTCGTGACAACAAATGACTGACAATATTGAGCACAGTTAGCACCAATCAGCAATGAGGAGGCGGAACCCCTCCCACTCCCAGCTTCTCGCCCGGACCCGTTGGAAATTGCGGCAAGGTAAGGGATTAATGTCAAAAATGGTTAACTTCTGAAAGCTAAAAGTTTGAGTGACGGCCTATAATAGTCTTCATAAATCATTCAATCGTGTTGTTCGACCAATTCCTGCGCTTGTAATGGTGTCTATAACACAAGTATTCGCTTAATTTCTTGATAACTGACTTCAGATAGTCCTCGATATTTCACCGCCTCGTAGAACGCGGTTACTCGAGGTAGCGCTAACTGCGGAGGGGCTAACTAGCGCCTTTCACACAGGGCTTTGTAAGTAAAATTAGCGAACGTCAGTTGGGATCTGAATTGTCGCCAGTTGGCGTTGTGACGAGTTATTTAAGGCCCCTTTGTAAAGCGCTTGTCAACGATAAAAAACAAAAATCATGAGCAATGAGGTAACTAGAGTGATGAACTAGTGCCTTCCATACAAGTCATGTTCAGGGCTTTGTCAGTAAAGTTCTGAATGGTCACCAGTTATTTTTGACAACGAGTTATTTAAGGCCCCTCTATACTTTACGATAATTACATAAAGGGAAGAGTTTTGCCTTGTTGTGGAGGTCGTTTCATTCGTTTAGCCATCGAGAGTTTATCAAACCGGAGAGCTCCGCTACAGCTTGCATTTGAAAGTACCCCCATTCCCGCGTTCTTCGTACACACCCCCGTTCATAAAACATCGAAGTTAAGGACCATGGGACTAATTGCTTTGGTTGAATGTAAATAAAGTTATGATCACTACAGTTAATGCTTTTGAAGACTTGTATTTTTTTTTTTTTTATTCTACAGTGGGGAGCCACTGCCAATGGGTTTTCCCATTGGCAGTGTATCAAATACTTGTTCTCCCCACTGTATCTATCTATCTTACACATAATAGTTAAGTGAATGGAATTTATACTGTACCTGTACATTTATATTTTATGCTGTACAGCTGTTCTCTGCTTAATGTAAATGGGACATACTGTATATTTTATAATTTAGATTTTGTTTCATTTGATACTTAATGCGTCTTATATGTTCTGATTTCAGGATGAGAGATTGACTTGTATATGTTAAATTATTATGTACTGTTTTTAATTCGAGATGTCACTGGTTGCACTATGAAATGCACTTTTCTGCGCATGCCGTGTGTCCATGTTACTTTGTCACCTTTTTCACCCCTAACCAGTTTGCATGCCTGATTTTATTTCATAGCTTGTCATTTCCTCCTTCTGGAGCGCCCTCAGTTTGTTACTGCTTCTGATTATTTGTGTTCATTAAAGTTAGCTGGGATAGGCTCCAGCACCTCCGCGACCCTCGTGAGGAATAAGCGGCATGGAAAATGAATGAATGAATGAATAAAAGACTGAATTCTGCACTTGAGTCCGCTCCATCCCGTCCAAGTGTGATATTACACTTTCGCCATAATGGACTCAGCGGAATTCGCCAAGCTTTGCGCTTCGCTTCAGGGCCACGACGACAGACTCAACCGTCAGGAGCAGTTCCAGACGGCCATGGCCACCCAGTTGATCCAGCTCACAGCTCAACTGACCGACCTGGCGGGTAGGCTTCAGCCCTTCACTTCACCTCCTGCAGCAGCTGCTGTCCCCTCGTCAGCTTTTTCCACTCACTCTGGGGGAGGTCCTCGGTTGCCGCCACCTGAGCATTTCTCTGGAGAGGCTGGTACCAGTAAAACATTCATTACTGATTGTACGCTACGTTTTGACTGTTCTCCGGGCAAGTTCAGCTCGGACCGAGCTAAAATCGCGTACATGGTCACTCACGTGACTGACCGTGCCCGGTCATGGGCGATGGCTGAGTGGGAGCGCGACTCTCCAATCTGTTACTCACTCACTGTTTTCAGAGAAGCCCTAAACAGGACGTTCGACCCTGTCTGCACCGAACGGGCTCGAGCGCGGGAACTGGGAAACTTGCTGCAAGGCAGCCGCTCAGTCAATGACTATGCCATCCAGTTCCGCACCCTGGCCGCAGGAAGCGGTTGGGGGCACATGGCTCTCTACGACACCTTTCTGAAGGGGCTTTCCGTTCCTATCCGAGAGCAGCTCATTCCCCTGGATCTACCAGACGACCTCGACTCCCTCATTTCCTTAGCCATTCGAACAGACCATCGACTGCAGGAGCTCCAGAGGGTCCGACCAAACCACTCCGAGAGGCCCCCTCCCCGGACATCTGAGCGTCCCGAGATCCGCAGGCATGCAAACTTGCCACCTTTCGGCGAAATTTCGCCGTTTTGAAATCAAAATGGGTCATTTTTCTGAATCACGTAGATCCGAGGAGAAAAAAATGGGGCGATGGGGGGGGGTGTCTGTCAACGAGCGAGTGAAACCGTTAACTTCAAAACCGTAGTCCATGCTCAAAACTACACTCTAGTCCAAGAGTCCCCATCTGCCGGGCCGCGGACCGGTTCCGGTGCGCATTTGCCACCGGGCCGCACAGAAATAATAATCTAATAACGACCGCATTCTGGCCGAACTAACCCTGTGCCCCTGCTTAACACACCACTATCCCTGTCTACTCTAGATATAATACTACGGAATAGATTAGAATGTCGTCACAGAAATCCATTGATTGGACAGCAGGCAGTACATCTGGTTTGTGTATATAATATATCTATGTGCGCTTGTCCTCGATAATAACGTATTACTAGGCCGCGGGCGCAGCACATTTGTTCCCGGAAATAATTAGCCCCCACACGAGCGAAGATAACTGGAAAATGGACGTCTTTGGAGATATTTTTACGACGAAAAGGATATTTTTACGGCGAAAAGGACACCTGACGAGCCTACAACCTCGAAGACCCACGAACTGCGAAGAAGTGGATTCGTGACCCGTTTGTGAATAAACAGAATCGCAAATGACGGCGACCTTATTAAACGTACATTTGAGACAACAACTCTACCGAGGTTCTGGATTAAAGTCATTCTGGAATATCCTGACATCGCGACAAGAGCTTTGAAAACCTTGCTACAATGTCCAACATCGTATCTTTGTGAAGCGGGCTTCTTAATCAATGTTTAATGACAAGGCGAAGTTGTTAATGGTGAGCGCGGTGTGCAGCTGTTGTGTGCAGCTTACATGGCAGGATGAATCTGAGGAGAACTTTTCTACTAGTCCTTCCATGATCAAACGTAAGTTAATATTCCTTTCTTTCAAGAAAGTTTGTAGTGTTTACTGTCCACTGCATTTGCGCATTTTGCAGGTATGTTTAACGTTACGCGCATGCGCATAACCACGTCGTTGCAATTTGATGGGGTTCAAAATTTGTCAGAACACCGGTCCGTGAAAGAAAGACCCAAATAACACCAGTCCGTGGTGCAAAAAAGGTTGGGGACCCCTGCTCTAGTCCGATGACCCAGACCTATCACCGCCACTCTCTTCTCGTGACAACAAATGACTGACAAAAGTGAGAGGCGGGAGTACAGTTGTTCTCTGCTTAATGCAAATGGGACATACTATATATTTTATGATTTAGATTTTGTATAATTTGCTACTTAATGTGTCCTATATGTTCTGATTTCAGGCTGAGAGATTTAGACTTGTATACTGGACTGTCTCAGAAAATTAGAATACACAATATTCTAATTTTCTGAGACAGTCCTGTACATTAATCCACCATTTAAAGCAGGGGTGTCCAAACTTTTTGCAAAGGGGACCAGATTTGGCTTGGTAAAAATGTGGGGGGCCGACCTTGGCTGACGTCCTTTACATAGAACAATATACAGGACTGTCTCAGAAAATTAGAATATTGTGTATTCTAATTTCCTGAGACAGTCCAGTATGTTAAATTAATATGTACTGCGTTTAATTCGAGATGTCTCTGGTTGCACTATGAAATGCACTTTTCCGCTCATGCTGTGTGTCCATGTTACTTTGTCACCTTTTTCACCCCTAACCAGTTTGCATGCCTGGATCCGTCACCCTTCTCTGCATCATGCCGCACTGCAACCAGTAGACGTCGAGCCCATGCAGCTAGGGCCAACTGGTCTCTCCAAAGAGGAGCGCAAGCGCCGCCAACTAGAGAGAAGGTGCTTCTACTGCGGGGCATCAGGATACCTTGTAGCTGCCTGTCCCTCTCGCCCCAACCAACCAGGTGAACCACGACGTACTCCGGAGAGTACACCCCGCTCGACCACCGATATCCAGGTAACGCACGGGGCCAGGACCCACACATTCCGGTCCTTCATAGACTCTGGAGCAGATGAAAGCCTAATGCCTTGGGGGGGGTGTAAACTTTTGGGACTGCAGGCACTTCCACTTGAGCGACCTCTAGTGGCCAGGTTCCTTGATGGCACAAAGTTGTTTACGATTACCCATACTACCGAACCAGTTGAGGTTGGGGTACAGGGACACACCGAGACTATGAGCTTCCACCTGTTCTCAACATCGACTCACTGTGGTGCTGGGGTTCTTTTGGTTGTGTAAACATTGCCCGCAAATTGAATGGAGAACTGGGACAATTGTGGGCTGGGGTAATGACTGTGCAAGGAACTGTGGGAGGGTGTTTAGTAAGGTGGCTAGGAAGGTTGATGTTAATAACATGTCTATTTCTACCTCCTCAGGACCAGCGATCGACTTGAGCACAGTCCCCGCTTGTTACCACCACCTAAGCCAGGTCTTCTGTAAGACCAGTCCCATGTCATTACCTCCTCACAGACCTTATGATTGTGCCATCAACCTCGTCCCTGGGTCCACTATCCCCAGGGGACGGCTCTACTCGATCTCTGGTCCCGAGAGACAAGCCATGAAGGATTACATCCAGTCCTCGTTAAAGGCGGGTTTAATCCGCCCTTCTTCCTCTGCTGCTGGGGCAGGTTTTTTCTTTGTGGGGAAGAAGGACGGAGGCCTGCGTCCGTGTATTGATTATCGCCAGCTCAATGATATCACGATTAAGAACCGTTATCCGGTCCCGTTAATGTCATCAATTTTCCATCAGTTGCAACAAGCCAAGGTGTTCACAAAGCTTGATTTAAGGAATGCTTATCACCTAGTTAGGATACGGGAGCGGGACAAGTGGAAGACGGCTTTTAACACTCCAGACGGTCATTATGAATACCTTGTGATGCCGTTTGGTCTTACCAACGCCCCTGCTTTCTTTCAGGCATTGATTAATGATGTCCTACGTGAATTTTTAGACCGCTTTGTATTTGTTTATTTAGATGATATTCTGATCTATTCACCTGACCTAGCCACCCACCAGCAGCATGTAGCCACAGTACTTGAAAGACTCTTAGCCAACCGACTGTACGTTAAGGCAGAGAAAAGCCAATTCCACGCCGACACCATCTCCTTCCTGGGCTTTATCGTAGCCCCTGGAAGGGTTCAGATGGATCCGGCTAAAATCAGCGCTGTGGTTAACTGGCCAACCCCCGATAGCCGCAAGAAGGTCCAGCAATTCCTGGGATTTGCTAACTTCTACAGGCGGTTTATCCGAGGCTTCAGCGCAATAGCAGCTCCCCTCCATGCTCTCACTTCTCCACAGGTGTGGTTCTCGTGGACCCCTGTGACAGAGGCCGCCTTCCAGACCCTTAAGACCTGTTTCACCACAGCACCAATACTGAACTTGCCTGATCCCCTACGCCAGTTTGTGGCGGAGGTTGACACTTCCAATGACGGCGTTGGGGCCATCCTCTCACAGCGCTCTGAACAGCATGGAAAGATTCAACATGAGTCCGACAACTAAGTAAGGAGGCTAAATAACTTTAAACTTTAACACATGCTCAGATAGGCTGGTATCGGTATCGGCCAGTATCGGTATCAGATCGGAAGTGCAAAACAATAACCGTATCGTATCGGAAGTGCAAAAACCTGGATCAGGACATCCCTATAATGGATCCCTATGGGAGTGTCGCGACTCTCTTTACAGACAAGTTTCCGAGGTACTTCCGCTTTACTTCCTTGTCTGCCTACCACTTCCGTTTCCGATTTTTTTTTACCATTGACTTCAATGGCGCTGGAGTGGCATCACTCACTAAAACCCCTGGAAAACCACGATTTGGAAATACCGCATCCTTCTGCCATCTGGACATGGGAAGACAACATCAAGAAGTGGCCGAGGGTGACCAAAAGTAAAATATTAGCGTATTTTATTAACTCTACGGCAGTCAATGAAAACGCCATCAGAAAGCTCCGAGGCATTCCAGTACTAGTGGCACACCCAAAAAGTTGGTTATTTCCACATTCACGAGCACGAGAATTTTGTCTTCATGAATGCAGATGTAGAACCAAGCCAGTGCCTCAATGCTCCGTTCCACAAACCATGGGTGCTCGTAATACCGGAGGGAGGGAGACGTCCAAACAAAGGCTGTCCCGTGGGTCACGGCCGTTTGTGTCTGACACTGTCTTATGGAAGGTATGTTCTCCAAATATATGAAACCTAAAATCTGGCGCATGAAACGACTTGTTGCTTTTATATTATTGATGTATTAATGATATATTATTGATATTGATGATTGTAATTATGACGTTTAACCCTTTAACACCGAACGTATCTGCAGCGACGCATTTACGCATATCGTCTTTGAAGCTTCGTCACGCTGTAATTACGTCACCCACGTGCCGCCGGTTGGTCTCATTTGAAAGAGCCGAAGTTGATGTCCACATCAGTTTTCATTTGAAGTCAATCGACCAAGTAAAACGGGGGATAATGTCGTTTGAGTTTTATAGTTTTATTGTACTCATAAATATGTATTGAAACTCTGCATGGACCATGTATCTATCTCCATATTTCCATAATTTCTTGTCCTTTTTCCGAAAGCAGCACAAAGGACTACATATCCCAAGAGCCGTTGTGATGTCAAGAAGGACGAACCGAATGTGAACATTTTTAATAAATTTCCGCGCGAGGTGCCAACTAAGGAAAGGGAGGCATGCGAAACAAGCAACGGCCAGCTGGATTGAGCGAGCGACTTTGAAACCTGCAGAATGAATCTAAAACTAAATTTAGCGCAAGCTAATGCATTATTTCATTAACTCAAGGAAGACGATGAGCCGTATTTGTCGTTGTTTTCCTCAGATGAGTCGACGTCTAGGCGAGTAGAAGTGACAGCAGCGCGCAAACGGCGAAAGAGTAGGTTGTGTGACGTGCGTGACGCAGCTCCATGACCTGTTCAAGAAGCAGCTTTATTTATTATATTTTTGAAAATACTTTTTTTCAATGTTATATATATTTTTTCTTCACTATAATCGTTTCAATTTTTATATAGATGTGTGTTCGAGAAGCTTGATTGCATGTTCGTATATACTTTTGATAAGGTGATGGGTACAATACCTAACTTCACAAAGAGATATCCTCCAAACCCTTTTTGTGTTGGATGATGCATATAATTTTTTTCCCTCACTATTCTGCACTGTATAAAACCTGTTTTGACCATAGTATGTTTAAAGGCCAAAAACGCCTATGACCATACCAGCTGTTTGTGTTGAATTGTCAAACATAAAACTATTCAATCTGATTTTTTTCTATTGAATGTTTATCCAAACAAGTTGAATAAATATCAAGTTTCAAAACGGTTGGTCGAGCATGTTTGGTCGTCAATGGGACATCAACATTACAAATTTTGAAAAAGGATTTGGGTCTTTTTGGGTCAGTGAAGAAAACAACAGTTTGGACATGAAGTTCAAGGTGTCCTGAAAAAAGGGACCCGACTTAGCCATTGTGAACAATTTTTTCGTTGAAATATAAAGGCAACATCAAACGCATGCAAATTTGGTCAAAATAGGCTTAGGTGTTAAAGGGTCAATAATTTTTACTGCAACTACGGCTGCTGCTGTTAGCCTGTTGCTAATCAGTACGTGTTTGATGGCACCGCATAAATCCAAGTTTTTTTTGTTGATTTGTTTACAGCTGGAAAACGCCGTTACGCAAGGGAAGACGACTTGTACGTTGATCGACATGTATCGAGACCACGTGCGTTCTACTTTGATGATGGACAGCTCGACTTGCGGGCGATCGAGAGGCAGGGACAGATGGTGGTTCGCCGAGATCCAACTACAAACTTTTTAACTGCAGCATCTGATATGCTATTGGAGCTTTAATTACCGAGGATAGTGGGAGAAAGCCCATCTGAATGCCGCCGAGGGTCTCGTAATGTCGGTTGATATGATAGTTTGGCTTCCTTAAGCCCTGCTGTCTGATAATGCATTCCTCGTATGCTTTACCTTTGTTAATATTTTTCTAATTATTTTATAAATTGTGATTTATTGACCTGTTTTGCACATGCGCTAATCTTAAAAAAAAAAATGGAATCATGTTCTCCAAATGTTTTTTATAGCTAACATTATCTACAATAAAAAAGAATGACATACTGTTTTTTTATATATGCAAATAGCTTGTAATATTTCCTTGTAAATCCAACAAAATCCGTGTCAGCCCTTCTGCATTTGGCAAATGTAATATAATGTGTAATTTCATCTCAGTTCCACTGCTTTTATTTAGCAGTTTTAACTTTGACAAAACACTTACTTCAACCGTAATTCATGTAGTTTTTTCTGAACAAGAAGTTCGAGGCAGACATTGTCCAAGATGGCGCCGCCCATATTTCGCTCAGGAAACTTGTCTATAGTCACTTGCCATTTTTTAAATGTTATTTTACTAACACAATTTTCGAACTCGAATTTTCGAAATAATTGAAACAGACCTTTAATAAAATAAAAATAAATAGCAACAAAACATAAATCAAGCATTTAATTCCTTGTAACATAAAACAATATGGAAAAATACATTTCACAGAAAAAATAATAAAATATTAAAAAAACAAATATTAAACATAAATTAACAAGAACTAATAATGAATGAATAAGAACTAATAATAAGCTCAAGTAAGGCACTAGGTCAGTAGGTTTCCTTTTCTTAAGAAGTCTACAGCAGGATAGTTGAAATCTCTAAATATTTAAAACCATTCACTTAACACTTTTATTAAAGTCCCCATAACTCATTTTTTTTGTGGAATAATAAAATACAGTGGGGCAGATAAGTATTTAGTCAACCTCTAATTGTGCAAGTTCTCCCACTTGAAAATATTACAGAGGCCTGGAATTGTCAACATGGGTAAACCTCAACCATGAGAGACAGAATGTGGGGGAAAAAAACATATAATCACATTGTTTGATTTTTAAAGAATTTATTTGCAAATCATGGTGGAATATAAGTATTTGGTCAATACCAAAAGTTCATCTCAATATTTTGTTATGTACTCTTTGTTGGCAATAATGGAGGCCAAACGTTTTCTGTAACTCTGCACAAGCTTTTCACACACTGCTGCTGGTATTTTGGCCCATTCCTCCATGCAGATGTCATTGGGCAACACGGACTTTCAACTCCCTCCACAAATTTTCTATGGGGTTGAGATCTGGAGACTGGCTAGGTCACTCCAGAACGTTGAAATGCTTCTTACGAAGCCACTCCTTTGTTGCCCTGGCTGTGTGTTTTAGATCATTGTCATGCTGAAAGACCCAGCCACGTCTCATCTTCAACGCCCTTGCTGATGGAAGGAGATTTTCCCTCAAAATCTCTCGATACATGGCCCCATTCATTCCTGTCCTGGTCCCTTTGCAGAAAAACAGCCCCAAAGCATGATGTTTCCACCCCCATGCTTCACAGTGGGTATGGTGTTTTTCAGATGCAATTCAGTATTCTTTCTCCTCCAATTTGGTTTCATCTGACCATAACATATTCTCCCAGTCCTCTTCTGGATCATCCAAATGCTCTCTAGCGAACCGCAGATGGGCCTTGAAGTGTACTTTCTTCAGCAGGGGGACACATCTGGCAGTCCAGGCGCATTGTGTTACTGATAGTAGCCTTTGTTACTGTGGTCCCAGCTCGCTGTAGGTTATTCACTAGGTCCCCCCCGTGTGGTTCTGGGATTTTTGCTCACCGTTATCATTGTTCATGTTATAATGTTATGTCATGGTATCATGTTATCATTTTGACGCCACACGGTGAGATCTTGCATGGAGCCCCAGATCGAGGGAGCTTATCAGTGGTCTTGTAGGTCTTCCATTTTCTAATAATTGCTCCCACAGTCGATTTCTTTACACCAAGCGTTTTACCTATTGCAGATTCAGTCTTTCCAGCCTGGTCCAGGTCTTAAATTTTGTTTCTGGTGTCCTTCCACAGCTCTTTGGTCTTGGCCATAGTGGAGTTTGGAGTGTGACTGACTCAGGTTGTGTACAGGTATCTTTTATACCGATAATGAGTTAAAACAGGTGCCATTAATAAAGTTAACAAGTGGAGCCTCGTTAGAAGTTAGACCTCTTTGACAGCCAGAGATCTTGCTTGTTTGTAGGTGACCGAATACTTATTTTCCACTCTAATTTGAGAATTTTTTTTTTTTTTAAATGAAACAATGTGATTGTTTTTTTCCCCCCACATTCTGTCTCTCATGGTTGAGGTTTACCCATGTTGAAAATTACAGGCCTCTCTAATCTTTTCAAGTAGGAGAACTTGCAAAATCGGTGGTTGACTAAAAACTTTTTTGCCCCAATGTATATGGAACTAGACGCGAAATGGCTGGCATGGTGGCGATAGAACATGTATAAAGAACTAGATACGAAATGACAGACTCCCCAGTGTTAGTAAGCAGCCGCCATCTTAAAGCAGTAGACTTCTCAAAAAAGGCTCTTTTGTAGTGAACCTTCAAAATACTCCTAAATGGGCAAAATCTTGACTTGAATCTAACTTTAAATGATAAAACAGTTTTAAAACGTTCATGTCGAAGGT
This sequence comes from Corythoichthys intestinalis, assembly GCF_030265065.1. NCBI lineage: Eukaryota > Metazoa > Chordata > Actinopteri > Syngnathiformes > Syngnathidae > Corythoichthys > Corythoichthys intestinalis. The sequence goes on from NC_080397.1 coordinate 65,279,832, forward strand.
AGACAAGGGAAATAATGCAATAACAGGAGCAATTGTAACCACTCTAACTGTTGATTTACAACATTAAATGGCTACCAAACACAGCCAAGGTTACCATCTAGTGATAGCAATATCCGCAATACCCCTGTGTCTGGTTAAGTTTTGGGTAAAGAATTGGGCTAGGGCCTATTGTCTCAAAACCCTTTCAACTTCAAGTACAAGTACTTACAAGTACAGCAAACAAATTCTTTGCGCCACCGCACCAACTGCAAGCGTGGTTTGGAGGGGCAAAGTCTGGATGAGGCGTGGTTTGGAGGGGCAAAGTCTGGATGAGGCGTGGTTTGTAGTGTGGCTGCGGCTGCAGTCTGACCTTTCTCCATTATTGTGTTTACGAGATGCGTCAAGAGACGAAAGGTATCGCGGGAGTTTGATTCGGTCAGCGAGGACTAAACACCGGTCGATTGCAATCCAAAGATTTATAATATAGAAGTATCAACATACATTTGGAATTGTTTTATATATACCAAAATGTCCTTGGTTGCCTCGAATTCCAACATATTTAAATACGACAAAAAGTTAGCTTTTTTTAATGCATTTACTAAATCTTTAGCCACAGGTGCTTTTTAACTGAACTAAATTGGTAGTGGTAAAGTACACCATTTAGTAATTTGAACCATCACAGTAGTTGTTTCACACATTATTTATAAAACATTTTATATCAAGTACATTCCACTGAAAAACAACTCGATACAGTAAAGAAAAAGCACCACATCTCTTTCCAGGAATCATCATCAACTTTATTCAGATTTAAGTTCTATTTTACTTTGGTCACCATATGTATCGATGAAGAATATCAGACGAATTTGTCCGTCAAAATCGAAGTGGCTGTCTTGAAACGTTTCCATTCTTAAAACGACACCCTATCTGCCAGTCTGTCAAATGAGAGAGAGAGAGAGAGAGAAAAGACAGGCTCAGGGAATGATTTTAAAATTAGAAACAAAAACAACGAAAATAGAACTGTACTAGAGATTTTAGTCATGTATGAGCATTAAAAAGGAGGCGTTTGGGTCAGCCTGATAAAGGTTTTTCTCTTATTCAAACAGCGCAGGCGTTGGATTTACATGACAAAGTGTACATGCTGCACAAAAAAAATGGGGAAAAAAAGGGTAATTCAATAACTACGAATTTTTTAAAAAATGTTTTAAGTTAGCTGCTTCTCACATACAGGGCTATTATCCATCAGTCAAGCCCTCTTAGTACAAACACAGACATTACACACTAGGTTCAGTGGTTTTAATTTTCAATTTGGAACCGATATCTGTACGTATTGAATAGGGTTGTGCATCCTTTGGAATTGAACAGTTCCGATTCTGATTCCACTTTTCGATTCCGGTTCCGAACGATTCAGATTCTTTTAAGAGGCGGCGTCAAAAAAAAGAAAAAAAAAAAAAAGAGGCAGGGTCAAAAACATTGCACAGTTTATATTGAAGTTCTTCTACTTCTCGATGATTTTTTTAAATTATATGAACTTCTCATTGCGATTTTTGTATATAAATATCAATCTGTAAACTTAAATGTGATGAGGATTTTTTCCACAAGAGTGCACTTTCACAAAGGTGTTCATTTTTCAAAAGCTCACGGAGAAAACATTTACACATATTCTTTTGCCATACATGCACCTTAGCTGGAAGCTACGACCAAGCATTAGTATACAGTGGGGCAAATAAGTATTTAGTCAACCACCAATTGTGCAAGTTCTCCTATTTGAAAAGATTAGAGAGGCCTGTAATTGTCAAGATGGGTAAACCTCAACCATGAGAGACAGAATGTGGAAAAAAAAACAACAGAAAATCACATTGTTTGATTTTTAAAGATTTCCAAATTAGAGTGGAAAATAAGTATTTAGTCACCTACAAACAAGCTAGATTTCTGGCTGTCAAAGAGGTCGAACTTCTAACAAGGTCTAACGAGGCTCCGCTCGTTACCAGTATTAATGGCACCTGTTTTAAGTCATTATCGGTATAAAAGACACCTGTCCACCATCAGTCAGTCACACTCCAAACTCCACTATGGCCAAGACCAAAGAGCTGTCGAAGGACACCAGAGACAAAACTGTAGACCTGCACCAGGCTGGGAAGACAATCTGCAATAGGTAAAACGCTTGGTGTAAAGAAATCAACTGTGGGAGCAATTATTAGAAAATGGAAGACATACAAGACCACTTATCATCTCCCTCGATCTGGGGCTCCATGAAAGATCTCACCCCGTGGCGTCAAAATGATAACAAGAACGGTGAGCTAAAATCCCAGAACCACACGGGGGGACCTAGTGAATGACCTACAGTGAGCTGGGACCACAGTAACAAAGGCTACTGTCAGTAACGCAATGTGCCGCCAGGGACTCAAATCCTGCACTGCCAGATGTGTCCCCCTGCTGAAGAAAGTACACGTCCAGGCCCGTCTGCGGTTCGCGAGAGAGCATTTTGATGATCCAGAAGAGGACTGGGAGAATGTGTTATGGTCAGATGAAACCAAAATAGAACTTTTTGGTCGAAACACAGGTTCTCGTGTTTGGAGGAGAAAGAATCCTGAATTGCATCCGAAGAACACCATACCCACTGTGAAGCATGGGGGTGGAAACATCATGCTTTGGGGCTGTTTTTCTGCAAAGGGACCAGGATGACTAATCTGTGGAAAGGAAATAATGAATGGGGCCATGTATCGAGAGATTTTGAGTGAAAATCTCCTTCCATCAGCAAGGGCATTGAAGATGAGACATCGCTGGGTCTTTCAGCATGACAATGATCCCAAACATACAGCCAGGGCAACAAAAGGAGTGGGTTCGTAAGAAGCATTTCAAGGTCCTGGAGTGGCCTAGCCAGTCTCCAGATCTCAACCCCTTAGAAAATCTGTAGAGGGAGTTGAAAGTCCGTGTTGCCCAACGACAGCCCCAAAACATCACTGCTCTAGATCAGATCTGCGTGGAGGAATGGACCAAAATACCAGCAACAGTGTGTGAAAAGCTTGTTACAGAAAACATTTGGCCTCTGTTATTTCCAACAAAGGGTACATAACAAAGTATTGAGATGAACTTTTGGTGTTGACCAAATACTTATTTTCCACCATGATTTGCAAATAAATTCTTTAAAAATCAAACAATGTGCTTTTCTGGTTTTTTTCCCCACATTCTGTCTCTCATGGTTGAGGTTTACCCATGTTGACAATTACAGGCCTCTCCAATATTTTCAAGTGGGAGGACTTGCACAATTAGTGGTTGACTAAATACTTATTTGCCCCCACTGTAAGTTTGTCTATTGATTATTATTTGATGTAGATGAGGCAAAATAATAAGGTTGCCTTATTTGTAAAACCAATACTGTTGTGTTTACAGACACATGCAATGTTTATGTTGTAACAATACTAGTTAGGCCAGTGAATGGCGCTGTAGGCGTGTGTACGTATAATGCGGAGACGAAGAGATGAGAGCATCCGGCTAGGATGCTATGTGACGTGATGCTATGTGCTTACTGGTATGTGCTTACATTAAAAAAGTAATGGAATGCTTCATATGGCTGCTTCTTTCTAAACAAGCAACACAACAGATTCTAAAACAAAAGATGCTTTTACTACTGTTGATTTTAACGGAGGCGGCAACGCGCTACGTACAGTAGCTGCTTATATAGCTACATTAGCCCGATGTAATATTACTACTTATTCTCGTACTATTCCATCCATCCATCATCTACCACTTAATCTGGGTTAGGGTAACGGGGCAGCAGAAGACATGAGTAATTTATAGTTTTACTTACCGTATTTTTCGGATTTTAAGTCGCAGTTTCTTTCATAGTTTGGCAGAGGGTGCGTCTTATACTCTGGAGTGACTTATTTGTGATTATTTACGGTCGGGTTGGGCCGACTTCTCTCTCGCTAACTTTTTTAAAATAAATATATATTCATATATTTATACTGAAACGATGTACAGATGTTAAATAAAATAATTTGGATAAAACAGGGAAGGCGCTGTGTATGCCTGCGCACATGAACACAGTGGCCTCGCTCTCTTTTCAATCTTCCCTTCCCGCGCCGTGGCGCCCTCCGCGAGCATCCTGGTATTTCCTTTTTGATATGGAGCAGCTATAGGAGTGAAAAATAAACTAAAGACAGGGGAATTGAAAAGCAAACAACTGTGGTCGGAGTGGGATATGGAAAGGATTCAAATTGATTGTTGAAAATGCTATACGGAAAATTGTTGGCTTCGCTGAATGTAAACAAATGTGGCGCTCTCATACGAGAAATATAACAAACTTTTCCATTGTTTTTTAGTTGTGTAAATGCATTTATAATGATCATAAAAATATGTAGACTATTTAAACATTGAGAAAACTTTTTCAATTTTTTTCTGCCAACTCGAGATTAAAATGTCAAATCCACTATCCACCGGTTAGAACAGACACGCAAATAGAAAAGATATAAATATTTTTATTGAATATCCGTCTTAGTTTTGTTTAACTGGGATAATTCGTTACAAATGACAGGCTTTAATTTGTTATCATTATACATATAAGCACCGGCATCATCACAAACGTGATCACACAAAACGCAACCACGCATCGCATCCCTGCATTTCCTCCTCCTCCTGAGTCCTCACAAATACAACATAAAATTTTGTTTTTTTGGGGGGCTCGTGCCTACAAATAAAACATAAAATTTTATGTTTTTTCGGGCTCGGGCAAGCAAATCAAGGTAAATGATCGGGCTCGGGCCGCGTCGGGCTTTAAAACCCGTGGACCAGTTGGGTCGGGCTGGATTTTTTAGGCCCGATCTATCTTCTTGCGTCATGTAATGTTAGCATACCATACACCTATTCAGTCTGTTGTGACATGTCTGTTCTTGGTGCTGGATTCTATCAAATAAATTTTCCCCCAAAGTGCGACTTATACTCCGGTGCGACTTATATATGTTTTTTTCCTTTTCATTGTGCAGTTTTTGGCTGGTGCAACTTATACTCAGGTGTGAGGTATAGTCCGAAAAATACGGTACTTGGTTCTTACTGGTTAGAGGACGAGGACCGGCGTAGTGTGTCAAATGCGCGGTACTCAGCTATGCACTTGTCACTTATATTCCATGAAGCCAGAGGTGTTTAATCCTATTGGTTGTGCAGCAACCTTTGCATGATATACAGTGGGGCAAAAAAGTATTTAGTCAGCCACCAATTGTGCCACTTCTCCCACTTCAAAAGATGACAGAGGCCTGTGATTTTCTTTATAGGTGAACCTCAACGATGAGAGACAAAATGAGGGGAAAAAATCCAGAAAATCACTGATTTTTAAAGAATTTATTTGCAAATTATAGTGGAAAGAATTATTTGTTCACTTACAAGCAAGCAAGTTTTCTGGCTCTTACAGAGCTGTAACTTCTTTAAGAGGGTCCTCTGTCCTTCACTCGTTACCTCTATTAATAGCACGTGTTTGAACTCATTCTCAGGACAAAAGACAACTGTCCACAACCTCAAACAGTCACACTCCAAACTCCTAAATGGCAAAGACCAAAGAGCTGTCAAAGGACATAAAAGAAACAAAATTCTAGACCTGAATCTTGCTGGGAAGACTTCATCTGCAATAGGTAAGCAATTTGGTGTGAAGAAATCAACTGTGGGAGCAATTATTAGGAAATGGAAAACATCCAAGACCACTGATCATCTGCCTTGATCTTGTCACCCTGTGGGGTCAAAATGATCCCAAGAACAGTGAGCAAAAATCCCAGAATCACATGGGGGGAGCTCGTGAATGACCTGGGGAGAGCTGGGACCAAAGTAATAAACGCTACTATCAGTACCACACTCCGCCACCAGGAACTCAAATCCTGTCGTGCCAGATGTGTCTCCCTGCTTAAGCCAGTACACGTCCAGGCCCATCTGAAGATTGCTAAAGAGCATTTGGGTGAACCAGAAGAGGACTGGGAGAATGTCATTTAGTCAGATGAAACAAAAAATTTTGGTAGAAACTAGGCTTGTCAAACGATTAAAAATTTTAATCGAGTTAATTACAGCTTAAAAATTAATTAATCGCAATTAATCGCAATTCAAACCATCTATAAAATATGCCATATTTTTCTGTAAATTATTGTTGGAATGGAAAGATAAGACACAAAATGGATATATACATTCAAAATACAGTACATAAGGACTATTTGTTTATTATAACAGTAAATCAACAAGATGGCATTAACATTATTAACATTCTGTTAAAGCGATCCATGGATAGAAAGATTTGTAATTCTTAAAAGAAAAATCTTAGTACAAGTTATAGATATTTTATATTAAAACCTCTATTAATGTTTTCGTTTTAATAAAATTTTCAATCAAAAAATAAACTAGTAGCCCGCCATTGTTGATGTCAATAATTACTTACACAATGCGCAAGGGTGCTGAAGCCTGTAGAATCAGTCGCACCCAAGCGCCAGCAGAGGGCGGCAAAACTCCATAAAACACAATTAACAAGCACTTGACTGTGCTGTCATTTAACTCTGTCTGGGCAGGGGGAGTGCGTTAATTGCGTCAAATATTTTAACGTGATTAATTTTAAAAATTAACGCCCGTTAACGCGATAATTTGGACAGCCCTAGTAGAAACACAACTTCTCGTGTTTGAGGGTGAAAGAATGCTGAATTGTATCCATACCTACTGTGAAGCATGGGAGTGGAAACATCATGCTTTATCACATTTTTTCTCCAAAGGGACCAGGACACCTGATTCGTGTAAAGGAAAGGATAAATGGGGCCATGTATTGTGATTTTGAGTGAAAACCTCCTTCCATCAGCAAGGGCATTGAAGATGAAACGTGTCTGAGTCTTTCAGCATGACAATGATCCCAAACCTATTGCCCGGGAAACAAAGAGTAGCTTCTTAAGAAGCATTTCAAGGTCCTGGAGTGGCCTAGCGGATCTCCAGAGCTCACCCATGTATGAAATCTTTGGGAGGAGTTGAAAGGATGGAGCATGGAGGCATGAGCCAAAATAACTGCAACAGTGTGTGAAAGCCTTTGAAGACCTACAGACAACGTTTTGACCTCTGTCATTATCAATTAAGGGAATATCACAAAGCATTGAGATGAACTTTTGTTCTTGACCAAATACTTATTTTCCATCATAATTTGCAAAAAAATTCTTTATAAATAAGACGTTATTTTCTGGAAATTTTTTTTCTCATTCTATCTCCCATCATTGAGGTACACCAATGAAGAAAATTACAGGCCTCCGTCATCTTTTTAAGTCTTTTTTGCCTCACTGTAGTTGCACTGAGCTGACTGGTCTTTTTTTTTTGTGTAAAGTTGACCCAAACTTTTGAGCACCGCCGCCGCACCGTGTACATTGTTGTGATCAAGGTGCAATGCACAAACACGCTTTATGTGGCTTCTTCGTGGTTTTCGGCAGCAATTTTTTTCTGCTCAGTCGGGGCATCGAAACATGGAATTGAAATTTGAAAATTCGAACGGATCCGGGAGCATCGGAGTGTTAGAACCAGTTCCCATCGATGTTCGGTGCCAAACCCTAATATTGAAACTAGGGCTGCAGCTATCGATTATTTTAGCAGTCGATTAATCGATGAACTAGTTGGTTCGAATAATCGAGTAATCGGATAAGGAACATAAAAAAATTAAATTACCTGAGCTGAGCCTCAAACGGTATAAAAAATTTAAAAAATGGGGATGTATGTACAACAAAAGAACAAAAATAACAAAAGTCCGTTAGCTTAAATGCTATAAAATGCTTTAAAAAAAAAATTTTTTTTTAATACAAATGCTTCAGACACATATCCCTACAAAAAAAAAAAACGGCTAAATATACCAAGAAACTACTTCACAAATGCATAAAAAAAACATCAGCCCAAACAAAATCTTAGCATTTATGTTGGTCTTAACAGGGAGCAGCTGGATTCAGCCACATGAAATCAAGCAGACTAGAGGGCAGTGTATCCACCCAAATCAATAAAACTAAATGCAAACACTTTCAAAACAAACCAATACATTGCCACACAATAAAACGAATAATCGAAGCAGCAAAATTTAATTCGAATCTTTTTTTCAAATCGAATACTCGAGTTGATCGATTAATCGTTGCAGCACTAATTGAAACTGTACTTGATGCATGAACTTGCTCTTACAGTATTGTCAGTCAACGTCAACAAACAGCCACAAGTCCTCTTTTCATCATAGTAATTGTCATTTGGACAAGCTTACAGTGTCATTCCTGTGCATGTAACAATGTGAAAAGAACTAAGCATTCCAAACCCTTTTTGAAATACAACGTAAACACGATGCTTTATATGGCGGAAAACACGGACTTGAAAGTAGGCCTGAACGATATTGGAAAAAAACTATTGCTGCGATTTTTGGGGGGTTTGCGATATATTGCGATATTAAAATATATAGTGTATATTTTTTTTAAAGAAATTTTTACTAGATGACTTAAATAGCTGTTTGGAAAGACTTTGGATGACTCATCATGACCACAGTGTACAGTATTCCATCGTTTTTCGCAGTTAATACGGACCAGAACCCGCCGCGACAAGTGAAAAACCGCGTAGTAGTGCACCCCCCCCCCCCTTTTTGTGTGTGTGTGTGTGTGTGTGTGCTCAATGTATTTATTCAGACCTGGCATTGGAAAGAGATACATATCAAAGATACCCCGATCGAACGGCATCCCGAGTGATCAGCATCCGATCACGTCATTTTCAAAGTATCGGAATCGGCAAAAGAATATCGGAGTTTAACGCAATCAACGAATGCGCGGCACGACCCATTCACGCATTGCTGTTACAGCCTATAATATCGCTGTTTTGCTTAGATACAGTGATAAAAGCCAACGCCAAGCAAGTGAAGTACGTGTAAGTATTCACTAAAGCCGTGCAATTAATGAGCACTAGCTTTGCAACACTCCCAAAGTGACTATGTATGTTGTGGGAGTCACTTTGGAGCAGTTGGACAAGGATTGATCATTTTCTTAACCCATGCAACATACACAACGCAGAGAAGATATAGCATTTGCTGCAACCACACACTGTCATGGTGCACCACTTCCACACAGTCATGGCCACTTCCCATCATGCATTTGGGCAAACTATTCAAACACTTCGTTTAGCTCAACAAATACATTAGATGGCAATATTTAGTCACAATATACAAACTCACATTTATCCTTTAAGAATTACAAGTCTTTCTATCAGTGGATCCCTTTCACAGAAAGAATGTTAATAATGTTCATGCCATCTTGTGGATTTATTGTTGTGATAAACAAATACGGTACTTATGTACAGTATGTTGAATGTATAAATCCGTCTTCATCTTTCCATTCCAACAATAATTTACAGAAAAATATGGCATATTTTATAGATGGTTTGAATTGCGATTGATTATGATTAATTTTTAAGCTGTAATTAACTCGATTAAAAATTTTAATCGTTTGACACCCCTAATATTTTTTAATTAAATCGTTTTCTAATTGTATTTAATGTTACAGACAAAATGTCTTACACTCATCCAGAGTCTTTTGGTTTAAAGATTGGTTCATAATAACAACAAACATCCTCCCCTGCCATTTATTGTTGCACTCACTAAGTGTGGCACCGAAAAAAACTAGGAACATTGTCAGCATTGTCATGTTGGACAATAAAAAAAAGATACTTGGAGCAATTGAATTAAGTTTTATTCATTTTTTTTCTTAATGCATTGCCAAAATGTATATGATCGGGAAAAATTATCGGGAATGCTTGGAATTGAATCAGGAGCAAAAAAAGCAATCTGATCGGGAAATATTGGGATCGGCAGATACTCAACTAAAACGATCGGATCGGGAGCAAAAAAACATGATCGGAACAACCCTAATACATATAAGACATGTTTTTTCTCACTTTTTTCCCCCCAAATTATGATTTTGAAAATTTTTTTTTTTTTTTAACAAACGCTTTTTAAGCACTTCAAATGTAATAATTATAATCTGTTTTAAACATAACTGTCCCACTGAATCATTTTTAAACAAGAATAAAGTACTGTAGTAGAAAAATGCTTGGCTTGATTAAATGCTTCTTTTTACCTAACATGGCTGTGACTCTTGGAGTGACATGTAGAAATTACAAACTCCTCATAATCACTTCTGGCGTTTATTTAAATGTCTCGAAGTCTCCACATTCTCCCCCCACAGACACACACATTCATTCCAACCCGTGCTTCCTTGCAGAAACTGTTTAACAAGTTAAACGATGATTGACAGATTGCTGCCCGGCTTCTTTGGCCAGATCAAAGCCATCGTTAACTTTAATAAGAAAATTTTTGAACAGGAGGGCATTTAAAAAAACAACAACATTTTTTTTTTTAAAACAGCAAAACCATAATTATAGACGCCATGATTTTAACGAGATATTATCGTGTACTTACCTTGTTTCGATCCAAAAACTTCATGTAGCATGTGTCATCAAGTGTCAAGACACAGATTCAAATGGCCACAGCCAGATTTTGGGGGGGATTTTAGGGGTGAAACATGGTATTATTACTAGGGTCGCGATGCAGAAATCGCAGACATCAAGGAGTGGTCGAGATGTTCCTTTTTCATATATTGCCCCTTTTAGAATTTTTTTTTTCTTCAAATTTTCTTTGTTTGGCTCGATTATCATCTAACATATTGGGGAAAATTTGACAGTAACAAAAAAAAATAAAATTAAGCCATAGTTATGAGGTATAGATATCCGTGACTTATTTACAGACACCATTTTTTTCATTGTGACGTAATGTTTTAATGTTTAAAATATGCGAGTGAATCATTTTTTTTAACTCTTGTTTTTTTTTTTTTAAAACAAAATATTAGACAACAATTAATGATTCAAAGCTAAAAATGATATTTTGAATAAGATTACTTACGTTTTTATAGCTGGGTTGAAAAAAAAGAGGTTGCGCGACATCTGTAAACAGGGGTTTCCAGGGAAAATAAAACAAGCAAATTAAAAATAGTTAAGGGGCTTAATGCGCCATGAATCTGCTATTGCAGCATATAGACATATTGTTCTATCAAACAAACAGTTCTTTTGGCTTAAAATACAGCAGTTTATTTTAGGGCTGTCAAAATTATCGCGTTAACGGGCGTTAATATTAAAATACAGCAGTTTATTTTAGGGCTGTCAAAATTATCGCGTTAACGGGCGTTAATTTTTTTTTTTTAAATTAATCACGTTAAAATATTTGACGCAATTAACGCAGATGCCCCGCTCTGACAGATTTAAATAACGGTGCAGTGAAACGCACACTTGTTAATTGTTTTATGGAGTTTTGCCGCCCTCTGCTGGCGGTTGGGTGCGACTGATTTTATAGGCTTCAGCACCCTAAGCATTGTCTAAGTAATTATTGACATCAACAATGGCGGGCTACTAGTTTTACCTTTTAATTGAAAATTTTACAAATTTCATTAAAACGAAAACATTAAGAGGGGTTTTAATATAAAATTTCTACAACTTGGACTAATATTTTTTTTTTTTTTTTTTTAAGAACTAAAAGTCTTTCTATCCATGGATCACTTTAACAGAATGTTAATAATGTTAATGACATCTTGTTGATTTATTGTTATAATAAACAAATACAGTCCTTATGTACGGTATGTTGAATGTATATATCCATCTTGTGTCTTATGTTTCCATTCCAACAATAATTTACAGAAAAATATGGCATATTTTATAGATGGTTTGAATTGCGATTAATTACAATTAATTAATTTTTAAGCTGTAATTAACTCGATTAAAATTTTGAATCGTTTGACAGCCCTAGTTTATTTTAAAGAGGGGTCAAAAGCAGAAACTGCTTCTTCAGTCTTGTCTGTGTTTATTTTCTATTTAAGTTAATCTTTATTTTATCAGGCAGTCTCATTGAGATTAATATCTCTTTTAAGATCTCTTTTTTATCTCTTTTAAGAAACATTCACAAAATACACTAACAAAAACAGTTGCAATAATCAGTAAAAACATCAGACAAAAGAGATTCCAAATCGGCAAGATGAACGATTGACTGTAGTTTAAGAGTAGATTGCAATTTGTTCCACTTAAGAGTAGCATGTTAGCTAAAGCCAACATTAGTGCGTGTGAGTGGAATGCTTAGGGTTAAGTAATTAGATGATCGTGTTTTGTATTTACTGGATTTGAATCACAGGAGAGATGTGAGGTAGTGAGGATGTTTGCATAGAAAAGCCTTATAGATGAATAACATGATGTGGATATTTCTTCTTGACTGTAGTGAAGACCAACCAACGTTTTGATAAAGGGTACAATGATGAGTGCAGAAATTGTCATTGTTGATGAAACGTAGTGCACTGTGATAGACCGGCTTTAATTGATGAAGAGTTGATGGAGCTGCACGACAGTACAGGATGTCCCCAAAATCAAGAACAGAAACAAAAGAGAACACAATGGTTTTTTCGGTTTGAAGTTGACAGACAGCCTTTGATTCTATACAGGAAGCTAAGTTTGAATGTAAGTTTACGGATTAGATGATGAATATGAGTTTTGAATGATAAATTACTGTCAATCCAAATTCCTAAGTATTTGTATGAATCAGTGAGAGAAATTTGGGTACCATTTAGGGATTTGATTCCAGGTAGGTCATTGTCGGTAATGGTGGAAGTGGAGAAAACCATGTATTTGTTTCTTTCAGCATTTAAAACTAATCTGTGGTTATGAAGAGATATTTGTAAACAATCAAAAGCAGTCTGTAAATGAGTCAGAGCTAGAGCTGGGGAAGAACCAGGAGGAAAATCGGCAATCATCAGCAAAAAAAGTGGACATTACAACATTGATTAGGAAGAATAATATTATTAATGCATAACGTAAAAAGGAGTGGTCCAAGGACACCTGCGGCACCCCATTTTTAATAGTAAGTGGACTTGATTGAACACCGTCAGCAGCAAGAGTTTGTATTCTGTCCGTAAGGTAGGACTTAAACCACTTGAGGGCATTAACATCTAAACCAGTACTTCTCAAATAGTGGGGCGCGCCCCCCTGGGGGGGCGCAGAGCGATGCCAGGGGGGGCGCATGTGACCTCGGGGAACATGCTTTTTTTTTTTTTGCCGTACTGGAATAAAGTGTACTTGCACATCCACTCAGTGGGTGGCAGTAGCGCTGTCATTTTCAGAGTGCGGGCAGTATTTTTGAACTAAGGAAGAGCACTCAGCACACAGAAAACCAATATGAGGAGCAGAGGGCCGCCGCCGTTTTCCGACCGGACTCACTCACGCAGCGACCCACTGTCTTCTCCAGTTCTCATGTCTCCGCCCGAGAAGTGCCATTTTCGGCTTGGGATCGTTACGACGACCGCCCTCACCTACGGTTCTCCCTCGGCCGCCGAGAATGCGCTTTTTTCGGGCCGTTTGCCTTTTAATATAGTGGGAAATGAGGAACGACCACTGTTTACTGAGTCAAAAAATGATTATAGCGGAGAGTCTGAAGCCAAATCAATTAAGACGCCACTTAAAGACATTAGACCTCAATCTCATTGATAAGCCGCTTGATTGTTTTTCAGCGAAAACGTGCCGAATATTGCCAATTGCCACAATCGTCCCGCTTTGTCAGTGTTATATCAGTAAACCAGTGAGCACTGTGGTGAATCGCCACAGTATCACAACTGTGAGCAGCGAAAATAAAAACGTTCCTTCTGTCCAAAGACACTTTTTTCTTATTCTATTCAGTTTTGTTTTTTTGGTCAATTTTTTGGGCATATTGTCCTCATTAGTGAATGTTTCTAATCAATTTGAATGTGTTATTTACTGATTTTATTACATTTTATTTTTCTGTATGTAATGGTCAAAAATGTACCTTGAGTGTATTTTTACAGTTTGGATGTGACTTTTTTTTTTTTTTTTTTTTAAATTCAGGCAAATTGATGCGCGTCAAGTCTTCTCTGTCACAAACAAAACATTGTTAATAAAGTTATACTTTATTAAAAGTTGATCTATGTTACTTTTTTTCTTTATTTGAAAAAAAAAGGACACAATGTTAGGCAGATGCGTATTTATATTAGTAATTTTATAGACAAATGATACTATTTACAGTGGCGGCAGAGAGTTTTTTTTGGGGGGGGGGCGCGAAACATTTACGTCTTCCTTGGGGGGGCGCAACAGAAAATAATTGAGAAGCACTGATCTAAACCAATGGTCTGCAGTTTATGGAGAAGAATTTTATGATCAACGGTATCAAGTGCTTTTGAAAAATCAATGAAAAGAGCAGCACAGAACTGGTTATTATCAAGAAAGGAGACAATGTTATTTAAGACAGAAACTGTAGCTGTAATTGTACTGTGACCTGGGCGAAAAATAGACTGTTGCGGCTGAAGTATGTTAGATGAGTCAATAAAAGAACGTAGTTGAGAATTAATCAAAGATTCAAGAATTTGATATAAAAACGGAAGTTTGGATATTGGACGGTAATTATTGAGGTCAGAGATGTCACCATTTTTATGTAGCGGGAGAACAGTAGCAGTTTTCCAAGAGGTTGGTATGATGCCAGAAAGAAGGGTTTGGTTAAAAATATGAGCTAAATATGGACTGATAAAATGAGCACTTAATTGAAGAAGACATGGATCTAGATGGTCTGCACCAGCATTTTTGGAAGCCTTCCCTTTACTCAAAATTTTAATGATATCAATTCAAGTGAATGAGGATATCTGGTGGGGTTTGGTGAATTAAGACTAATATAATCCATTTTTGGGAGCAAGCTTCATTTCCCGGCATATATTTTCAGAAGGGCTCTTATTCTTTTAAAATTACAACTCTGAATTTTTTCCCCCTTGCTTGAACAAATGGATGCAAAGCTTAACACAGTGACGGTTGGAGAATAACCATCCCTCAGTATGGCGGAGGAGTTACCTGATGTCGTACTTTCCTGAATACCTGTCTGTGGGTGTACGCTTCTTCGCGCTCTATGTAATGGGTGCCCACGTCATTCGCCCTTTCATCCTCGGTGTACATTCTGATTTTGTTACACCTGAAAAGGAACTTATGCTTAGTTATTTCAGGTCAACATAACGTGGGTCATAAGACATCTTGTATTTTATGTGCGCTAGGATCAGACAGTCAACCCATTCGGGCAGTTTATGGATGAACATGCCTGTTTTGGCTGTTTTATTTGTATTCTGTTAACATTTGAAAATGAATGTGCACTAGTGGCTATCCCCAACAATAGATCTGCTCTAAAAATTAACTTTTTACATTGACCACATTGTAACTTTGACATATTACCAGTTGCAAAACTCAAAAGGAAACAGATCACCAACCTTTCTACTTTTCTAATTGCTTTAATGTTATTTCATATACTAGTCCTTCACAAAAAATTAGCCTATTGTGATAAAGTTCATTTTTTTTTCTGTAATGTACTGATAAACATTAGACTTTCATATATTTTAGATTCATTACACACAACTGAAGTAGTTCAAGCCTTTTATTGTTTCAATATTGATGATTTTGGCAAAAAAGTCGAGAAAAAACAAAAATCCCCATCTCAAAATATTTGCATATCATGAAAAGGTACTCTAAAGAAGCTACTAACCTAATCATCTGAATCAACGAATTAACTCAAAACCCGTGCGAAAGATTCCTGAAGCTTTTATTTTATTTTTTTCAATTTATTTTATTTTTTTAACCTGTCCTGTTCAGCTGTTTGACACTGAGAATAGAAGTCTAAGTGCCCGGATAGTCTGAACAGTTTTAATGTTTCACATTGAGAGTCTGACATGCTCCCGTCGTGATCATTCAACAATACATACCTCGTTTATTATGACAAAGCAGCGAACAGGAAGGGGTTATGGGGGAACAGAGGAAAAGAAACACAAGGAAAGAAAAACAAACTACAACAAAAAATACATATAACATCTAGACCAATTACTAATATGTTGGTGCTATCGTCAGCTAGATGTATTTCCGGTTGACACCATGTGGGGGGCCTGTTGACCAGGGAAAGAGGGGGACAAGGGTGGGGGAGTCTATAAGCTATAGGGATAGAGTGTACACAAATCAGCTCTGTGAACTAGAACCCAGTAATCGTGTAAATCCCTTGTGAGTGTAAGCCCGTTGGTGACCAACCCTACGCAGCCCCATCGCCAATCCCGGCACCGGGACCCCCCACCCGAGTGTGCCCTATCACATCCAACCGCACGCAAGCCCCACCAGGCGCGTGACAGACGAGCGGAGACGCCACGCGGGCGCCAACCCAGGGCCACGGCCCCCACCCAGCCAGCCCAGGGAGGGAGGGCGGGCGGGGATCAAGCGCAGCCAATCCCTCCTCCCGCAGCCCAGCAAAGGAGCCATCGTCCCCCCCGGGATTCAGGGTGGTCCCCTGGGCCACCCGCGCACCCATCAACCGGCCTTCAGAGATGGCAGGAGGGGACGCAGCACCAACCCCACGCCTACCTCCACCCCCGCCCGCCCGGGCCACGAGCCACAGCCGCAGCCCCCCAACCGGCACAGCACGCCACGGGACCCCCCCAGCAGTCCACAAAGCCCAGAGCAGGGCAGGGTCCCCCGCCGGTGCAGGCAACACCCCGCTGATACACCGGCGCCCAGCCAGCGATCCGCGACGGAGCACAGGGCGGATATCCAGTCAGAGAAGAGAGGGGAAGGCGGAGGCAGGAGAACGCCGAGGAACTGCCACGGGGCGATGCAAGATCGACTTTTTTGCCAAAATCATCAATATTAAAACAATAAAAGGCTTGAACTACTTCAGTTGTGTGTAATGAATCTAAAATATATGAAAGTCTAATGTTTATCCGTACATTACAGAAAATAATGAACTTTATCACAATATGCTAATTTTTTGAGAAGGACTAGTATAAATACACATCCAATCCATTTAGACTTAGAGGCCTGTGAATAATCTTTTTTTTTTCTAATGAAAAACGAAGTTCAATTAAATATATATATATTATTTTATGTTTTTATTCACAACCTTTAATACATTTTTTTTAATTTAAAAAAAAAAAAAAAATTCGGTATCTATCAACTCAATGGCACTTAAACATGATCATTTACCGCTATCCTCCCAATTCAAATTAATTGACTGTCAATAGCAGCCAAGAGTTAAAATGCAGACTAACATATAGCTAGCTATCTGAAAAAATTATAATTTTTTGGTTGCGTGTCCTTTGCGAAACCATTTATTTCTATTGCTTATATTAGCGGGGTGTATTGCCTCAAGTTTGACAATACGATTAATGTTACGATTTACAGGTCACAATTCGATCCAGGACCTTGAAATGCTTCTTACGAAGCCACTCCTTTGTTGCATGTTTGGGATCATTGCAAGGGCGTAGGTTTGGTCACAATATTGGTAGGGACGATATAACAGCATAACCTCCATGTACACTTTTTGCTTGAGACGGGACATTAATAAGACCAAGCAGATTGGGTGAACGGTGGTCAGGGCTACACTTCTCTCCAATGTGAACCAAATGAATTGTTAGGCTAAATTATTAATGCAAAATAAAGCAATACAAATTTATTTAACTTCCAGAATAAGTGTCTGGATTTTATAAGCAAATTTAAATTGCAATATCTAAACGCAGTGGTGGGTAGAGTAGCCAAAACTTTTACTCAAGTAAGAGTACCGTTACTTCAAAATAATATCACTCAAGTAAGAGTAAACGTAATCATCCAAAAAAAACGTACTGAAGTACAAGTAAAAAAAGCATACAGTGAAAAGAATACTCAAGTAAGCGTAACACTTTAAGTAACTGCTTATTTTTGTTAGATTTTGTTTTTTAAACAATGGTATATGAATTGTTTTTATAATGATACTGGACAATAACACATTACATAACCGCATTAAGCCAAAGAAATACAAAAAAATAATCATGATGATAATTGAATTCCAATGAGAGAAAAAACATAAATGAGGCATTATTCGTCCAAAGAGTATGAGTGCCCTCTAGTGGAGAAAACAGTTCCTAGTTTTCATAGTGAAGCGTTCCTTCATTATTACTAAAGATGTCCCGATCGATCGGGATGCCGATCAATCGGGTCCGATCACGTCATTTTCAAAGTATCGAAATCGGCAAAAAAATATCGGACATGCCTTTTTTATATATATACACAGTACTTTTGCACAGTACTGTATATATATTTTTTAATTATTAAATTTATTAGGATCATGGAAGCTTCCACTTGGGGAAAATATATACATACAGTATATCCTGTATATACATAATATAATAAAAATATACAGTACTGTGCAAAGGTTTTAGGCAGGTGTCCTGCCTAAAACCTTTGCACAGTACTGGATATTTTTTATTTAAATCGATTTCTAATTGTATTTAACGTTACAGACAAAATGTCTTACACTCATCCAGAGTAGTTTTGGCTTCAAGTAGCTATCAAATTTATTGCGTTAACGGCGGTAAGTAGTTTATTTTAAATTAATCACGCTAAATAATTAACGCATGCGCTGCACGACCCACTCACGCATTGTAACGTTCAATCTATAAAGGCGCCGTTTTACCTATATATAGCGCTAAAAGGCAGCGTATAATGAGTAGAGAGAATTTTGACAGCCTTTGGAGCCTTTTTTTATTTGGCTAAAGCCTTACAATCCCTCTCTTAGCAATTAAAAATAGCTTAGTAGTTGATCATTTACTTGACACCCTATGTTCTTTCCCAACGCAGAGAAGATATATCAATTGGTGCCCCTACGCACAGTCATGGTTGCACTTCCCATCATGCATTTGGGCAGAACAGTTAAATGGCTGCAGTATCATTTACTGAAAGCTCAACAAATACACTGGATGGCAATATTTAGTCACAATATACAAAGTCACATTTATCCTTTAAGAATTACAAGTCTTTCTATCCGTGGATCCCTCTCACAGAAGAATGTTAATAATATAAATGCCATCTTGAGGATTTATTGTCATAATAAACAAATACAGTACTTATGTACTGTATGTTGAATGTATATATTCGTCTGCGTTTTATTCATTTTTTTCTTAATGCATTGCCAAAATGTATATGATCGGGAAAAATTATCGGGAATGATTGGAATTGAATCGGGAGCAAAAAAAAAGCAATCGGATTGGGAAATATCGGGATCGGCAGATACTCAAACTAAAATGATCGGGATCGGATCGGGAGCAAAAAAACATGATCGGAACAACCCTAATTATTACTATTTGGAAATCGAAACGAGCATATATCTGGTTTTCCTTGGCCAAATAAAAACTGAGATAGAGGTTGAAATCCGCACTTTCGAGTCATGTTGAGAGCAGCGCTCAATATCAAAAGTGCTAAAGACCACATGATTGAGCAGGCTGGCGTGAAGCTAGAACGGCAAGCTTGCGTCCGATTAGTATAATGGAGTCATGTGATTATTTTTGCGACGTCTCATTGAGCCCGTTGCAATATGCAATAATTCCATTTATCGCGCGATAAATAAAA
This sequence comes from Corythoichthys intestinalis, assembly GCF_030265065.1. Lineage (NCBI taxonomy): Eukaryota > Metazoa > Chordata > Actinopteri > Syngnathiformes > Syngnathidae > Corythoichthys > Corythoichthys intestinalis. The sequence continues at coordinate 65,299,257 of NC_080397.1, forward strand.
ATGAAGGCGGTAATTTTTCCGCTGCGATTTATCGCCTTGCGTGCAAGTGCGCGCGCGCGTGCGGCAGACGTGCTGTTAGAAGTTCAGATTCCTTGTTACCAACTGCGCAAAATGCATTTTCGTTCCAGGTCCGGCAAAAACTAGCACCGGAGCCAATCGTTCCCATTATATCCTGTTGTTCAACGTATACCGGCCGCGTCAGTGCTCCGGGGTGACTGTGGACCATCTACGGCGCCCCGGTGTTGTTGTCGTGTGGGCGCTCCCGTCAGGAGTGACATTTCACGCGGGGCGGCTATTTTTCAGCACAATGCCGGATATTTACAAAGAAGTCCGCCAAAACATTGTTACCGACTAGGCTGCTACGAACAACCTCGCTTTGACAACGAACAGCTGAATGAAATTAAGAGCGCTGTGTCATATGCTGGTGTTGTGTAGTAACGAGCAGACGTGACTTCAGCGGCGCTTGCTAACTTTTTTAATGCGCGCACACACTAGATATCAAGAAATGGAAAACTAGATGTGCTACGTCCCATGCCATTGGTTACGTGAGCACAGAGTGATTATGGGACACGTAGTCCATATACTACATCGATGAATTCTAAACTGTCATGTCTGAATGGAAGTTGAGAAGGCCAAATTAATCCATACCAGTGACTATAAATAATGTTGCAAATAGTGTTAATTCAGTACGTGACACAGATGGATTCGGACCACAAATAGGATGTCTTGCTCATGTAGTAAACCTAGCTGCTAAGAGAGCTGTAGCAATCAACAGTGTGCCTCGCCTCACTTTACAAACAGTAAAGATTGTTCTCAGCACTTTAATACAAAAGTTTTTCAGATCAGTAAGAGGTAAGCACATAAATATTATGCACTAAAATGCATGTTTATATGATGGCAATTAAATTTTTGCTCGTTAGCCAAAAAAAAAAAATATATATATATATATATATATATATATAATTTTTTTTTTTACAGAGCATTAAATGTATTGAATCGGATTGAAAATAGTGTCCCCCGTATCAAGAATCGTACCGAACCGTGACTTAACTGTATCGTTGCATCCCTATGGAACACCATTGCAGAAGCTATGACGGAAAAAGTTTTAATTTGCCTAAATGCTTGTTATTAAGTGCATTTTTTTTTTTTTTTTTTTGTGAACACATTTTATTTATTCTGTGTTTCTGTGCGGTATCAATATTGTTGTTTTTTACTTAAGAGGCATGGTCTATTGTTTTGAGTTGTGATTTCAAAAGTATTTTTGAATTTATCTATTAGTATATACTGTATTCTCACTGTGTTATTGTAAATTGGTTAAAAAAAATTGGGGGGGGGGGGGGGGGGCAAATAATATCGCATACCGCAATAATTTATGAGAATAATTATCGCACACTAAAATTTGTTATCGCGACCGGCCTACGTCTCATTGGTGAAATCGGTAGAGCTACTACTACAGCTATTACAGCTTCTCGGCATCGCTGGAAAAAACAATAATCTAATCAATAATCTCTTGTTTATTTAGCACCTTTGGATAGCTTTGAGGCTCCAACTGAATGTAATAGAGTGCTTATTCACCACCACAAAAGCCTCGGGAGCAAAATAGTGTGTGTGTGTGTGTGTGTGTGGGGGGGGGGGGGGGGGTGTCAAGTCATCAGCCAATCAAATTTGCGTTTGAGGGGGGAAAAATGGACTAGCACATTCAGCAAGTCAAAAGGGGTCAATGTAAGTCTGAACATATTGAAAGTATAGTAATTCACTTAATAATGGTAGGGTTAATTCTGTCCTCACAACATGGGATGACAATTTAAATTACGTATGTAATTGAAGTCATTATATAATGCAAATAAGGTTGCGTAAAAGTTGGTGGGGACAATTTAAGTATCCTGAAAAGTTGGTCGTGATATGTCCCTACTCTTCCTATGCAAACCTACGCCCTTGGATCATTGTCATGCTGAAAAACCCAGCCACGTCTCATCTTCAACGCCCATGCTGACGGGAGGAGATTTTCACTCAAAATCTCTCGATACATGGCCCCACTAATTCTTCCCTTTACACCAGGGGTCGGCAACCTATGACACACGTGTCAGCACTGGCACGCGAAGGGTTAACTATTGACACGCGAGTGCATGGCAAAATTTAAAAAATTTAAAAAATTTTAAAATGTGCCTATTCGCCTGAAATTTACCCCCGAAACACACAGAGTCCGTCGCGCTACTTTAAGCTCTGTACCGAATGACGCAACAAATACGTTTGTATTATAGTCAATACGAGGCGGTCCACATGATCTGTTCAGCTCCGCCTCTCCGGTCCGTCAAAACTAATACGTACAAGTAGGCCTGTCGCGATAACAAATTTTAGTGTGCGATAATTATTCTCATAAATTATTGCGATATGCGATATTATTGCGCCCCCCCCAATTTTTTTTTACCAATTTACAATAACACAGTGCGAATACAGTATATATTAATAGATCAAGTACACCCATTTAAACACGATAAATATTTACTCTTAAATTCAAATATACTTTTTAAGAAATCACAACTAAAAACAATAGACCCTGCCTCTTAAGTAAAAAACAACAATATTGATACCGCACAGAAACACAGAATAAATAAAATGTGTTTAAAAAAATAAAAATAAAAAATTGCACTTAATAACTTAAGCATTTAGGAAAATGAAAACATTTCCCATCATAGCTTCTGCAATGGTGTTCCATAGGGATGCAACGATACAGTTAAGTCATGGTTCGGTACGAATTTTGATACGGGGGACACGATTTTCGATCCGATTCAATACATTTAATGCTCTGCAAAAAAAATAACAACTGTATTTTTTGTTTCCTTGCCATCATATAAACATGCATTTTAGTGCATAATATTTACGTGCTTACTTCTTACTGATATGAAAAAAATTTGTATAAAAGTGCTGAGAACAATCTTTACTGTTTGTAAAGTGAGGCAGGGCACACCGTTGATTGCTACAGCTCTCTTAGCAGCCAGGTTTACAACATGAGCAAGACATACTATTTATGGTCCGAATCCATCTGTGTCACATACTGAATTAACAATATTTGCAACATTATCTATAGTCACTGTTATGGATTGATTTGGCCTTCTTAACCTCATGTGACAAATGACAGTTTAGAATTCATCGATGTAGTATATGGACTACATGTCCCATAATCACTCTGGGCTCACGTAGCCAATGGCATGGTCCGTAGCACATCTAGTTTGCCATTTCATGATATCTAGTGTGTGCGTGCGCGCAACCGCGCATTAAAAAAGTTAGCAAGTGCCGCTGGAGTCACGTCTGCTCATTACTACACCAGCATATGACGGCTTTCATAAACAGGACGAGTTTGAAGCACAGCGCTTTTAATTTCATTCAGCTGTTCGTTGTCAAAGTGAGGTTATTCGTAGCAGCCAAGTCGGTAACAATGTTTTGGAGGACTTCGTTGTAAATATCCAGCGTTGTGCCGAAAAATAGCCGCCCCGCGTGAAATGTCACTCCTGACGGGAGCGCCCACACGTCAACAACACCGGCGCGCCATAGATGGTCTACAGTCACTCCGGAGCACTGACGCGGCCGGTATACGTTGAACAATAGGATATAATGGGAACGATTGGCTCTGGCGCTAGTTTTTGCCGGACCTGGACCGAAGATGCATTTTGCGCAGTTGGTAACGAACTTTTAACAGCACGTCTGCCGCACGCGCGCACACACGTGCACGCGAGGCGATAAATCGCAGCGGAAAAAATGACCGCCTTCATTTTTATATATCGCGCGATAAATGGAATTATTGCATATTGCGACAGGCTTATTCACGACGCGAGATGGCGCCAGATTATCATTGAAGCGATGTTCTGTCATGTCAATACTCATCTACTCTCAAGTTTAACCAGTTTGCATTATTTTATTGCAAGGTTTTTCCTTATTTAGATTTGTTTCAAGACTGTTACAGAGAGACTTCACTTTGATGGTAAATGCAGTTATTGCAATAAATAAATTTCTCTTTTGATCTCCACAATTCACGTAGGTTGCCCTTTTTTACATCAAAACGGCGAATTTCGCCGAAAGGTGAGACATTTTCATGCCTGTATAAAACAATAAATAAATTTGAAACTCAAAAAACTCAACAAAAAAAATGCATGTAAAAGCCTTTTTTTTTTTGTTTGTTTGTTTGAAGCAACGTTTTTGATTGAAGTTATGTTGATTTGTGTTTGGGCCAGATTTTGGCAAGGACATATTTGTCTTTATTATTCAATCAAAAAATACCATATTGCCCTCACTATAAGACAGTGTTTTTGAATTGAAATAAGACTGAAAAAGTGGGGGTCGTCTTATTTTCGCGGTCTAGACATTATACCCATTCACGACGCTAGATGGCGCCAGATTATCATTGAAGCGATGTTCTGTCATGTCAATACTCAGCTACTCTCAAGTTTAACCAGTTTGCATTATTTTATTGCAAGGTTTTTCCTTATTTAGATTTGTTTCAAGACTATAGTTATAGAGACTTCACTTTGATGGTAAATGCAGTTATTGCAATAAATAAATTTCTCCTCTGATCTACACAATTCACGTAGGTTGCCCTTTTTTACATCAAAACGGCGAATTTCGCCGAAAGGTGAGACATTTTCATGCCTGAATTTAAAAAAAAAAAAGGCTTTGAATGTAAAAATAAATTTGAAACTCAAATAACAAAAAAAATGCATGTAAAAGCTATTTTCTTTGTTTTTTTGGGTTTTTTGGGGGGGGGATTGAAGAAGTTTTTTTTTGTTTTTTTTGATTGAAGCAACGTTTTTGATTGAAGTTATGTTGATTTGTGTTTGGGCCACATTTTGGCAAGGACATTTTTGTCTTTATTATTCAATCAAAAAATACCATATTGGCCCGAATATAAGACGGTGTTTTTGAATTGAAATAAGACTGAAAAAGTGGGGGTCGACTTATTTTCGCGGTCTAGACATTATACCCATTCACGATGCAAGATGGCGCCAGATTATCATTGAAGCGATGTTCTGTCATGTCAATACTCATCTACTCTCAAGTTTAACCAGTTTGCATTATTTTATTGCAAGGTTTTTCCTGATTTAGATTTGTTTCAAGACTGTTACAGATAGACTTCACTTTGATGGTAAATGCAGTTATTGCAATAAATAAATTTCTCTTTTGATCACCACAATTCACGTAGGTTGCACTTTTTTACATCAAAACGGCGAATTTCGCCGAAAGGTGAGACATTTTCATGCCTGTATAAAACAATAAATAAATTTGAAACTCAAAAAACTCAACAAAAAAAACGCATGTAAAAGCCTTTTTTTTTTTGTTTGTTTGTTTGAAGCAACGTTTTTGATTGAAGTTATGTTGATTTGTGTTTGGGCCAGATTTTGGCAAGGACATTTTTGTCTTTATTATTCAATCAAAAAATACCATATTGCCCTCAATATAAGACAGTGTTTTTGAATTGAAATAAGACTGAAAAAGTGGGGGTCGTCTTATTTTCGCGGTCTAGACATTATACCCATTCACGACGCTAGATGGCGCCAGATTATCATTGACGCGATGTTCTGTCATGACAATACTCAGCTACTCTCAGGTTTAACCAGTTTGCATTATTTTATTGCAAGGTTTTTCCTTATTTAGATTTGTTTCAAGACTGTTACAGATAGACTTCACTTTGATGGTAAATGCAGTTATTGCAATAAATAAATTTCTCCTCTGATCTACACAATTCACGTAGGTTGCCCTTTTTTACTTCAAAACGGCGAATTTCGCCGAAAGGTGAGACATTTTCATGCCTGAATAAAACAATAAATAAATTTGGAACTCAAAAAACTCAACAAAAAAAACGCATGTAAAAGCCTTTTTTTTTTTTTTTTTTTTTGATTGAAGCAACATTTTTGATTGAAGTTATGTTGATTTGTGTTTGGGCCACATTTTGGCAAGGACATTTTTGTCTTTATTATTCAATCAAAAAATACCATATTGGCCCGAATATAAGACGGTGTTTTTGAATTGAAATAAGACTGAAAAAGTGGGGGTCGACTTATTTTCGCGGTCTAGACATTATACCCATTCACGATGCAAGATGGCGCCAGATTATCATTGAAGCGATGTTCTGTCATGTCAATACTCATCTACTCTCAAGTTTAACCAGTTTGCATTATTTTATTGCAAGGTTTTTCCTGATTAAGATTTGTTTCAAGACTGTTACAGATAGACTTCACTTTGATGGTAAATGCAGTTATTGCAATAAATAAATTTCTCTTTTGATCACCACAATTCACGTAGGTTGCACTTTTTTACATCAAAACGGCGAATTTCGCCGAAAGGTGAGACATTTTCATGCCTGTATAAAACAATAAATAAATTTGAAACTCAAAAAACTCAACAAAAAAAACGCATGTAAAAGCCTTTTTTTGTTTGTTTGTTTGTTTGAAGCAACGTTTTTGATTGAAGTTATGTTGATTTGTGTTTGGGCCAGATTTTGGCAAGGACATTTTTGTCTTTATTATTCAATCAAAAAATACCATATTGCCCTCAATATAAGACAGTGTTTTTGAATTGAAATAAGACTGAAAAAGTGGGGGTCGTCTTATTTTCGCGGTCTAGACATTATACCCATTCACGACGCTAGATGGCGCCAGATTATCATTGACGCGATGTTCTGTCATGACAATACTCAGCTACTCTCAGGTTTAACCAGTTTGCATTATTTTATTGCAAGGTTTTTCCTTATTTAGATTTGTTTCAAGACTGTTACAGATAGACTTCACTTTGATGGTAAATGCAGTTATTGCAATAAATAAATTTCTCCTCTGATCTACACAATTCACGTAGGTTGCCCTTTTTTACTTCAAAACGGCGAATTTCGCCGAAAGGTGAGACATTTTCATGCCTGAATAAAACAATAAATAAATTTGGAACTCAAAAAACTCAACAAAAAAAACGCATGTAAAAGCCTTTTTTTTTTTTTTTTTTTGATTGAAGCAACATTTTTGATTGAAGTTATGTTGATTTGTGTTTGGGCCACATTTTGGCAAGGACATTTTTGTCTTTATTATTCAATCAAAAAATACCATATTGCCCTCAATATAAGACAGTGTTTTTGAATTGAAATAAGACTGAAAAAGTGGGGGTCGTCTTATTTTCGCGGTCTAGACATTATACCCATTCACGACGCTAGATGGCGCCAGATTATCATTGACGCGATGTTCTGTCATGACAATACTCAGCTACTCTCAGGTTTAACCAGTTTGCATTATTTTATTGCAAGGTTTTTCCTTATTTAGATTTGTTTCAAGACTGTTACAGATAGACTTCACTTTGATGGTAAATGCAGTTATTGCAATAAATAAATTTCTCCTCTGATCTACACAATTCACGTAGGTTGCCCTTTTTTACTTCAAAACGGCGAATTTCGCCGAAAGGTGAGACATTTTCATGCCTGAATAAAACAATAAATAAATTTGGAACTCAAAAAACTCAACAAAAAAAACGCATGTAAAAGCCTTTTTTTTTTTTTTTTTTTGATTGAAGCAACATTTTTGATTGAAGTTATGTTGATTTGTGTTTGGGCCACATTTTGGCAAGGACATTTTTGTCTTTATTATTCAATCAAAAAATACCATATTGCCCTCAATATAAGACAGTGTTTTTGAATTGAAATAAGACTGAAAAAGTGGGGGTCGTCTTATTTTCGCGGTCTAGACATTATACCCATTCACGACGCTAGATGGCGCCAGATTATCATTGACGCGATGTTCTGTCATGACAATACTCAGCTACTCTCAGGTTTAACCAGTTTGCATTATTTTATTGCAAGGTTTTTCCTTATTTAGATTTGTTTCAAGACTGTTACAGATAGACTTCACTTTGATGGTAAATGCAGTTATTGCAATAAATAAATTTCTCCTCTGATCTACACAATTCACGTAGGTTGCCCTTTTTTACTTCAAAACGGCGAATTTCGCCGAAAGGTGAGACATTTTCATGCCTGAATAAAACAATAAATAAATTTGGAACTCAAAAAACTCAACAAAAAAAACGCATGTAAAAGCCTTTTTTTTTTTTTTTTTTTGATTGAAGCAACATTTTTGATTGAAGTTATGTTGATTTGTGTTTGGGCCAGATTTTGGCAAGGACATTTTTGTCTTTATTATTCAATCAAAAAATACCATATTGCCCTCAATATAAGACAGTGTTTTTGAATTGAAATAAGACTGAAAAAGTGGGGGTCGTCTTATTTTCGCGGTCTAGACATTATACCCATTCACGACGCTAGATGGCGCCAGATTATCATTGACGCGATGTTCTGTCATGACAATACTCAGCTACTCTCAGGTTTAACCAGTTTGCATTATTTTATTGCAAGGTTTTTCCTTATTTAGATTTGTTTCAAGACTGTTACAGATAGACTTCACTTTGATGGTAAATGCAGTTATTGCAATAAATAAATTTCTCCTCTGATCTACACAATTCACGTAGGTTGCCCTTTTTTACTTCAAAACGGCGAATTTCGCCGAAAGGTGAGACATTTTCATGCCTGAATAAAACAATAAATAAATTTGGAACTCAAAAAACTCAACAAAAAAAACGCATGTAAAAGCCTTTTTTTTTTTTTTTTTTTGATTGAAGCAACATTTTTGATTGAAGTTATGTTGATTTGTGTTTGGGCCACATTTTGGCAAGGACATTTTTGTCTTTATTATTCAATCAAAAAATACCATATTGGCCCGAATATAAGACGGTGTTTTTGAATTGAAATAAGACTGAAAAAGTGGGGGTCGACTTATTTTCGCGGTCTAGACATTATACCCATTCACATGCACATGCAAGATGGCGCCAGATTATCATTGAAGCGATGTTCTGTCATGTCAATACTCATCTACTCTCAAGTTTAACCAGTTTGCATTATTTTATTGCAAGGTTTTTCCTGATTTAGATTTGTTTCAAGACTGTTACAGATAGACTTCACTTTGATGGTAAATGCAGTTATTGCAATAAATAAATTTCTCTTTTGATCACCACAATTCACGTAGGTTGCCCTTTTTTACATCAAAACGGCGAATTTCGCCGAAAGGTGAGACATTTTCATGCCTGTATAAAACAATAAATAAATTTGAAACTCAAAAAACTCAACAAAAAAAACGCATGTAAAAGCCTTTTTTTTTTTTTTTTTGATTGAAGCAACGTTTTTGATTGAAGTTATGTTGATTTGTGTTTGGGCCACATTTTGGCAAGGACATTTTTGTCTTTATTCAATCAAAAAATACCATATTGGCCCGAATGTAAGACAGTGTTTTTGAATTGAAATAAGACTGAAAAAGTGGGGGTCGACTTATTTTCGCGGTCTAGACATTATACCCATTCACGACGCTAGATGGCGCCAGATTATCATTGGAGCGATGTTCTGTCATGACAATACTCAGCTACTCTCAAGTTTAACCAGTTTGCATTATTTTATTGCAACGTTTTTCCTTATTTAGATTTGTTTCAAGACTACAGTTACAGATAGACTTCACTTTGATGGTAAATGCAGTTATTGCAATTTTGTTGTTTTATCACAATAGATTGGTTTATTTACATTTCAAAAACCAGAAGCCATTCATTTACCAATGTGATTGCACTTTAGTTTCGATATTTAAATATTCAGATACAGTGGTACCTCTACATACGAATTTAATTCGTTCCAGGACCTTGTTTGTAAGTCGAAATGGTCGTATGTCGAGCAGGATTTTCCCATAGGAATACATTATAATTCCATTAATTCGTTCCAAAGCCTAAAAACATACACTAAATTCTTAATAAATACTGCTGGCACTGTTACAAATGGCAATTAAACATAGAAAAACAAATAAGTTATAAATAAATAATTCAGAATAATATAAGAAGAAGAAGAAGAATTAATAATTATTCCTGAAAATAATGTAACGAATCGGATTCTAATATGGCGGACACTTTTTACTGTCCCTGAACGCACCGCGAAGGTGACGTCTCCAGTGAGATAGGTCGGTGCGGTAGAGATAATACTTTCGTTTTCCTGAGAGCAGTCAACTGCTTAAGACAATGAGCGTTTTGTGTTGGATAAGTTCTTAAATAAATGATAAAAACGTGACAAAGCTGGCGATTTCCTTGGCAATGTTACCACAATAATAATTGTCACTTTAACTTATAAATAGTGGCGAACGGTGGTCATAAGAGGACCATGGAGCTGTATTGTTGAGCCAGTTCAGGGACGCGCACCCCAAGCTCATATTTTTCTATAACTTGCATCTTCATTTCAAAGGTAAGCATCACTTTTTTCCTTGTTTCTCCAACTGTATCAACTTTTTTTGAAAACTGTGTTGATTTCTCACATAAGAAAATCCACCGTGGGTTCGTTTGCAGTGCTGTCATGTCGTCGTATTTCGAGCAACTCGTCGGATGTAGAAACAAATGGCGGCTCAAATTTTACGTCGGATGTCGAAAAGATCGTGTGTCGAAGTGATCGTATGTAGAGGTACCACTGTATTAAGATTTGAATGAGGCAAAATAACATGCTTTTTTTCTCAAATATATTGTTATAATCATTTGTTTCAGATGTACTGTTAATTATTTTCTGTATAAAAATGAATTTGTTGTTCAAAAAGTCTTTTTTTAAACTTGAGTCTTGAAAAAGAGGGGATCGTGTTATAATCAGGGCCGTCTTATATTCGGGCCGATGAGGTAAGTTGCTTAAAAAGAATCTATGTTTATAAAGAAAAATCAATCCAAAAAAAAAAAAAGAAAATTTTCAATCGTACAAAAAGTTTTTGAATGCGGAAAGATATTTGAGATTGAAAAATCTGCATTTGAACAGTTAATTTTTCATTGGAAAAGTTTTGATTAAAGCAATTCTTTTTGTATTTGGGCCATATTAAGGGTAGGACATTTGTGTCTCAATCGTTCAATCCAGGCAATTAAAGTTGCTTCGGTAAAAAAAAAAAAAAAAAAAAAAAAAAAAAAAAATCAAAGGAAAAAATCATTTGAAAAATAAAATTGCCCTCCCCTAATATTTTTTTTTAATGACAATTAAATGCAAAGCATATGACAGTCTAAGGTGTTAGTCACATGATCTGTTCAAAACATAATTTTGGCCCAATATAAACATTTTTTTGTTCATTTCATTCATTTTTGTTCCTGTTTTATTGCTTCACAATTTTCATATATATATATATACAGGAAAGTCAGTTGTGTCCTCACCATGCATGTTCGACATATCCCAATGATTCGTGAGCAAAGGCACATTTGTTGTCGATTTCGATGGCTTCTCTGATGAGGTCCAGGGCCAACCCACACAAGCTTCTCCAGTCCATGCCTCGTTTCCACTGGAGCTGTAATAATCTGCAGTAAAACAGGAATCGAGAATTAGCGTATACTTTTAACACCCTCTTAAAAGTCACATAACATCTTTTCAGCTGACACTTCACACATTCAAGTTACACAGTAAAAGAGAAGGCAAAAAAAAATCACCTTTCAGGTTATATTGCTTGGCATTACAAGGTCTCCTTATGTCCATGTGTGGACTAGGCGGAGTTTGACTTCTGGGGCAAAGGGGGGCACAACAGGTTGATGACCCCGAATCGCAGTGTCAGCAAAAAAAAAATTAACTTACAAGAATATTTATAATAAAGTTGAAAGTGAGCGTTTTTGTGTTTCCCATCATTCTTGTGGGGAATTCTAAATCAGGCTGCTGGAAGGACAGCTATACTTTTCGCCAAGATCATCATCCATTGAATATGGTACGCCCGCCGGTGTCGTGCTGAAGGAATTCGGCCGCCCGCACCAAGCCGCAGAAACGGAGACAGCCGAACAAAGTGGCGCTCTGCTGAGGCCGTCCCCAAAGAGACTGGTGGGGGCCAATATTGCGCACGTTCCCTTCCTGTGTTAACCCTTTGTACTGACTCCATGTTCCAAAAGTTTGAAGAAGGCTCACCGAAAACAAGTTGACAATTTATTCGTCGACAATGGTCAAAAAACAAGGCAAAAACAGACGACGGAGGGACAATTCTGGATCCAGGGTTGTCAAAACAACGGCTACATAGCAATGATCTGAGCAGCAAAAACATTTCCTATCTCAGTGTCCAGTCTTTTTTGAAAGCTGCAGTGGAGTGGGCCGGGCCGAAGGTGTGGCTGGGGGTTGTCTTGGGATCAACCCTCTGTGGCCGGTTTTGGGCGGTTAGGTTCGTGCGTGGCTGGGACGTGGTTGCCACAGCGACCGACGCTGGTCTTGACGTCCCAAGCGCCCGCTATCAACTTTGTTATCCTGGCTGGGCGAGACCCTACTTGTTTTAGGACAGAGCGCCCTGCTCTTTGTCCTTGGAGTAGCCGGGAGAACGGATTGCTAGAGTTGGTGCGTCAATCTTGCTTGTGACGCACACGTTGGGCTTCTGTGATAAGATGGCGTTGTGTATCTATTCTGCTTCTTTTCATCAACTCATTTGCTCCCGGAAACGTATAAATATGTTCTATTTTTAAATGCTTCACTGTCCCAAAAACGTATTTATACGTCTTTTGCATTTTTTTTTAATAAGAAGCATATAGACCCTACCCACGTGACGTCACAACTCCGCTCTCCTGACTGGTGCCGCCCACTTGTCCGGCAACACATCGTGTTGACCTGTTACGGCTACGTACATTCCTCCTATTTACGACGTTGTTTTTCTGCTCGTTAACATTAATAATCAAAATGGTGAAGGCGTGTGTGGCGGTCGGTTGCAATAACAGAGAAGATAGACGGAGAAGACGGAGAGACTTGAAGTTCTACCGGATTCCGAGAGACCCGGAGAGAAGAGAGCGAGATGGGCTGCTGCAATTCGACGAGAAAACTGGGCTCCAAACGATTACCACAGATTATGTAGTAGTCATTTTATATCTGGTAAGATGCATTTAATATATATTTAGAGGGTTTTGGGCTGACAACCACAATTAAGATCATTGCTAGGCTAATAGCCGACAACATACACGTATGTATGTAGTGAGTGCTATCGCTAAACCATATAAAATTTAAAAGCCCTAGCTCCATTGACAAATGACATGAAATACATTAGACTTGACAGTGGATGTTAGCAAGAACAAAAGATTTTGAATTGAAAATTTCGTAACTCACCTTCCGAGCACAAGATTCCTGCCAAATTTTCGTGTACGAGGACCTGTTTCACCCAACCAGCAACGTAGCATTTATAAGCCTCCAAGCTCTTAAAGTCTTTCAAACTTTCGTGAGAATAGGCTGATTTTGTGTGGACAAGATAGTTGTAAATATCAGGGTCAGGCAGAGACGGTGAAGGCAGCCGGTCAAAAATCATCGATTTAGGCATCAAATATGGATCTGGCGACTGTATAGAACGAAGCTTTTCCACATAACGCCTTTTATGCAACACATCCAGTGAGTTTACGGCATCAGAAAGCACCGGTGTTCTGCCAAAATGTCTTACATTGGCGAAACGTCCTACATTAGTCGAATTTGACACCTAAAGTACTACCGTGCGCTCTTAACTTGTTTTGTTTAGATGCATACAGGAATAAGGTACTAAAAAATGTATGCAGAAAATACTTAAATGTAGTTATATCAAATAAGGACGGTTTAAATACGCTACGTGACTAATGTGGTCAACTGCTTCAAAGCTAACACAAAAAAACACAATGGTTAAAAGTATGAGAGGGTAATACATGCAAAAAGTATCTTTGAGGCTGTGAAAAGGTTCTAAATAACTAAATAAAAACAAAAATAGTGAGTAATCATCGCCTCTAACCGATGTGCGCATGCGTGTGAATGCATGCGCAAGCGCCCTGAGCATTGTGTAGGACGTTTCGCCGCGTAGTAAGGAATGGCCGAATACCGGGTCTTCCATGAAATGCATTTTAAATTCCTTGATCAATTGAAACCAATGCTAATAGAGAGACAAAATGACGGACAAGTGGGCGGAACCATACAGCGACACGTGGCTTTATGACGTCTGTGGGTAGGCTCTATATACCTTCCAATGTATCTGAGAAACAAAGAACAGCACTCCTAACTAGAGATGTCCCAATTGATTGGCGCCGATTACGTCATTTTCAAAGTATCAGAAGCGGCAATAAAATATCGGCCATGCCTTTTGTTAATATATAAATATATAACTTTGATGTATTGCTTTCTTACTGTATTTAACATTCAGACATAATATGTTACACTCAGTCAGAGCCTGTAGTTTAGGCTTGACATAGAGATATTTAAACTATCCCATTAATGGCAGCATCTAATTTATTAATAAATGTGTCACATCAAATTGTGTAACATTTGCATAATCACTTTGGTATGATACTCAACCTGTAACAACAGTGTTAAATCTGTAAAGAGAGATCAATAGCATCGCAACATGTGTAGAGCGGATTTGCCAGCCTTTAACAGCTCATTGCCAATACACCTTGAATTATTACCCCAAGTAGAGAAGATATTTACATTGATAGCACAACACACAGTCATGGTTTTACTTCCCATCATGGTTCCACTCCCATCATGCATTGGGGCATGCCGCTATCATTTACTGAAAGCTCAACAAATACACTAGATGGCAATATTTAGTTACAATACACAAAGTCACAAGTCTTTCTATCCGTGGATCCCTCTCACAGAAACAATGTTAATAATGTAAATGCCATCTTGAGGGTTTATTGTCATAATAAACAAATACAGTACATATGTACTGTATGTTGAATGTATATATTCGTCCGAGTTTTATTCATTTTTTTCTTAATGCATTGCCAAACTGTATATGATCGGGAAAAATTATCGGGAATGATTGGAATTAAATCGGGAGCAAAAAAAAGCAATCGGATCGGGAAATATCGGGATCGGCAGATACTCAAACTAAAACGTTCGGGATCGGATCGGGAGCAAAAAATCATGATCGGAACAACACTACTCCTAACCCATTTTAAAGCAATAAAACTGGCAGTAGCGCATTTTGCAAGACCAGGCAACCCGATTCAACAGCAGTGAACGGCCGGCCGGGCAGCATTGTCAGAGCGCTGGCGGCCTGAGCCCAGGCGGCGCTCCGACCGAACAAAACAACGAGAGGACGCCTGGAAGGCCAGGCGTTGGAAGACTGCGCAAAACGAGTGAGACCTTCAGTAAAGCGGCTCGCCAAGCAGACCCCGCAGAAACGCAAAAATAATCCATCTTTGTGAGACAGACAACGATGAGGGAAAAGTTTATACGGCTGACAAGGCGACAACGGCCTCATCTCGGCAACAAACTGTCATCTCTCAGTAGTCATGTGTGAATAAATTGCTACTTTTCTATCAACAGCTCTATTTGTCTGGTTGTTCATGTAATTTTGTAAAAGGAAAACATTATTCAGATGTTTGGGATGTCACTGAAGCAAAAAATAGCCGTGTTAAAGTCAAACGTATGTTTGAAATGTATGCGTTTACAAAAGCTCATTTTCTCCATTTTTTCATCAGAAATTGGAAAATTGCTCAAACTAAGCTATTTTCTAATGCTGATTTCTAAAGAATGGAAAAAGATATGAACTTTTTTTTCTGCTGAAAAAAGAGAGTCTAATCTTTCTTTTGGTGGGTTCCATGTTTATATAGCAATGGAACAGAATTTTCTGTGGGCCTTGCAAAATCAGTCAAAATCCGGAAAAAACGGCCAGGAGCAAAGGGCCTTGCTCTGGTGAAAATGGCTGGAAGTGAATGAGTTAAACTATGGTGTGCTATTTATTATCTATTCGATGTTTTAGAGTAGTACAAACAATCCTACAGTACATATGAGAAATGATACTATTACCTGATTGTTTGTATTACGTGTGTTAGAGTAATGCAAACGGTTAGACTGTGCCTACGAGAAACGGTACCATCTTTTTCATTTCCCCCTCATGATCCCCGACAGGGCTGACAAGGTGATTCACTTTACTGTGTCCAAGGTCATGGAGTGAAGTCTGCCTAAACTATAGTTAGATGCTTTACTATAATGAATGTGTTAGCGTTTTAGAGTAGTACAAACAATCCTACAGTACCTATGAGAAATGATACTATTCCCTGATTGATTGTATTACGTATGTTAGAGCAGGGGTCCCCAACCTTTTTTGCACCACGGACAGGTGTTATTTGGGTCTTTTTTTTCACGGACCGGTGTTCTGACAAATTTTGCAACCCATCAAAAGTTGCAACGATGGAGGACGGAGGAATATTAACTTACGTTTGATCATGGAAGGACTTGTAGAAAAGTTCTCAGATACATCCTGCCATGTAAGCTTCACACAACAGCTGCACACCGCGCTCACCATTAACGACTTCACCTTATCGTTAAACATTAATTAAGAAGCCGGCTTCACAAAGATACGATGTTGGAAATTGTAGTAAGGTTTTCAACGCTCTTGTCGCGATGTCAGGATATTCCAGAATGACGCCGTCATTTGCGATCTCTCTGTTTATTCACAAACAGGTGACGAAGCCACTCCTTCGCAGTTCGTAGGTCTTCGAGGTTGTAGGCTCGTCAGGTGCCCTTTTCACCGTAAAAATATCCTTTTCCCCGTAAAAATATTTCCAAAGACGTCTGTTTTCCTGTTATCTTCGCCCGTGTGGGGGCTAATTATTTCCGGGAACAAATGTGCTGCGCCGCGGCCTAGTAATACGCTATTATCGAAGACAAGCGCACATAGATATGTTATATACACAAACAAGATGTACTGCTAGCAGTCCAATCAATGGACTTCTATGACAACATTGTAATCTATCCCGTAGTATTATATCTAGAGTAGACAGAGATATTGGTGTGTTAAGCAGGGGCACAGGGTTAATTCGGCCAGAATGCTGTCGTTATTAAATTATTTTTTCTTTGCGGCCCGGTCGCAAATGCGCCACGGACCGGTACCGGTCCGCGGCCCGGCAGATGGGGACCCCTGTGTTAGAGTAATGCAAACGTTTAGACGGTGCCTTGTTACCTCAGTCAAAAATTTTATCTCCTGGACGGAGCTATATGGAGGTATAGTTGTGTCTTCATTATTCGATCAAAAAAAAATTTAAAAAGTTGCATCAATCAAAATATATATTTTCAATGAAAAAAGTCACTTCAATCAAAAAAAATGTTTGAACGCAAAAATAAATTTGAAACTCAAAAAAATGCATTTGAAAGCAATTTTTATTTGAAGTTTTTTTTTTTCTAATTTAAGTCAAAAAAATTTTTTTTGATCGGAGCATTTTTTTAAATGAAAGTAATGTTTTGTGTTTGAGCCACATTTTGGCTTGGACATTTGTGTCTTTATTATTGAATTAAAAAATTAGTTGCTTCTTACATAAAATATATATATTTTCAAAAGAAAAATCACTTCAATCAAAAAAAGAAAAATTTCAATCATAGAAAAAAAAAAGTTTTTGAATGCAAAAAAATATTTGGGACTCCAAACTTCACTTCATTTTTCATTTAAAAAAAGTTCTGATTTGAGCAATCCCTTTAGTGTTTGGGTCATATTATGGGTAGGAAATGTCAATAATTCCCCCCAAAAGTTGCTTCAATCAAAAAAAAAAAAAAAAATTCAATCAAAGAAAAAAAATCATTTGTAAAATAAAATTGCCCTCCCCTATTTATTTATTTATTTTAATAATATGCAAAGGAAATGACCGTCTAAAGTGCTAGTCACATGATCTGTTCGAAAAATAATTTTGACCCATTCAAAAAATATCTTTTTTTGTTTTCTTGCTTTACAACATTTCTATACAGTATATGGCGGAAAACACTCAGGTGACTTGAAGTTCAGCTCTGGGACCCCCAATTTGGCCAACTTTCAAAATTGCATGTGGGATACATCATTGGAAAGCTTAAAATCTCAATTTTCTGGGGGAAGAAAAATTTTTAACAGGAGGGCATTTAAAAAAAAAATAATTCTTTAAACAGGGAAACCCTATCTGGAGGCGAGAGCAGAATTAAAGACGCCACAATTTTAAGATATTATTATTTAGAGATATTATCACGTATTTACCTTGTTTCGATCCAAAAACTCCATGTAGCATGTATCACCGAGTGTCAAGACACAGTTGTGAATGCCCACAGCCTGATTTTTTGGACATTTTATGGGTGAAACATGGTGATATAACATGGGTCACGATGCAGAAATTGCAGACACCAAGGAGTGGTCGAGATTTTCTTTTTTCATATAGTTACCCTTTTAAACGTTATTTTTCCATTTGTCTTTGTTTGGATCGATTATTTTTCATCTAACATATCGGGAAAAATGCGACAGTAACAAAAAAATACAATTTAGTGATAGTGATGAGGTAGATATCCGTGACTTTTTTAGAGACGCCAAATTTTTCATTGTGATGTAATTTGTTTAAGTTTAAAATATGCGAGTTTTTTTTTTTTAAGTGTTTTTATTTTTTCTTTCATTTTTTTAAAAATCATTTTTCTTTTTGGAACTAAATATTAAACATGAATTAATGATTCTGAGCTAAAAATGACAGACATTTTGAATAATAACAATAATTACTTACCTTCTTTTTGTGGCTAGGTTGAAACAAAAGCGGTTGCGTGATGTCTGTAAACGGGGATTTTCAGGGTAAAATGGACCAATTCAAAATAGTTTGTGGGCTTAAAGGGCCATGAATCTGCTATGGCAGCATATACACATATTGTTCTATCAAACACAACAGTTGTTTAGTCTTAAAATACTGCAATTTCTTTTAAAGAGGAGTGCGAGAGCAGAAACTGCTTTTTTAGTCTTGTCTATGCTTTCCGCCATTTGCATATACACATATATAGGAAAGTCAATTACATGCAATGACACTTTCAGCCACCAGGGGGCAACTGCTTAAGAGCGTCACCCTTACCCTTTGTGAACATAATGGTTGGCGTTGTCTGGTTCCACTTCAATACACTTGTCGTACATCTTGTCTGCCTTTCTGAAGCGTCCCTCCTTGGTTAAAGCCTGGGAAAGACAACGAAAGAATGTTAAAGTTTAGATGTCACAGTAAGAATGAATACACATTGCTACCTGAGCGTATAGTGCGTAGCCCTCTGCACAAGTGGGAAACCTTTTGATAACGTCCTCGAATCCATCCATGGCTTTCTGAACGTGTGTCTTGGATGGGAAGAGCTCGGTGTATGCTTGTTTGTACTGAAGACCACAATTGTCGCTTTTAACCCAAAATATTCAACAAACGTGATGGCTGATCATTAAAACTCACCAGAGCGAAGGACCTCTGCGCCTGGGTGAGAGCAAAGTCAGGTCTGAGCTGGATGCTTTTGTCAAAGTCTTCTACAGCTTCATCCACCAGGTACAGGTCTATTTTAAGCTGAGAGTAAATAGAACCGCAGTATGTCACCTTTTGGAGAGATTTCCAGCTGTATGAAAAGCTGCTTGCTTTGGGTGACCAAACGTCCTCTTTTGCTCGGACAAGTCCTCTTTTGATATCCTATTTTAACCGTCCAGTTTATAAATTCATGAAAAAATCTGGTTTTTATGATTTTTGACGGGACCAATTTGAAGAGAATCCCTCTGGCCGCTGGGGGGCAGCACTTGCCTGCGTTGACGTGGCTCCTACGAGTATTAGCGGGAGAAGGAGTAAGTCTTCAACTTGTTTTTTGCTGCCAGTTTACGCCTTGCATCATGGGGGATTACCGCCATCTACTGGGTTGACGGTTTGGCGAGAGATCAGGCAGTTAGAGACCACAATAAGGAGTAGTTCTGTGACGTTCATAGTAGGGCTATCAAACAATTAAAATTCAAACCATCTCTGAAATATGCCATATTTTTTGTAAATCATTGTTGGAATGGAAAGATAAGACACAAGACGGATATATACATTTAACACACTGTACATAAGTACTGTATTTGTTTATTCTAACAATAAATCCACAAGATGGCATTAACTTTATTAACATTCTTTCTGTTAAAGGGACCCATGGAAATTCGAACACAAGAGGTAAGCAATTTAAGTGCAAACTTTCAACGTAAACATCTTACCAACAAAAAATATTAATTATATGCAGCAGCTCTAGAAAAAAAGAATTAAACCCGCAATGTTATCATAAATAAATTATGCTTTACCACTGGTATAATTGGGGGAATAAAAACATGGCATTTTAGACAGACAGGTCAATAATCATTACTTTTACCTTATACACAGCAGTCTTTCACTTATGCCTGTGCTTCCACATTTTTTTTTATTCCTCATCACTGTCCATATCTTTTTTGAAGGGCAGATTTTTTCTTGAGGAAGATAAACTAATCCACATGTTAATGTTTAAGTAGACTGCGTTTCGTGGGAAAAAAAATCTCCAAAGGAGCGTGCTGCCCTTTCCACCATTGTAGTGGGTTATTTTTCCAGGGTTAAAAACTCACGATCCCTGTACCGCTCCTCACTTCACACTAGCTCTGTCTCATGCGAACAGATCTGGCTGCCATCCTCACTTCAAAGTCCGACTTTTGTATTTCCTGGGTGCGTTGAAAATCAATCGCGGCACGTCGCTGGCGTCGGTGCTCAAACTACCCATTGTTTTAGCATGTTGCTTCGTTGCCACTACCGGTTTCGTTTTCGTTTTGGGCTGTGGAGAAAAAGCTATGGAGCGTGCGTTACAGTGGTTTTGTTAGCTCTCGCGTTGTGACACGCCCGTGACGATCGGGCAATGACGGCGACTAGTAGCGGTTCTGCCGAAATGCATGGGAAGTAGAGGCAACCATACCGTGAGTTGTGCTTGTCCATATTATAGCATGCGTGCGGTCTCAATCTAAGCGCGCTGTGTGGTGAATGACACAAGCGCAGCAAGTGAAGTAAAAGCTAAATTATCATTCCATTAAGCAATGCATTGAATTAGGCATTAGTAGCCGATTCTTGTGCTCGTGATAGCCGAATTATAGCTCTACTATCGGTTCGTTGAATATTTAATGGCAAATTACTGTCGAATGGTAACTTTACAATCGATACAGCTGTATCTCTCACCTGTAAAACCGGATATCCGGTCGTATCGGTTTATCGTTCTCATGCTTTGTTTATAGTGCTCCATAAACCCTTTCAAGTTTATCTCTTAATGTCGATCATGTGTCTGGTCTATATTGGCTTATACAGTGGGGAGAACAAGTATTTGATACACTGCCACACTGTATGTGTCCACAGAGATGGAGTATATTGTATTAGTCTTGTATTACTTCTTCTGCGTTCGTGTATTCTGTTGAATGTTAGTATTATATTTATGGATGGGAATGGAGAACCGGTTCTTATAGAGAACCGGTTCTCCATTCCCGTGGAACTGGTTCCACGTGTATCAATTCCATGGAATCGTTTGGCAGATTTTTTAACGATTGTCTTATAGATTCCTAACAGTACTATCACTTTCACGGAATTGACGCATGATACACACCGATAAGTAAGCAAGTAACATAACATGAGTGCTCACAGTGGAACCACCTACCAAAGGTACCAGGAGGTGTCACCGACGAGTTTTAAAAAAGTGGTATTCACAGGCCAATTCATTCATGAGACTGTTTAAAGTGCATGTGACACAAAAAAGCATGTTTATTTCATAATACACGCGGTATTTTATGCCCCTGAATGATATGGACCGCTTGGATGTGTGTGGAAGCGATCGCTATATTTTAGTTTTTTGAATCCAGCGCCATGAAAATGAGTGACTTCCGGCTTCGGTCTTGCTTTGAGGAGGATGGCGCTGTGACGTGTACGGTAGAAGACGTCCTCTTCACTATACAGTGTACTGTTGTGTGAGGACGAAGGATTCAGCTGATTTTGCGGATTAATACGTTTATTTTTTGCATCACGCCAGCCAAAAGGCTGCAGAAAAATAAGTCTGTATGAGGGAGAGGCGTATGCGCCCTTTTGGAGTTTCAAAAGGTTCCCCATTCACCGTGGATATTTACTGTGGGACCATTGTGGGACAACACTTCAAACCTCCTTTAAATAAAAGACTACTTACGTTTGATCATTGATAGGCATGTAAAAAGTAAGCTTGAGAACAATAAACCGATACGACCGGATATCCGGATTTACAGGTGAGAGATACAGCTGTATCGATAGTAAAGTTGCCATTCGACAGTAATTAGCCATTAAATATTCAATTAACCGATAGTAGAGATAGAATTAGGCTATCGCGAGCACAAGAATTGGCTTCTATTACTTCACATGCTGCGCTTGTGTCATTGATCACACAGCGCACTTAGATTGAGACCGCACGCATGATATAATATGGACAAGCACAACTCACGGTCGTGGTTGCCACAACATCCCATGCATTTCGGCAGAACCGCTACGAGTCGCCGTCATTACCCGATCGTCACGGGCGTGTCATAACAACGCGAGCGCTAACAAAACCACTGTAACGCACGCAGCGGAGCGTTTTCTTCACAGCCCAAAACGAAAACGAAACTAGTAGTGGCAACGACGCAACATGCTAAAACAATGGACAGTTTGAGCACCGACGCCAGCGACGTGCAACGATTGATTTTCAACGCACCCCGGAAAAACAAAAGTCGGACTTTGAAGTGAGGAAGGCAGCCAGATCTGTTCGCATGGGACACAGGGACAGAGCTAGTGTGAAGCAGGGAGCGGTACAGAGATCGTGAGCTTCTAACCCTGAAAAATAACCTACTACAATGGTGGAAAGGGCAGCACGACCCTCTGGAGATTTTTTTTTTCCACGAAACGTAGATTAGTTGATCTTCCTCAAGAAAAAATCTGCCCTTCAAAAAAGATATGGACAGTCATGAGGAATAAAAAAAATGTGGAAGCACAGGCATAAGTGAAAGACTGCTGTGTATAAGGTTAAAGTAATGATTATTGATCTGTCTATCTAAAATGCCATGTTTTTATTCCCCCCAATTATACCAGTGGTAAAGCATAATTTATTATTTATTCATGATAACATTGCAGGTTTAATTATTTTTTTTCAAGAGCTGCTGCATATAATTAATATTTTTTGTTTGTAAGACGTTTACGTTGAAAGTTTGCACTTAAATTACTTACCTCTTATGTTCGAAACACCAGGAAATACAGTAATTGAATTACTGCACGTTATTGTTGTCTGTCACTGGAGTTTTATTATCAATCCCATCCAACAAAATGACGGTCATATAGTAAGCCTTAATTTTTTTTACATAAAAAAATAAAACATAACATTGGTATGAAATTTTGTTGTTTAATTTTGCTATTAGAAATGTGGTCTTTTTTTTTATGATTAAAATACAGTACGAACACAACAAATGTTTACTATCGTATCGTTTTCACTCTGTATCGAACCGTATCGTTCTTAAACTGTATCGAAACGCATCGAATTGGTCGGCCTTAAAAATGTATCGTGTTTGAATCGAATCGTAACCTGTGTATCTAGATACATATCGAATCGGCTTCATGCTAGAGATTCCCAACCCTAGTAAAAAGCTCTCCTCATGCTCATTAGCAGCACGTTAGCTGCACAACAACTCCAGCCACCCTCCTCCGGGGAACAAACTGTGAATTGCTCTCCGCCGGACGGTTTGCTGATCCAAGAAGACAATCGACAACTGGGTCGTCATGTCAAATAATCCAGGCTAGTTATGTGTGATTTTCCGCCTCGAAGACTTTGAAACATCACTCGGTTCGGGTTAGCATGTCGGCTAGCTGTCACGCCTTCTGGTTTATTTACGTTCTCCGAAGCCGGGAAAGGGAAATGACATATGTCCGATTTAGGTGTCATAAAATATCGTTCGGGAGGTGCAACAGTAAAGGTGAAGTCGACAGTTTTGACCATTAAGGAGTAATTTTGCCATGTCGTCCTGAACATATGCCTTTTTATTATTTCATATTCCATTCAGCACAAGACTGTTATTTGTCATGACCATACCATTTATTTAGCTATTGGGGAAAAATACTTGGATAAAAAGATTATCCTGTTAAAATATTGGAGTAGAGAGACTCAAACAATGACATTTTGCAGCTCTCTTCATCGCGTTTTCCTCGTTCTGAATAATTCCCCCTCAATGGGCTGAATAGTAAAACCGATGAGCCCAGTCTGCCGCTGACGTCATCCACCTGTTGAGGACGCTAAAGCCCTATAATGGTAGGCGTGGCTAACCGGCAGATTAAAAGACTAATTTCTCATTATCTGCGCTTTGCTCAATTGTTGTATATAGTCGAATAGTCTCAAAATATGATTCTAATTCACACAATAATGCCATTTAAGACTTTTTTTTCTCGTGTCGTATGCTCTTTAAAGAAATGGTGATTTTTCCAAAAAAGTCTATTAATAAGTCTATCATATTCTCGTCGAATACTCTGTAAGAAAAATATAACATATATGCATCTAAAATAATCCTAAACGATTTTATTAGCAATTTTAATACTCCTGTTGGAAATATTTCATGAATATGCGTTCGTTCCAAGAGCAGCCAGTCAGTTTCCTGGTATTGTCCTACGTCACATGCAGCGTATTCTGGGACCGAAAATAGGCTTAAGGTGGGCATTTCGAGCAGACGGCCACCTGTTAGTGGAATTATTCATTTTTGTGCGTGCATGAACGAATGTAAGTATTTCCTCGTCATGACATAAAGTTCTTATGATAAAGTAGAGCCGTTATCAGCGCGGCCGTTTCGTGTTGTTGACCGAATGTGCACGCAGCGTGCTTCCGGCTAGTGTTGTATCGGTCGCGAACGATTCGTTCTTTTGAACGAATTGTTTGGGTGAACGAGACCGAACTAATCACCATCTGCACTGATTCGTTCTATGAAGTTGGTGGCGCTTGTTCGCTGCGTGGGATGGCGTTGAGCAAGCGGCAGCGTCTTCTGACATCGCACACGACCAATCAGACGCCAGCCTCATCGCGGGCAGGGGAGGGAGCGGAAACAAAATCAAGGCGTCTGTCACTCATTTCCACGTGTGGCCAATAAGCAGCCAGCGTGCAGGCAGGGGGGAAAGACTGAGTTTTGTCACTTCCCGTTCAGTGATTCGGTCCTCCGGTTCCTGACCTAGCTTGCTGCTAACTTGACTTTCCAGTAATGACTATGCGGTGAACGAGTCATAAAATGAAAGGAAATGACTTTGTCACATATTTGTTAACGTGGAGCCTATCAAATGCTGCTCAAACAGACAAAAACACCACACAAATCTAGCGAGCATGGTTTAGTGTTCTACTTTTCTCAACAGACTCAGGACTACCTATGACGATATACTATCAAATTTACAGTAATTTAAAACACGCGTAGCTACGAGGCAAGCAAAAGCTGAGCTGCGGTCGCGTGACGGCAGTGAAGCGGGCAGAGAACTGTCACTATATGGAGGCTTCATGGCAGCGATATTTACCTCATATGTGCACAGAAAAAAAATAATATTTAGTATGATCACCATAATACTGATTTGCAATGAAACTGTAAATACATGTCATTTTTTCCCGAGTGTTTTATTTTTTTTCATGTCAGAGCGTGTCGGGTGTTGGTTGGTTTGGCAAATTATGTCAATCCGTCCATCATGTGCTATTCAAGCACCCAAAAACAACGCACGCGGACTAGAGCTGGGAATCTTTGGGCACCTAACGATTTGATTACGATTCAGATGCTCCGATTCGATTCTAAAACGATTATTGATGCACCCCCCTCCTTTTTTTTTTTTCTTTTTTTTTTTTCAATGTTTTGTACATTAGTTCCAAAATTGTTCAAAAATACTCTCAGGCTAAACCAAACTACTATTTCAGTATCAAGTTAACATATAGCAGTAAACAAATATACAAAAATAACAGTAAATAAAAAACTCCAGTCCCCATTCTGTATCAGCAGCTTTAAACTACATTCAATTAATTTAAAGTTGTGAATCAACCGTTAAAGTTGTTAAAATTGCTACCGTTAATCCATAATTTCCCTTTTGTCTACTTTCGACATGTGAAAGTTTTAAAACTATTTTAAAGATAGATTCAAGTCAATATTTTACCGATTTAGGAGTATTTTAGATTAAAAGTTAATTAGGCTTGCTTGGAAGGTTCGCTACAACAGCCTTGCAGGGAAGTGGACTGCTTTAAGATGGCGGCCGTTTACTACGTCCGCATCTAGCTTTTTGTAGATGCGCTGCTAACGCTACCGCTACCGTAGTGCATCTAGTCCTATATAAATGATATCTACCCTAACATTATGTGGATGACGTACTTTTGTAGCAGCTTTTCAGCAGGAGTCAGGTATGTTGTTGTTTTTTTTTATCTCGTGGCATGAGTTGAGCTAGAGCCGTGAGTTGAGCATTGGCATTACCCGAGGGGCCGGGTAATGAGAAGCATGATGTTTAGCTACTCTCGCTCCGTTGCTCAATGACTGCGCGGCGCGCTGTGTGTTGTACTTCCGCTTTACTTGGCATATTTAAATAATCGGAATTTGGATGTTTGTGAATCGTTCTCGAATCTTCCACGGCCGAATCGCGAATAATCTAAGAATCGGAAATTTTGCACACCTCTAACGCGGACACGGGAGATGTCGCAATATGTCTACATTTTTCTTAACAGACTAATGAGAGTAGAAAGGCGACACCGTAAAGAGCAAACAATTATTTCTCGTCAGCATTTGACGATCTGAGATGCGGGGACGACAGGGGACCTGACAGGATTATTTTATTTATTAATACCAGTGCAAAAATTCTATACGATCATCTTAATACTGATTAGCAATTAAACTGTCAAATATCAAAATGTAGTATTGTTTTTTATTTCAGAGCAGCACATTTGACAACTAGCTATGTACACTTTAGTTTGAACAATAGTGACCAAAAATAATACTAATGAGCATAAAAACAAAAATACAACAGAGCGAGAGGTAAATATGATGTGTTGGTCGTTCCATATTTAGAAATTAAACTTTCGATTTATTTTTATTTTCGTGACAGCAAGCATGCTGCGTTGGCTGGTAGCAGCAGCATTGTATACTGGACTGTCTCAGAAAATTAGAATACACAATATTCTAATTTTCTGAGACAGTCCTGTATATTGTTCTATGTAAAGGACGTCAGCCAAGGTCGGCCCCCCACATTTTTACCACGCCAAATCTGGCCCCCTTTGCAAAAAGTTTGGACACCCCTGCTTTAAATGGTGGATTAATGTACAGGACTGTCTCAGAAAATTAGAATATTGTGTATTCTAATTTTCTGAGACAGTCCAGTATGTGATCAAGAACATGCTAAAGAAAGTCCGTGCGCCCCCGACCCCAAACCCCCACTCCCCCCACAAAAGGAAAATGTTTAACCGTGTCCTAAATCGAAATGCAAGCACAAGCCATGACTTTGAGCCCATAGAACTAGGACAGAATACGCGGAAGTTCTCCCTCGCTTTTGCAGCAGCGGGAGGGAGACGAGGCTGTCTGTGAAAGCAGAATGATCCAGCCTGTCACTCATTTCTGAAACTACGACGAGCGGTCAATGAGGAGCCTGTGTGCAAGAGAGGGAGGGACCAAGCAATGTTACTTCCCGTTCAGTTATACTGCGAATCGGTCTTTGGTGATTCGTTCGGCAACGTCACTTCCCGTTCAGTAACCGAACGATTCGTTTGGGCGGGGAGGGAGATGAGGGGGGCGAACAATTCGTTGAACTATTTGTTTGAACGAATCTTTTTACTGAACGAACCGGAATGGATTCGTTTACTCAAGTGAACGACGGATCCCGTCACTAGCCGTTATCAGCGCGGCCGTTTCGTGTTGTTGACCGAACGTGCACGCAGCGTGCTTCCGGCTTGGGCGCACCCCCTTCTCCCCTTTGTGTTCGTTACACTGCGAGTCATGTAGAGTGGGGAGAACAAGAATTTGATACACTGCCAATGGTTTTTCCCATTGGCAGTGTATCAAATACTTGTTCTCCCCACTGTGTGTGTGTTATTAACTGCTTTCCAGTCAATTTGCATTGTTTATTGCATCAGCACTAATTTTCTTTTCTTTTAGAACCACACGTCCTAGTACAGCGCCTTCAGTCTGTCGCGGACCCGTTTCACTGTCGCTCCCTCCCTCTCTCTTTCCTCTCTGATTCCCCAGGCAAGCACATTGGAGTTGCTTATTGAAGTCAACATTGGTGACAGATGATTGCGCAGCACATGTCAATCATCGTTTAACTGCCAATAAATGTTAACAAGTTTGATCTTTGTGTGTGTGCATACGCGGGTGGGGAGAGATAGGGAAGCGTGCGCTTTAATATGTGTTTGCGCTGACGTTAGAGGCAGCTGGCTCTGCGTGATTGGGGCTGGAATGAATGTGCATGTGTATGCAAAAAAAACAAACATTTATTTCAAGACAGTATATACTGGACTGTCTCAGAAAATTAGAATACACAATATTCTAATTTTCTGAGACAGTCCTGTATATTGTTCTATGTAAAGGACGTCAGCCAAGGTCGGCCCCCCACATTTTTACCACGCCAAATCTGGCCCCCTTTGCAAAAAGTTTGGACACCCCTGCTTTAAATGGTGGATTAATGTACAGGACTGTCTCAGAAAATTAGAATATTGTGTATTCTAATTTTCTGAGACAGTCCAGTATATTTAAAATACTACTTTTGAAAAAGGTGAAAAAACATGTCTTGTATGTATCTCTTTCCAATTTTAAATCTGAATAAATACATTGTACACACACAAAAAAATATATGGCGAAAAACACAGACAAGACTGATAAAGCAGTTTCTGCACTTCTCTTTAAAACAGACTGCTGTATTTTAAGCCAAAACAACTGTTGTGTTTATTAGAACAACATGTCGATATGCTGTCATAGCAGATTCATGGCGCATGAAGCCCCCAAACTATTTTTAATTTGCCCGTTTTACCCTGAAAACCGTTTACAGACGTCGCGCAACCGCTTTTGTTTCAACCCAGCCATAAAACAAGGGTAATTAATTATATTTATTATTCAAAATGTCCGTCGTTTTTAGCTTAGAATCATTAATTGATGTCTCATATTTCGTTTAAAAAAAAAAAAAAAACGACTTAAAAAAATTATTCACTCGCATATTTTAAACCTTTAAACAAATTATGCCACAATGAAAAAAATGGCGTCTGTAAAAAAGTCACGGATATCTACCTCATAACTATCGCTTAATTGTATTTTTTTTGTTACTGTCACATTTTCTCCGATATTTTAGATGATAAATAATCGACCCAAACAAAAAAATTTGGAAAAAAAAGTTTAAAAGGGTAAATATATGAAAAAGAAACTCTCGACCACTCCTTGATGTCTGCGATTTATGCATCGCGACCCCTGTTAAATTACCATGTTTCACCCATAAAATCCCCCAAAAATCCAGCTGTGGCCATTCACAGCTGTGTCTTGACACTCAGTGATACATGCTACATGGAGTTTTTGGATCAAAACAAGGTAAGCACTCGATAATATCTCGTTAAAGTCATGGCATCTGTAATTCTGCTCTTGCGTGCTCTCGCCTCCAGATGGGGTTTTGCTTTTTAAAAAACATTTTTTTTTTAAAAAATGCCCTCCTGTTCAAAATTTTTATTCCTCCAGAAAATTGAGATTTTAAGCTTTCCAATGATGTATCACACATGCAAATAGATGGCGCCAGATATCATTAAAGCGATGTTCTGTCATGAGCTCAGCGGTCTAGACATTTTACCCATTCACGACGCTAAATAGCGCCAGATATCATTGAAGTGATTTTCTGTCATGACATCTAAGAAATCTCAAGTTTAACCAGTTGGCATTACTTTATTGCTATGTTTTTCCTTATTCAGATTTGTTTCAAGACTACCATTACAGTTATATTTCACTTTGATGGTTAATGCAGTTATTGCAATTTTGTTGTTTCATCACAATAGATTTATTTACATTTCAAAAACCCGAAGTCATTCATTTTTTACAAATGTGATTCCACTTAAGTTTACATATTTAAATGTTCAGAAATTAAGATTTGAATGAAGCAAAATAACATGCTTTTTCTCTCAAATATATTGTTATAATCATTTGTTTAGAATGTACTGTTTTATTTTCTGTATAAAAAATAATTTGGGGTTCAAAAAGTCTTTTTTCAAACTTGAGTCTTGAAAAAGAGGGGGTCGTCTTATAATCAGGGTCGTCTTATATTCGGGCCAATACGGTACATATATTACACTCACCGGCCACTTTATTAGGTACATGTGGTATAAACTACCATGCTTTTATTTTGACATGTAACAGGAAGTGCTGTACCGGATGTCGTGTTTGTATATGCGTGTGCTTGACAAATATATGTCCGGCTGGTTGCAGAGTTGCTGGTCGTGAATAAAGCCAACGTTCTATTCAAAACCGACTGTATTCAATAAACCCATAATACGACATGGTGTCAGAAGTCGGGCAGCGGTGAAAAGAACACATAGAAGCTGGAAGGTGACTTTTACACGCGAGACGCGATGTTTGAAAGTGGCGACGGCGCGGCTGCACCTGCAGCACGGCAGCAGCAACTTCCCCAGCTACAAGCTAATGCTAACGTTCCTCCGAGTGCTACGTTTTCCATTCAACCACCTGAAGCGTTCGACTTTTCAAAACCTCAGGATTGGGAACGATGGATTCGCAGGTTTGAGAGATTTAGGCTGGCCAGTAACCTCCATATGAGTACAGAGGCAAATCAAGTGAACACTCTGATATACTGTATGGGCGACGAAGCGGACGACATTTTGCGCGGGCAAGATTTAACCGACGCGCAACGGCAGCAATACACCTCAGTGAAAGCCACCTTTGAAACGTACTTTGTGCCCAGAAAGAACGTGATATATGAGAGGGCGAGATTTAATCAAAGAATGCAGCAACCAAATGAAACAGTGGATATGTTCATCACAGCGTTGTATGCCTTGGCTGAAAACTGTAAATACGGCGCACTCCACGACGAACTAATCAGAGATCGGATTGTGGTGGGGCTAAAAGACACAAGTCTCGCTGTAAGGATGCAGCTGGATAAAGATCTAACTTTGGAAAAAGCGGTCAGCATGGCTCGTCAGTCTGAAGTGATCAAGAGGCAGCAAACTGACCTCAGAGGAGGAGGTAGGATGGACATTGATGTAGTAACAAAAGGAAAATATAAAAAGCCTTTTGCACGAAAGTCTCCTAACCACCCAAAGCACACATCCGTCAACCAACAATCATCATCTGATCACCACACATGCTATAGATGTGGAAAGTCCCCTGGACATGCCAAAGCACAGTGCCCAGCCAGAGATGTCACCTGCCACACATGTGCAAAGAGAGGCCACTATAGTAAAGTGTGTAAGTCAACAAAAAAAGTGCATGCTATTGAAAGCAAAAGTTGTGAAGACACTCCTTTATTTTTGGGCTCAGTGGATGCAGGATTAGAACCGTGGTTTGCTGATTTGACTGTTAGAAACCATAAAATCCGGTTCAAAATAGACACTGGAGCTGATGTCTCAGTTATCCCTGCACAAATCTACCACACCATCACAGATGGCGCCACACAGCTAGCCAAACCCGACAGACCATTATTTGGCCCTGGTCGTATGCCTTTATCAGTGTTAGGCAAATACAAAGAGTCACTTTGTAAAGGCAAGCATGTGATTGAAGAAGACGTCTATGTCGTCAATGACTTGAATGTAGCTTTATTAAGCAGACCTGCAAGTGTTAAGCTCAAGCTAGTCTACAGAGCTGACAGCATAGACAAGTCAAAAATGGAAGTGGCTTACCCAAAATTGTGTCAAGGGCTAGGAATGATGCAGCGGCCATACACAATCAAGCTCAGAGCTGAGGAAACTCCATACTCCTTGTCTACACCAAGGCGAGTCCCGATTCCTCTTCTACATAAAGTCAAAGAGGAGCTCAAAAGAATGGAGGAAAAAGGAGTCATAACAAGAGTAGAAGAACCGACTAACTGGTGTTCAGGTATGGTTCCTGTGCCTACAAAAAATGGCTCAGTGCGCATATGTGTTGATTTCACTCGTCTCAACGAAGCAGTTTGTAGGGAACGATATATTCTGCCTTCAGTAGAGCAAACAATTGGTTCCCTAGCAGGAGCAAAAGTCTTCAGTAAGTTGGACGCCAACCGGGGATTTTGGCAGATTCCATTATCTCCCGAGTCTTCCTTGTACACCACGTTTATCACTCCCTTTGGTCGCTTCTACTTCAACAGATTGCCCTTTGGCATAGCGTCAGCCCCAGAACATTTCCAGCGGCGCATGTCAATGATCATCGAGGGTCTTCAAGGAGTGGTGTGTCACATGGACGACGTCCTTGTTTGGGGGAAAGACCAGCAAGAGCACGACAACAGGCTTCACTCTGTTCTCCACAAGCTCCAACAAGCAGGAGTCACTCTTAACATGGACAAGTGTGAGCTGAGCAGAGGTGAGGTAAAGTTCCTTGGTCACATTTTGTCAGCTGATGGAGTACAGCCAGACCCAGACAAAGTCAAAGCTGTCATGGCCATGAGAGAGCCAAATAATATTGGTGAGGTGCGCAGTTTCCTCGGGATGCTAAATCAATTGGGGAAATACATTCCTGGCCTTGCGGAAAAAGACAAGCCATTGAGGGATCTTCTGTCAAAGAAAAATCAGTGGGCCTGGGGGTGTGCACAGCAAAAAGCGTTTGATCAGCTTAAAACTGTCCTCACATCACCACCAGTTTTGACTCTTTACGACCCTAACAAAGAGCTGAAATTGTTGGCAGACGCCTCTTCATTTGGTTTCCGAGACTTCCTTGTCGGGAGACATTTCGCTATGGAAACCGACCACAAGCCACTCATCAGCCTGCTTTCTCATCAGGCACTCACCGAGCTTCCTCCCAGAATCCAGCGGTTCCGACTCAGACTAATGAGGTACTGCTACACCATCTCACACACACCTGGCAAATCCTTGTTCACGGCCGACCATCTTTCACGCTCACCAGTGAGTCAAAACGTCAATATAACACAGACTGACAAAGATTTAATGGAAGACACAAACATCTACATTGATGAGGTCATCAATAACATGCCCACCAGTTCATTGTACATGGAAAAACTGAGAAAGCAACTGCAAGAAGACAGTGCGTGCTCGGAAATAATGTATTTCTGTCAGAATAAATGGCCTGACCGCAGCAAACTCACAGGTCCCGCAAAAGCTTATTGGCCTGACAAAGCTTTACTCACTGTTCATGATGGAATTTTGCTCAGAGGTTCCAGACTGGTTATTCCCACAGCAATGCGCAACTCAGTCCTCAACGCTCTACACGAGGGACATCAAGGAGTGACCAGATGCAGAGAGCGGGCCAAAGAAACAGTTTGGTGGCCAGGTATAAGCAGCCAATTAAATGAACTGATCAAAAACTGCAACATTTGCATCAAAGAACGTGTTAACTCTGTTGAACCACTGATGTCCGGCGAGCTACCTGAGAGACCTTGGCAGAAAGTAGGTTCTGATCTATTTACATTTGAACGGGACTGTTTCCTGTTAGTTGTGGACTATTACTCAAGATTTGTTGAGATTGCCAAACTAAGTCCCACACGTTCCCAGGATGTTATTGTTCATCTTAAATCAATTTTTGCCAGGCATGGCGTGCCAGAATTTTTTTTCAGTGACAATGGCCCTCAGTACACCAGTCAGGAGTTCAAGAACTTCGCGAAAGCTTACGGGTTCACTCATACAACCAGCAGCCCTGGTTTCCCGCAGAGCAACGGTGAGGCTGAGCGTCATGTACAGACTGTGAAAAATATGCTCAAAAAGGCTGAGGATCCATATTTAGCGCTGTTGGCTTACAGAGCTACACCGCTTGCGAATGGTTTCAGTCCAGCTCAGCTTCTGATGGGCAGAAGACTACGCACACCAGTGCCACAGCATCCATCTCTTCTATCCCCTGAACTTCCAGACAGCATCATCGTCGCTGCTAAAGAAAGGGAAAAGAGAGACAAGGACTCGAAGAGATTTAACAGCAGACATCGTGTGAGACATTTGAGTAAACTCATCCCAGGTCAACAAGTCTGGATTACAGATGCAAGATCCAGAGGAACAGTGGTTTCTTCTCATTCAACTCCACGTTCTTACATTGTGGATGGTCCTACCGGCACCATTAGAAGAAACAGGCACCATCTTGTTCCTTTTTCAGAGACTCCAGCGCGACCACCTCGCACGTCGAGCCCGAGCACACCACCTCAACAGCGTGAGTTTACAGTGACTTCCCCAAGATGCCCGAAGTCATCGATTCCACAGACTCCCACGTCACACTCTCCTGTGACACCCACACGTGCAGGCGGATACATTACGAGGAGTGGGAGAGAGGTGAGAAAACCTCAAAGACTGGACTTATGATAAGAAAAAGGTTGGAGATTGATTGTTCGATTCAAGTGTTAAATGCTGTTTACATTATTTGCTTCCTGAAAGATTGAAGAAATTATTTTGATATTCTACATTGTGAAACCTGAAAATGCAATATTGTGAGTTATTGTGCATGTATGAGTCCTTGAAAGAGAATACCGATTATTCTAGAAATTGCAATGTTACAGGTGTAATTTATGTTTCCACTTTTCAGAAAGGGAGATGTGGTATAAACTACCATGCTTTTATTTTGATATGTAACAGGAAGTGCTGTACCGGATGTCGTGTTTGTATATGCGTGTGCTTGACAAATATATGTCCGGCTGGTTGCCGAGTTGCTGGTCGTGAATAAAGCCAACGTTCTATTCAAAACCGACTGTATTCAATAAACCCATAATACGACAGTACACCATGCTAGCAACGGGCTGGACCCCCTTTTGCCTTCAGAACTGCCTCAATTCTTCGTGGCATAGATTCAACAAGGTGCTGGAAGCATTCCTCAGAGTTTGGTCCGTATTGACATCACACAGTTGGTGCAGTTTTGTCGGCTGCACATCCATGATGCGAATCTCCCGTTCCACCACATCCCAAAGATGCTCTATTGGATTGAGATCTGGTGACTGTGGAGGCCATTTGAGTACAGTGATCTCATTGTCATGTTCAAGAAACTGGTCTGAAATGATTCCAGCTTTATGACATGGCGCATTATCCTGCTGAAAGTACCCATCGGAAGTTGGGTACATTGTGGTCATAAAGGGATGGACATGGTCAGCAACAATACTCAGGTAGGCGGTGGCGTTCCAAAGATCCTCAATTGGTACCAAGGGGCCCAAAGAGTGCCAAGAAAATATTCCTCACATCATTACACCTGAACCGTTGATACAAGGCAGGATGGATCCTTGCTTTCATGTTGTTGACACCAAATTCTGACCCTACCATCCGAATGTCGCAGCAGAAATCGAGACTCATCAGACCAGGCAACGTTTTTCCAATCTTCTATTGTCCAATTTCGATGAGCCTGTGCAAATTGTAGCCTCAGTTTCCTGTTCTTAGCTGAAAGGAGTGGCACCCGGCGTGGTCTTCTGCTGCTGTAGCCCATCTGCCTCAAAGTTCGACGTACTGTGTGTTCAGAGATGCTCTTCTGCCTACCTTGGTTGTAACGGGTGTTTATTTGAGTCACTGTTGCCTTTCTATCAGCTCGAACCAGTCTGGCTATTCTCCTCTGACCTCTGGCATCAACAAGGCATTTCCTCCCACAGAACTGCCGCTCACAGGATATTTTTTCTTTTTCAGACCATTCTCAGTAAACCCGAGAGATGGTTGTGCGTGAAAATCCCAGTAGATCAGCAGTTTCTGAAATAACAGTGATACCTCAGCTCACGAACATAATTGGTTCCCAGAAAGTGTGTGTAAGGCGAAAAGTTCGTCTTCCGAACATTTATTTCCCATAAGAAACCATTAAAATGAGAATAATCCGTTCCCAGGTCCCCATAAAACATAATTTTCTACTAAATAAGCCTTAAAACTACACAAAAATATACCTTATTTTATGTATAA
Organism: Corythoichthys intestinalis; assembly: GCF_030265065.1. Lineage (NCBI taxonomy): Eukaryota > Metazoa > Chordata > Actinopteri > Syngnathiformes > Syngnathidae > Corythoichthys > Corythoichthys intestinalis. The sequence continues at coordinate 65,335,027 of NC_080397.1, forward strand.
TAAATGTGCTATTGTATTATAATTAAAGAAATAAACTGTACTGTATAATAAAGTCGTTTTATTTACCTTTGTGATGGTAGTTGATGGCTTGATGGAATGGAGTGGGAGGAGGAGGGAGGAAGGGAGGGAGTTACTGTTTGGAAGGAGAGTGTTACCGGCAAAGTGCGCAGTTAGCGTAGACTCCACTGCTGTGCCCCCCACATGCTTTTGGTTGTTAATAAAAGCCATCCGACGCCTCTGGGTGTTTGTATGCACGCCGTCACCTTTCTGGAGAGGAAATCGGGCGAACCGAAGACAACCGACGACAACGATCCAACGTGACTCGCCGGTCCACTTCTCACTACGGTGGGAAGCTGAAAGCACCGCCAATTACCAGTCGAGGGCGAATTGGTAACACGAGTCACCTTCCATAAGGACTGTAGGTAACTCTTTTTCGGTCCCATAATAGCAAAAGTACACTCAAAATGGTCCAAAATGTCTATCAAACACAAACCACGTCCGCACTCAACGAAAGTGAGGGGACGAACTGGGACGCCGTGAGCGTGCGTCAGCTTCTCGTGGCGCTTTTCGACCGCGTGAATTGGTTCGTCCGCCGAAAACTAGTTCGTCAGCAGAGACTATATGCTCGCGAATTTAATGTTCTTGAGGCGAAAAGTTCGTGAGCTTAAGCGTTCGTGAGCTGAGGTATCACTGTACTCAGACCAGCCCTTCTGGCACCAACAACCATGCCACGTTGAAAGTCACTCAAATCACCGTTCTTCCATATACTGGTGCTTGGTTTGAACTGCAGGAGATTGTCTTAAACCATGTCTACATGCCTAAATGCACTGCACTGCACTGAGTTTCTGCCATGTGATGGGCTGATTAGAAATTAAGTGTTAACGAGCAGTTGGACAGGTGTAAAGTGGCCGGTGAGTGCCATTAATACAGGAAACGAGTGGAGCCTCGTTAGAAGAAGTTAGACCTATTTGACAGCCAGAAATCTTGCTTGTTTGTAGGTGACCGAATACTTATTTTCCACTCCAATTAGGAAATAAATTCTTTAAAAATCCAACAATGTGATATTGTTTTTTTTTCCACATTCTGTCTCTCATGGTTGAGGTTTACCCATGTTGACAATTACAGGCCTCTCTAATCTTTTCAAATAGGAGAACTTGCACAATTAGTGGTTGACTAAATACTTATTTGCCCCACTGTATTCAATATATACTATGTGGCAATACAGTTGTGGTCAAAAGTTCACATACACTTGTGAAGAACATAATGTCATAGCTCTCTTGAGTTTCCAGTTATTTCTACAACTCTGATTTTTCTCTGATAGAGTGATTGGAACAGATATTTCTTTGTCACAAAAAACGTTTGGTTCTTTTATGACTTTATTATGGGTGAACAGAAAAAAGTGATCAAATCTGCTGGGTCAAAAATATACATAGAGCAGCGCTAATATTTGGTAACATGTCCCTTGGCCATTTTCACTTCAATTAGGCGCTTTTGGTAGCCATCCACAAGCTTCTGGTTGAATCTTTGACCACTCCTCTTGACAGAATTGGTGCAGTTCAGTCAAATTTGATGGCTTTCTGACATGGACTTGTTTCTTCAGCATTGTCCACAAGTTCTAAATGGGATTTTGGGAAGGCCATTCGAAAACCTTAATTCTAGCCTGATTTAGCCATTCCATTACCACTTTTGATGTGTGTTTGGGGTCATTGTCCTGTTGGAACACCCAACTGCGCCCAAGACCCAATCTTCGGGCTGATGACGTTAGGTTATCTTGAAGAATTTGAAAGTAATCCTCCTTCTTCATTAGCCCATTTACTCTCTGTTAAGCACCAGTTCCATTAGCAGCGAAACAGCCCCACAGCATAATACCACCACCACCGTGCTTGACGGTAGGCATGGTGTACTTGGGGTTAAAGGCCTCACCTTTTCTCCTCCAAACATATTGCTGGGCACTGTGGCCAAACAGCTCGATTTTTGTTTCGTCTGACCACAGAACTTTCCTCCAGAAGGTCTTATCTTTGTCCATGTGATCAGCAGCAAACTTCAGTCGAGCCTTAAGGTGCCGCTTTTGGAGCAAGGGCTTCCTTCTTGCACGGCAGTCTCTCAGTCCATGGAGATGCAAAACACGCTTGACTGTGGACACTGTGTTCCAGCAGCTTCTAATTCTTGGCAGATCTGCTTTTTGGTGATTCTCGGTTGAATCTTCACCCTCCTGACCAATTTTCTCTCAGCAGCAGGTGATAGCTCGCGTTTTCTTTCTGATCGTGGGAGTGACAAAACAGTGCCATGCACTTTATACTTACAAACAATTGTTTGCACTGTTGCTCTTGAGACCTGCAGCTGCTTTGCAATGGCTCCAAGTGACTTTCCTGACTTGTTCAAGTCAATGATTCGCTTTTTCACATCCATGTATGTATATTTTTGACCCAGCAGATTTGATCACTTTTTCTGTTAACCCATAATAAAGTCATAAAAGAACCAAACTTCATGAATGTTTTTTGTGACAAAGTAGTATCTGTTCCAATCACTCTATCGGAGAAAAATCAGAGTTGTAGAAATAACTGGAAACTCAAGAGAGCCATGACATTATGTTCTTCACAAGTGTATGTAAACCTTTGACCACAATTGTATATACTAAGGCGGAAAAGACTCAGGTGACTTGAAGTTTCGCTCTAAGACCCCCAATTTGGCCAAATTTCAAAATTGTCCGATATGCATGTGTGATACATCATTGGAAAGCCTAAAATCTCAATTTTGTGGGGGAAGAAAAACTTTGGACAGGAGGGCTTTTTTTTTTTTTAAAAAAACAGCAAAACCCTATCTGGAGGTGAGAGCACGCCAGAGCAGAATTACAGACCCTATGAATTTAATGCGATATAATCGTGTACTTACCTTGTTTCGATCCAAAAACTCCATGTCGCATACATCACTAAGTGTCAAGACACAGCTGTGAATGGCCACAGCTGGATTTTATGGGTGAAACACGATAATATAACAAGGGTCTTGATGCAGAAATCGCAGACATCGAGATTTTCATTTTCATATATTTACCTTTTTAAACCTTTTTTTTTTTTTCCTCAATTGTTCTTTATTTGTATCGATTATTTATCATCTAACATATCGGGGAAAATGCGAAACAAAAACAAAAAATACAATTTAGCGAAAGTTATGATGTCGATATCCGTGACTTTTATACAGACGTCAATTTTTTCACTGTGATGTAATTTCTTTAAAGGTTTAACATACGCGAGTAAATAAAATATTAGACATGAATGAATGATTCAAAGCTAAAAATGACAGACATTTTGAATAATATACTTTCCTTGTTGTCATGGCTGGGTTGAAACAAAAACGGTTGCGCGACGTCTAAACGGGGGTTTCCAGGGTAAAACGGGCAAATTAAAAATAGTTCGCGCCATGAATCTGCTATGGCAGCATATAGACATATTGTTCTATCAAACAACAGTTGTTTTGGCTTAAAATACAGCAGTTTCTTTTAAAGAGGAGTGCAAGAGCAGAAACTGCTTTTTCTCAGTCTTATCTGTGTTTTCTGCCATATATTTTTTATGGCACACTTTATATACAATAAAGTGATATAGGCATCTTTGAGTGATCTTCGAGTAAAATTCAAATATTTCAAGGCCGGGCCGAGTGTCCTCTTTTTTGGAAATCAAAATATGGACACCCTATGGTAACTCCTACCTGCCCCCTGTGATGGTACACATCGGGATTGCATGCGTCGATCTCTGCTGCGAAGTTGAAGTTCTCTTTGGCAGCCAAGTGTAGGACATCCTGTCTGCACAGGATCCCACGCTTGATGAGAGCGTTGGCACGCAGCTGCGGACAACCATGGATAAGAAAATTAATCATCAGGTGTATGAGGAAGCATTTTAAATAGGATTTGACCCAGTGCTTTATAAGGCTGGCAGGCCACCATGCTTAGATGTTGGGGCTTTGGGCAGAGGCGTAGCAAGGGTCCCCGGGGGCCCCAGGCAACATGGGGCCCTTTGAGCATGTGCAAGTAAGGGGGACAGTTGGACTTGGAGCTAGGGTTGTTCCGATCATGTTTTTTTGCTCCCGATCCGATCCCGATCGTTTTAGTTTGGGTATCTGCCGACCCCGATATTTCCCGATCCGATTGCTTTTTTTGGCTCCCGATTCAATTCCAATCATTCCCGATAATTTTTCCCGATCATATACATTTTGGCAATGCATTAAGAAAAAAATGAATAAAACTCGGACGAATATATACATTCAACATACAGCACATAAGTACTGTATTTGTTTATTGTGGCAATAAATCCTCAAGATGGCATTTACATTATTATCATTCTTTCTGTGAGAGGCATACACGGATAGAAAGACTTTGTGTATTGTGACTAAATACTGCCATCTAGTGTATTTGTTGAGCTTTCAGTAAATTATACTGCAGCATGCCCCAAGGCATGATGGGAAAATGGAACCATGATGGGAAGTAAAACCATGACTGTGAGTCGTGCTAACAATGCATATATCATCTCTGCTTTGAGAAAAAATTTAAGGTGCCTACACAAAACCCATTACCACATTGCTTCCCATGATAATTCTACTTGTACGGAGAGGATTTGTAAAGTTATAGTCAAGTCAAGAATGGTATGAAAGACTACCATAATTCACTCTACTCATTAAGCACAGCCTTTGGCTCTCTATGTAGGTAAAACGGCGTCACAACAGATAGAATATGACAATGAGTGAGAGGGGCATATAATTCAAATATTAATAGCTTTTAAATATTGAAACATGACACATTTATCAATTCATTACTTACCACCGCCATCAGGATATTTATGATAATCCTACATTAAGCCTAATCTAAAGACTCTGTATGAGTGTAGCATATTATGTCTGTAACTTTAAATACAAATAGAAAACGATCTAATTAAAAAATATATATATATCAAACAAAGGCATGGCCGATATTTTTTTGCCGATTCCGATACTTTGAAAATGACGTGATCGGACCCGATCGATCGGGCTCCCTATCGATCGGGTCATCTCTACTTGGAGCAATAGCATATTTAATAAAAGTCTAATAACGCCTCGCTCTCATAGAGTGCTTTTTAGGACACTCAAAGTGCCCCCCCCCCCCAATTGCATTATTCATTCACTCCACACTCAGTGGATGTAAGCTTTCTATTGTAACCACAGCTGCCCTGAGGGAGACTGACACTTTCTGAAAAACTTCCCAGATGAAAATGTATATATTAAGTTTTTCTTTCTTTTTTTCGATTCCCAGACGGATAACTTCTCTTGATTTTGCCAATTAAAAAAAGGCCCGATCGCCGCCCACTCTCACTCTGAGTCACATGACACACATACAGTGCCTTGCAAAAGTATTCGGCCCCCTTGAACCTTGCAACCTTTCGCCACATTTCAGGCTTCAAACAAAGATATAAAATTGTAATTTTTTGTCAAGAATCAACAACAAGTGGGACACAATCGTGAAGTGGAACAAAATTTATTGGATAATTTAAACTTTTTTAACAAATAAAAAACTGAAAAGTGGGGCGTGCAATATTATTCGGCCCCCTTGCGTTAATACTTTGTAGCGCCACCTTTTGCTCCAATTACAGCTGCAAGTCGCTTAGGGTATGTTTCTATCAGTTTTGCACATCGAGAGACTGACATTCTTGCTCATTCTTCCCTGCAAAACAGCTCGAGCTCAGTGAGGTTGGATGGAGAGTGTTTGTGAACAGCAGTCTTCAGCTCTTTCCACAGATTCTCGATTGGATTCAGGTCTGGACTTTGACTTGGCCATTCTAACACCTGGATACGTTTATTTTTTAACCATTCCATTGTAGATTTGGCTTTATGTTTTGGATCATTGTCCTGTTGGAAGATAAATCTCCGTCCCAGTCTCGGGTCTTGTGCAGATACCAACAGGTTTTCTTCCAGAATGTTCCTGTATTTGGCTGCATCCATCTTCACGTCAATTTTAACCATCTTCCCTGTCCCTGCTGAAGAAAAGCAGGCCCAAACCATGATGCTGCCACCACCATGTTTGACAGTGGGGATGGTGTGTTCAGGGTGATGAGCTGTGTTGCTTTTACGCCAAACATATCGTTTTGCATTGTGGCCAAAAAGTTCAATTTTGGTTTCATCTGACCAGAGCACCTTCTTCCACATGTTTGGTGTGTCTCCCAGGGGGCTTGTGGCAAACTTTAAACAAGACTTTTTATGGATATCTTTGAGAAATGGCTTTCTTCTTGCCACTCTTCCATAAAGGCCAGATTTGTGCAGTGTACAACTGATTGTTGTCCTATGGACAGACTCTCCCACTTCAGCTGTAGATCACTGCAGTTCATCCAGAGTGATCATGGGCCTCTTGGCTGCATCTCTGATCAGTTTTATCCTTGTTTGAGGAGAAAGTTTGGAAGGACGGCCGGGTTTTGGTAGATTTGCAGTGGTCTGATGCTCCTTCCATTTCAATATGATGGCTTGCACAGTGCTCCTTGAGATGTTTAAAGCTTGGGAAATCTTTTTGTATCCAAATCCGGCTTTAAACTTCTCCACAACAGTATCTCGGACCTGCCTGCTGTGTTCCTTGGTTTTCATAATTCTCTCTGCACTTTAAACAGAACCCTGAGACTATCACAGAGCAGGTGCATTTATACGGAGACTTGATTACACACAGGTGGATTCTATTTATCATCATCGGTCATTTAGGACAACATTGGATCATTCAGAGATCCTCACTGAACTTCTGGAGTGAGTTTGCTGCACTGAAAGTAAAGGGGCCGAATAATATTGCACGCCCCACTTTTCAGTTTTTTATTTGTTAAAAAGTTTAAATTATCCAATAAATGTTGTTCCACTTCACGATTATGTCCCACTTGTTGTTGATTCTTGACAAAAAAATTAAATTTCATATCTTTATGTTTGAAGCCTGAAATGTGGCGAAAGGTTGCAAGATTCAAGGGGGCCGAATACTTCTGCAAAGCACTGTACATATTTGCGCAGTAAAATGAACACAAAGGTGGTAGTGGTTGAGTGCGCGCTGCGTGCGGTCATCTTGGCCATAACAGTGGCGAAAACTAAGCACTTTACACTCATATGGATGTACAACATCATTTTAAGATGCTAAACTAACACCTTCCCTCTTAAAGCAAATGTGCAATGCGAGTATAATAAAAAGGAAGCTCTCCTCGACGCAGCGAGAATGAGTGGGATCAACCAGCCGACGTAACAGGAAAAACACAAAACGGTTGCGCTGATAACGGTTCTAACTTATCATAAGAACTTTATGGCATGAAGAGGAAATACTTACATTCGTTCATAGACACACAGATTAATCCTCTACCAGGTGGGGTGGCAGTCCTCTGCTCGAAATGCGCACCTTACGCCTATTCTCATTCTCAGAATATGCAGCGCTTGTGACGTAGGACAATAACAGGACTAGTTGCTATGGGAACGTACGCAGTGGCATACCGCATACCCGTAGAACCTTGCTAAAAGGAGCATTAAAATTGCTAATAAAACCTTTTAGGATTATTTTAGATGCATATGTTTTATTTTTCTCATATAGTATTCAACGAGGAATACGATAGACCCATTAATAGACTTTCTCGAAAAAAATCACAATTTCTTTAAGTAGTCACATGAATAATGAGGTGGCCTGTGAAAACCAACATAAAATATTATCGCAAGGACTTTTCTTTATGTTTTTAATGAATCACTCCTTGCATGTACATGCAGTGCTAAACTATTTGGGCTTGCTTAACCCTTGAACACTGAACGTGTCTGCAACGACGCATTTACGCATATCGTCCGTGAAGCTTTGTCACCCTGTAATTACATCACTCACGTGCCGCTGGTTGGTCTCAATTGAAAGTGCGGAAGTTGATGTCCAAACCAGTTTTTATTTTAAGTCAATCGGCCAAGAAAAACGGGAGATAATGTCATTTGAGTTTTATACTTTTATTGCACTAATAAATATGCATTAAAATGCTGCATGGACCATGTATCCATCTCCAACATTTCTTGTCCTTTTTCAAAACCGAAAGCAGCACAAAAGACTACTTATCCCAAGAGTCGTGATGTCAAGAAGGACGAACCGAATGTGATTATTTTTAATAAATTTCCGAGCGAGGTGCCAACTATAGACCCTACTCACATGACGTCACAACCACGCCCCCGCGCCATATTGTCCGTCAACTCGTCGTTGTTGATGCATTACCGCTACGTAAATTCCTCCTATTATAGCGTGTTTTTCTGCTCGTTAACATTAATAATCAAAATGGTGAAGGCGTGTGTGGCGGTCGGTTGCAATAACAGAAGCTAGACAGAGAGACTTCAGGTTCTACCGTATTCCGAGAGACCCGGAGAGGAGAGCAAGTTGGACTGCTGCAATTCGACGAGAAAACTGGGCTCCAAACGCTCACCACAGATTATGTAGTCGTCATTTTGTATCTGGTAAAATGCATTTAATATATATTTGGCTGGTTTTGTGCTGACAACCACAATTAAGATCATTGCTAGGCTAATCGCCGACAACATACCGTTTCAAATTCAAGATGCTTATTTCTTCCACCATCTTTATTTTTTGAATAATATTTAGCTGGTAACAAGTGAAAGAAGCTGGCCTCGTCTACGTATCATCGCTTAAACAGGGGTGTCCAAACTTTTTGCAAAGGGGGCCAGATTTGGTGTGGTAAAAATGTGGGGGGCTACCTGGGCTGATTTACGTAGAACAATACATTTAAAGAAATTTTAGCAAGCCCTTCTGTGTGTCACATTTGCTTTATTATTATTATTATTTTTAATTCATAATTTCAACAATCTCGCCTTTGTGGCGTTGTCTTTCGACCCTCGGGCTCTTGCGAAATACTGCTGCTGTGAAATTAAATTAGCTTCAAGTGCCTATAATTTCTCGCTGCGTATCTTCCCTGTGATGTTGTCGTACATGTCTTGTTCGGTAATATTATCGCGTCACATCGAACTCTTTGAAAACAGCGACTGTCTCTTTGCAAATGAGGCAGACACAGTTGTTGCATGTTTTATTGAAGAATTAGTCCAATATCCACTTATTCTTGAAGCGTCGGCCATCGCAGTCAACGTTTTTTTTTTAAATTGATTGTCACCATTTCAGAAAATTGGGTCACACGTGGTAATGTTGCTTAGAGTGCTGCTCTAATTAAAATTATTAAATTGAGTAGGGTCTATTGAAAGGGAGGCATGCAAAGCAAGCAACGGCGGGTTGCAAGCGACTTTGAAATGTGCAGAATGAAACTAAAACTACATTTAGCACAAGCTAATGCATTATTTCAGTAACTCAAGGAAGAAGATGAGTCGTATTTGTCGTTGTTTTCCTCTGATGAATCGGCGTCTCGGCGAGTAGAAGTGACAGTAGCGCGCAAACGGCGAAAGAGTAGGCTGTGTGACATTGTGTGTGACGCAGCTCCGTGACCTGTTCAAGAAGCTTTATTGAGTGCGCAAAAAAAAAAAAAAAAAAAAACACTTTATTGGGTGGCATGCCTGAAAAATTTGGATTGAACTACTTGTCAATATTTTTGAAAAACCTTTTTTCAATGTTATATATTTTTTTTCTTCACTATAATCTTCAATTTTTATGTAGATGTGTGTTCGAGAAGCTTGATTGCATGTACGTATATACTTTTGATAAGGTGATGGGTACAACACCTAACTTCACAAAGAGATATCTTCCAAACCCTTTTTGTGTTAAATGATATATATACATTTTTTTCTCACTATTTTGCACAATACATAACCTGTTTTGACCATAGTATGTGTAAAGGCCAAAAACGCCTATTACCATACCTGCTGTTTGTGTTGAATTGTCAAACATAAAACAATTCAATCTTATTTTTTTCTATTGAATGTTTATCCTAACAAGTTGCATAAATATTATCAAGCTTCAAAACGTTTGGTCGAGCACGTTTGGTTGTCAATGGGACGTCAACATTACAAATTTTGAAAAAAGATTTTGGGATTTTTTTTTGTCTCTTTGGGTCCAAAATGTGGATTATAATTGGTCAGTGAAGAAAACAACAGTTTAGACATGAAGTTCAAGGTGTCTTGAAAAAAGGGACCCAATTTGGCCATTGTAAACAATTGTTTCTTTGAAATATAAAGGCAACATCAAATGCATGCAAATTCGGCCAAAATAGGCTTAGGTGTTAAAGGGTTAAACATGTATGCTCATTGGAACTGATAAGAGAATTGTTAGTTATCTGCCAAATGATTCCATAGCGTTGAATCACTCCCAATACTTGTCGCTACGACAGTGTGGTGAAGCTGAGTGTGCTAAATCTTTGTGTGCTAAATCTGTTGATCCTCTGGGGGCCTCTGCTGACTGGGGGTCCTAGGCAATTACCTGCGTATGCCTAATGGGACGCTACGCCTCTGGCTTTGGGTAGATTTAGTGTCTCTGCCTACTAGGAGAAGTGTGCTACTATATAACAACACTCTTGAATAAAGTGTAGCAGTCCGCGTTTATCGTGGATTGCCAAAGCGTCATAGTGCTAGCATTCCCACGGCATCATTTGTGAGAAGGCGAGCTAATCACCAGTAAAGGCTGACAAGATGTTTTATGATAATACAGAAGAAGAATTTGAGGCTAACCATTTTTTTGTTATGAATAAACAGCCACATTTTGCGCTGACGAAGTTGCTATGCTAGCGAGTCGCTTGCTGTGTTCGTGAGGCATTATCGGGATTTTATTGCTAAAGAAGACTAATGATTCCTACCACGACAGAAGAACAAGTTAAAGCTAGCCATGAGTAGTTTGAGAGATTTAAAAAGAAAGGACATCCACATTATGTTACAACGAAGCTGCCATGGTAGCGCTAGCACTTACAGCCTTTAACTCCAAGTTAGTATGGAGATTTTAAAGTGCCTACGACAGGAGTAATTTTAAATAGCATTCTTATGTGAATTAGAATCATTTTGAGACGATTTGACTATATACAACAATTTGGCAAAGCGCAAATGACGAGGAATTAAGTCTTTTAATCCGCCGTTTAGCCACGCCTACCATTAAAGGGCTCTAGCTTCCACAACAAGAGAATGACGTCGGCGGGGTCATCGTTTCATCTGATTTAGAATTCAGCCCATAGAAGAGGAATTATTCAGCAAGAGGAAAATGCGACGAAGAGAGTCGCGAAACGTCATTGTTTCTGTCTCTCTACTTCAATATTTTTACAGGATATTCTTTTTATCCAAGTATTTTTTCCCCGATGGCTAAATAAATGGTATGGTCATGACAAATAACAGACTTGTGCTAAACGGAATATGAAATATTAAAAATGCATTTATTCAGTACGACATGGCAAAATTATTCATGGTCAAAACTGTCGACTTCACCTTTACTGTTGCACCTCCCGAACGATATTTTATGCCACCGGAATTAGTCCGGCTTTTGTCATTTCCCTGCCCCGACTTAGGACAGCGTATACAAACCAGGAGGCGTGACAGCTAGCCGACATGCTAACACGAACCGAGTGATGTTTCAAAGTCTATTCTCGGCTTTCGAAGCAAAAAAAATCACTCAAAACTACCCGGCATCATATCACACGGCGGCGGGGTTGTCGATTGTCTTCGCCGATCGGCAACCTGCCCGGCAGCGAGCAAGTTACAGCTTGTCCCCTGCTGCGGGCAGGAGAGCATGTTTGCCGGGGAAGCAGCTGGACAATTTCTGCCGGACAAACCGGCCGATGTCGGAGGAGCGCGTCGCTGCAATATCGTCAACACGAATATGGCGTAAAATAATGCTTAACTACACGGTGAAGACGTAAACAGTGAGAGAGCAGTTGTTGTGCAGCTAACATGGCAGGATGTTTGTGAGGAGAACTTTCTACATGTCCATCCATGATCGAACGTAAGTACCGTATTGGCCCGAATATAAGATGGTGTTTTTTGCATTAAAGTAAGAATGAAAACCTGGGGGACGTCTTATAACTGCGGCCTAAAAAAAACAAAACAAAAAAAACTGTGGCCTAGACATATACCCATTCACGACGCTGGATGGTGCCAGTCATCAATGAATCGAATGCTGAACGCGACTCCGGCGGCCAAAGCGAACCCCTGACAGTTAGACAGTTAGACTTCACTTTGATAATTAATGCAGTTATTGCAATTTTGTTTTATCACAATATTTTTTTCTTATTTATATTTCAAAAACCAGAAGCCATTCATTTATGAATTTGATTGCACTTTAGTTTACATATTTAAATGTTAAATGTTTAAATGTTCAGATATTAAGTTTTGAATGCGAAATTAAATGCCTTCTCTCAAATATATTGTTATAATCATTTGTTTCAGATGTATTGTAATTATTTTCTGTATAAAAATTAATTTGGTGTTCAAAAAGTCTTTTTTCAAACTTGAGTCTTGAAAAAGAGGGGGTCGTCTTATAATCGGGGTCGTCTTATATTCGGGCCAATACGGTAATTAGTTTATTTAAAGAAAGTTTGTCGTGTTTACTTTGTAATCGCTATATTCATACAAAGTTTCTGATCGGGTGGAAATTTTGACAAAATTCCGGGCGCACAAAGAGGGCAATAAGCCGAGTGTAGCGCTCTCCCAGTGGGGGGCGGTGCGACAAGCCACCAGTCGTCGGCCGAGTGCCATTCTCGGCTGACAAGGAGCATGTCAGCCACAAAATGCAAGCCACATCCGTATTAAAACGTGTGCCATGATCCCAGTATTTGACATAATACAAAACACGATGTTTACTCACTTCTTCGTAAGTCCAATGGTCCCACAGTTGTAGCACATTTGTTTTGACTGATCTCGGGGTGTATGGGAACTTTCTGAAACCCAAAAAGGCTCACACACCTCTCCCTGGTGCAGTTACAAAAGCCTGCAGCCATTTGGCTGGCGTGATGCGAAAAATAAAAAAAAAAACTGCAAAATCAGCTGAATCCACAGTCCATCTACATGCTGTAAAGCAATGCTGTATTGTGAGATGCTGACCCGAGTGACGTCACATTCGCATTCGTCCTAAACCCGAGACTGGAGCCGGAAGTAACTCATTTTCATGGCGCGGGATTCAAAAATTGAACATATTCGATCGCTTTCACACACATCCTAGCAGTCCATTTCATTCATAATCATAAAACACCACGTGAAGTATGAAATAAACATGCTTTTTGGTGTCATACGCACTTTCAGACAACTGATGGCTATAATCAAAGGAGTTAAGGTAAAGCTTGTCTTCTTCATATTTGTAGCAACCGGTTTTTTTGTTGTTGTTTTTTTTAAAAGTGCTTTTGTAGCAGGTTGGACTATTGCAACGGTATATTTATCGGTCTTGATAAAAAAAAATTTAAAAATCAGTCAGGAAGCTGCAGCTAGTACAGAATGCTCACAAATACAAGGAAAATGGACCACATTACACCGGTTTTGAAATCGTTACACTCTAAGGTCGTCTGGAACCGGTCTCCTGCATGTTCCAAGAACAAGAACCAAGCAGAGTGAGAAAGCATTTAGTTATTATGCTTCTTATCTCTGGAAAAAGTTACCTGAAGGTCTGAAGTATGCTCAAACTGTTAGCTCCTTTAAATCAGGGCTAAAAATGCTTTGTTTAGCACTGCATATCCATAAGTGTCTACATATTTCCATCTACTCGCTTTCTATTCCTCTTGTGCTTATCTCCATTACTGATTTAAATTATTAGTACCGTATTCTTCGGACTATACTTTTTTTTTTTTTTTTCATATTTTGGCTGGGGCTTCAACTTATACTCAGGAGCGACTTATGTGTGAAATTATTAACACATTATGATATCATTTCACATGTTATTTTGGTGTTTTGGAGTGACACTGATGGTTTGGTAAACTTGTTAGCAAGTTTTTTACGCTATAGCTATCTGAATAACTCTTAATAGCTATGGCCGCGTTCGCGTTCTGCCTTTGGCAATGTGTGTTCAATTTTATTATTGACTATTTTATATTGAAATGCATGCTTTTAGTTTGTGGCACTTTCACGGCCACGTGGGGGCGCACTCGCACTTGTTCACGTGAAGAGCGCTCACACGCCAGAAGAAGACGGACAGCTACGTAGCTTTGAGTGAGTGGGCGAGTTAGCGAGAGAGAAACACTGCTGCGAACCTACGTTCATCATTTATGCTTTTAAAATATCTCTACAGAGGCAACGCCTGTGTGTATCATCTTTTCTGTTATTGTTGTTGTGTTTTCCACCCGCACACTTAGAGCCAGTGGTGTGGTTGTTTGAACGATGTGCTAGTGCTAGCGAACGCATGCTAACGGTTGCTGTAAGAGCACCTAATTATCATTTACTTACGTTGACGCGAACCTGTTTGGTATCGAGCACCACATTGATTCAGCAAATTATATGGACATCCAGCATCGTCATTTGGGAGTTCGCTGTATAGCCAGGACCGAGCCGTAGCGTCCTGGTGAGGACAGTATATTCGCATTTCGTTGTTTATGCACTGTACACTGTTCATTTATTCAGCATGTTGTTCTCTGTTGTATTTTTATACTAAATTGCCTTTCAAGATGACATATCTGTTCTTTGTGTTGGATTTTATCAAGTAAATTTCCTACAAAAATGCGACTTGTACTCCGGTGCGAATTATATAATTTTTTTCCTCTTCATTGGGCATTTTATGGCTGGTGCGACTTATACACAGGTGTGACTCGTAGTCCGAAAAATAGTAGTAGTTTTTGTTTTATTTTTATTCTATTCGTGATTAAATGCGATTTTTATGTATAATTTCATTTCCTATTTTGATTGTCGTTGTTTTTACGTTCTATTGATTTAAAGTGCATACGACACGAGAAAAAAAGTCTTAAATAGGATTATTATGTTAATTAGAATCGTATTTAGAGACGATTCGACTATATACAACAATTTGGCAAAGCGCAGATGACGAGAAATTTCTTTCTTTTAATCTGCCGGTTACCCACGCCTACCATTATAGGGCTCTAACGTCCACAACAGGTGGATGACGTCAGCGGGAGAAAGGGCTCATGGGATTTACTATTAAGCCCATTGAGGGGCAATTATTCAGAACGAGGAAAACCCGACGAAGACAGCCGCAAAATGTCATTGTTTCAGTCACTCTACTTCAATATTTTTACAGGATATTCTTTTTATCCAATTATTTTTCCCCAATAGCTAAATAAATGGCTTGAGAAGGACCAGTCAGCCCGTTGAGGGGGAATTATTCACAACGAGGAAAACGCGACAAAGAGAGCTGCAAAATGTCATTATTTCTGTCTCTTTACTTCAATATTTTTACAGGATATTCTTTTTATCCAAGTATTTTTCCCCAATTGCTAAATAAATGGCATGGTCATGACAAATAACAGTCTTGTGCTAAATGGAATATGAAATAATAAAAATGCACTTATTCAGGACGACACGGCAAAATTACTCCATAGTGGTCAAAACTGTCGACTTCACCTTTACTGTTGCACCTCCCGAACGATATTTTATGACACCTAAATCGTGCTTCTGTCATTTCCCTTCCCCGGCTTCGGAGAATGTAAACAATGGCAGGCGTGACAGCTAGCTGACATGCTAACCCGAACCTAGTGATGTTTCAAAGTCTTCAAAGTGGAAAATCACACATAACTAGCCCGGAACATTTGACATGACGACTGGCATGTCGATTGTCAACGCTGATCGGCCAACCGCCCGGCGGAGAGCAATTTAAAGCTCGTTCCCCGGAGGAGGGCGGCTGCAGTTGTTGTGCAGCTAACGTGCAGCTAATGTGCATGAGGAGAGCTTTTTACATGCCTAGCAATGATCAAACATAAGTAGTCCTTTATTTAAAGAAAGTTTGTAGTGTTTACTTTGTAATCGCTGTATTCGCGGCTATTTTTAACACAAAGTTGCAATTTCTGATCGGTCAGAAAATTTGACAGAACACCGGGCACATAAAGAGGGCAGTAATCCGAGTAGCCTATAGCCTAACCGATAAAATGCAAGCCACCTACATATTAAAATGATCCCAGTATTTGACATAATACAGAAAACGATCTTTACTCACTTCCTTGTGAGTCCCATGGTCCAACAGTAGTAGGGCTTGTTTTGGCCAATATCCACCGATGAATGGGAACCTTTTGAAACCCCAAAAAGGCGCACACGTTTCTCCCTCGTACACCAAGAGTTTTCTGCAGCCGTTTGGCTGGCGTGATGCGAAAAATAAACGTATTAATCCGCAAAATCAGCCGAATCCTTAGTCCTTCTCATACAACAGTACGGCTGTATAGTGAAGAGGACTCCTTCTACCGTACACGTCACAGCGCCCTCTTTCTCAACTTGAGACTGTTGCCGGAAGTCACTCATTTTCGTTGCGCGGGATTCAAAAAAATAAATATAGCGATCGCTTCCACACACATCCAAGCGGTCCATTTCATTCAGGACTAGGGTTGTCTCGATCCGTTATTTGGCTCGGATGGACTGCTGATATGCGCAAAAAAATGCGCATCGGTATCGGGTCGGCCGACACGGAAATATTCCGATCTAGACCCCTGATCCAGTTTTTTTTTGTGAATTCCAGTCCGGGTTTCCCAGCGCACCGATTTACATAATCCATTCCAGTTTTTTGCTTTGGTTTCCCTAAAATCCCGTCCGCATTTTACGGCACACCTTCAGCACACAGGCATTACCGTCTCCCAATTTACCTCCGTGGCATCTCCTACATTATGACTGCAATGCAAATTTAAAGTTAACCGGTAAAAATGTCAGCTGTCACCTGAGCATCTTGAAATGCTTGTCTTTGTCAAAAAAAAAAATCTCCCCATCATGCTGGGACTGCATCCAGGGCAAACAGCTGAAGGGACTGTGAAGAATAGATGGAGATGGAGCAACAAAGTGTGGAGAAGATTGGAGAGTAGAAGCCATTTTTGGTTTAAAATGGTATTATTTGCACTGATTTTTTAAAAGCCTTGGTACAGTTCAAGAGCAGAAAACAGATGCTGAGTATGGACTTATGTCCATGAAAAGAAATAAAGCCTGCAGTCAGGACAATAAAATAAGATTTGGTACGTAAACTGTAAGAAATAATTTATCGCGCATCACCACATGAAGCAGGATGATAGTATGTTTAGTCCCATTGACTGTATGAATACGTATGTCCTTTTTATTTTAGTTTGGGTCTAGAAAAATGCTGCCCGACCCGGCCCGATCAATTAATTTGATTTGCAAGCCCGAGCCTGCGGGGATGCCATGCGTTGTTGCGTAAACTAAAGCCTGTCTTTTGTAACGAATTTTCACAGTTAAACAAGACTGTAAGATGCATATACAATAAACATTTACATCTGTTATATTTGTGCGTCTGTCCTGTCAGTGGATTTGACATTTTAATCTCTTCGAGTTGGCAGAAAAAACGCAAGTTTTCTCAATGTTTAAATAGTCTACATATTTCTATGATTATTATAAATGCATTTACACAACGAAATAACACTGGAAAAATCCGTTAAATATATTTCTTGTATGAGAGCAAAGCTCCGCATTCGTTTACATTCAGCGATTTCAACAATCAATTTGAACCGTTTCCATACCCCACTCCAAATCGCACCGCATACAGTGTTCTTACACAGATATTCAGCATCACCGATGGAATGCATATATTGTCCCTGGCGAAAGAGCGCACGGACAGGCACACAATCTGCGCGGTTGTGAGGGCCTGACTTCGGCGGGTTACATTAGTTATGTCCGACTCGATCAGCTGGCACAGGTAACGTAGTCCCTCAGCTGAAAATCTATATCTTTCGTGGAGTACATCGTCCGGGTACGCCAGCGGATTCTGGCGGTCCCGAAATACCCGTGCCCTCCGGAGAGAGCCCCTCACAATCCGCGCGCCAATGTCGTATGGGTCGTCCAAGTACACTGTCATTGTCAGGAGGACACGTCCGCGGAGGAGTGCTGTTTAAATAGAGCGTGGTTAATTGGAATCCTGATGTTAAGCAAGATCTAACTCTGACACGACCAGGTTTGGCGTGTGGCGTGTGTTGCCATGGCAACACTTCTCCGTTCCAACATATCCACCTTTCGTAGTCTCGCATAGCCGCGAACTTACGTCGCACGTGATAAAGTTACTCTCAAAGTTACCCTGCTAAGCCAGAAAACCGGCTTCGTAGTATAGGCCACAGGTCTCCAAAACAATTAAAAAGGTCTGTGGCCTATACTGCGAACGGAGTTCAACCTCCCCAGAAGTAATCCTGCTTACCAGCGGGTAACCGGAGTTGACAAAATCTGGTTATCTAGTTTGTGGTCAATCGGTGCTACGACGCCGATTATGAGGTTGATTAGTCAAACCTATGTCAACCCAGTCAGAGTTACTTCGCGTTCACATAAAAGGGGGCGGAGACCAGAGTCAAACACTACTTGTGACGATGGCACTGGCACCTTACGTCACGGAGGAGGAATGCACGATAATCATGCGGAGTTATGAGGGATTAAAATCCACCCTCACTGCGAAATCCAACACCGCTTCAGCGAGTAGAGCGCGACTCATGGTCTGTTGGCAGCGAATTACAGATCGCGTGATTTGTGAATGCGTCAATATGCCAGTTTACTCATGTCCATGGAAAGAAATAAAGCCTGCTGTCAGGACAGTAAAATAAGATTTGGTACGTTAACTGTAAGAAATAATTTATTGTGCATTACCACATGAAGGAGGATGATTGTATGTTTAGTCCCATTGACTGTATGAATATGTATGTCCTTTGAACATCTTCAGAGCAGAGGTTAGATCGGACTTAAAAAAATCCAGCCCGACCCGATCCGTGCCGGTCAATTAACTTGATTTGCAGGCCCAAGCCCTAAACCCTCCCGCAATTTCATGTTATATTTGCGAGGTCTTATGAGAAGAAGGAAATGCTGTAATGCGATGCGTGGTTGCGATTTGTGTGATCACTAGAGGTGGGAATCTTTGGGCAACTAACGATTTGATTACGATTACGGGACTCCGATTTAAATCGATTATTGATGCCCCTCCCCACATTCTTTTTTTAAAAATGTTTTGTGTATTTATTTCAAAAATTGAACAAAAATCCTCTCAGGCTTGAATAAAAAAAGGACTATTTCAGTATCAAGTTAACAGTTCAAAACAGTAAATAAAATACTCAAGTCCCCATTCTGTGTCAGCAGCTTTAAAGGCCAAATGTGAACTAAGGTTGGCCAACCATGTTTTTGAATAATATCAATGGCTAAACAATCATAAGCATATTTTCATTATTTTTTTTAACGCAACCCTTCCAGATTCTTTGTTTAACCCATAGCAACGCCCTTGACAACGAAAATGCTTTTCTTCGGCAATCTTCGGAAATCTTCGGAAATTACGTCACACCTAGACATGCCAGGGAAGTCCACCATAGAAAAGTATTGTTTGTTGCATTGCTTCTCGGTAAGATGCCACGGCGGTGTGTGGCCATGTTTTGTTTTCACTCAAACGAAAAGTTGTATGAGTGGCCAAAGGATAGCAGGGCGCGTAAATGGACATCTTTCGTTCGCACGAAGCGAATGAATTTCATGCCATCATCGAGTAGTGTTCTCTGCTGCAAACACTTGGAAGATGCCTGCTTCCTTAACCGGTCTCCCTTTGATCAAGGATTTGCCAAAAAGTGTGATTTTTGGATAGATGACTGATGACTTTGTCAAAGCAGAGCTGCCAACTGTTGTGGAATGAACAGTATAAGCTAGCGACGTTAGCCAAGGCTATCCCCGATCATAGCTGTTGTTGCGTTCGCTAGGTTAAGCGTGTTTAAATTGTGCGTCATCTACGATCTTGTCCAAAAAGGGTTAATCCACTGTCAATCGGGAAAGGGGTGTGGATGTGCACTTAAGCGGGTCGGTGTCGCGGTAATTCACGGTCACGTTGCAGTAAGAGACACACACCGCCGGTGAGTTTATTATTTTTTTTATATATCTGTATTTGTATTATGTATTTCCACCTTCATGCTTCAAGCATTGCATTACATTTGTATGGTTCCGCCGTTTCTTTCACGATGATCGTTTTGAAGCCTTCTAGTTTATGGCATGCTTCGCGAGAGCCGCTGACAGGTGACAAGTGTTGCTTTTAATGTCTGGCAGCGAATCAGCGAGCACCCAGGCCACGCAGTGAATCATGGGAAATGTAGTCTCGGGACAACACTGAAGTGGTGCTATGTAATCTGTTCGCTTGTGTGAAAAAACTACGTTTCCGCACGCCATTAGACGCCACTTTGTTTTCTTATTGTTCCCACAATAAAGTGGCGACTGTGATATAGTGGATTTTATTTAGTTGTAATACGGGAGTTCACCAGTAGAGTGTACGCATGTCATTTAGATGTGTTATTGTATTCTTTCCCCCCCCAACGTTTTTATATTATTATTTTATATGCACGAGAGCTGCCGGATCTGCCAAAATGAACTTGAAGTCTGATTATTATTTTTTTAACAATGTCATCAGATAGACAAAAACATAAAATTATGAGCAAATATCTGCATTTTCAAATCAGGAAAATAATAGCAGCCTATATCTTACCAATGTTGTAATCTCGATGGGTCTTGTATCCATTCCATGTCAGGAAGTCTAGGCACATTGTTTGTATCATGATTAGCGTCTGGCTAATAACATGAAATTCCAATCTCCTCTTCTTCCTCCAACTCTCCAAAAACTTGGATCTCCTCCCTTGCGCTTGATCTATCGCTTATATCGCTGTTTGAATCATTGTTTGAAGGGCTTTGTATGGCGGCCGTATCTATGGAGGTGCCATCGCGTTCCCGGTGTGACGTATCACTTCCGGGTTCGTCCCCTTTCAGGTTCGAACTTCGGAAACGCGATTATTTTGTCAAATATACAACATATAAATTATTTTTTCATGCTTAATTTGTTGGACAATGTTTAATTACTTTACTTGTGACCCTATTTGGCATGTGAAGAAATTACTTCACATTAGTGCTTTAAACTACATTCAATTACGGTAATTTAATTTTGTGAATCAACTGTTAAAGTTGTTAAAATTGCGCCCGTTATTCCATAATTTCCCTCATGTCTACTTTCGACATGTGAAAGTTTTAAAACCGTTTCATCATTTAAAGATAGATTCAAGTCAAGATTTTGCCGATTTAGGGGTATTTTAAATAAAAAGTAATTAGGTTCTCTACAACAGAGCCTTCTAGTGAAGTCTGCTTTAAGATGGCGCCTGTTTACTAGTGTGGGAAAGTCTGTCATTTCAAATCTAGTCTAAATATATGTGATCTCTACCATAGCCGTATGTTTGTAGCAACTAGCAACTTGACGCTATTTGTAGCGGCTGACGGCCGCAGCCAGGTATTATTGTTTTTTTTTAGTGATGGCCAAATGAAGTCTCATGAAGCAATGGAGCTTTGCAGCCAATTGGTTTGCACATGTAGCAAAGCTTCATGGTGCTTCATTTACTCTATGGCGCCATCAAGTGGTCTAGAAGCCCAAGAGGTCAACATTGTTAAGAATTCAATGGTTATTTGATTATGACAAAGATATGAATGTGCTTATGTTAGTAATTCAGTGTGTGAACAAAATACAACAAGTGGTAAGGATAATTTGTTATTCATTTTTGTTGACAAATAATAGCTTTTCCACAGGCTTTCAACGGTTTCTTTTTTTGAACAATATTTCACCAGCTTTAGAAAATATTCTTTCACAAGGCACAGATGAAGCTGGGGTGCAGAGAAATGTGAGTGCCAGTTTATATAAATTTGGGTGGGTATTCTTTATGCCTCCCAGTACACTAATGGATTTTTCATTCTGTTGATGTTTGGTTCAGACTGGTACACACACACACTCACATTTATATTAAAGTAGTTTTCCTTATTGAAAGCAATCAAATCAAAATGTTCCCATACAGGGGATGATCGCTTTTTTCGCGCAGGTTCCATCGCAAGCAAAGGACAAGGCTCGAAAAAAGCTTGCACTGGTTGCGCTGTTGCGCACAGATGGAACAAGTACAGGAGCCCGAAATCCACAAAATGTGAAATAACAGGCGGTCGCCATTGCATTTTGCGACCAATTTTTACTTAGTCTGTACCGTTTTTGCAATGCGCGCCAAACGTCGGATCACTTCCGAAGCGCTCACAAGATTCAGCCGGCCGGGGAGGCTTCCCACGTCATCATTTCCAGGTTTTGCCGAAATGACGCGCGCCTCGCTGCAAGCTTCGTGGAAACGCCTCTCCCATTACTCGACACAAGCCTCGGAACCTCGGCCCATTTCGTCCCATCACTAGGTTTTTTTACCTAGCGGCATTAGCTGCACATGATATTTACTCTCGGTCCATTCCTCGTTGCGTCCCGAAGACTGCGCTGAGGTGCTGCGTTGTCAAACGCAAATAGTGGGAGGATGCTGCTCTTGTCCCCAAGAATGCCGTCTAATAATTCATAAAAGTGAATGAGTGACTATATAATATATATATATATGTATTAGGGTGACCATATTTTGATTTCCAAAAAGAGGACACTCAGCCCGGCCTCAAGATACTTGAATTGTACTCGAAGTTCACTCAAAGACGCCTATATCACTTTAATATATTTAAAGTGTGCCCCCTCACTGTTGAGTGACGATCAGGAAATGCCGAGGACCCAAATGCAGAGGTGGTTAAGTGTTTATTCAAAAAACAAAATGTCAAACGAAAAGTCACCCTAAAGGGGAAAAACGTACTACAAAAGGCATATTCAGGAAACACGGTCTTCTCAGGAGTGAGGCTTCTGAGTGCTTGTGCTGGAATCTTCTGGCAACTGGTTTGTGTCAGGCCTGCGCTTAAAAAGGCTTAATCAATAAGCCACAGGTGTTGCCAGTTAGCCTCGCCCCTGAGGAGACCGGTCCCTCTTGCACCCGTGCAGCCTGCAAACAGGGAGAATGACATCAGCATGGAACAAAAGGGCAGGATCATAACAGTACCCCCCCCTTAAAGGGCGCCACCGGGCGACCTACCAGGCTTGTTCGGGTACCTTGCATAAAAATCGCGTAGCAGTTGTGGATCGAGGATGAGGGCGCGCCCAATCCATGAGCGCTCCTCGGGGCCATACCCCTCCCAGTCGACGAGGTACTGAAAACCTCGGCCTCGCCTGCGGACATCCAGGATCCGGTTGACTGTGTAGGCTGGGTGTCCGTCGACGAGACGTGGGGGAGGCGGTGGAGGCGCTGGAGGCTGAAGGGGACTCTCAGTGACCGGCTTTAGAAGGGAAACGTGGAAGACCGGGTGGATGTTGAGAGAGGCAGGGAGAGTAAGGCGGATGGCACTGGGGTTCAGGATCTTCTCAATGGGATATGGACCGATGAATCTGGGAGTCAGCTTTCTGGAATCTGTTTGTAGAGCGAGGTCTTTTGTGGAGAGCCAGACCTGTTGTCCAACCTTGTAATCGGGAGCTGGAATGCGGTGCCGATCCGCCCAACGCCGGTTCCGCTCTGCTGTCCGGCCCAAAGCAGCCCTCGTCTCCCGCCAGACACGTCGGGCCCTCCTGAATTGGGCCTGAACAGAGGGCACTGCTGTATCTGACTCCTGCGTGGGGAATAAAGGGGGCTGGAAGCCATGGTTTACCATGAATGGTGACAGGCCCGTAGCTGTGCTTACCAGGGTGTTATGGGTGTACTCCACCCATGGTAAATGGGAGGCCCAGGAGGAGGGGAGCTGGGAAGCGACGCAGCGCAGGGAGGCCTCCAGGTCCTGGTTGGTGCGCTCTGCTTGTCCATTGGATTGAGGGTGGTAACCTGACGACAGGCTGGTTGTGGTGCCAAGAGCCCGACAGAACGCCTTCCACACCTGGGACACGAACTGGGGCCCCCGGTCGGAAACAATGTCTTGAGGGATTCCATGTAGTCTTATCACATGTTTCACCAGGTGGTTGGCGGTCTCCCAGGCAGTGGGGAGTTTAGGGAGTGGAACAAAGTGGGCTGCTTTGGAGAATCGGTCTACAATGGTCAATATGGTATCATTTCCTTCAGAGGGGGGCAGTCCGGTAACAAAGTCCATGGCAATATGAGACCAGGGTCGTGGGGGAATGGGCAAAGGATGAAGGAGGCCTGCCGGGGGTCTGTGCGAGGATTTATTGCGGGCGCACACCGTGCATGCAGCGACGAATGTTCGAGTGTCAACTGCCATGGAGGGCCACCAGAATCGCTGCTGAATCAGGGTGAGTGTGCGATTGACCCCTGGGTGACACGCTATCCGAGAGGCGTGACCCCATGTGAGCACTGAGGACCTGGCTGCCAAGGGAACAAACAGGCGGCCGGGAGGGCAGCCATCTGGCACCTGCTGGTCATGAAGGGCCTCGAGGACTTCCTGTTCAACCCGCCAATGCACTGCCCCCACCACACAGTCAGGGGCCAGTATGGTCTCACGGGAAGGCTCCCCCTCCTCAGGGGCGAACTGCCGGGAGAGGGCGTCGGGCTTGACGTTCCTGGAGCCCGGCCTGTAGGTGAGCGTGAACTGGAAGCGGCCCAGGAAGAGCGCCCAGCGAGCTTGTCGGGAGTTCAAACGACGGGCAGAGCGGAGGTAAGAGAGGTTCTTGTGATCCGTCCATACGACGAATGGTTGAGACGCGCCCTCCAGCCAGTGCCTCCATTCCTGTAGCGCCAGAACCACCGCCAACAGCTCCCGGTTCCCCACGTCATAATTTCGTTCTGCTGGAGAGAGGCGTCGAGAGAAGAAGGCGCAGGGGTGGAGTTTGTTGTCCGCAGAGGCATGCTGGGAGAGGATGGCCCCGACCCCGGTGTCCGAGGCATCAACCTCGACCACAAACTGCCGTTCGGTGTCTGGGTGAACAAGAACAGGTGCGTTAACAAACATGTGCTTCAGTTTCTCAAAAGCAGTCTGTGCTTCAGAAGACCAGGCAAAACTGACCTTGGTGGATGTGAGCCGAGTGAGAGGGGCTGCCAGAAGGCTATAATTTCGGATGAATCTGCGATAAAAATTTGCGAAACCGAGGAAGCGTTGCAACTGTTTGCGAGTGGAGGGAACAGGCCATTCCCTAACCGCCTCCACCTTGGAGGGGTCAGCCCGGAGCTGTCCTTTTTCCACCACGTAGCCTAAGAAGTTGACCGAGGGTACATGAAATTCACACTTCTCTGCCTTGACAATCAATTTGTTCCGCAGGAGCCGTGACAATACATCTCTGACATTAGCCACATGTTCTTCGAGTGAGCGAGAGAAAATAAGGATATCATCCAAGTATACAAAAACAACACGATTCAG
Source organism: Corythoichthys intestinalis (assembly GCF_030265065.1). Classification (NCBI taxonomy): domain Eukaryota; kingdom Metazoa; phylum Chordata; class Actinopteri; order Syngnathiformes; family Syngnathidae; genus Corythoichthys; species Corythoichthys intestinalis. Next base: position 65,360,212 of record NC_080397.1, read on the forward strand.
TAGGTCTCGTAACACATCATTCACTAGAGCCTGAAATACAGCGGGTGCATTTGTGAGGCCAAATGGCATGACTAAGTATTCAAAATGTCCCAAATGTGTATTAAACGCCGTTTTCCACTCATCCCCTTCGCGAATACGGACAAGGTGGTAAGCATTTCGAAGATCTAGTTTGGACAAAATGCATGCTTCATGTAATGGGCTGAATGCAGAATCCAGGAGGGGCAGAGGATATTTATTCTTAACAGTTATATCATTTAGCCCTGTGTAGTCTATACATGGTCGGAGTGTCTTGTCTTTTTTCTCCACAAAGAAAAAACCAGCCCCCACGGGAGACGAGGATGGCCGGATAAGACCGGCCGCTAGAGATTCGGTGATGTAGTTTTCCATGGCTTCTCGTTCCGGTTTAGAGAGATTGTACAGTCGTTTAGTGGGAAGTGGTGCACCAGGGAGCAAGTCTATTGCGCAGTCATATGGGCGGTGGGGGGGTAAAGTGCCGGCAGAGTCTTTACTGAAAACCTCTTGTAGGTCGTGATACTCAGGCGGAACATTAGTCAAGTTTATTACCTTAGGCAAGTGGTCAGGGCGGCAGGTCCTGACAGGAACAGCTGATCGGAGGCAGTAGGCGTGGCAGTGCTGACTCCAGCTGCGGATCGTGGCAGTCGTCCAGTCGATGTGAGGGTTGTGCATTTTGAGCCAAGAGATACCCAAAATAACAGGGCTTAGTGGTGAGGCAATCACAAAAAATTCAATATATTCGTGGTGATTACTGGACAGGACGAGCTTCAGAGGTCCAGTCTTGTGCGTGACCACTTCCAGAAGGTGGCCATCTACAGCGTGCACCTCCTTGGGGTTGGTCAATTGGTGAATTGGGAGGCAATGCTTTTTCACATAATTCGAGTCAATAAAATTGTCGTCTGCCCCCGAGTCAACGAGGACTTGGACTGAGAGAGTACGTTCGGGCCCGTGGATCATACCTGTCAACTGGATGCGAGATGTAGGCGATGAGGACACGTGGCTCATCAGAAACCTCCTAGCCTGGTCTTTTGGTGTCTCGGGACAGCGGTTGATGTAATATCCTGGTTGTCCACAGTAAAGGCACAGCCTCTCCCGAATCCGCTTCTGCCGTTCAGTTTGTGTGAGCCGGGTTTGCCCTAATTGGAGGGCTCCCTTCAACGGTGTCTGTAGTAACTGGCATGCAGTGGGGGCGTTGTCGTGACTTGGGGACGTGGGCTCTGGGCAGCTCAGCTGGGGTGTGGTGGTTGGTTGCCATTCCCTGGCTTGCTTCCGTTCTCTGCTCCTTTCTCTCAACCTATTATCCAGGCGTATAGCAAGTTCAATAAGAGAATTAAGAGAGGAACTCTCCTCTCGTACTGCCAGTTCATCCTTGATTTCTTCAGCCAGCCCCCTGATGAAGATAGTCTGTAATGCTGAGTCCCCCCACCCAGTTTCTGCTGCCAGGATGCGAAAATTGATTGCATACTGGGAAACAGGTTGGTTTCCCTGAGTGAGGTCAAGTAATTGGCCAGCTGCCTGCCTGCCCTTGACGGGGTGATCAAACACTCGCCTCATCTCATCCGTAAAAAGTCTATAGTCATTAATAATATCTTGCCGTGACGAAATGGCTAGCGACCAAGCTGCCGCTTGCCCGGTGAGCAAACTCATAATAAAGGCAATCTTTGACTGTACAGTGGAATAGGTGGCAGGCTGTTGACTAAAAACTAAGGAACACTGGTGAAGAAATTGTGAACATGTACCTAAATCCCCCGAGTACCTGGCTGGAATGGGAATGTATGGTTCCCTGGCTTGTGGAGCAGGGGTAGACATCTGGTTAGTTGCTGGGTCAGGTGGAGAGGGAGCGGCAGGTGGTGTGGGAAGCTCGCTCATTGAAGACAATTGGTTGCCCAGTTGTGCCACACTTGACGTGAGTTGTTGCAGGTGCTCCATTACTTGAGTCAGGCAGGTCTCATGGCGAGTCATTTTGGCAGCTTGACGGGATAGCGCTAATTTCAGTTCTTTCGTCTCTGCTGGGTCCATTATGTGGCCAGAAGATTCTGTTGCGTGACGATCAGGAAATGCCGAGGACCCAAATGCAGAGGTGGTTAAGTGTTTATTCAAAAAACAAAATGTCAAACGAAAAGTCACCCTAAAGGGGAAAAACGTACTACAAAAGGCATATTCAGGAAACACGGTCTTCTCAGGAGTGAGGCTTCTGAGTGCTTGTGCTGGAATCTTCTGGCAACTGGTTTGTGTCAGGCCTGCGCTTAAAAAGGCTTAATCAATAAGCCACAGGTGTTGCCAGTTAGCCTCGCCCCTGAGGAGACCGGTCCCTCTTGCACCCGTGCAGCCTGCAAACAGGGAGAATGACATCAGCATGGAACAAAAGGGCAGGATCATAACACTCACTCTGGATGGAAAAATGCATTTTGAAAAAAAATAAATAAATAATGACTAATATACATATATATATATATATATATATGACGGAAAACACTCAGGTGACTTGAAGTTCCGCTCTAAGACCCCCAATTTAGCCGACTTTCAAAATTGTCCGATATGAATGTGTAATACATCATTGGAAAGCTTAAAATCTCAATTTTCTGGGAGAAAAAAAAATTGAGCAGGAGGGCATTTTTTAAAAAAATATATTTTTTAAACAGCAAAACCCTATCTGGAGGTGAGAGCACGCGAGAACAGGATTACAGACGCCATGACTTTGACGAGATATTATCGCGTACCTACTTTGTTTCGATCCAAAAACTGCATGTAGCATGTATCACTGAGTGTCAAGACACAGCTGTGAATGGCCACAGCTGGATTTTTGAGGGATTTTATGGGTGAAACATGGTGATATAACAAGGGTCGCAATGCAGAAATCGCAGACATCAAGGAGTGGTCGAGATTTTCATTTTCATATATTTACCCTTTTAAACGTTTTTTTTTTCAACTTTTTAATGTTTGGATCAATTATTTATCATCTAACATATCGGAGAAAATGCGACAATAACAAAAAAAATACAATTAAGCGATAGTTATGAGGTAGATATCCATGACTTTTTTACAGACGCCATTTTTTTCATTGTGACAATTTGTTTAAAAGTTTAAAATATGTGAGTGAATAATTTTTTAAAGTCGTTTTCTTTTTTTAAACGAAATATGAGACATCAATGAATGATTCAAAGCTAAAAACGACAGACATTTTGAATAACAAATATAATTACCTTTGTTTTATGGCTGGGTTGAAACAAAAGCGGTTGCGCGACGTCTGTAAATGGGGGTTTTCAGGGTAAAACGGACAAATAAAAATAGTTTGGGGGCTTAATGGGCCATGAATCTGCTATGGCAGCATATAGACATATTGTTCTATCAAGCACAACAGTTGTTTTAGCTTAAAATACAACAGTTTCTTTTAAAGAGGAGTGCAAGAGCAGAAACTGCTTTTTTAGTCTTGTCTGTGTTTTACGCCATATGTAAAATAAAATTCAGACCCATGGAAATGTAGTCCAGTCAAAGAACATACACACAGTAGGCTATGTGCCAACTAAACATTTTATAAATTACTATAGCGACAATTGTCCTTGACAAATTGTTATTCCCATTCAATTGATATTCTCATTCAATGTTCTAGATTGCACTCAAACAATAACCCAAAAAAACTGACAAACTTTTCAACCAGCATTTACCCAAACGTAGCAGTTCAAAACTACGTTTCCCATAATGCCTAGCGTGGTTTAGCTTACTCATAGTTAGCTGAGGCAAAAATCAAACTTTGCTATAAAAGTTTAAAATCATCGTCAGTGCAACGATGCGACACCAAACGGGATTTTACAGTCTAAGCTCCAACAGAAGTCAACAGTTGCCATTAAATACGTATTTATCGTAAAAAAACTTAACAACTGGGCAGCCGTTGTGGCCAAATCGTCAACCCAGTAGATGGCGGTAATGCCTCATGATAGAGGTAAACTGCCAACAAAAACAAGAACTACTCCTTCCCTCCCTTCTAGTAGGAGCCATGTCAACAGCTGCTGCCACCCAGCGGCCGGAGGGATTCTCTTCAAATTGGTCCCGTGAAAAATCATAAAAACCGGACATTTTTATAAATTTATAAAACCCGCCCGGACCACGAGGATACTACGGGAAAGTAGGACTTGACCGGGCAAAAGAGGACATTTGGTCACCCTAATGCATATATATATATATATATGGCAGAAACTAGCAGAAAACGCGCTGACTGCGTTTCATTTACGCTTTACCTGGTATAATTCAATAATCGGAATATGGATGTTTGTGAATCGTTCTCGAATCTTCCACGGCCGAATCGCAAATAATCTAAGAATCGGAAATTTTGCACGCCTCTAGTGATCCCATTTGTGACAATTCCTGTTGCATAGTGATAAAAATTAAAGCCCCTCTTTTGTAACGAATTCCCACAGTTAAACAAGACTGTAAGATGCATATTCAATAAACATCTTTTATATTTGTGTGTCTTTTCTATCTGGCGGATAGTGGATTTGACATTTATTTTAATCTCTTCGAGTTGGCAGAAAAAACACAAGTGTTCTCAATGTTTAAATAGTCTACATATTTTTATGATTATTATAAATGCATTTACACAACGAAATAACGATGGAAAAGTTTATGAAATATATTAGGGCTGTCAAACGATCAACATTTTTAATCAAGTTAATCACAGCTTAAACATTAATTAATCGTAAATAATCGCAATTCTAACCATCTATAAAATATGCCATATTTTTCTGTAAATTATTGTTGGAATGGAAAGATAAGACACAAGATGTATACAGGACTGTCTCAGATAATTAGAATATTGTGATAAAGTTCTTTACTTTCTGTAATGCAATTAAAAAAACAAAAATGTCATACATTCTGGATTCATTACACATCAACTGAACTATTTCAAGCCTTTTATTATTTTAATATTGCTGAATTTGGCTTACAGCTTAAGAAAACTCAAAAATCCTATCTCAAAATATTAGAATATCATGAAAAAGTATACAAGTAGGCTATTCAACTAATCACCTGAATCATTCATTCATTCATTCATTTTCCATGCCGCTTATTCCTCATGAGGGTCGCGGAGGTGCTGGAGCCTATCCCAGCTAACTACGGGCAGTAGGCAGGGGACACCCTGAACTGGTTGCCAGCCAATCGCAGGGCACAAGGAGACATACAACCATTCACGCACACACTCATACCTACGGACAATTTAGAGTGTTCAATCAGCCTACCATGCATGTTTTTGGAATGTGGGAGGAAACCGGAGTTCCCGGAGGAAACCCACGCAGGCACGGGGAGAACATGCAAACTCCACACAGGAAGGCCGAAGCCCGGGATTGAACCCTTGATCTCAGAACTGTGAGGCAGACGTGCTAACCACTCAGCCACCGTGCCGCCCTCACCTGAATCATCTACTGTAATTAACTCGAAACACCTGCGAGGGTTTCCTGAGCCTTAAAAACACTCAGCTTGGTTCAGTAAACTAAATCACAAGTATGGGGAAGACTGCTGATCTGACTGCTGTCCAGAGGACCATCATTGATACCCTCCATCAGGAGGGTAAGACACAAAAAGAAATTTCTCAAAGAGCAGGCTGTTCACAGGTTGCATTTCATTTGGAAGTCAAGGCGCCAGAGTCTGGAGAAAGGCTGGAGAGGAGCAAAATCCAAGTTGCTTGAAATCCAGTGTGAAGTTCCCACAGTCAGCAATGGTTTGGGGAGCCATGTCAGCTGCTGGTGTTGGTCCACTGTGTTTCATCAAGTCCAGAGTAAATGCAACTGTGTACCAAGAGATTTTAGAGCACTACATGCTTCCATCTGCTGAAAAGCTCTATGGAGATGAGGATTTCATTTTCCAGCATGATCTGGCACCTGCCCACAGTGCCAAAACCACCAGTAACTGGTGCACTGACCATGGCATCACTGTCCTTGATTGGCCTGCTAATTCCCCTGACCTGAACCCCATCGAGAATTTGTGGGGTATAGTTAAGAAGAAGATGAAAGACACCAGACCTACAAATGCAAATGAGCTGAAGGCCGCTATCGAAGCATCCTGGGCATCAATAACACCTCAGCAATGCCACAGGCTGATTGCCTCCATGCCACGCCGGATTGATGCAGGAATCCGTGCAAAAGGATTCCCAACCAAGTACTGAGTGCATCAATGGACATTTTCAAATGTTTGATTTAGTTTTGCTGTTATAAAATTATTTTTTTACTTGGTCTGAGGAAGTATTCTAATTTTTTGATATAGGATTTTTGAGGTTTCTTAAGCTGTAAGCCAAAATCAGCAATTTTCAAATAATAAAAGGCTTGAAATAGTTCAGTTGATGTGTAATGAATCCAGAATGTATGACATTTTTGTTTTTTTAATTGCATTACAGAAAGTAAAGAACTTTATCACAATATTCTAATTATCTGAGACAGTCCTGTATATATATACATTCACCATACGGTACATAAGGACTGTATTTGTTTATTATAACAATAAATCAACAAGATGGCATTAACAGTATTAACATTCTGTTAAAGCGATCCATGGATAGAAAGACTTGTAGTTCTGAAAAGAAAAATGTGAGTACAATTTATAGAAATGTTATATTAAAACCCCTCTTAATGTTTTCGTTTTAATAACATTTGTAAAATTCTCAAACAAAAAAATAAACTAGTAGCTCGCCATTGTTGATGTCAATAATTACACAATGCTCATGGTGCTGAAACCCTTAAAATCAGTCGCACCCAAGCGCCAACAGAGGGCGACTGATTTTAAGGGTTTCAACACCTAACCCTAACCCTAAACACAAGTAACAAATGGACATGACACTGTGCTGTCATTTGAATCTGTCTGAGCGGGGCATGTGCGTCAAATGCGTCAAATATTTTACCGTGATTAATTGAAAAAATGAATTACTGCCCGTTAACGTGATAACTTTGACAGCCCTAAAATATATTTCCTGTATGAGAGCGAAGCTCCACATTCGTTTACATTCAGCGAAGCAGACAGGTTTCTGAATAGCATTTTCTACAATCAACTTCAAGCCTTTCCATACCCCACTCGGAATCGCACGGCATACGTGCAGTGTTCTTACTCAGATATTCAGGATCACCGATGGAATACATACAGTGGGGCAAATAAGTATTTAGTCAACCACCAATTGTGCAAGTTCTCCTACTTGAAAATATTAGACAGGCCTGTAATTGTCAACATGGGTAAACCTCAACCATGAGGGACAGAATGTGGGAAAAAAAAACAGAAAATCACATTGTTTGATTTTTTAAAATAATTTATTTGCAAATCATGGTGGACAATAAATATTTGGTCAATACCAAAAGTTCATCTCAATACTTTGTTATTTACCCTTTGTTGGCAATAACAGAGGCCAAACGTTTTCTGTAACTCTTCAAAAGCTTTTCACACACTGTTGCTAGTATTTTGGCCCATTCCTCCATGCAGATCTCTTCTAGAGCAGTGATGTTTTGGGGCTGTCGTTGGGCAACACGGACTTTCAACTCCCTCCACAGATTTTCTATCGGGTTGAGATCTGGAGACTGGCTAGGCCACTCCAGGACCTTGAAATGCTTCTTACGAAGCCACTCCTTTGTTGCCCTGGCTGTGTGTTTGGGATCATTTGTCATGCTGAAAGACCCAGCCACGTCTCATCTTCAATGCACTTGCTGATGGAAGGAGATTTTCACTCAAAATCTCGCGATACATGGCCCCATTCATTCTTCCTTTACACAGATCAGTCGTCCTGGTCCCTTTGCAGAAAAACAGCCTCAAAGCATGATGTTTCCACCCCCATGCTTCACAGTAGGTATGGTGTTCTTCGGATGCAATTCAGTATTCTTTCTCCTCCAAACACGAGAACCCGTGTTTCTACCAAAAAGTTCTATTTTGGTTTCATCTGACCATAACACATTCTACCAGTCCTCTTCTGGATCATCTAAATGCTCTCTAGCGAACCGCAGACGGGCCTGGACGTCTACTGGCTTCAGCAGGGGGACACATCTGGCAGTGCAGGATTTGAGTCCCTGGCGGCGCATTGTGTTACGGATAGTGGCCTTTGTTACTGAGGTCCCAGCTCTCTGTAGGTCATTCGCTAGGTTCCCCCGTATGGTTCTGGGATTTTTGCTCACAGTTCTTGTTATCATTTTGACGCCACGGGGTGAGATCTTGCATGGAGCCCCAGATGGAGGGAGATTATCAGTGGTCTTGTATGTCTTCCATTTTCTAATAATTGCTCCCACAGTTGATTTCTTAACACCAAGCGTTTTACCTATTGCAGATTCAGTCTTCCCAGCTTGCTGCAGGTCTACAATTTTGTTTCTGGTGTCCTTCGACAGCTCTTTGGTCTTGGCCACAGTGGAGTTTGGAGTGTGACTGACTGAGGTTAGACTAGAAAAAAGACCTCTTTGGCAGCCAGAAATCTTGCTTGTTTGTAGGTGACCATATACTTATTTTCCACTCTAATTTGCAAATAAATTCTTTAAAAATCAAACATTGTGATTTACTTGTTTATTTTTTCCATATTCTGTCTCTCATGGTTGAGGTTTACCCATGTTGACAATTACAGGCCTCTAATCTTTTCAAGTAGGAGAACTTGCACAATTGGTGGTTGACTAAATACTTATTTGCCCCACTGTATATAAAACTAGATGCGAAATGACAGACTCGGCGGCATTAGCATATGTACAGTGCCTTGCAAAAGTATTCGGCCCCCTTGAATCTTGCAACGTTTCGCCACATTTCAGGCTTCAAACATAAAGATATGAAATTTATTTTTTTTGTCAAGAATCAACAACAAGTAGGACACAATTGTGAAGTGGAACAACATTTATTGGATAATTCAAACTTTTTTAACAAATAAAAAACTGAAAAGTGGTGCGTGCAATATTATTCGGCCCCTTTACTTTCAGTGCAGCAAACTCACTCCAGAAGTTCAGTGACGATCTCTCAATGATCCAATGTTGTCCTAAATGACCGATGATGATAAATAGAATCCACCTGTGTGTAATCAAGTCTCCGTATAAATGCACCTGCTCTGTGATAGTCTCAGGGTTCTGTTTAAAGTGCAGAGAGCATTATGAAAACCAAGGAACACACCAGGCAGGTCCGAGATACTGTTGTGGAGAAGTTTAAAGCCGGATTTGGATACAAAAAGATTTCCCAAGCTTTAAACATCTCAAGGAGCACTGTGCAAGCCATCATATTGAAATGGAAGGAGCATCAGACCACTGCAAATCTACCAAGACCCGGCCGTCCTTCCAAACTTTCTTCTCAAACAAGGAGAAAACTGATCAGAGATGCAGCCAAGAGGCCCATGATCACTCTGGATGAACTGCAGAGATCTACAGCTGAGGTGGGAGAGTGTGTCCATAGGACAACAATCAGTCGTACACTGCACAAATCTGGCCTTTATGGAAGAGTGGCAAGAAGAAAGCCATTTCTCAAAGATATCCATAAAAAGTCTCGTTTAAAGTTTGCCACAAGCCACCTGGGAGACACACCAAACATGTGGAAGAAGGTGCACTGGTCAGATGAAACCAAAATTGAACTTTTTGGCCACAATGCAAAACGATATGTTTGGCGTAAAAGCAACACAGCTCATCACCCTGAACACACCATCCCCACTGTCAAACATGGTGGTGGCAGCATCATGGTTTGGGCCTGCTTTTCTTCAGCAAGGACAGGGAAGATGGTTAAAATTGACGGGAAGATGGATGCAGCCAAATACAGGAACATTCTGGAAGAAAACCTGTTGATATCTGCACAAGACCTGAGACTGGGACGGAGATTTATCTTCCGACAGGACAATGATCCAAAACATAAAGCCAAATCTACAATGGAATGGTTCAAAAATAAATGTATCCAGGTGTTAGAATGGCCAAGTCAAAGTCCAGACCTGAATCCAATCGAGAATCTGTGGAAAGAGCTGAAGACTGCTGTTCACAAACACTCTCCATCCAACCTCACTGAGCTCGAGCTGTTTTGCAAGGAAGAATGGGCAAGAATGTCAGTCTCTCGATGTGCAAAACTGATAGAAACATATCCCAAGCGACTTGCAGCTGTAATTGGAGCAAAAGGTGGCGCTGCAAAGTATTAACGCAAGGGGGCCGAATAATATTGCACGCCCCACTTTTCAGTTTTTTATTTGTTAAAAAAGTTTAAATTAGGCAATAAATTTTGTTCCACTTCACGATTGTATCCCACTTGTTGTTGATTCTTGACAAAAAAATTAAAATTTTATATCTTTATGTTTGAAGCCTGAAATGAGGCGAAAGGTTGCAAGGTTCAAGGGGGCCGAATACTTTTGCAAGGCACTGTATAGAGAACTAGATGCGAAATGACAGATTTGCCGGCGTTCATAAACTTCTCTGGAAGGCTCTGTCTAAAATACTCCTAAATTGGCAAAATCTTGACTTGAATCTATCCTTAAATGATAAAGCAGTTTTAAAACTTTCACATGTCGAAAGTAGACAATAGGGAAATTATGGAATAACGGGAGCAATTTTAAAAACTAACAGTTGATTCACATCATTAAATAGTTTAAAGCTGCCAATACAGACTGGGTACTTGAGATTTTTTTTATTAATGTTTTGAACTGTTAACATGATACTTAAATAGTAATTTGTTTGATAAGCCTGAGAGAATTTTTGTACAATTTTGGAACTAATGTACGAAACATTAAAAGCAGCAAATAGCTGGGGGGGGGGGGGGGGCATCATTAATCAATTAATAATCAAATTCTTGCCTCTGAATCATAATTGAATCGTTAGGTGCCCCAAGATTCCCACCTCTATTCACCATGGTGGCAAAATGTTCTCTAGTACCTAGCTGTGACCTCGGAGGCCTCGCCCTCATTGTCCTTGTCTTCATCTTTCTTCTTGCCCATCTGCAGCGGCTGCGAGATGATGTCATCGGTGAAAGAACCAAAGTAGGATTTGATGTACTGAGGAGAAGGCATCATCCACCCTCGTTTCTAGAACCCAAAGAAAGGTTTTACTATTTGTTTTTGTAGAACAACGTGGACGTTAATATCTAAAGTACACACCTTATTTCCCATAGGGAACTTCATGCGCTCCTCGTTCAGCTCGTCCTCCGGGATAGACTGAGCGATGCTATCTGACAGAAGTAACGCAACAACCGTTAACATACCTGTCAAGTTGTACGGTTTCGGCGTAATTTGTACAAGTGAGCACTGATTTTTAAATGTGTACACCGTACGTTCAAAATCTGTACATTTTTCTTGCATTACGTGTTTTTTTTTCCCTCCGGATTTTGTCACCGTTTCGGCAGCGAGACAATGTGCGTTACTATGCGTTACTACATTGGTTGAAAGACGTGAGAAAAGTCAGAGACACGGAGAGAGTAGAGTGTTTGATGTGACACTGTAGCAAACGCGATGCTAGTCTAGATGGCTCCAATAGTTCCTGACTGTAGCCGACAGCCTACAAATCACATGCATATAGACCTACATGCGAAATGACAGACTCGGCGGTGTTTGTTCTCAGGAAGGCTTTGTTGTAGTGAACCTTCCTAGCGAACCTAAGTAACTTTTTATCTAAAATACCCCTAAATCGGCAAAGTCTTGACTAGAATCTATCTTTAAATGATGAAACAGTTTTAAAACTTTCACATGTCGAAAGTAGACAGAAGGGAACTAATGCAAAAACGGGAGCAATTTTAACAACTTTTACAGTTGATTCACAACATTAAAGACTTCCAACTATAGGAAAGGTTACTGTGTTTTTTGTTTTTTGAAAAAATGAGAAAAAAAAAAAAAGAAACGTAACACCAGTTACTTTGCCAAGTAACTAATTACTCTTACATTCAGGTAACTGAGTTACTAACAATTACTTTTTGGGAGAAGTCATTTGTAACTGTAATTAATTACTTTTGAAAAGTAAGATTAACAACATTGGTCATATAGATGAAGTCTGCAAAATGAAAAGTGACGAAAGCGGAGATTTTGTTTTCAGGGTCCCCCCAGGATTGATAAATATAAATTCAAGACTTAAGATCTTTTATAATGCCATTTCAACTGAAAATTAATACTTTTCTTGCACCCATTATTTGGATAATATTGAATCATATTAAAAAAATAAAGCACTGGACATCAAATTTAACCACTATTACTAAGTGTGTTTGACAAAAGAATGCACATTTATTGAAGGTACAATTAAAACACATTTAAATATAAGGTATTTAAGAATTTTTTTCCCCCAGGATAAAATGGATTTTACACTATTATTGTAAAGCAACTTCAGAAATTACATTTGCAATACAACAGGTTTCCCTTTTAAGAGGACCTAGTCAAGGTGGTAGGTAAGGGATTGTCAAGTTGGTCACCTTAACTGTAAAGTGATTGCAATTGGCAGTGAAAGTTGAAAAAACAGCCACTAAATGGCAGTAGTTTACCATTAATTACCACAAAATAAAAAAGCTACACATGACCATTAATCGTTTTTTTCTAATCACATTACAAGAAGTATACAAAACACAAGTTTATCCTTTGTTAGCAATTGAAGACATTTCTTTTAATCAGATAAAGAAAATCCATACTCTTATTCAATCAAGAAAAACATTTAAATATACCAGGAGGTGTTTTACTATCACCTACATTATAATTTGCCTATCACCATGCCATGTTATTCAGATCAACGTTACCCTGCATTCTTTCCAATAATAGTGTCAACCGTGCTTGTATATCTGAGGGTGATGGTGGATCTACGACTCCGGTTTATCCATGCTAAGGCTAGTGCACCTGCCAATACCCCATTGAACATGGCTAACTCTTGAGTTAAAACTGCGAAATTCACTTTCATTCGAAAGGCAAACCGTGCAGAAATACATTATTGCATCTAACACATTTTAATTGGAGAAATTGGCAACTTACTTTGAAATGTTAAGCAGGTTCACTGCCTTTGCATGACCCATATACTGCGACCCAAAGTGTCTGGATGCGACTTGGTCGCCGATCCAATACCTCACATGCTGGTCCAACTGTTTGGACTTGGTTGTCTTGTTGAGGCTTTCGTCGAACATAACAACTCAGGCATCTGAGCAGTTCCTTGCATTATCACACAGTACTGTGCGATTGCCTGCTGTTGTGATGTTGATGCTAATAATCAGAGGTTGCGCTAGACTTTTTCGTTGTCTGTCATTTTGACTGACAGGGTCATAAAAATCCGGTCATAATCTATTTTTACCCATCACTTAAATTTTTTAAATGATAATAATGACATATTCAATTGCAGTGTTGGTCAAAAGCGGCGCGTTACTTACTCAACTCTGAAGAAATTGAAGAAACTACCAGCCATGTTGTGTCTACTCTCTGCTCTGTTGATTTGTCATCCAAGACTCGGGGTGCGTTCAGGTTTGAGAATAGCGCACGTACTTCTGACTCCAAGCTGTTTGTCCCTGCTCATTCAATTAGGCTACGTTCATACTACAGGTCTTAATGCACAAATCCGATTTTTTTGTCATATCCGTTTTTTTGGCGTGCCCGTTCAGACTGCTTTTGTCCATTGAGACCATTCAAGTATTACGCATGCTCTCTAATTCGCAGTCCGACACGCGCCGGTGCGCAGAAGCATCATAACAAATGACAAGTCATCCGTCATTCCAGGGATATCATATTTTGCTTTTCAAAAGGAGGAGACAAATAACAGACATAAATAATCCCCTTTAGGCTTATATTCACAGTTTATATGGATCGATAGCATGCACGCACTGTCCGTGCATGTCACATTCGCATACGGGCAGTTTGCCCCGACTCTCCAAGACGGGCTGCAGCCAGACCCCTCTCCCGACTCTCGGCCGTGTAGGAAATGTTGAAATATAGCTCACATAGAGCAGAGAGAAAACCGATCATTCTCATGCTTATCCTCAACCCATTTTTATTTTTTTATGACTGTTGTCAAGCCCGGCCCTTCCCCAAAAGCCGTGTTCACTGCAAGCTAGGCGCTAATAACGCACAGCTGAAATCGGATTTGGGACACTGGACGGTACAGACCGCCGTGACAGTCTGGAAAAATGTGGCCCAGATCGGATTTGAACCACATACAAAAATGACCCAGATCGGATTTGAAATGGTCAACTTCTATGCGACTTGTCCCGTTCAGACCGTCAAGTTAATGCCTGACTCGAGTCGGAAAAACACGAAAAAATTGGATTCGTGCATAAAGACCTGTAGAATGAACATAGCCTTACACGATGCTCTCCAAAGCTTCCTAACGTTTCCGTGTTTGCTACACCTGAATGCTAGTTCGGACATTTTTCCGAGTAAGGCCAACGACGTCATGCATAAAGAGAGACAATAGCTAATTAATATGCTCACTCGCCATCCTGTGGTCTGGGGTGTGAATTGCAACCTGTCAAAATGACGGATGGACTTCAGTTTTTTCCATCACCGTTTTAAAAAAACGGTCAATGACGGAAAATATTCAGTTAACGCAACCCCTGCTAATGATGCTAACGGCGTGCACGCACGAGGTGCAGTGCATCGTAAAAATTGTACGCGTCATCTTCGTTATGGATTAAAAAAAAAAAAAACTTTGTCACGGATATAATTTAGGTTGCACTGAGATGTTCTTGAAAATTAAAACCACGGTGAAAAAATTCCAGACTTACGACAGCTAATTTAATACTTTTCATACCTTTAATAATGGAAAACTAAATTCAATGCTTTTTTAATACTTTTAATAACCCCCAGGTACCCTGATTTTGCCCTTTTGTTGCCGAACAGAGAATGGTCCAAAAAAGAAAAAATATCCAGGAGCAGCAGTTCTGTGGGCGGAAATGCCTTGTTGATGCCAGAGGTCAGAGGAGAATGGCCAGTATGGTTCGAGCTGATAGAAAGGCAACAGTGACTCAAATAACCACCCGTTACAACCAAGGTAGGCAGAAGAGCATCTCTGAACGCACAGTACGTCGAACTTTGAGGCAGATGGGCTACAGCAGCAGAAGACCACGCCGGGTGCCACTCCTTTCAGCTAGGAACAGGAAACTGAGGCTACAATTTGCACAAGCTCATTGAAATGGGACAATAGAAGATTGGAAAAACGTCGCCTGGTCTGATGAGTCTTGAATTCTGCTGTGACATTCGGAGGGTCAGAATTTGGCGTCAACAACATGAAAGCATGGATCCATCCTGCCTTGTATCAACGGTTCAGCCTGGTGGTGGTGGTCTAATGGTGTGGGGAATATTTTCTTGGCACTCTTTGGGCCCTTTGGTACCGATTGAGCATCGTTGGAACGCCACAGCCTATCTGAATATTGTTGCTGACCATGTCCATCCCTTTATGACCACAATGTTCCCAACTTCTGATGGCTACTTTCAGCAGGATAATGCGCCATGTCATAAAGCTGGAATCATCTCAGACTGGTTTCTTGAACATGACAATGAGTTCGCTGTACTCAAAGGGCCTCCAAAGTCACCAGATCTCAATCCAATAGAGCATCTTTGGGATGTGTTGGAACAGGAGATTCGCATCATGGATGTGCAGCCGACAAATCTGCACCAACTGTGTGATGCCATTATGTCAATATGAACCAAACTGTCTGAGGAATGCTTCCAGCACCTTGTTGAATCTATGCCACAAAGAATTGAGGTAGTTCTGAAGGCAAAAGGGGGTCCAACCCATTACTAGCACGGTGTACCTAATAAAGTGGCCGGTGAGTTTATTTTTTTATTATATTATGTATTAGGATATATGTATATATTTTGCCCAAATGGGAGCGTCCATGATCCTAATAAATTTAATAATGATTTAAAAATATATATAATTATACTAATTATTTTATTAAATAAAAATGCACTTTGATACGACGCACATAAAGGCAACTTCCATTTTAAAAAATCGTTAGAAAGTTGTATGGACTTACAATCCGCTAGCTTGTTGTTTCTTGTTGTCTTCGAAAATTACACTTGTGTGACGGCGCTTCAAGTGTTCGTTCATAGCCGACGTGCTACCGTGGTATGCGAGTTCAGCTTAGCAAAGAGTACACAAAGTGGCACCCTCCATATTTTCCTTGAAATTATTCCATGCTCTGGTTATTCTGGTCCACTTTTTTGGCTTTATGCCGCTTTCGCGTGTTACCATCTCTGCACTTTTTGGAAATTGGCGGTGTTTTCAACTCCTCACCGGCGATTCACTTGGCTCGTTGTCGTCAGTTTGTCTGGGTTCGTCCGATTTCCTCCACAGGAAGGCGGCGGCGTGCATAAAAATGCCGAGAGCCGTCGGATGGCTCTTTATGATACTTTTATTGACCAAAACAAAAACATGGGGCATGAAGCCACTCAACTCTACTCGCCGATCTCGCTCACTCTCTCTCGCTCGCTCGCCCACTTTCTTCCTCTTTGCTCAATCTGACAACGCCGGTCACATTAAAATAACAGCGGGCCCCTTGGGGGTGCCAGTAACAACCGCTTGTATCGCAAGCGCCTGCCATTCTAAACTTTATCCGCATGTAATTTTTTTTAACCCGTCATTACCCGTCGACGGTATGTTTTGCCCGTCAACGCATTTACGTCATCGATGACGTAGACGACGTCGACTAGTCGGGACAGCTCTAGTCCATTTCATTCCGGAGCATAAAATATCGCGTGTACAATGAAATAAACACGCTTTTTCGTGTCACAGGCACTTTAAAAACAAACAGTAAAAGTTTGAAATTAGAGTTGCTCCGATCCGATATTTGGATCGGAGCAAACGCCGATATGGGCAAAAAAATGCGCATCGGTATCGGATCGGCCGACACAGAAAAATTACGATCCAGACTTCCGATCCAGTTTTTTTTTTATAGTCCGGTCCGGGTTTTCCAGCGCACCGATTTACATAATCCATTCCAGTTTTTGCTTCGGTTTCCCTAAAATCCGGTTCGCATTTTACGGCACACCTTCAACAAACTACATTACCTTCTCCCAATTTACCGAGAGACTATCGGTAAAAATGTCAGCTGTGTGGGATCATTTCACCTTAAAGGACGACAAAGAAGAAGAGGCAGAGTGCAACATATGCCACAATAAAGTCAAGCGTGGTGGTAAAGTTGTAAGAAGTTTTGATACAACCAACCTAATCAAGCATTTAACGTTAGAGTATGTTAAAAAAAAACGAAGACAAAAAGAAAAGTCCTACGCAACTAACACTGGCAGAAACTTTTGCTATGCGTGACAAACTGGCCCCGACAGTCCCAAAGCCCAGGGAATAACAAGAGTCATTGCCGAAGTCATTCTGGATGATGAGCCATCATCTCTCGTGAGTAAAGACGCACCATCCAACACTTAAAACCACGGTACAACATGCCCAGCCGTCATTACGTCCTTGAGCGATTCGGCCGTGGAAGATTCAAGAACGATTTACAAACATCCAAATTCCGATTATTGAAATGTCAGGTAAAGCGGAACTAATACACAGCGCGGTCTTCGGGACGCAATGAGAAACGGACCGCATTGCGTCCCGAGAGTAAACATCATGCCTGTCATCAGTGTTGTTAATAACGGCGTTACAATATAACGGCGTTACTAACGGCGTTATTTTTTTCAGTAGTGGGTAATCTAATTAATTACTTTTCTCATCTTGGCAACGCCGTTACCGTTACTGAGGACGGAAAGGCATGCGTTACTATGCGTTACTATATTGGTCGAAAAGTCTGAGGGAGACTGACTCACCTAGACGAAAGAGCAGAGCAGGAGCGGGGAGGAGGCAAGAAAGTTGTGACGCCGAGCAAACGCGATGCTAGGTAGCTCCAATAATACATGTTGTAGCCGATAGCCGACAAACTACGCCCGCATGTTATGGTAGATATGGTAGACATGGTAGATATCACATGTACTGTGTATAGATATAACTAGATGCAAAATGACAGCCGCCATCTTAAAGCAGTAGGCTTTTTAGGACGGCTCTCTTGTAGAGAACCTTCCTCGCGAACCTAAGTAACTTTTTAACTAAAATACTTCTAAATCGGCAAAATCTTGATTTGAATCTATCTTTAAATGATGAAACAGTTTTAAAACTTTCATATGTCGAAAGTAGAGAGAAGGGAACTAATGCAATAATGGGAGCAATTTTAACAACTTTTAACAGTTGATTCAGGGTAAAGGGTAAATTAGGGTAAAGAATTGGGCTCGGGCCAATTGTACCAAAAACCTCCACAAAAAACTTCACATAGTATGGCCAATGTTTTTGTTTTTTTTTGAGGAAAAAAAAAAAAAAGTAATTATCACCAATTACTTTGCCAAGTAACTAATTACTCTTACATTCAGGTAATTGAGTTAGTAACGCAATTACTTTTTGGGAGAAGTAATTTGTAACTATAATTAATTACTTTTTTTCAGTAAGATTAACAACACTGCCTGTCATAGACACGGGTAATGCCAATGCTCAACTCACGGCTTTAGCTCAACTCATGTCGCTAGATAAAAAACTCAAGAATACCTGACTGCTGCTGACAGCCGCTACAAACTACGTCAACATCGTTTTACTGTAGATAATAGATATCATATGTATATAGTACTAGATGCAAAATGACAGACTCGACGGCGCATGACAAACCATTTATTGAAAAATAGATGCGTTAGTAAACAGCCGCCATCTTAAAGCAGAAGACTTCCATAGAAGGCTGTTGTAGTGAACCTAATTAACTTTTTATCTAAAATACTCTTAAATCGGAAAAATCTTCACTTGAATCTATCTTCAAAACAGTTTTAAAACTTTCACATGTTGAAAGTAGACAGAAGGGAAATTATGGAATAACGGGAGCAATTTTAACAACTAACAGTTGATTTGAAAAAATTCATTAATTGAATGTAGTTTAAAAATGCTGATACAGAATGGGGACTTGAGTATTTTATTGACTGTTTTAAAATATTAACTTGATACTGAAATAGTAGTTTATTTAAACCTGAGAAGCTTTTTAAACAATTTTTATCACTAATGCACGAAACATTAAAAGCATTTAATAGCTTGGGGGGTTTGTGGGATTTTCCACTGAGGTTGTTTGTGCGTTTTGCTTTTTTAAGACAGTTTACAATATTATTTGCATGTTTTACTGACTGACTATGCCATTTCTGTTTGTTATTTATAATGTTTTGTGTTTGTCACTGAATAAACAGGTCCGTTTCTTGTTACCAACCATTGTGTGTTATTCAAACTCACCAAATTCCGCTGGCAAGTTGTTATCAAGAGTACTAAAACCCTTTTCAACATGAGTTTGACAACTAAGTAAAGAGGCTAAATAACTTTAAACTTTAAGACATGCTCAGATTGGCCGGTATCAGTATCGGCCAGTGTTCGGCCGTTTATGCTTTTGTGGCTTTTTCCCCGCCAAAAGGGATCCGAAACGAGAACACACTGGATAACTCGGCTTGTGCTTACAGTAAATTGTTGTTTTTTTATTGTTGATTTTTTGGAGTAGTAAATAGCAAACACCAAGCAGGTTATAAACCTATAAATGCAAGCAAAGAATGTATATATGGTTATAAATATACAAATAATAATATGCTAAATACAAATATATACAAAGCTTCTTCATATATAAATGAATAAATAATACCCTGTGCATACTACATATAATTCATTCACAATTAAGTTGCTCAGATTGCAATAACCAAATATGATGCATCATTTTAAAATTACATTTTACATTTTTTAACCGTTCAATCGGTATTCTTTAGGCAATAGCTGCATCATTTAGACCAGGGGTGTCCAAACTTTTTGCAAAGGGGGCCAAATTTGGTGTTGTAAAAATGTGGGAGGCCGACCTTGGCTGACGTAACTTACGTAGAAGAATATATTTAAGCAAATGTTAGCAAGACATTCTGTGTATCACATTTGCTTTATTTTTTTTTAATTAATAATTTCAACAATCTCGCAACTATCCTTTGTGGCATTCTCTTTCAACTCTCGAGCTCTTGCGAAATACTGCTGCTGTGAAATTAAACTAGCTTCGAGTTGCTTCAATTTCTCGCTGCGTATCTTCCCTGTAATCTTGTCGTACACGTCAGAATGTCTTGTTTGGTAATACCGCCTCACATTGAACTCTTTAAAAACAGCGACTGTCTTTTTGCAAATGAGACAGACACAGTTGTTGCGTATTTTAGTGAAGAAATAGTCCAATTTCCACCTATCCTTGAAGCGTCGGCCAACGCAGTCAACTTTCTTTTTTTTGTTAATTATCGCCATTTTAGGAAATTGGAAGTAAAGGGTCACACAGGGTAATGTTGCTTAAGAGTGCTGCTGCCTTTTAATGGGTGAATTAGGAGCAACATTTAGTGTGTAAACTACTTCATATGCTGGTAGCAATACTGCTAACCAAAGTCTATGTGCGGGCCAGACGTTATTGACTTTATGACAGAGGCTGGGGGCCGGCTAACATTTGACCACGGGCCGCATTTGGCCCCTGGGCCGGACTTTGGACATGTCTGATTTAGACACTTCAACAAGTCACAACGCCGTCCAATGCTTGGAAAAGGTGGCGGCTAATGGCATGAGGTAATATAGTTTTTTCACACAAGCACTCAGATTAAAAAGCACCGATACAGCGGGTCCCGAGACTACAATACCCATAATTCACTGCGTGACCTGTACCGCTCGCTGATTCGCTGCGAGATTGACTCAGTGGCTACGCTAAACCAACGCGCGAGTCGTCAACTGTCAACTCTCAGCGGATCTCGTAACACACAAACTGGAAGGCTATCAAGCGATCGCCATGAAAGAAACACCGAACCGTCCAAAAGCAATGCAGTAGGTGAAAATACATAACATAAATACAGTGCCTTGCAAAAGTATTCGGCCCCCTTGAACCTTGCAACCTTTCGCCACATTTCAGGCTTCATACATAAAGATATGAAATTTAATTTTTTTGTCAAGATTCAACAACAAGTGGGACACAATCATGAAGTGGAACAAAATGTATTGGATAATTTAAACTTTTTTAACAAATAAAAAACTGAAAAGTGGGGCGTGCAATATTATTCGGCCCCCTTGCGTTAATACTTTGTAGCGCCACCTTTTGCTCCAATTACAGCTGCAAGTCACTTGGGGTATGTTTCTATCAGTATTGCACATCGAGAGACTGACATTCTTGCCCAGTCTTCCTTGCAAAACAGCTCGAGCTCAGTGAGGTTGGATGGAGAGTGTTTGTGAACAGCAGTCTTCAGCTCTTTCCACAGATTCTCGATTGGATTCAGGTCTGGACTTTGACTTGGCCATTCTAACACCTGGATACATTTATTTTTTAACCATTCCATTGTAGATTTGGCTTTATGTTTTGGATCACTGTCCTGTTGGAAGATAAATCTCCGTCCCAGTCTCAGGTCTTGTGCAGATACCAACAGGTTTTCTTACAGAATGTCCCTGTATTTGGCTGCATCCATCTTCCCGTCAATTTTAACCATCTTCCCTGTCCCTGCTGAAGAAAAGCAGGCCCAAACCATGATGCTGCCACCACCATGTTTGACAGTGGGGATGGTGTGTTCAGGGTGATGAGCTGTGTTGCTTTTACGCCAAACATATCGTTCTGCATTGTGGCCAAAAAGTTCAATTTTGGTTTCATCTGACCAGTGCACCTTCTTCCACATGTTTGGTGTGTCTCCCAGGTGGCTTGTGGCAAACTTTAAACGAGACTTTTTATGGATATCTTTGAGAAATGGTTTTCTTCTTGCCACTCTTCCATAAAGGCCAGATTTGTGCCGTGTACGACTGATTGTTGTCCTATGGACAGACTCTCCCACCTCAGCTGTAGATCTCTGCAGTTCATCCAGAGTGATCATGGGCCTCTTGGCTGCATCTCTGTTTTCTCCTTGTTTGAGAATAAAGTTTGGAAGGACGGCCGGGTCTTGGTAGATATGCAGTGGTCTGATGCTCCTTCCATTTCAATATGATGGCTTGCACAGTGCTCCTTGAGATGTTTAAAGCTTGGGAAATCTTTTTGTATCCAAATCCGGCTTTAAACTTCTCCACAACAGTATCTCGGACCTGCCTGATGTGTTCCTTGGTTTTCATAATGCTCTCTGCACTTTGAACAGAACCCTGAGACTATCACAGAGCAGGTGCATTTATACGGAGACTTGATTACACACAGGTGGATTCTATTTATCATCATCGGTCATTTAGGACAACATTGGATCATTCAGAGATCCTCACTGAACTTCTGGAGTGAGTTTGCTGCACTGAAAGTATAGGGGCCGAATAATATCGCACGCCCCACTTTTCAGTTTTTTTATTTGTTAAAAAACTTTAAATTATCCAATAAATGTTGTTCCACTTCACGATTGTGTCCCACTTGTTGTTGATTCTTGACAAAAAAATTAAATTTCATATCTTTATGTTTGAAGCCTGAAATGTGGCGAAAGGTTGCAAGATTCAAAGGGGCCGAATACTTTTGCAAGGCACTGTACAAGCAAATGAGCACAAACTCACCGGCGGTGCGTGTCTCTTTCGCCAACGTGAACGTAAATGACTACCACGCCGACCCAGCTTCCGCTTAAATGCGAATCCACACCCCTTTCCGACTGACAGTGAATTAACCCTTTCTCGGACAAGATCGCAGGTGAGGCACAATTTAAACACGTTTAACCTAGCGGACGCAACAGCCAGTATCAGATCGGAAGTGCAAAACAATATCAGTATCGGATCGGAAGTGCAAAAACCTGGATCGGGACATCCCTATTTGAAATCAATTCTAAAATGGACCGGAAGCCAGTGGAGTGATGATAGCAAGGGGGTAATATGTTCATGTCTAGGGGCATCTGTTAAAAATCGAGCAGCAGCATTTTGAACAAGTTGGAGACGAGAAATCTAGGACTTGGGAATACCAACATAAAGTGCGTTGCAGTAATTCAGCCTTGAAATTATAAAAGCGTGAATTCTTTTTTCAAGGTCGTGGCGAGTAAGAAAAGGCTTCACTTTGGCCAAGAGACGGAGGTGGAAAAAACAGATTTTTAACATGCGTCTTAAAAAAGGGCAGGGCCGTTCCTGACCAATTTGGTTCCCGAGGCAACACATTTGTTGGCCCCCCCCCCCCATTTTCACCACATATATTTAAACACTCACATTGAAAAAGCACATTATCTCTTTGTAACTTATTATATTAAAAAACACAACGAACAAGTGCAGAAATTAAAAGAAAAATGCTGGAATAACTATTCAAAAACACCAATAAAAACACTTCAAAAATAAATGCATTAAATAAATTATAATTGTTATGCCATATATGATTAACACCTGCCCACACAAACCTATATAAAGACACACAGAACACTTTAAAAAGAAACTTTTTTTTTTTTTTTTCACCTTGACCTATAACCTTACTCAGCTTGTCTTTACTGATGTAAAAGTATCTATTGCACTTTCATATGACAGTTGTTTTGGAAGGTGCACTTCTTTCCTGGACTTGGTGGGCTTGGACTTGGTGCTGATTTGGATAAGTACGCTGTAAAAGATGGCCCAGGATGTACAGAGGTAGAAGGAAAATATTTCAGAAGAACATCAATAAAGAGAAGGAAGTGGAATGTTACATTATGTTAGTCAAATAGTTGTTGATCGTAAAACTAGCAAGACATAACCATAATAGCGCCTAAATTCTGGCAGCCTACTGTACCTGTCTATTGGATCTGGCCACTATCTTTGATAGGCGCAGTTAAAAGAAAATAAATTCTTGAAGCACGGCAACTACACAGGACTATCCAATAATTTAATTTTTTATTCAATATATGATAGCAAAAAAAAAAAAAAAATTGAATATGTTTTTACACGAACTTGATCGCCATTTTAAGGAATTAATGACACATTTAATAACAAATGTTTGCATTTAAATCCGTGGCACTTTTAGTCCCCCATACCACAGAACTTTAAAATTATTAATTGCATATTTAATGGTGTATTTATTTAAATAACTTTGGCACTTTTAGGCAAGGCAAATTTATTTGAAAAGCACAATTTAACACAAGGTAAAAGTGGTTCACATCACATAAATAAGCAAGACAATTTTAGTCTCCTATACACTTTGTCTAAATTTCTCTAAAATTGGAGGGGGAGTAAATTTAACTGAAACTAATCCACAGCTGGCTGAATACAGAAAAGATTTCTAGAACAAAAGCCTAGCTAATGGTACAGTATAATTTAGCTTTAGCACTAAGTCATATAAACTCTATGTAAATAACCGCTAGCTTGCAGTTGCGCCAAGTCTACGTGCTTATGCTGTTGAAAAAAATCATCACAATAAACCTGTTTTTCTTCACGTCTTTGCTCTCTTCTTTCTTTTTCTTCTGACTCGGAGGGCTTCTTTTCATGAAGTTGACTTGTCACCGTAACGTCGCTCAATTGCAAAGTAGAAAAACAGCCCCTTCAGGTAGCTCGCTGGTCTGCTGGGTGGTGAGAGAGACTAGGGTCTGTGGTGAAATTATCGCATGACAGGAAAAAGTGAAACGAGCAGAAGGCACACTAGAAAAATGATTTCATTAATATTTAAAGACTTATTATGAACGGTTTTGTTGTTTTATTTGTTTTATTGCTTTGTATAATTATTTGAATACTGCTATCATCAAATATTTGAATATTTTTCTTGACGCCATGGACGCTGGTGCGCGCTTAGGCGGTTGCTTAGCTCGCCTTATGGGCGGCACGGGTCTGAAAAAGGGAGCCAGAGCGCCAGAGTTGGGCTCAAGGGCATTTAACATACAAGGTGTGCCAAAAGCAATATATTCAGTTTGCTTTCGTTAAGATGTAAAACGTTTTGTGCTAGCCACTGCTTCACATCGGATATGCACTCCATTAATTTAGTGAGAGCAGTTTGTTCGTTGGGTCTCAGGGGGAGATACAGCTGCAGGTCATCAGCATAAAAATGGAAAGAGATATTATGTTTTTTAGGGCTGTCAAACGATTAAAATTTTTAATCTAGTTAATTACAGCTTAAAAATTAATTAATCGTAATTAATCGCAATTAATCGCAATTCAAACCATGTATAAAATGTGCCATATTTTTCTGTAAATTATTGTTGGAATGGAAAGATAAGACACAAGATGTATATACAGTGGTACCTCTACATACGATCGCTTCGACACACGAACTTTTCCACATCCGACGTAAATTTGACTCGCCATTTGTTTCTACATCCGACGACATGCTCGAAATAAGACGACAATGGCAGCACCGCAGACGAATGCACGGCGGATTTTCTTGTGTGACAAATCAACACTGGTTTCAGAAAAGGTTGGTACAGGTGGTGAAACAAGGAAAAAAAGGTTGGTACAGGTGGTGAAACAAGGAAAAAGTTGAAGCTTACCTTCTAAATGAAGATGCAAATGACAGAAAAATATGAGCGTAGGGTGGGCATCCGTGAAATGGCTCAACAATACATCTCCACGGTCCTCCTCCGACCATCGTTCGCCAGTCTTTATAAGTTAAGCTGACAATTCTTATTGTGCTAACATCTCCAGAGAAATCGCCAACTTCGCCACGTTTTTATCATTTATTTCACAACTTATACAAAACAAAAACACCTTCTGTCTGCCGCAATTGACGGTGTTCTCAAGAAAACATTCAAAGTGAAAGTGAAACTCAAGATCACCGGTCTGTCTCTGGCACGTCAGCCCCGCGGTGCGTTCAGGGTCAGCAAAAAACGTCCGCCACATTAGAACCCCATTCGTTACATTAATACAGGAATTATTGTTATTATTATTATTATTATTATTATTCCGATTTTGATTTATAATTTATTTGTTTTGCTATGTGTAATTGCCATTTGTAATAGTACCAGCAGTATTTTTTAAGGATTTAGTGAAGGTTTTTGGGCTGTGGAACGAATTAATGGAATTATAATGTATTCCTATGGGAAAATCCTGCTCGACATACGACCATTTCGACTTACAAACAAGGTCCTGGAACGGATTAACTTCGTATGTAGAGGTACCACTGCATATACATTCAACATACGGTACATAAGGACTAGGCCTGAACGATATATCGTTTAAACATCGCCATCGCGATGTGCGCATGTGCAATAGTCCCATCGCAAGGACGTGCGATAGTTTTTTCATTTCATTTTTTTTAATCCACAAACGTTTGTTTTGAGGAAGGAGCGGCAGGGAGAGCGCACAGCCTCTCATTCCCTCCAGCTCGCAGTCATCGGCTCCTCCCCCTCCCCTGCTTCAGCGGAGTGGAGGGAGGAGGGGCCGAACAGCGGAGTGGAGGGAGGAGGGGCCGAACAGCAGAGCGGAGGGAGGAGGGCCCGTTCTCAAAGTGAAAGCAAGCTAGCAACACGTTGGAGGAGAGAGGAAGACTGTATCCAAAAGGAGTTTTGGAAGTATTTTGGCGAGAACAAGACTATAAGGGACAAAAAACAGCCCTGTCGACAGTGCTTCGCCATGGTTACCTCAACAAGAAGTAATCTGTTGAACATGTGGGACCATTTAAAACGCAGGTATCTATGCATTCCTTCTACGAGCTTCCCATCAGAGGCTTTTTAGTACAGGTGGGAACATTGTTACGTGCCAACGTTCTTGTCTCAAGCCTGCAATGGTGGATAAACTAGTAGTCTTGGCCAAAAACCTATTAGACCCAGTTGAGAATTGCTGAGCAAGGAAGGTGGACGATATGCAGACAAATACATAACACAGCTGCAGGAATGTCTTTTCTTATTTTTATTCATGTGACAGCTATCAGGAAGGCAGGAAATTTGGGAGTTAAAATGGTTCTGTTATTCATCACAGTTATTTGCAGTTATTCAGTTCAATTATTTACAAGTTCAATCGAGTTTCTGTTTCTTTTACATTTAAATTAATTGTAAATCGTATTTTTCAAATAACTATATATAGTACAGCTGCACATAAAGTTTTGATACTTAATATTGTTGTTGAAATATTTTTACAACTTTGTTGCTGTTTTGCAGTTTTATATTGTTATATTTTGTGTAAACAACTCAGGGGACTAATGCACTTGCACTTTTATTTGACAGATTTAATATTTAAGTTCAAATATGTTGACAACTTCCTTGTTGTTTTACTGAGGTTTTTATTTATTGTTATAGTTTGTGAACAACTCTTATTTGTCATATTTAATAATTTTGTTCAAATATGTTTACAACTTTGTTGTTATTTTACAGAAGTTTTTATTTGTTATATTTTGTCAAAAACTTAGAGGACTAATGCACCTGCTCTTTTATTTGTCATTTAATGTATTTGCTGCTGTTGAAGTGTCAAATATTGTGTTCAATAAATTATCTATTTTGTGCAGACATGGCTTCCTGGATCCCTTCATACAGCAATCTTAATCATTCACAAATGAAACGGTATTGTATGACTACACCGTGGTCACGGTGTGTCATGCAAGGTATTTCCAAACAGCTATTCAAGTCATCTAGTGAAAATTTCTTTAAAAAAGATTTTTTAATATCGCAATATAATATCGCAATATATTGCACACCTCAAAAAAATCGCAACCATAGTTTTTTCCAATATCGTTCAGGCCTAATAAGGACTGTATTTGTTTATTATAACAATAAATCAACAAGATGGCATTAACATTATTAACATTCTGTTAAAGCGATCCGTGGATAGAAAGACTTGTAGTTCTTAAAAGAAAAATGTTAGTACAATTTATACAAAAACCCCTCTTAATGTTTTCGTTTCAATTAAATTTGTTAAATTTTCAATCAAAAAATAAACTAGTAGCCCGCCATTGTTGATGTCAATAATTACTTTATGCTCATGGGCGCTGAAGCCTATAAAATCAGTCGCACCCATGCGCCAGAAGCGGGCGGCAAAACTCCATAAAACACAATTAACAAGTGAGCGTTTCACTGTACCATCATTTAAATCTGTCTGAGCGGCATCTGCGTTAATTGCGTCAAATATTTTAACGTGATTAATTAAAAAAATTAACGCCCGTTAACGCGATAATTTTGACAGCCCTAGTTTTTTCATAACTGATCCTAAAGGTAGGATATAAAGTGCAAAGAGAACAGGCCCGAAAATAGAGCCTTATGGCACCCCACAAGACAGAAGTTTGTGAGGAGGAACATCTCCCAATCATTACCGAGAAGGTCTCAGGTACAATTTAAACCACTGTAGAGCATTACCACGGATACCTATAAAGTGTTCTAAATGAGATACAAGGACTGTGTGGTCAACTGTATCAAATGCTGCTGTGAAGTCTAGTCAAACAAGGATTGCTGGATTTCCATCATCTACAGAAAGGGCAATGTCGTTGTACACTTTTAACAGTGCTATGTCTGGACCTGAAGCCTGATTGGAACTTGTCAAGGGTGGAGTTTGCCTCTAAAAATGTTTGCAATTGAATTAAAACAACTTTTTCTAAAACTTTAGAAAGGAAAGACAAGTGGGAGACGGGTCTAAAATTGGACAGCACAGAGGAGTCAAGATTTTTTTCCGTAAGAAGGAGTCTGACTACAGCCTGTTTGAAGGCAGCTGGGACAGAACCAGAGCTGAGAGATAAAAAGTTACTTAGGTTCGCTAGGAAAGTTCACTGCAACAGAACCTTTCTGAGAAGTCTACTGCTTTAAGATGTTGGCTGTTGACTAACGCCGCAGAGTCTGTCATTTCTTATGTAGTGCTATATGCACGTGATATGTAGGCGTAGATTGTAGGCTGTCGGCTACAGTCAGGAAATATTAGAGTCATCTAGCCTAGCATCGCATTTGCTACAGCGTCACAAAAAACTCTTCTCTCTCAGTGTCTCTGACTTATCTCACGTCATCCAACCAACGTAGTAATGCATAGTAAAGGCTCATTGTCTCGTTGCAGAAACGGTAACAAAATCCGAACGGAGAAAAAAACGTAATGCACGAAAAACGTCCAGATTTTGAACGATGGGGTACACATTTAAAAATCAGTGCTCACTAGTACAAATTACGCCGAAACCGTACAACTTGACAGGTATGGGCCGGTGATTGGTTCTGATCAGCAAAACAGCCAGCAGGATTTGCTGACTGTCCAAGTCAGGGGTCGCGTTAACCGAATATTTTCCGTCGTTGACCAATTTTTTAAAACAGTGACGGAAAAAACTGAAGTCCACCTGTCATTTTGACAGGTTACAATTCATACTCCAGACCACAGGGTGGCGAGTTAGCGTATTAATTAGCTATTGTCTCTCTTGATGCATGACGTCATTGGCCTTACTCTGAAAAATGTCAAGGCAACTGAGTGTCCGAAGTTTCTTCAAAAAGCCCCAAAACGACGATGGTGTTGATGAAAGAGGTGAAAAAAACAGGGACTGCACAAGCGGGCACGCAATTCAAGTCCATGCGGACCAGGAGGAAGGTGTAAGACTCCTTTCAGGCCACAGCAGGTGAACTTTTAATTTCATTGTTCCATATGTAGCCTTACTTACAGGGGCCACAGTCAGCTGTTTTTCTCACTGCGGAGAAAAAGTTACATATTCATCTGCTTGATGTGTGATGGCACGGTGTGGATTCTCTGTGAAGCTTGTTCGGACAGAATATTGATTTAAAATGAATGAAAACTAAATACTAGTGATGGGACGAAATGGGCCGAGGTTCCGAAGCTTGTGTCGAGTAATGGGAGGGGTGTTTCCACGAAGCTTGTAGCGAGGCGCGCGTCATCTCGGCAGAACCCGGAAATGATGACGTGAGAAGCCTCGACGGCCGGATGAATCTAGTGACCGCTTCGGAAGTGATCCGACGTTCGGCGCGCATTGCAAACACAGTAGGCTACAGACTATGGTATAAATTGGTTGCAAAACGCAATGGCGATCGCCTGTTATCTCACATTTTGTGCATTTCGGGCTCCTGTACTTGTTACATCTGTGCGCAACAGTGCAACCAGTGCAATCTTTTTGCGAGCCTTGTCCTTTGCTTGCGATGGAACCTGCGCGAAAAAAACGATCCTCCCCTGTATGGGAACATTTTCATTTGATTGCTTTAAATAAGGTAAGGGAGAAGAACTACATTAATATAAATGTGAGTGTGTGTGTACCTATCTGAACCAAACATCAACAGAATGAACAATCCATTAGTGTACTAGGAGGCACAAAAGAATACCTATCCAAATTTATATAAACTGGCACTCACATTTATCTGCACCCCAGCTTCATCTGTGCCTTATGAAAGAATATTTTCTAAAGCTGGTGAAATATTGTCCAAAAAAAGAAACCGTTTAAAGCCAGCCACTGTGGGAAAGCTATTATTTCTCAACAAAAATGAATAACAAATTATCCTTACCACTTGTTGCATTTTGTTCACATACTAAATTACTAGCATAAGCACATTCATATCTTTGTCATAATCAAATAACCATTGAATTCTTAACAATGTTGACCTCTTGGGCTTCTAGACCACTTGATGGCGCCATAGAGTAAATGAAGCACCATGAAGCTTTGCTACATGTGCAAACCAATTGGCTGCAAAGCTTCATTGCTTCATGAGGCTTCATTTGGCCATCACTACTAAATACTATTGAATATGTTGAAGCGGTATGCAATGTTAAGAGTCTAGTTAGCTCGAATTGCTGTGTCCAGTCGCTGTAGCTCTGCTTTTCTCTGTGAACTCTCTATATTCAAGCCGGAACGCGCACGGCTCTTAAGTGTCTCTGTCACGTGACTGCGTCGTAGCCGCTAACGCGCTCGGCCAAATGGACACACAAGTACGCCAAACAAGTTATGCCAAACAAAGGGTCACCACAATGTCATTATCATCATTTTAAAAATTTAAGTGACAGGTAAAAATTAAGCTTGAGAACGATAAACCGATACGACCGGATATCCGGTTTAACAGGTGAGAGATACAGCTGTATCGATTGTAAAGTTACCATTCGACAGTAATTTGCCATTAAATATTCAACGAACCGATAGTAGAGCTATAATTCGGATATCGCGAGCGCAAGAATCGGCTTCTAATGCCTAATTCAATGCATTGCTTAATGGAATGATAATTTAGCTTTTACTTCACTTGCTGCGCTTGTGTCATTCACCACACAGCGCGCTTAGATTGAGACCGCACGCATGCTATAATATGGACAAGCACAACTCACCATATGGTTGCCTCTACTTCCCATGCATTTCGGCAGAACCGCTACTAGTCGCCGTCATTGCCCGATCGTCACGGGCGTGTCACAACGCGAGAGCTAACAAAACCATTGTAACGCACGCTCCATAGCTTTTTCTTCACAGCCCAAAACGAAAACGAAACCGGTAGTGGCAACGAAGCAACATGCTAAAACAATGGACAGTTTGAGCACCGACGCCAGCGACGTGCAGCGATTGATTTTCAACGCACCCAGGAAATACAAAAGTCGGACTTTGAAGTGAGGAAGGCAGCCAGATCTGTTCGCATGAGACAGAGGTAGTGTGAAGTGAGGAGCGGTACAGGGATCGTGAGTTTTTAACCCTGAAAAATAACCCACTACAATGGTGGAAAGGGCAGCACGCTCCTTTGGAGAGTTTTTTCCCACGAAACGCAGTCTACTTAAACATTAAAATGTGGATTAGTTTATCTTCCTCAAGAAAAAATCTGCCCTTCAAAAAAGATATGGACAGTGATGAGGAAGAAAAAAAATGTGGAAGCACAGGCATAAGTGAAAGACTCTGCTGTGTATAAGGTAAAAGTAATGATTATTGATCTGTCTGTCTAAAATGCCATGTTTTTATTCCCCCAATTATACCAGTGGTACAGCATAATTTATTATTTATTTATAATAACATTGGGGGTTTAATTTTTTTTTTCTACAGCTGCTGCATATAATTAATATTTTTTGTTGGTAAGATGTTTACGTTGAAAGTTTGCACTTAAATTGCTTACCTCTTGTGTTCGAAACACCAGGAAATACACTAATTGATTTACTGCACTTTATTGTTGTCTGTCACTGGAGTTTTATTTTATTATAAATCCCATCCAACAAAATGATGGTCATATAGTAAGCCTTATTTTTATTTTTTTCATAAAAAAATAAAACATAACATTGGTATGAAATTTTGTTGTTTAATTTTGCTATTAGAAATGTGGTCTTTTTTATATGTTTAAAATACTGTTCGAACACACGCAACAAATGTTTACTATCGTATCGTTTTCACTCTGTATCGAACCGTATCGTTCTTAAACTGTATCGAATCGGTCGGCCTTAAAAACGTATCGTTTTTTAATCGAATCGTAACCTGTGTATCTAGATACATATCGAATCGGCTTCATGCCAGAGATTCCCATCCCTTGTAAAAATAGATTATGACCGGATTTTTATGACCCTGTCAGTCAAAATGACAGACAACGAAAAAGTCTAGCGCAACCTCTGGTCCAAGTGAAACTTTTTTAAAGGACCGATTTCTGAAGTGGTCAGTTTATGCACCGAGTTAATCACATGATAATAATAATAATATAATAATAATTTAACCCCCCCACACACACACACAATTCACGCAAGTCACCCTTTTTAACCTCAAAACAGCGAATTTCGCCGAAAGGTGAGACATTTTGAAGCCATTAATTTAGTGTCAGGCCCGATCAAGGTTTGACTAGTTTTACTCACCTTCCAGGCATTCTTTCTTATTGTCCAGTTTCTCATGAGCTCGCAGCTTACTGGTAAAAGCTGTGAAGTTCTGCGGGTCGAACATTAGTACCTGTGAGCTGTCTTGCGACACCTCAGTCCATTTCATCTATGGTAAAAGGCAACCGTTGGTAACAGAAAAGTCTCCCATATGCAGCAGAGTCACACGAAAGCGCTCTTTGCTAATTTAGGAGAGTAAGTGACAACCTGCTTCTCATACGCCTCCGCTCGGTTGTTATAGAACACCGACAGGTAGCTCTTCTGTACAGTGGGGCAGAGTTCAATGGCCTCTGTGTAACACTGGATGGCGCTCTCGTACTTGGCCGCCTGAAAGTATTTGTTGCCTTTTTGATTTGCCTCACGGGCACGATCCAAACGACTCTAAAAGGGGAGAAAGATGTCTATTAGGCCAGTGTTTTTCAACCGGTGTGCCGCGGCAGTGCCGTGAGAGATCGTCAAGTGTGCCGTGAGAAATGATCCAATCGGTCTTTGTCAGGTGATGTAACGCTTGCAACAGCTGCAGCACATTTTATAGACCCTACTCACGTGACGTCACAGCCACGCCCCCGCGCCATGTTGTCCGGATACTAGTCATGTTAATGCATTAGCGCTTCGTAAATTCCTCCTATTATGGCGTGTTTTTCTGCTCGTTAACATTAATAATCAAAATGGTGAAGTCGTGTGTGGCGGTCGGTTGCAAAAACAGAGAAGATAGACGGAGAGACTTGAATTGTTACCGTATTCCGAGAGACCCGAAGAGGAGACCGAGATTGACTGCTGCAATTCGACGAGAAAACTGGGCTCCAAACGACTACCACAGATTATGTAGTAGTCATTTTATATCTGGTAAGATGCATTTAATATATATTTAGAGGGTTTTGGGCTTACAACCACAATTAAGATCATTGCTAGGCTAATCGCCGACAACATACACTCAGACGTTGTGAATGAACTACCTGAAAATATATAATTATAAGGGGATAATCAGACAGTTGTCATACAATTAATTTACAATTTCACTATTGAGGTCAAAAGCCAAAAAATAAATTCAACTAGGAACAATCTGGAGTAGTGCTGTCGCACTTCATATTTATTACGTATTATATATGTATATAGTGAGAGTGCTATCGCTAAACCATATAAACATTAAAAGCCCTAGCTCCATTGACAAATGATATGAAATACATTAGACTTGACAGTGGATGTTAGCAAGAACAAAAGATTTTGAATTGAAAATTTCGTAACTCACCTTCCGAGCACAAGATTCCTGCCGAATTTTCGTGTACGAGGACCTGTTTCACCCAACCAGCAACGTACCATTTATAAGCCTCCAAGCTCTTGAAGTTTTTCAAACTTTCGTGAGAATAGGCTGATTTTGTGTGGACAAGATAGTTGTAAATATCAGGATATCAGATGTCATGCGAAGCCAGCGGGTCGAAAAACATCGATTTAGGCATCAAATACGGCTCTGGCGAATGGATAAACTGAAGCTTTTCCACGTAACGCCTTTTATGCAACGGTTCCAATGAGTTTACAGCGTCAGATAACACCGGGGCTTCCATGAATTGCTCTATAACTTGCTCGACTAATTGAAAACAATGAGAATAGGTCTGAAAAAGAGGTACAATATGGCGGCCGGAAACAGCGACACGCCCATTTTGTGACGTAGGTGAGTAGGGTCTATACGGCTCTGGTCGTCTCGTTTGAAAGTGCGGAAGTTGAGGTTTACTCTCGTTTTTACTAGGGCTGTCAAACGATTAAAATTTTTAGTCGAGTTAATCACAGCTTAAAAATTAATTAATCGTATTTAATCGCAATTCAAACCATTTATAAAATATGCCATATTGTTCTGTAAATTATTGTTGGAATGGAAATATAAGACACAAGACGGACATATACATTCAACATACTGTACGTAAGTACTGTATTTGTTTATTATAACAATAAATCAACAAAATGGCATTAACATTCTGTTAACCCTTTAACACCGAACGTGTCGGATCCGACACGTTTACGCATATCATCTTTGAAGCCTCGTAACGCTGTAATTACGTCACCCACGTGCCCCTGGTTGCTCTCGTTTGAAAGTACGGAAGTTGATGTCCACACCAGTTTTTATTTGAAGTCAATCGACCAAGTAAAACGGGAGATAATGTCATTTGAGTTTTATAATTTTATTGCACTCATAAATATGCATTGACACGCTGCATGGGCCATGTGTCTATCTCCATATTTCCATCATTTCTTGTCCTTTTTTCAAAACCGAATGCAGCACAAAAGACTACATATCCCAATGGCCGTTGTGATGTCAAGAAGGACGAACCTAATGTGAACATTTTTAATAAATTGACGAGCAAGGCGCCAACTAAGGGAAAGGAGACACGCGTAGCAAGCAACGGCCGGTTGAATTGAGCTAGCCACTTTGAAACGTGCAGAATTAATCGAAAACTAAATTTAGCACAAGCTAATGCATTATTTCATCAACTCAAGGAATGGGATGAGCACTATTTGTCATTATTTTCCTCGGATCAGTCGGCCTCTCGGCGAGTAGAAGTGTCAGCAGCGCGCAAACGGCGGATGAGTAGGCTGTGTGACGTTGTATGTGACGCAGCTTAGTGAGATGTTCAAAAACAAACTTTATTGAGTGCGCAAAAAAAAACAAAAACTTCATTGGGTCGCATGCCTAAAAAAAATTGAATTGAACTGAACTACTTGTCAATATTTTTGAAAATACTTTTTTTTCAATGTTTGTTATTTTTTCTTCACTATGAATCTTTTCGATTTTTATATAGATGTGTGTTCGAGAAGCTTGATTGCATGTACATATATGGCGGAAAACACAGACAAGACTGAAAAAGCAGTTTCTGCTCTTGCACTCCTCTTGCAGAGAAACTGTTGTATTTTAAGCCAAAACAACTGTTGTGTTTGATAGAACAACATGTCTATATGCTGCCATAGCAGATTCATGGCTCATTAAGCCCCCGAACTATTTTTAATTTGCCCGTTTTACTCTGGAAACCCCCGTTTACAGACGTCGCGCAACCGTTTTTGTTTCAACCTAGCCATAAAAAGAAGGTAAGTAATTCTATTCATTATTCAAAATGTCTGTCATTTTTAGCTTAGAATCAATAATTGATGTCTAATATTTAGTTTAAAAAAAGAAAACGACTTTTAAAAAATTATTCACTCGCATATTTTAAACTTTTAAACAAATTGCGTCACAATGAAAAATTTGGCGTCTGTAAAAAAGTCACGGATATCTACCTCATAACTATCGCTTAATTGTAATTTTTTTGTTACTGTCGCATTTTCCCCGATATATTGGATGATAAATTATCGATCCAAACTAAGAAAATTTGAAAAATAACATTTAAAAGGGTAACTATATGAAAAAGAAAATCTCAACCACTCATTGTTGTCTGCGATTTCCGCATCGCTACCCTTGTTATATCACCATGTTTCACCCATAAAATCTCCAAAAAATCTGGCTGTGGCCATTCCCAGCTGTGTCTTGACACTCAGTGATACATGCTACATGGAGTTTTTGGATCGAAACAAGGTAAGTTTGCGATAATATGCCGTTAAAATCGTGGCGCCTTTAATTCTGCTCTTGCGTGCTCTCGCCTCCAGTTATGGTTTTGCTGTTTAAAAATTTTGTTTTAAAAATGCCCTCCTATTCAAAATTTTTCTTCCCCCAGAAAATTGAGATTTTAAGCTTTCCAATGATGTATCACACATGCATATCGGACAATTTTGAAATCTGGCCAAATTGGGGGTTTCAGAGCGGAACTACAAGTCACCTGAGTGTTTTCCGCTATATACCTTTGATAAGGTGATGGGTACAATACCTAACTTCACAAAGAGATATCCTCCAAACCCTTTTTGTGTTGGATGATATATATATATAAAAAAAAATCTCACTATTTTGCACCGTATATAACACGTTTTGACCATAGTATGTGTGAAGGCCAAAAACGCCTATGACCATAGCTGCTGTTAGTGTTGAATTGTCAAACATAAAACTATTCAATCTTATTTTTTTCTATTGAATGATTATCCTAGCAAGTTAAATAAATATTATCAAGCTTCAAAACGGTTGGTCGAGCACGTTTGGTTGTCAGTGGGACTTCAACATTATAAATTTTGAAAAAAGATTTTGGTCTTTTTTTTTTTTTTGTCTTTTTGGGTCCAAAATGTGGTTTAAAGTTGGTCAGGGACGAAAACAACAGTTTGGACATGAAGTTCAAGGTATCCTGAAAAAAGGGACCCAACTTCAACTTGGCCGTTGTAAACAGTTTTTTCTTTGAAATATAAAGGCAACATCAAAGGCATGCAAATTCGGCCAAAATAGGCTTAGGTGTTAAAGGGTTAAAGCGATCCATGGATAGAAAGACTTGTAGTTCTTGAAAGATAAATGTTAGTACAAATTATAGAAATTTTATTTTAAAACCCCTCTTAATGTTTTCGTTTTAATAAAATTTGTAAAATTTTCAATCAAAAAAGAAACTAGTAGCTTGCCATTGTTGATGTCAATAATTACACAATACTCACCATAAAAGCAATCGCACCAAAGCGCCAGCAGAGGGAGACAAAAAACACAAGTAACAAGTGGCCATGACACTGTTCTGTCATTTTAATCTGGGCACGTGCGTTAATTGCGTCAAATATTTTAACGTGATTAATTTAAAAAATGACCGCCCGTTAACGTGCTAATTTTGGACACCCTTATTTTTACTTGAAGTCAATCGACCAAGTAAAAGGTGAGATAATGCCATTTAAGTTTTATTGTCCACTCAAATCAACATTAAAACGCTGCATTGATCGTTTGTTTATGTCCATATTTCCATCATTTCTTGTCCTTTTCCAAAACCGAAACATATCCAAGGAGCTCTTCTGACGGCACAATGGAAGCAGACAATGCGACAATTATAAATATGGCGGAAAGCTTGAAATATCAATTTTCTGGAGGAAGAAAACATTTTGAACAGGAGGGCAAAACAAAAGAAAAAAAAACATTTTTTAACAGCAAAACCCGAACTGGATGCGAGAGCACGCGAGAGCAGAATTAAAGACGCCACGATTTTAACGAGATATTAATAATAATAATAATAATACATTTTATTTCTAGAGCGCTTTTCAGACCACACAGACGCTTCACAAAAGACATGGAATCCAGTACGATATAAAGGTATTAAAAGGATAAAAGATTTAAAGCACAATAAAGAGAAGTAAAGATATAACAGAGCTAGGGGTTATGGTGGATAAGAAAGAGTGAACAGGTGTGTTTTCAGTCTGGATTTGAAAAGTGATAGGGTAGATATGCTGCGGAGATCAGGGGGTAGGGAGTTCCAGAGCTGGGGGGCAAACTGACTAAAAGCTCTGGAACCAAAGTTGGAGAGGCGGACACGGGGGACGGAGAGGGGGAGAATAGTGGTAGGGTGAAGTGGACGGGTTGGATTGTTTAAACAGAGTAGATTGCAAAGGTAGGGAGGGGCCAGGCCGTGGAGTGTTTTGAAGGTGATGATGAGGATCTTGTAATTGATTCTTTGTTTGACGGGTAGCCAGTGAAGTTGACGGAGGATGGGGGTGATGTGGTGTGTTGCAGGGGTTCGAGTGATGAGACGTGCTGCTGAGTTCTGGAGGAGCTGGAGTTTCTGGAGGGACTTGTTAGGGAGACCGAAGAGCAGTGAGCAACAATAATCGAGCCGGGAGGTTATTAGATTACAGACCAGGGTGGAAGCGGTATGGCGGGTGAGAGAAGGGAGGAGACAAGAAATGTTGGGATGGTGGAAATAGGGTGATCTGGTGATGCTGTTGATATGTGATTGGAAGGAGAGCGTGATGTCGAGGATGACACCCAGACTCTTAACCTGAGACGAAGGTTAGATCGGTACATTGTTGATGGTAATAGAGAGAATTTATGGACATGAGAGAGCATGGCGGTGGTTCCAACTAGGAGGACTTATGTTTTGGAGCTATTGAGTAGGAGGAAGTTAGTGGAGAACCAAAAGTTAATGTCATCTAAGCAGAGGGTGAAGGAGGAAGGTGGGAGGGAGGCAGTTGGTTTTGAGGAGATGTAGAGCTGGGTGTCATCCGCGTAATCCGTGAATGTTGTGTTTGCAGAAGATGGAACCGAGGGGGAGAATGTAAATGATAAAGCGAAGCGGCCCCAGGACAGAACCCTAGGGCACGCCAGCGGAGACAGGGAGGGAATTGGATTTATGGGGCCGAATTTGACAAGTTGTGTGCAGTTGGACAGGTAGGAAGTGAACCAGGATATTATCGCATACTTACCTTCTTTCGATCGAAAAACTCTATGTAGCATGTATCACCGAGTGTCAAGACACAGCTGTGAATGGCCACAGCCGGATTTTGGGGGGATTTTATGGGTGAAACACGGTGATATAACAAAGGTCGCAATGCAGAAATCGCAGACAACAATGAGTGGTCGAGATTTTCATAATTTTACCCTTTTAAACGTTATTTTTCTATTTTTCTTTGTTTGGATCTAATATGTATCATCTAAAATTTTGGGGAAAATGTGACAGCGACAGAAAAAATACAATTAAGCGATAGTTATGAGCAGTGTTGTCACTAAGTAACGCGTTACTGTAATCCGATTACTTTTGTTCGGTAACGAGAAATCTAACGAGTTCATTTTTCAAAACCAGTAATCTGATTAAAGTTCGTTTCCTTAGTGTCTGTGCATTACTATTTTGTTTTTGCCTCATGATGTATGTAGAATAAAGAATACTGTAGTCATGTACAAATAGAATCTTAATAAAAAAATATTGCTCTTGAGTTTGGCAGTGACATCGGATGCCACGTTTTCTCATCGGGGAAAAAAAACGGGTCACATGTACAGAGGTTGCGCTAGACATTTTCGTTGTCTGTCATTTTGACTGACAGGGTCATAAAAATCCGGTCATAGTCTATTTTTACCCGTCACTTAAATTTTTAAAATGATAATGATGACATATTCAATAGTTTAGTTTTTATTCATTTTTAATTAATATTGTAACGCTTGCTTGGCGGCGAAAAATTAGACACGGAAGTCGTGGTATTTTTCTCCCTTTTTACTCTGCTTACCGCCAACAACTCCGCCCCCAAAGAAAAAGAGGCAACGATATAGACCCCAATCACCAACGTCACACAATGATCTTAATTGTGGTTGTCAGCCCAAAATATTCTAAATATATATTAAATGCATCTTACCAGATATAAAATGACTACTACATAGTCTGTGGTGATCGTTTGGTGCCCAGATTTCTTGTCGAATTACAGCAGTCCATCTCGCTCTCATCTTCGGGTCTCTCAGAATACGGTAGAACTTAAGTCTCTCCGTCTATCTTCTCTGTTACAGCAACCAACCGCCACACACGCCTTCACCATTTTGATTATTAATATTAACGAGCAGAAAAACACGCCGTAATTGGAGGCATGTACGTCGCGGTAATGTGTAAACATGACGATATGGCGGCTCCAGTCAGGGGGGCGGAGTTGTGACGTCATGTGATTGGGGTCTATACACAGGTGGCAATCTTGTCCATCAATTGGATGACGCACTGGCACACCGGGTGCACCAATAAGAACCTCGCGTTGATGTGTCAATCACGGTGCCACCGCCAGACCCCGGTGACGCTACAATATTCTGACAGAAGAGCCAACGACGTCATGCATTAAGAGAGACAATAGCTAATTAATATGCTAACTCGCCACCCTGTGGTCTGGGGTGTGAATTGCAACCTGTCAACATGACGGACGGACTTCAGCTTTTTCCGTCACCGTTTTAAAAAACCGGTCAACGACGGAAAATATCCGGTTAACGCGACCCCTGCACATGTATTACCATGCTATGAGCGCTGTTGGCGGCCAACAAACAACGTAGCCTGGCTATCTCTCAGGATGCTAACAGTGGAAAACCTAGGAGAAGGACCACAAACGGCTGCATTTGCTTATTGGACATAAAGCCATGACTTCACATTTACCTCCAATAAAGATGACAAAAAATATCTCCGTGCGTCGCAAACTTTGCGCTGGCTCAAAAAGGCAGTCGACCGCTAATAACTCTACATCTAATTGAAGGAACCACTTGGAATTACAGCACAACGCGACAAAAATTGAAACAAAGCCAACAGGTAACGAGAAAGCCAGCACTTTTCGAGTTTGTAACCAGCCTTTACGTACATTTTATAGTTATACTTTGCAAGCATAGGCGGAGTGGACTTTTTGTGTGGGGGGTTGGGGGGGCACAAAAGAGCGAGTCCAAAGTTTGGACACACCTCATCATTTGTGCGTTTCATGTTTTCACTACTATTGCAAATTCTCACTGAAAATATCAAAACTATGAATGAACACAGTGTTTCCCATCAATGAAACACAACACACCATCAATGACGTTTGGGCCCGCCACAGTCTAGTTTGCCCCCCCCGCCGAAAAAAAAAAAAAAAGATACTAATCAGATGCGTCAGTCAGCCGATTACACAGCTGTAGCCCACTCCACTCTACTACCCGCGCGAGCGAGAGCAGCATTTTAGAGTACTATTTTATTTATTTAAGAGACGCAAGGGGAACGAGTAGGAAGAATGGGAGAACGAGCGAGATAGCGAGAGATAGCGGTCGCATGTCGTAGCAGCCCGCTGCTATTTTGTTATTGTTTTTCTTTATTATTGTTACCACAATCAAGTGGGTAAGCAAATACAGACTTCTCTCCTTCTTCCCCATATCCGGTGCATTACAATAGTTTGGATCGGACTTTTCGGCGAAAGTGAGCGGTGGACGGCCTTCTTGGATGGAAAGCAAACTTTGATTGAACTTGCGCGGAGAGGCGGGGCCCAAAATAAAGCCTTGCTCTATTTTCAGAGCGTTGGTCACAGTAAAGTATTTATTAGTTCAAGCAGAGTAAAATGATACATATTCACGGTACAAGAACGTCGTTTCCGTGTCCATCGATTGGTAAGAAAAGGCTGTACGAGTGACGTGTGGCCGCTCCCGTCGGGGGGACATTTCGCGTGGAGTGGCTATTTTTCGGCACAACACCGACGCGCCAACTTCAGACATTTACGGCTGACGAAACTTGGATAAATGCCCCCCCACCCCCACCCCCCCGATTTCGCGAGCTCTGGGACACTCGAAAAATGACTCTCATACCTCTCCTTGCTAAGTTAATGGTACCTCGATGTGCGTTTGTGTGGAAATTTAGTTCACGAACAACGGGGAAAAAACTATTCACCTTCTCACCGAATCAAGAAAAAGGGTCAAATAAAAAGGAAAAAGGAGGGCTACGACGGTGGTCTGAAACCCGCGGCTCTTGGGCCGCATGCGGCTCTTTAGTGCCGCTTCGGAGCTTTTTTTTTTTTTTTTTTTAATGGAAAAAGATGGGGGAGGGGAATATATTTTTTGTTTAAATAGGATTACTAGGAGGACAAACATGATACAAACATTCTTTCAATTCAATAATATTGGAATGAAGTTAAACTTGTGGTGTCATCGTACAACAGAGTAGTCACGTGGTGCGCTATAGGATCCACTGCAGGGAAAATAAACATTTAATCATGAAGGCTAATTATGTATTTCTAGCCAACTTAGTCATTTTTATAGTAGGCTAATATAGCTAGTATTGATAATTACAGTATAAGGCTTGTACAAGGCTTTTAATTTTTTGCTACT
Source organism: Corythoichthys intestinalis (assembly GCF_030265065.1). Lineage (NCBI taxonomy): Eukaryota > Metazoa > Chordata > Actinopteri > Syngnathiformes > Syngnathidae > Corythoichthys > Corythoichthys intestinalis. The sequence goes on from NC_080397.1 coordinate 65,402,410, forward strand.
CCAGACATACTGTATCAGTTTTAAAAAAAAATTTTTTTTGGGGGGGGGGGGGTCAAAATGGCTCTTTCAACAGTTTGGGTTGCCAACCCTGAGTGACTACGAGATGTAAGTCGTACTATTGCTACGAGAAAAAAAGTCGCATTATTACATAGGGTAACGTAGCTGTAATCAGCAACGCATTTTACATACATGTACCGTAGCTGAGAGCTATAACATTAGCTTAGCTAATGAAATATTTCAAATATATCTTTGTTATGGTTCTTCTTGGGGGGAAAAAAATAATGGAAAAAAAAAAAAAAAATTCGCCGTGGCACGACATGGTGTGGCTGTCCGACTCCGATGCAGCCCACCACCACAGTTTCAAAAACTCCTATGGTCAGAGACCCTCCCACCACAGTCTCCTAAAATCCTGTGGGAAACACTGGAACATGAGGAATTATGTACATGAAAACAGGTTTTATATTCTGCATTCTTCAAAGTATCCACCCTTGAGGTGTCTCAAAACTTTTGGCCTATACTGCATGCGTTATGAAATACTTTGTAGTAGGCCTGAACGATATATCGTTTAAACATCGCCATCGCGATGTGTGTGTGCTAGCAGTGCAACGGTTTGCGGTTCAAAACCGAACCATACGGTTCGCCCTGTACGGTTCAATACGCCTTTATGAACCGCGTCTTTTTGGTTTTGCAATTACAGTAATTTATTCCGAACGCTTGTGGAATGAAATGGTCAAACTGTGTGTGCCTGTGTGTAACGTGAGCGCAGCTGTGGAAAAATTCCCGCCCCGCGAGTAAATGTCCAATCGCTGTCAAGCACCTGTGTAATAGGAGCCGAGTAACGCCCTCTCTCGCTTACGAGCGAGGTGAAAGTGAAACAAAAAAGAAAACAAAAAAAGTGATGGCGAGCGGAGGAGTCGACAGACCGATTTTTGAGGAGGCACCGGCTTCTTTCAAATCTGCGGTGTGGCAACATTTCAGTTTCCCAGTGGACTACAATGCTGACGGAGAGAAAATATTGGAAAAAAAAAAGCAATTTGCAAGCATTGCTTATCTAACATGACTTGGGCACCTCAGCCGGCATCACCCACAGACATCGCTTTCTCAGAGCAGGACAACCCCGAAGATGACACCAGTGAAAACACGGGTCTATAGACCCTACCCACGTGACGTCACAACTCCGTCCTCCTGACTGGTGCCGCCCAATTGTCCGTCAACACATCGTGTTTACCTGTTACGGCTACGTACATTCCTCCTATTTACGGTGTGTTTTTCTGCTCGTTAACATTAATAATCAAAATAGTGAAGGCGTGTGTGGCGGTCGGTTGCAATAACAGAGAAGATAGACGGAGAGACTTGAAGTTCTACCGGATTCCGAGAGACCCGGAGAGGAGAGAGCGAGATGGGCTGCTGCAATTCGACGAGAAAACTGGGCTCCAAACAATTACCACAGATTATGTCGTAGTCATTTTATATCTGGTAAGATGCATTTAATATATATTTAGAGGGTTTTGGGCTGACAACCACAATTAAGATCATTGCTAGGCTAATCGCCGACAACATACATATGTATGTAGGGAGAGTGCTATCGCTAAACCATATAAACATTAAAAGCCCTAGCTCCATTGACAAATGACATGAAATACATTAGACTTGACAGTGGATATTAGCAAGAACAAAAGATTTTGAATTGAAAATTTCGTAACTCACCTTTCCAAGCACAAGATAGATTCCTGCCAAATTTTCGTGGACGAGGATCTGTTTCACCCAACCAGCAACGAAGTATTTATAAGCCTCCAAGCTCTTAAAATTTTTCAAACTTTCGTGAGAATAGGCCGATTTTGTGTGGACAAGATAGGACAATATCAGGGTAGCTAGCACATGTCAGGCAAATACGGCGAAGACAGCGGGTCGAAAAACATCGATTTAGGCATCAAATATGGATCTGGCGAATGGATAAACTGAAGCTTTTCCACATAACGCCTTTTATGCAACGCATCCAGTGAGTTTACGGCATCCGAAAGCACCGGGTCTTCCATGAAATGCATTATAAATCGCTCGATCAATTGAGACCATTGATAATACAGACACAAAATGACGGACAAGGGGGCGGAACAATACAGCGATCACGTGATTTTGTGACGTCGGTGGGTAGGGTCTATAGAAGAGGCGTTCCAAAAGCCTTACAATATCAGGTCAGAAAAACACAAGAAAATAACCCACGCAGTGGGGATGTGCATTGCAAAAGACATGCAACCATATTCTGTGGTTGAAGATGCGGGCTTAGTTAATTTAATTGCAACGCTTGACCCGCGTTATATTGTTCCCTCGCGGACATATTTCGCCAACAACATAATCCCCGACATTTATGAAATGGCACGCAAAGCCATCGAAGATGATTTCGCGAAAGCACATAGTTTCGCCCTGACCGCTGACAGTTGGACGTCCCGTGCTACAGAGTGCTACTACCTAACTGTGACGGTCCACTATAATTCATACCTGTCAAGTTGTACGGTCTCGGCGTTATTTGTACAAGTGAGCACTGATTTTTAAATGTGTACGCCGTACGTTACGTTCAAAATCTGCACGTTTTTTTGTGCATTGCGTTTTTTTGTTGTTTTTTTTCATCCGTTTGGATTTGGTCACGCGTTTGGTTTGTAGCAAACGCGATGCTAGGCGGCTCCAATATTTCCTGACTGTGGCCGACATCAAACAATCTACGCCTACATATCTCATGCATATAGAACTACATGCGAAATGACACACGGTAGCGTTAGTAAACTGCCGCCATTTTAGAGCAGGAAACTTCTCAGAAAGGCTCTGTTGTAGTAAACCTTCCGAGCGAACCTAAGCAACTTTTTATCCAAAATACTCCTAAATCGGCAAAATCTTGACTTGAGTCTATCTTTAAAGGATGAAAAAGTTTTGAAATTTTCACATGTCGAAAGTAGACAGAAGGGAACCAAGGCAAAAACGGGAGCAATTTTATCAACTTTAACGGTTGATTCACAACATTAAATGAACTCCAAACATAGCAAAGGTTACTATGTTTTTGGGTTTGTTTGTTTGTTTTTTTTAATGAAAAAAAAACATGAAAAGTATCACCAGTTACTTTGCCAAGTAACTTTTTTACTACTGTGTGTGTATTTCAGTAGTCAGTCACTACACTTGCCAAAGAGCTAAGAGGCATTTTAACAGTCGAAAATGTTTACATTTTAAGTGTTTATTTCATTTTTTTAAAAGCAAAATAAAGGCAGTTTATAAAAAAAAAAAAAAAAAAAGCAAAACGCAAACCGAAACCGAACCGAACCGAAACCGTGATCCCAAAACCGAGGTTCAAACCGAACCGTGGGCTAACTGAACCGTTGCACCCTTAGTGCGTGCGCAATAGTCCCATCGCAAGGACGTGCGATAGTTTTTATTTTTTTAAATCGACATACGCCCTGCCTTCTGCTCTGCGCACATCCTCACACCCTCCCTCTCCCAGCTTTTTGAACCTCACAGTCACTGCCGCACTTGCTTATTAAAGTGAACGATGCTGGTATCTTTGATCTTGCCAAAGAAAGGGACATGAAAGTGCAGCAGCTGTCAATAATCGTTTAACTTGTTAAACAGTTTCTGCAAGGAAGCCGCTTTGGAATGAATGTGCGTGTGTGTGTGTGTGTGGGGGGGGGGGGGGGGGGGGGAAGACGTTTGAGACATATAAATTAAATGCCAGAAGTGATCATGAAGAGTTTGTATTTTCAACATGTCCACCAAGAGTCACAGCTAAGGTAGATAAACAGAAGTATTTAATAAAGCCAAGCATTTTTCTACTACAGTACTTTATTATTGTTCAAAAATGATTTGGTTGGACAGTTATGTTTAAAATTGAACATAATTATTATATCTGAAGTGCTTAAAACCATCTATATACATTTATACACATTTTTTTAAATCATACTTTGGGGAAAAAGTGAGAAAAAAAACATGTCTTTTATGTATCTCTTTCCAATGCTAAATCTGAATAAATACATTGAGCACACACACAAAAAAAATAAAATTTGTGGGGCGGGGTGCGCAACTTTGTGGTTTTTCACTTTTCACGGCGGGTTCTGGTCACCATTAACCGCGAAAAACGAGGGATGCTGTCAAATGCGAAGTTGCGAACTCTCAGGATGTTGACTCTAAAATGACGAGCGGTCAAATGACTTTTGTTAACGCTGCCTTTATTTGGTTAACAAGACTCAGGCACGATACAACAAACACGCGGGTATGCAAGCTCAAACAACAGCCTAATAGTACAACCGCGTATCGGAATAGCTGCCGTAAATCAAGTGTCGTTATTGCCGCAAATGTAAACAAAGTGCTGCATAATGGATACTTGTCAGACAGCGGCTAGTTCGGGTGGCCCATCAGCGGCTGTGACGTCTGCCCGTCCGGCGTCAATCAGAGCACGCCACGGTGGGAGGGGAGGCAGCCAATTGGCGGACGCGGCGATCAGATGACTGACAGTCTCAAAAAAGATAACAATGAAACGGCCAGGGCCGTCGCACCACTCAGAAGTGCAGTGAGCAGCGTGGATAACGGTAAAATGTAAACATGGAAGCAGGTTGGCCCTCTGGGTGGGGAATTCAATTGAAAAAAGAATATAGATGGAACAACTCTCAGAAAATGTAAATAAGTTGGTTTGCCTCAGCGACTGGCTAGAGAATAAGTAGGGCAGAGGGCCACATTTATGTGTACACTACACACACTTTGCACACATTATAAATAATATTGTTTCAGTTACTGTTCTAAGGCTCTGTTGTGTGTTTGTTTTTGCAGAGAAAAAAAATGTCTTCAACAGAAAGAATGTTAATGTTAATGCCATCTTGTGGATTTATTGTTATAATCAACAAATACAGTACTTATGTACAGTATGTTGAATGTATATAGCCGTCTTGTGTCTCTTTCCATTCCAAAAATAATTTACAGAAAAATATGGCATATTTTAGAAATGGTTTGAATTGCGATCAGTTACGATTAATTAATCTTTAAGCTGTGATTAACTCAATTAAAAATTGTAATCGTTTGACAGCCCTAAATAACCCTTACTTTTCGAGGCTGTGGTCATAAAGTTAATATGAGAAACTTGAAACTGCTCGGTGTTGCAACTGTTCGATTTTGCACATCAGATATTTTTTGAAAGAAAAAGTCTTAGCCAAAGTTATTTATTTTTATTTTGTTTTTCAAAATATCAACATTTCAGAATATTGTATTTTCTATTTTTGAGCAGAATTCTCGCTTTGTATAAGCTAATGTTTCTATTGTTGAAAGCACAAAAGTCATAAACAACTAGCACATTTATATTTTGCATTTTGTTTTCTTACTGTACAGAAAATGAACCGAACCGTGACCTCAAAACCGAGGTACGTACCGAACCAAGATTTTTATGTACCGTTACACCCCTAGTGGCGAGTAGCGCCATCTACTGTCAGAGAGTATGAAAAAGAAACGAACAAGTCTCGGCACAAAATCAGATTGTTTTGGTTTTTTTTGGGTGAAAAATTGGATGTGTGGCGTGCGTGCTTGACAAAACAGGCAATGGCGTACCGCACGAAGGCTATTTTTAGACCGTGACGTCGCATCGTAAAGCGGAAGTAAAGCCGAAGTGGGACATTATAGACCCGCCCTCGTATAGACTCAACGTAAAAAGTGCTACTTTTCTCCGGTAATCTTTCAAAAACAAACATGCCGATCACGCATTGCTTTTTTGGAACTTGTAGAAACGACTCTAGACATTACGACCATGAAGAATGTTTTCCTCATACGTTCCCGGAAACCAAAAACTCAGGAGGAAAAAATGTGAAGACCGAATCAACTTGCGCGGACTTTAACACCAGCTCGGCGAATCCATTCACGTTTCATATGCAGTAAACATTATGTTGGGTTGACATGGTCTTTCAGAGGACAAAGAGGTAAGCCATTTTTATATTTTTAACTTCTTTTTTTAGCGTAACGTTGTGCCGTACTGCTTCTGTCTGACAATGAATGACCTCAAAAGAATTACAATGGTATCTGACTGCCACTGGTACCGTTTCTGTTATATATATATATGTATATATATAAAAAAACAACTTTAGAAAGGGGGAAGTGCAAATAAATTATAGACCCTACCCACGTGACGTCACAACTCCGCTCTCCTGACTGGTGCCGCCCACTTGTCCGTCAACACATCGTGTTGACCTGTTACGGCTACGTACATTCCTCCTATTTACGGCGTGTTTTTCTGCTCGTTAAAATTAATAATCAAAATGGTGAAGGCGTGTGTGGCGGTCGGTTGCAATAACAGAGAAGATAGACGGAGAAGACGGAGAGACTTGAAGTTCTACCGGATTCCGAGAGACACGGAGAGGAGAGAGCGAGATGGGTTGCTGCAATTCGACGAGAAAACTAGGCTCCAAACGATTACCACAGATTATGTAGTAGTCATTTTATATCTGGTAAGATGCATTTAATATATATTTAGAGGGTTTGGGGCTGACAACCACAATTAAGATCATTGCTAGGCTAATCGCCGACAACATACACGTATGTATGTAGTGAGAGTGCTATCGCTAAACCATATAAACATTAAAAGCCCTAGCTTCATTGACAAATGACATGAAATACATTAGACTTGACAGTGGATGTTAGCAAGAACAAAAGATTTTGAATTGAAAATTTCGTAACTCACCTTCCGAGCACAAGATTCCTGCCGAATTTTCGTGTACGAGGACCTGTTTCACCCAACCAGCAACGTAGCATTTATAAGCCTCCAAGCTCTTAAAGTTTTTGAAACTTTCGTGAGAATAGGCTGATTTTGTGTGGACAGGATAGTTGTAAATATCAGGGTCAGGCAGAGACGGCGAAGGCAGCCGGTCAAAAATCATCGATTTAGGCATCAAATATGGATCTGGCGACTGTATAGAACGAAGCTTTTCCACATAACGCCTTTTATGCAACACATCCAGTGAGTTTACGGCATCAGAAAGCACCGGGTCTTCCATGAAGTGCATTTTAAATTCCTCGATCAATTGAAACCAATGCTAATCCAGAGACAAAATGACGGACAAGTGGGCGGAACCATACAGCGAGCACGTGGTTTTGTGACGTCGGTGGGTAGGGTATATAGGATTAAGATGTGTTATCAATGAAAAAATTAAAAGTGTTCGTTGGCTGTCACTGAGTAGCATTTGCGACCGCTACACAAAGCTAACTAAATTACCCCCAAGAACGGTAAGAGACGTAGGACAACCAGAGGATATATAAGAAAGACAGGGCTGATGGTAAAGGATAGCTTGTTGAAACAGGAGAATGTCATTGTCAGTCGCGTCGATAAAAAAGGTAAAGCTATGCTTAGGTCGGCTCGTTTTTTTTCGTCTTATTCAGCCTTCGACACTAAAGCCATCTCTTTAACTGAACATTTTTATGTTCTTCCACATCTATGCCAGTCAATTTGGCACCAGGCACATCATTTTCAGAGAGAATTGGTAGGTTTTGCGCTGTAAACATCTCCTTCGTACACGATTTCCATTCATTTCCTATTAGGGACAAACGGTGGCTTTGTCCCAGCTTAGCAACCGTAGCTAATGCCATGAATATTAATGAGCGGAAGTGACGTGTTGCCTGCGGTACGCCATTGCGTGTCTCACGCTCAAAGCGTGAGAGTTGGCAGATCTGATTTGAATAAAAAGGTTCAAAACAGTTCGTTGACCATGTTTGGTTGTCAATAGGACATCATATTACAAATTTTGACAAAAAAATTTAGGATTTTTTTTTTGTTGTCGTCTTTTTGGTCCCAAAATGTTGATTTATAATTGGTCAGTGAAGAAAACAACAGTTTGGACATGAAGTTCAAGGTGTCCTGAAAAAAGGAACCAAACCAGGCCAATGCGAACAATTCTTTCTTTGAAATATAAAGGCAACATCAAAGGCATTCAAAATCAGCCAAAACGTGGAGCATTTAGTCCTACCATGCTGTTCCATAGATACACGGCTCTCACCCCGAGCACTATGGGCGCGCCGAACAGCAGAGCGAGCTGCCAACGGGGGACGCCGGTGCCTGATTGCGGGTCGATTGGCTTGGAGGCAGACATGATGAGCAACCGTGGTGTGGCTAGCTAGTCAGCAGCACTGGGCCAGTCGTCTTCTTTATCGTGTGCGCAGCGTACGCTGTGCGGAACTCTGGGATATGAGATGATGGAGGGAGATATGGGACAAAAAGATTTGTTGTCGTATTTACATATTCGTGTTCGTGTATAAAATATTTGTGTTCTTTTTTAAACATTCGTATTCATATTTACGGATTCGTGTTCATAATTAGGCCTTTGTATCTGTAAACACAAAATTCTGACGTCAGATTTTTTTGTGGGTATGTAAATACAACTCTCTTTTGGACGACTACGAATATATATATTTTTTTATTATTTTTATTAACACATTTATACAATTTTACAAACAAAAATGGGCTTACACATTTGCAACATTCTAAAAAGAAAACCACAAATAACCCTACATTATATTTTAATAAACAAATTCCTACTTGTTTGCCACGTTCGTATAGGGCAGTGTTTTTCAACCGGTGTGCCGAGTAGGGGTCGCGTTAACCGAATATTTTCCGTCGTTGACCGGTTTTTTAAAACGGTGACGGAAAAAACTGAAGTCCATCCGTCATTTTGACAGGTTGCAATTCACACCCCAGACCACAGGGTGGCGAGTGAGCATATTAATTAGCTATTGTCTCTCTTGATGCATGACGTCGTTGGCCTTACTTGGAAAAATGTCAAGGCAACTGAGTGTTTGCCTGGCACGGCCAGACTGTTCTCCCTGTATTTTTCAAACACTGAGAGAAAAGTCTGGGACACAGCCTCTCGAGTAGGTACAAAATCAATCGACAAATCAGATTTGTTTATTTGCGTGACGTGTTCTTCACGGGCAACGTCACTCTTGCGCGCCGAAATTCGTCTCTACAACAACACGGATGGCGGGAGAGCCGAGAATATGTTCCAATCTGCGGTAAATTCAGTTTTAAATGAGCTAAAACACATCGACACGAGGCATTGACAACAGTCTGTCTCGCGCTAGCCATGTTGAAGAAACTCCGTTCTCCTCGTATGTTTACTTCTGCGCGCAAGTCCCTCGTCCTGCCCTCGTCGCTTTGCTAACGGCACGTCTGCCTGTCGCTGATTGGTGCACTCCGCTGTCTGTTTGCCTCTATTAATTGAAAATGAATGAAAAGTAAATACTATTGAATATGTCATTATTATCATTTTAAAAATGTAAGTGACGGGTAAAAATAGATTATGACCGGATTTTTATGACACTGTCAGTCAAAATGACAGTCAACGAAAAAGTCTAGCGCAACCTCTGGTGCCGAGGTACACTAGTGTGCCGTGAGAAAATATCCAAGATCGCATTTTTTTGGTTTTGTTTTTACTTTGTCGGGTGGAGTTTGTAACGGTCACTTCTGTGATCCTCTTTGTTCCTTAGGACATCCACCACACGGTGGCGCCTCTTTATGTTGTATGTTCACTTTCTTCTTCAGTTGCTACCTACTTTTTGGGGAGTCAAGTGTGATCATGTGTACATGGCCCGTTGCACTCCCGAGTGACGAGTGGTTGAGCTGGATTTATTTATTTTTATCTATTAAAAGTGCATAAGTGGACGTCTGCTCCCTTTTTTACCTTTTATGCACTCATCCTGCTCTGCCACGCGTTACAAATGGCGCCCGAACATTTTTTCCCTGGACCTCAGTCAAGTTTTGGATCTGAAGGTGACTTCGACTGCCTCACGTGGATGGTTGTTGGCGATTCCTGTGCCTCTGAGGATTGGAGTTTTCCCGACCGCAGCCGCGACATTAACGTGAGAGGGATCCGTCTATTTCTTGGATGTGATGGTCCGACCGCTGTTTCGGCATTGGTTTGGGATCCGTCTATTTCCTGGATCGTCAAGCGATACGACCTCAGGCCCAGATGTTGCCCCACAATGGCGTCTGGTTAGGCTAATCGTAAATGGACCAATGCCCTTCACACTGACAGACTTGACCTGGAGTAAGCCGTTTCTGGTCGTTGGCCATGTTTTGTGCTGCTGTTCTTTGTTTGTCATGTGTTGATTTGGTTACCATGTTTGTTGTTGAAATTGAGGTTCATGTTTTTCAAAGCTTTTGAAGTTCAAAGAGTAAAAACCACCGTGCATTTGTTTTTGTTATTTTTCATATAGTCTTTGCCCTATGTGCCTTTCAGCCTTTACAGTTGTCTATGTATAGCATGCTGTTTAGCTGTTTTATGGTTCATCTTCAGCTGTGTACGGCTGTGGACAGCCTTTTTCTCATCGGGGGGACTATGTAACGGTCACTTCTGTGATCCTCTTTCTTCCTTAGGACATCCACCACACGGTGGCGCCTCTTTATGTTGTATGTTCTTTCTTCTTCAGTTGCTACCTACTTTTGGGGGAGTCAAGTGTGACCATGTGTGCGTGGTCCGTTGTACTCCCAAGTGACGAGTGGTTGAGCTGGATTTATTTATTTTTGTCTATTAAAAGTGCATAAGTGCAACGGGCCATGTACACATGATCACACTTGACTCCCCAAAAAGTAGGTAGCAACTGAAGAAGAAAGTGAACATACAACATAAAGAGGCGCCACCGTGTGGTGGATGTCCTAAGGAACAAAGAGGATCACAGAAGTGACTGTTACATAGTCCCCCCGATGAGAAAAAGGCTGTCCACAGCCGTACACAGCTGAAGATGAACCATAAAACAGCTAAACAGCATACTATACATAGACGACTGTAAAGGCTGAAAGGCACATAGGGCAAAGACTATATGAAAAATAACAAAAACAAATGCACAGTGGTTTTTACTCTCTGAACTTCAAAAGCTTTGAAAAACATGATCCTCAATTTCAACAACAAACATGGGCAAATATGGTAACCAAATCAACACATGACAAACAAAGAAGAGCAGCACAAAACATGGCCAACAACCAGAAACAGCTCACTCCAGGTCAAGTCTGTCAGTGTGAAAGGCATTGGTCCATTTACGATTAGCCCAACCAGACGCCATCCTGGGGCAACGTCTGGGCCTGAGGTCGTATCGTTTTGACGATCCAGGAAATAGACGGATCCCAAACCAATGTCGAAACAGCGGTCGGACTATCACATCCAAGAAATAGACGGATCCTTCTCACGTTAATGTCGCAGCCGCGGTCGGGAAAACTCCGATCCTCAGAGGCACGGGAATCGCCAACCACCATCCACGTGAGGCAGTCGAAGTCACCTTCGAATCCAAAACTCGATTGAGGTCCAAGGATAAAATGTTCGGGCGCCATTTGTAACGCGTGGCAGGGCAGGATGAGTGCATAAAAGGTAAAAAAGGAGTAGACGTCCACTTATGCACTTTTAATAGACAAAAATAAATAAATCCAGCTCAACCACTCGTCACTTGGGAGTACAACGGACCACGCACACATGGTCACACTTGACTCCCCCAAAAGTAGGTAGCAACTGAAGAAGAAAGAACATACAACATAAAGAGGCGCCACCGTGTGGTGGATGTCCTAAGGAAGAAAGAGGATCACAGAAGTGACCGTTACAAGTTTCTGTAGGAAAGAAGGAGTAGGTAGTGGTATTGCACGTCGCTTTTAAGAACTGCTCGGATTTGTAGCCGTCAGCCACCTTGCTGTCCGCGACAATGTGGACCCCAGCACGTCTACTGTATATCATTTGATCACACTCGTCAAGTGTCAATATACACGAAAGTGTCCTTTCCATTTTATCCATATATGATGATCAGGGGCACCGTATAGGGGGGAAAAGTGAGACGATTCTAAGAGCCCATGCCCTGATGGGGGCCCAAAAAGAAAATTAGAACATTGGTTAATCGTTTGCAAATTTAAATATTCATCATTATAATTTTAATAGTAATAAACAAAGGGTTTTGTTTTCTTGTTTTGTTTTTGGCAAAAAGTAAACACCCAGAGAGCATATGTATTGCCAGCCACCCCTGTATTTTCATTAAATTGTTTCGTCCGCCCTTCCTTCAATTAGAACGCGAGCAGCGGTGCGCTGCGCACTTACACCAGTCAATGACTCGAAGCGCGCAGAGCGCGTTAGTGCAGAAATGTTTTCAAAACAAAAATCGTGTTTTCAAAAGAGGAAAGAAAGCAAAACAGGAGATGGGTGGAAAAGGCCAACAGGATGTGACAAAGTACTTCACAAAGGAAGGTTGGTGTCTTGTGTCAGTGTAGTGCTGAAAATTAACCTGTTATCTTAGCTCCGAAGTGAGGTGCCAGCTCACTCCGTAAGTAATACGGGATTTTCCCGGGCCAATGCACCTATTCAAAAACATGAATTCCAAATCATGACGACATTTTTTGGTATCCTACAGATGTTGAAAATTGGTGTGTACTCTATAGTGGAGATCGCGGGTTTCCAGATGAGGCTAAGTCTACTCCATAATGAAATACTGTAATTGTTTGCTAGCTAGTGTTTGCTCCACTTTGAGCTTACTTTTAATCAGTACAGCAAGGCAAGGCAAGGCAAATTTATTTATATACAGGGGTGCACATAAGTGGTCCGCATGCATACTGGACGTAGACAAACGCGCTGGCCCTCAACGGCTTCCATACGCTTTTGCGTACCGATGGCTGACCACTGTATTTGCGGCGGACACGGGAAAATAACTTCTAAAAATGTCGAAGAGGCAGGCCACACTGAGTAATTACTTCCGTGTTCCCCCACCCCCGTCAAAAGACAGACAGACGACAGAGACGTCACCGGAGCTACCGAAAAAAAGGACTTTTGCTGAAAAGTGGCTTCCAGAGGTACCATGGCTAGAAGCAAATGATGCTCGCACGGAAATGCGGTACAAAATGTGCCGTGAGAATCCCAATGTCGCCGATAAGAGCAGCGCATTTTATGTAGGGTCAAAGAATTTCAGCCATCCAAACTTTGAAAAGCACGAAAAAAACAGAGCATGTGGCAATTAAGCAAACTATCGATGTCAAACAGGACCCCACTCGCCCTATGGACATGTGGCGGAATAATGGTAATGAACAGCGACATGCACTGACAAACGTGTTTTTGCTCGCATTTTACAAAGCTAAACATGCACGTTCAATGAGGTCTTATGAGGAGGACATCCCACTTTTAAAAAGGCTTGGAGTTAATGTGGGAGCCGCTTAATGCCCTTTATTTTGAATTGGTGCTTTTATGTTTATTTCTTTACATTTCACTTCAAAGTAATGGCAATTTTGTTGTGCCAGTTGATGTTAATCAAGCATTAATTGTTAATATAATTATTTAAAGTTAATTGGCTCTAAGTAAAGCTTGTCATAAATTTATCACATCAGGCGGGTCGGCTCTCAAGCTCAATGAGGACCAAGTCACATCTCCAGGTCCTCCTCTGAGAACCTGGGCAAAAAAATTATGTGCACCCCTGTTTATATAGCACAATTCAACACAAGGCAATTCAAAGTGATTTACATCACATGAAGATCATAAAAATCCCATTTAAATCAACACAACGTAAGAACCAAGACAAAAGATCGCATTTAATCACAGAATAAAAATAAATAAATAAATATAAAACAAAAATAAAAATAAAACAAAAACTACTATTAATAATAATAATTGAAATCAGCAATGGAGATTAGCACAAGAGGAATAGAAAGCAGGTAGATTGAAATATATAGACAGTTATGGATATGCAGTGCTAAACAAAAGCGTTTTTAGCCCTGATTTAAAAGAGCTAACAGTTTGAGCATACTTCAGACGTTCGGGTAACTTGTTCCAGAGGTGAGGAGCATAATAACTAAATGCTGCCTCACCCTGCTTGGTTCTTGTTCTTGGAACATGCAGAAGACCGGTTCCAGACGACCTTAGGGGTCTAGATGTCTCATAGGAATCTAACAAGTCAAGCATGTATTTTGGTCCAAGGCCATTAAGTGTTTTGTAGACGAGCAGTAGTATTTCATAGTCTATCCTTTGACTCACTGGAAGCCAGTGTAGCGATTTCAAAACAGGTGTGATGTGGTCCAGCTTCCTTGTATTTGTGAGGACTCTGGCTGGAGCATTCTGTACTAACTGCAGCTTCCTGACTGATTTTTTATCAAGACCTGTAAATATACCATTGCAATAGTCCAATCTGCTGAAAATGAATGCATGCATAAGTTTTTCCATGTCTTGTTGAGTCAGAAGCCCCTTAATTCTGGTTATATTTTTTAGGTGGTAATAAGCGGATTTAGTGACAGACTTTAGATGGCTATCAAATTTTAGGTCTGAGTCAATAATTACACCAAGGTTTCTGACTTGATTTGTAGCTGTAAGTGACATTGTACTAAGTTGGCTGCTTATCTTTGACCTTTCCTTTTTTGGCCCAAAAATGATCACCTCTGTCTTCTCCACATTTAACTGGAGAAAATCCTTAGCAATTTCTTCATATTAAAACAGTTGTATACTGTAATGTATACTGTAGTCAAGGGCGTAGGTTTGGTCTCAACATTGGTAGGGATGATATTTCAGCATAACCGGCATGTACACTTTTTGCTCAGGATGGGACATTAGTAATACCAAACAGATTGGGTGAACGGAGGTCAGGGCTATATTTCTCAACAATATCAACCTCATCAATTGATATACTAAATCAGGGGTGCTCATGACGTTGATCACGATCGACCAGTCAGTCACAAAGCTAGTGTGGGTAGCTCATGGCACCCCCCCCCCCCCAAAATCCTTTTTTTTTTAATGTACATAATCAATTATGATTGTTGTGTGGATGTTGTGTGAGCTACGTACGAGGTTATGCAGCACCCCTCTCTCTCTCTAAGCAGCTTTTTGCTAACGTTTTTCTAGTTCCATAGTTACCAGCAGAGGTTACTACATTTCTCAGTTTATTTAATGTTAACAGTAGAAAACACAAAGAGAAGGACCTGTTTTACGAAATTTTCAAGGTTCGCAGTGAGTAAGCAACAGGCACACTTTTGCTTAATAGACAATGTTTATTGATTAGAAATTGCAAATAAATGAATAAATGAAGTTTAATTGATTACAATCCCACAAAAGCAAGCAAAAATCAAGCATAACTCAGAATAACAAACATAACTCAGAATAACTACAACGCTAGGTCTGAATTGTCAAAACCCCCCACGATGCAGTTAAAAACACACAAACACACATAACAATGGCGCTAGATAATTAGTTGTCGAAGCTAAAATATCCCCACACCAAAGTGCAATGAGTTCCCTGATGACAATGAATCAAGCTCTTACCTGTCGACAATGAACGGAGGGCCACACAACGTTCCTGGTTTGAGCAATCAAGGAACTCCGGCCGAGCGACTGACGCGTAAAATCCTCTGACCGACCCTAGGTGTGGCCCGGAAAAAGTCCGCTCTTTATAGGCATATGCCACGTGAGAACAGAGGGGGCTGACCCCTGCCCTCAGGAGACATATTGCCTGCCCAAACATGGTAAATTTAACATGTTTTGCTCAACCTCTGAAGGAGATGAGTCTCGTGTCCAAATATGATTGGTCCACTCGTTGCACTTTTGAGCAGCATCATATATCTTGGTTACTATAGAAATGAGCTAAAACTTGAGTCAGAGTGGCGAGCATAACCTGATAAGAAGTTGCATTATCAGTCCAAAAGAATGTGTGCACCTAGAGCACACAGTTAGTTACTCTTCTCAAAGACAGTTGTGACGCAGTTAAAAACAGTTATGTTTATATGTGTATATGGATCAATTCGGGTCACAAACAAAAAGGTCACAAGATCACAAGAAAGGTCATAAAAAAGGTACAAGTGTTTTTTCCCCAGTTCAGGACCCTTCTCTCAAAGCAGCTTCCTACTTGAGTTTTGCAGGTTAGCAAGTTCACACAGTTTAATGTTATGCTGACACTGATGCAGGTTGGACCTACAGTAGCAAAATTAATGGTGTGTTCCCCACTTCCAAAACAATGATGTCTTTTTTAATTTCTAACAGTGGCTGCTGCTGGCTGAAAAAAAAAAAAACTTCTCATAGCTCTAATATCTAATGTGGGTGTGTGTGAGGGTTAAATCATCAGCCAACCAAATGTGCGTTTAGGAGGGGGAAAATGGACCGGCACATTCAGCAAGTGAAAAGATGTACGTGTACATCTAAACATAATAAAAATAATTCACTTAATAATGGTGGGGTCAGTTACAACAATTAAAACATATGGGAAGACAATATAAATAACCTATATAGCTCAAGTCATTACATAATGCAAATAAGGTTGCTTGAAAGTTGGTGGGGGCAATTTAAGCATCCTGAAAAGTTGGTAGTGTTTTGTCCCAACCGTCCCTAAGCAAACCTACGCCCTTGACTGTAGTAGTTAAGTTCAAACAAAACATTTATTCTAAGTCATTCATTATGGTATTTGCTTTGAGAATATTTCGAATAAAAATATATTTAGATTGTAAAAGATGGCCTTCAGTACATTTCTTATATCACTCTGATATCACTCTATTCATTATTGCTCTATACGCTGTATGTTTACATACCGTATTTTTCGGACTACAAGTCGCTCCTGAGTATAAGTCTCACCAGCCATAAAATGCCCAACGAAGAGAAAAAAAACATATAAGTCGCATCGGAGTATAAGTTGCATTTTTGAGGGAAATTTACTTGATAAAATCCAACACATAGAACAGACATGTCATCTTGAAAGGCAATTTAATATAAAAATACAATAGAGAACAACATGCTGAATAAGTGTACAGTGCATGAACAACGAAATGCGAATATACTGTCCGGCTACTGCTCGATTCTGGCAATTCAGCGGGCTAAACTCCCAAATGACGATGCTGGACGTCCGTATAATTTGCTGAATCAATTCCGTCCTTGATACCAAACAGGTTCGCGTCAATGTAAATAAATGATAATTAGGTGCTTTTACAACAATGACACATACGGTTAGCATGCGTTCGCTAGCATTAGCACATCGTTCAAACAACCACACAATTGGCTCTAAGTGTCTGATCGCGGGTGGAAAACACACAACAACTGAAAAGATGATACACACAGGCGTTGCCTCTGTAGAGATATTTTAAAGCATAAACAATGAACGTAGGTTCGCAGCCGTTTTTCTCTCTCGCTAACTCGCCCACTCACTCAGTCAGAGCTACGTAGCTGTCAGTCTTCTTCTGGCGTGTGAGCGCTCTTCTTCATGTAAACACGTGCGAGTGCGCCCCCACGTGGGCGTGAAAGCGCCACAAACTCAAAGCATGCATTTCAATATAAAAACGTCAAAAATACAATTGAACACACACTGCCAAAGACAGAACGCGAACATGGCCATAGCTATTAAGAGTTATTCCGATAACTATAGCATAAAGAACATGCTAACAAGTTTACCAAACCATCAATGTCACTCCAAAACACCAAAATAACATGTGAAATGATATCATTCATTCATTCATTCATTTTCCATGCCGCTTTTCCTCACGAGGGTCGCGGAGGTGCTGGAGCCCATCCCAGCTAACTACGGGCAGTAGGCAGGGGACACCCTGAACTGGTTGCCATCCAATCGCAGGGCGAGATGATATCATAAGGTGTTAATAATTTCACAAATAAGTCGCTCCTGAGTATACAGTTGTGGTCAAAAGTTTACATACACTTGTGAAGAACATAATGTCATGGCTCTCTTGAGTTTCCAGTTATTTCTACAATTCTGATTTTTCTCCGATAGTGATTGGAACAGATACTTTGTCACAAAAAACATTCATGAAGTTTGGTTCTTTTATGATTTTATTATGGGTTAACAGAAAAAGTGATCAAATCTGCTGGGTCAAAAATATACATACAGCAACACGAATTAGCAATTTCTTGTGAGTGATTATTGACTTGAACAATCATTGACTTGAAAAAGTCAGGAAAGTCACTTGGAGCCATTTCAAAGCAGCTGCAGGTCCCAAGAGCAACAGTGCAAACAATTGTTTGTAAGTATAAAGTGCATGGCACTGTTTTGCCACTGCCACGATCAGGAAGAAAACGCAAGCTATCACCTGCTGCTGAGAGAAAATTGGTCAGGAGGGTGAAGATTCAACCGAGAATCACCAAAAAGCAGATCTGCCAAGAATTAGAAGCTGCTGGAACATAGGTGTCAGTGTCCAAAGTCAAGCGTGTTTTGCATCTCCATGGACTGAGAGGCTGCCGTGCAAGAAGGAAGCCCTTGCTCCAAAAGCGGCACCTTAAGGCTCGACTGAAGTTTACTGCTGATCACATGGACAAAGATAAGACCTTCTGGAGGAAAGTTCTGTGGTCAGACGAAACAAAAATCGAGCTGTTTGGCCACAATGCCCAGCAATATGTTTGGAGGAGAAAAGGTGAGGCCTTTAACCCCAAGTACACCATGCCTAACTTCAAGCACAGTGGTGGTAGTATTATGCTGTGGGGCTGTTTTGCTACCAATGGAACTGGTGCTTTACAGAGAGTAAATGGGATAATGAAGGAGGATTACCTTCAAATTCTTCAAGATAACCTAACGTCATCAGCCCGAAGATTGGGTCTTGGGCGCAGTTGGGTGTTCCAACAGGACAATGACCCCAAACACACATCCAAAGTGGTAGTGGAATGGCTAAATCAGGCTAGAATTAAGGTTTTTGAATGGCCCTCCCAAATTCCTGACTCAAACCCTTGTGGACAATGCTGAAGAAACAAGTTCATGTCAGAAAGCCATCAAATTTAACTGAACTGCACCAATTCTGTCAAGAGGAGTGGTCAAAGATTCAACCAGAAGCTTGCCAGAAGCTTGTCGATGGCTACCAAAAGCGCCTAATTGAAGTGAAAATGGCCAAGGGACATGTTACCAAATATTAGCGCTGTTGTATGTATATTTTTGACCCAGCAGATTTAATCACTTTTTCTGTTCACCCACAATAAAGTCATAAAATAACCAAACTTCATGAATGTTTTTTGTGACAAAGAAGTATCTGTTCCAATCACTTTATCAGAGAAAAATCTGAGTTGTAGAAATAACTGGAAACTCAAGAGAGCCATGACATTATGTTCTTCACAAGTGTATGTAAACTTTTGACCACAACTGTAAGTCGCACCCCCAGCCAAACTATGAAAAAAAACTGCGACTAATAGTCCGAAAAATACGGTAAATATATTTTCATCTTAAATTAATGCAGAAAATGCACAAATTAGTGTGTAAAGATTCACCAGAATGCAGGAAATTACGGAGTTGATACTCTAAATGTGTGTGTGTGTGTCCCGGCACTTTTGGTGGGGCCCAAAGTGATATCTTTTCATGGGGCCCAAAATCCCTGGCAGTGCCCCTTATGATGACCGTCAATCCCCACGTGTTTTATTCCAACACATTGTCAAGGACAGCAAGGTGGCTGATGGTTAGAAATCGTAGCAGTTCTTGAACGCGTGACGAGCAGCTATGCTAAACGTTATCTCCGAACGAAACACCCGCCGCTTCAAAACAAAACAAGTTTCAATGGACTATTTTGTTCGCCTTTGCGTAAACAGAGAGAAATGGGGAACTTTTTAGAGAAAAACTAGAAAGGTAAATGAGAAAGCCCTCAAAGTTACCAGTTACTGAACTGAACAAAAAGTCCCACACTGTGGCAGAGACCTTAATACTAACTGCCCGCCATAAGCGGATTTTAAGGGGGGGCGAAAAGAGTCATTGCATGTAATTGACTTTCCTATTTATGATTTTAAAATAAAGAATTTTCTGGTAAAATATTGTCTATAAAAGTTGTATAGCAATAAAACAAACAAAAAAAATTAATACAATTAACTTTTTTTTTTTATAATGGGTCAAAATGATTTTTCGAACAGATCATGCGACTATTGTAATTATATGAGCAAATCATATCTGCATGTTCGATTAGTAATGTCTGATCGTCACAGCACACGGAAGTTAAAGATACACAGCGAGCTCAAGACAGCTGATAAAAAGCCCGCCAGTGGACAGTTAATGTTGATGATGCCTCTCTTCTGTTCTGTAACTAAAGATCTGTCAGTAAAAAACATCAACCTTTCAGTAAGTTGTCTTATTGAAGAAACCCACAAATGCAAAGAAACACAACTAGCACCTTAGACGGACATTTACTTTGCTTGGCCAAAACCACCTGAGGAACGAAAAGGCAAGATGGATAGCTATTCGTAATTTTTTCAAACCTAAGCTTTCAAAAGTGACAACAACTACTGAGCAAGAACCAAGGATTGAAAATGTGGACCATGAAAAGCCAGAGAGAACTGCCTAAATGGTGAGCGGAGTTTAAAATTTGCACCACTAAAGACGCTAATTGTACAACAAATTTTGCACCCTGACAATATCTTGTTCCCAAAGCTGTTGTGGCGGTGAATAAGCCCTCTTTTACATTCAACTGGATTCTCAATGTTATCCACAGGTGTTAAATAAACAAGTAACATCGTAAAACATATATGTTCCACACGAATATGGCGTAAATTCATGCTTAACGACACGGCGAAGACGTAAACAGTGAGAGAACGGCGTGCAGTTGTTGTGTGCAGCTAACATGGCAATATGTGTCTGAGGAGAACTTTTCTACATGTCCGTCCATGATCAAACCTAAATATTCGTTTTTTGTTTAAAGAAGTTTTGTAGTGTTTACTTTGCAACCGCTGTACTCGCGTCCATTTTTAACATAAAGTTGCAATTTTTGATGGTGTGCGATATTTGACAGAACACCTGTTAACACCGGCGGGCGTACCATATTCAATGGATGGCGATCTTGGCAAAAAGCATAGCTGTCCTAAGTAGCCTGATTAAGAATTCCACTCAAAAATGATGGAAAACAAAAAAACGCTTATTTTCAACTTATTATTATACTTATTCTTGGAAGTTAATTTTATTGCTGAAACTGCGTTTCGGGTTCATCAAGATGTTGTGCCCCCCTGCCCCAAAAGTCAAACTCCGCCTATGCTGCCCGCAAACCCATTGTCAGCAAGATGCTCGACCATGATGAGGTAAAAGACATTGCTAAAGTCCTCCTGTCTGATAATTTTGAGCTTCTCAAGCCTAACTGCTATATGAAAATAAAAAGAGAATTGAGCGCTGTTGACGAAGATTCCTGCCAGGATATCGGCTTTGTGTTCATCTAAACAGGCTCGGGTTTCACACTGAGTAAGTATAACTATTAAGACATTATTTTACAATTAAATATACTGTACAGAAGGTAATTTTGGAATGTTTTTTTGTATGTGATGTGCCGTGAGATTTTTTCCAAAGTAAAACAGTGCTGTGACTCAGAAAAGGTTGAAAAATACTGGTATAGGGAATGGAACGTACTACGTCATTGTTCGTGAGGTGAGGTTCTAGGGCTAGTTCGTGGTAAGGACTAACTGTAGCCAGGATGGTGTGCCGGTCAGAGCACAGGAAAAAAGGCATTGAAACCACTGCTGCTTTAGAATGGCTTTAATTTGCCTTAAATTGTCCAAATATTCCTTGATGTACAAATGAGGAATTTAACTCCACAGGACGTGAAGTATAAACCCAGGTATAAAACCAGTCTGAAACAATAAAAGGAAAAAAGGAATAAACTCAATTATTATCATGCATTTCAAATTAATCAAGAAAATACAGCCAAATGCACACATTAACCAAAAAGCATACAATGACTGACTTAGCTGACAATAAATGGTCTAATGAGGTCATCTAGCGGCCGTAACGTGAACTACCGTCTGATGACATCACAGTCTCCAATACTAATTTTCCCCAATACCAGTTTACAATACAAATTTAACACAATCTCAATTTAACACAGGAAATAACTCAGGTCATGCAACATCCACATCCTACATGCATCGCGAAGGTATAAAAACATAAACAATGCACATATAAACCACTCCATTAGCGCCCGTTAGCGATAGCGACCGTTAGCGATCGATGCTAATATGCTAACGAATCCACAAACGTCTCAAAAGGAACTAAACAGACGAAATACACCTGTATAACAGTTCACCTACTTGTAATCATTCACTGATGTGCCTGGACGCACACCAAGGAACGAGGAAAAGGAAGGATTGCACAGATTAAAGATGCTCAATGTGCTCAATGCTCAGTTGCTTACTAGCCAACACTAGTAAAAACCAGGCCTTGTCAGATAGCGACACCCACAGGAAAACCGCGGGAGAACAACTTAAGAAAATAAAATACACCTTAATCCAAAAATAATAGGAAGAGGGCTGAGCCTTTATTACAGCCGCCCCCAAATGTGCATGCACATTTGCTTCCAAATAAAGGCATCTTTTCACAGAAAGTCTACTCTTCACCGGATGGAAGAGCTGGCAACGACACCAGGCGAGCAACGGGACGGGTGTAGACATGACCTTTAACGTCCACATCAGCTGACCTAATACACCCATCATCACTCCTGTGGACCTTGGTCACCTGTCCAATGGGCCACGAAGCTCGGGGAAGCTGTGGTTCCACAATCATGACGACGGCCTTCTCTTGGAGCTCGGGGGTAGCAGAGTGCCACTTTTGCCTGATGTGTTGGGTAGGGAGGTACTCCTTTATGTACCTTGACCAGAATTGGTCAGCAAGGACTTGTGAGTGCCGCCATCGTTTCCGACTCAGAGTCTCTGTCTCTGGATACACAACTTGCGGAAGCGATCCATCTGGCCGCCCCATCAGCAACGTGTTCGGGGTCACGGGATCGATGTCGGCAACATCACTGGAGACGTATCCAAGTGGTTTGGAGTTGAGGATAGATTCTACTTCCAACAGAACGGTGAGGAGGACATCTTCGTGGACTGGTTGTGCTCCAACGCCGGTGTGCAGAGCAGCCTTTACGGAGCGGATCTCCCGCTCCCACACTCCACCAAAATGAGGGGCCGCCGGGGGGCCGAAGCAGAACCCGATCCCCTGAGAAGCAAGCCGCCGCTGCAGGGCGGGAGCCATGCCAGCGAAGGCCTCCCCGAGTTCGCGCTCTCCGCCCTTGAAGTTGGTCCCCTGGTCGGACCACAGCTCGGCAGGGACTCCCCGTCGAGCGATGAATCTGCGTAGAGCCATCAAGAACGCGTCGGCATCCATACTCTGCAGGAGGTCCAGATGAACTGCTCGAGTAGTCAGGCACTTGAAAATTATCCCCCAGCGTTTCTCATGACGTCTGGCCACTTTAACCAGCATCGGCCCAAAACAGTCAACTCCAGTTGAGTAGAAGGCAGGCTTGAAAAGTCTAAGGCGGGCGGTTGGGAGATCCGCCATTTTGGGGATAGATGGTCTAGCTCTCCATCGTCTGCATTCTACACAGGAATGCTGGTGTCGGCGAACTGCTTCTCTGCCTCGGAGGATCCAGAAGGACCTACGCATTTCGGCGTAGACTCGCTCTGGACCGGGATGATTTAGGTCTGCGTCATACTTCTGGATGAGCAGCTTAGTGACAGGATGTGAGGGGTCCAGAACAATTGGGTGCAATACAGAGTCACTGAGCCCTTCAGAACGTCGTAGTCGACCACCTACCCGTAACAAGCCAGAAGATCTGTCCATCTCAGGGGATAAGGTCAGCAGGCGACTTTTAGAGAGGACTGGCTTCCCCTCGCTCAGCAGCTTAAAGTCCTCAGGGAATGACTGTTGTTGGGCCTGCAGCAATACCTCTCTCTCAGCACGCTGGTACTCACGTGCACTTGGTGAGGACCCAGGTGAGCTTTGTCCCTGAAGCTCCTGGACTTTGGCTTGGATTAGCTGCTGCCATGTATCATACACCGGACCACTTGAACTGGTGGGTGTGGTAACTGCCAGGGCGCAGAAGGTGGCCTTGCGGAGTTCAGACGAGTCGGCAAGTGGCTCTGTCACGGGCTTCTCGGGCCAGGTGTCCGAGCTCTGTTGGAGGAAGGGGGGTCCCAAAGACCATCTGTTAGGTTTTGCAAGGTCTCGCAGGGACTTACCCCGCGTCAGGTCGTCGGCAGGATTATCGGCTGATCCGACGTAGCGCCAGTTGCAGTCCTGAGTGAGCTCTTGGATCTCAGTTACTCTCGTCCCAACGAACACTTTGAAACGGCATGACTGGGATTGTAACCATGCCAGGACAGTAGTGGAATCAGACCACAACACTATTTGAGTCACTTCCAGGGTCAACTCTTTCTTGAGGAGGTGGGCGAGCTGTGCCGCTACCAGTGCTGCACAGAGCTCCAGGCGGGGAATGGACTGTGTGCGTTTGGGAGCGACGCGTGATCGTGCAAGGATGAAGGACAGCTGCACGCGACCCTCTCCATCTTCGGTTCGTAGGTAGGCGACAGCTCCATACGCCTTTTCCGAAGCATCAGCAAAGATGTGAACTTCGTAGGACGTGCTCTCCAGCTTGGACTCTGTGGAAACATAGGGACGGGGAAGAGACACAGCAGGTAGGTATTCAAGCTCACCCTCCCAATTAGACCAGGCCTGCACCAATTCAGAGGGGAGGTTTGCATCGTCCCACCCACGCTGTCTGTCCCAAAGCTGCCTAACAATAAGCTTGGCTCGAGTAGAATAGGGCAGCAAATAGCCAAGGGGATCATACTGAGAGGCTAGGACTTTGTAGATATTTCTCAGAGTCAGGGTTTCATAGGATACAGGCCTGTGCTTGTAGCTCAAAGAGTCTGTCTCCCAGTTCCAACTAAGGCCTAGAGTGGATTCTTGGGGGTCAGCATTGTCTTGAGTTAACCACTTGTCCAAACTCTCTGACCGAGCCTCCTGAGGAAGGTGGCTCAGGACAGTTGCGTCGTTACAGGCCCACTGACGCAAGTCAAACCCCGCTGTGGCTAACAGGGCTCGAAGGCGAGTAACTAACGACTTAGCTTGGTCTGGGGTGCGTAGGCTTTGTAGACAATTATCTACATAAAAACAGTTCTCCACGGAAAACTTGAGGTCGCCCTCAGTGTCACCTGAATTCTCCACGTGACACTGCAGAGCATAAGTTGCGCAACATGGACTGCAGGTTGTGCCGAAAGGAAGAACATGCCACTCAAATACTCGGGGGGTTTCATCCACATTCAAGTCTCGCCACAGGAATCGGAGTAAGGAGCGATCCTCAGGGAGTACGCGGACTTGGTGAAACATGCCCTTTATATCTCCACTGACAGCTATCGGGCGCTCGCGGAATCTCAACAATACCCCCAGTAAGGAAGCTCCGAGGGTTGGGCCAGCCAGGAGGTATTGATTGAGGGACTGTCCAAGGAATTGGTGAGAACAGTTGAAGACTAGGCGGCACTTCCCATTATGGCTGACAAGATGGTGAGGAATGAACCACTCTTCTTCATGTGGCGTCTCTGAGGTGACTTCACGTACTGCACCGGAGTCTAGGAGCTTCTGTATCTCTTTCTTATAGGCTTCAGCCTGGGTAGGATTTTTCTCTAGACGTCTTTCGGTACTGCGCAGCAGTGGCATAACAGAGTCTCTAGTGGCTTTGAGGAGCGGCATGTCTGGATGGCGAAGCAGGGGTGTAGCGTACCTTCTTGTGCCTTCCACATTGACACGTACAGTTTTAGCTTTGAGCAGAGCCACTGCCATTTTGTCTTGCTTTGACCGCATTACTTCCTTCTCTGGTCGATGAGGGACCGTGTCCATTTGCCACAGCCTCTCAACATGTTTGTACAGCTCTTCAAGCTGGGGTGGGGAAGAGGTGAACAAACACTGTACTGAGTTGGTGTGCCGCCCCATGGGCTGAACTGGGCCTTGGAGAGTCCACCCTAGTCTGGTGTGGATGGCTGCAGGGCTGCCAGGCGGACCTAACCTGACTGGTTGGATCGGTGTGACTAGGTGCGGCTGATCTGATCCAATCAGAAGTGACGGTTCCGCTTCTGTGAAGGCAGGAATGGGAAGGCCTTGGAGGTGTCTGAACTTCTGCTTAAGGCGTTCCACCGGGTAGGTGTGTTTGGCGAGGCTAAGGCGGCTTGCAGTGAACGCACCTTTGATCTGGTAGCTTGTGTGAGGATTGGTAGCGGAGGAGATGCGGAACGACACTGTATATCCAGGAAGCACCTCAATGTCTTGCCTCACTGTGCGCAAGGGAAGGTCTTCGGGTATGCCTTTAATGCCCAAAGCTTTGACTGCACTCGGTAGGAGCATCGACCTTTCAGACCCGTCATCTAAAATTGCAAAGGTGTTCATGGTCCGGGCTCCGTAGTGAATGAGGATGGGCACAACCTTTAACATCACTTTATTCCCTGCGTCTGGGCGATCGAGGTAGAGGGAACGTGAGGAAGAGCTAACTAAACAGCTCTCTTCTTTAACTGCCACTTCTTGGGGGCCCCTCTCTGGCTTGGCATTTATCTCATGGAGGGCGAGTAGGTGCTTGCCCTGGCAACGGCTGCAAGGCTTCTTCAATGTGCAATGGACCGCTAAGTGGGCGCGTGCGCAACGCCAGCAGCGTTTATTAGTCTGAATCCATTCTTTCAGCTGCTCTTTGGAGAGCTTGGCAACCTCAGTACACTGACTAAGATAGTGTTCGTTGCTCTCACAGTAGGCGCAGTAGGCATTGGACTTAGACTTCACTTTATTGGCTTTACTCTGTGAGGGGTAAACAGCGGACTCACCGGCTCCATGCAGGACACTCACTGTTTGTTTGGCAGTCCGGCTATCATTCCTCACGTTTGGCCGCTCCCTGCTAGCCTTGATACCAATTTGACTGTCGAACCCCTGACACCACGACTCATAACGAAGCCACTCAGACAGGTCACAGAGGGTGTGGCTAATTCCTGACTGCTTGAAAGTGTGTCTTCGAAAGTCTGCACGCTGTTCGGCGGGAAGCTTGCTTAATAGGCGTGCCACGTGCGAGCCACACTTCAGTTCGATTTCCCCAGCTGGACCGAGGGTCTGCAGCAGGCCCACCAAGGATTGTATCTGGAGAGAAAACTTTTGAAATGCGGCAATGTCACCTCGCTTGACCTCCGGGGCTTCTAGGACAGCAGCTATTTTGCGAAGGGCAAGTTGATGCGGTTGACCAAACTTTTCATGGAGGGCTGCCATGGTATCAGAGTACGGAGTGGGTGAGTTCAAATAGGCGTCAGCAATAAGCCTGGCTTCTTCCAACCTAAGGTGATCTACCAGGATTTGGTAACGGAACAGCTCAGTGGCATTGCCTGGAAGCAGGTTTTCTAGTGCTATACGCAGTCTTGCGAACTCACTAGGGTCTGGGTTGCTGAACTTTGGAATAGTGGGATTTGGCCCTCTATAGACTGACTCTGAT
This sequence comes from Corythoichthys intestinalis, assembly GCF_030265065.1. Taxonomy (NCBI): domain Eukaryota; kingdom Metazoa; phylum Chordata; class Actinopteri; order Syngnathiformes; family Syngnathidae; genus Corythoichthys; species Corythoichthys intestinalis. The sequence goes on from NC_080397.1 coordinate 65,429,581, forward strand.
ATCATGGGTGACACATGGCTACTAGGAGGACAACTGTAAAGGTTTGAAGGGTGCTGAGCTGGTCGTGTTGAAGGCCATGTCATGGGGTTTGCTGGAGCGGGCATCGAACACGGAGGAGGTGGAGCAGGCCATTCGAAGTCGTGCGCTTGTTCTTGAGGAGAGGAGACGTGAAGGAACTGATTGGTGACATCTTCTCTTTGATGGAACTGTCTGTTACTTGGCAGATCTGGTTCAAGCTTAGGCCAGGGTGGAGGAGGCAAATCATGTTCTTCCCGAAGGTCTGCTTGGAGGGAGTAGCTAATTGGCGCTACAGCACTGGAGGGATGCTCTGGTATCGCAGCAGTGCGAGGAGGTTGAGCCATGTCCGTCTTCAAAGAGCGGGCAATGTCTATCAGTTCCTTGATCTCATTTCGGGCTTCATTAAGTTGCTGCATGCCTGACTTGAGCCACTGTTGTGATTGGTGCAACTTTGCATTTTCCTCCTGCATTGCTTGGAGCGCTTGAGGAAAGTGGTGGTAGCTGTCATATGAGCTGTCCAAAGGTGATGCTCTAGATGGGGTTCCATGCAGGTTGTCCCATTCTGCGTTGGTCCACCGATGACGACTTGGGGCTAGCTGAGGCGTCTCGAGGTGAGCAGCATTCCCATAAGATCGACGGTGGGGAGGTGTCCGGAATGGGGTGGCTTGAGCTTGGTACTCCAAGAAGGGTTGTGGTGGTCCAGCTCGTGAGTGGCTTCCTATGTAATCCACTTCATAGTCGCGAAGCGCAGGAGGAGGCCGGGTTTGTCTCTTAGGTCTCACAGCAGGGTTCACTTCTTCCACTGGGTCCATCCTGATTACAATTATCCGGCTCGAAGGACCAAAATGTTCGTGAGGTGAGGTTCTAGGGCTAGTTCGTGGTAAGGACTAACTGTAGCCAGGATGGTGTGCCGGTCAGAGCACAGGAAAAAAGGCATTGAAACCACTGCTGCTTTAGAATGGCTTTAATTTGCCTTAAATTGTCCAAATATTCCTTGATGTACAAATGAGGAATTTAACTCCACAGGACGTGAAGTATAAACCCAGGTATAAAACCAGTCTGAAACAATAAAAGGAAAAAAGGAATAAACTCAATTATTATCATGCATTTCAAATTAATCAAGAAAATACAGCCAAATGCACACATTAACCAAAAAGCATACAATGACTGACTTAGCTGACAATAAATGGTCTAATGAGGTCATCTAGCGGCCGTAACGTGAACTACCGTCTGATGACATCACAGTCTCCAATACTAATTTTCCCCAATACCAGTTTACAATACAAATTTAACACAATCTCAATTTAACACAGGAAATAACTCAGGTCATGCAACATCCACATCCTACATGCATCGCGAAGGTATAAAAACATAAACAATGCACATATAAACCACTCCATTAGCGCCCGTTAGCGATAGCGACCGTTAGCGATCGATGCTAATATGCTAACGAATCCACAAACGTCTCAAAAGGAACTAAACAGACGAAATACACCTGTATAACAGTTCACCTACTTGTAATCATTCACTGATGTGCCTGGACGCACACCAAGGAACGAGGAAAAGGAAGGATTGCACAGATTAAAGATGCTCAATGTGCTCAATGCTCAGTTGCTTACTAGCCAACACTAGTAAAAACCAGGCCTTGTCAGATAGCGACACCCACAGGAAAACCGCGGGAGAACAACTTAAGAAAATAAAATACACCTTAATCCAAAAATAATAGGAAGAGGGCTGAGCCTTTATTACAGTCATTGTTTGGATACACCGTCATGTTGGCAATATACTTTCGGTCCGGCAGACTCAACGCAGATTGTAACCAGTCTTGCAGTTTACTTCACAGTAGGATATATATTAGGGGTGTCAAACGATTAAAATTTTTAATCCAGTTGGAAAGATAAGACACAAGATGGATATACACATTCAATATACTGTACATAAGTACTGTATTTGTTTATTATAACAATAAATCAACAAGATGGCATTAACATTATTAACATTCTGTTAAAGCGATCCCTGGATAGAAAGACTTGTAGTTCTTAAAAGATAAACGTCAGTACAAGTTATAGAAATTTTATATTAAAACCCCTCTTAATGTTTTCGTTTTAATAAAATTTGTAAAATTTCCAATCAAAAAATAAACTAGTAGCCCGCCATTGTTGATGTTGATGTCAATAATTACTTACACAATGCTCATGGGCGCTGAAGCCTATAGACCAGGGGTCTCAAACCGATTCCACAAAGGGCCGCAGTGGGTCCTGGTCTTTGTTCCAACAGATCCAAAACAGACAGTTCAACCAATGAGGTTTCTGCTAAAGTAAGCAGCACCTGACTGCAATTAACTGATTACACTTGTTAGACACCAGATTGGTGAAAAGGGATTGTTCTCGTTTGGTTGGAATGAAATCCAGTACCCACTGCGGCCCTTTGAGGACCGGTTTGAGACCCCTGCTATAGACCCTACTCACCAACTTCACAGAATGAAGTGTCGCTGTAAGTGCCCCATATTGTCCGTCATTGTTTATCCGTATTCTCAATGGTTTCAATTTGTCGTGCAATTTATAGTGCAATTCATGGAAGCCCCGGTGCTTTCAGACGCTGTAAACTCATTGGATGCGTTGCATAAAAGGCGTTATGTGGAAAAGCTTCAGTCTATCCATTCGCCAGATCCATATTTGATGCCTAAATCGATATTTACAGAAAAATATGGCATATTTATAGGTGTTTTGAATTGGGATTAATTACGATTAATTAATTTTCAAGCTGTAATTAACTCGATTAAAAGTTTTAATCGTTTGACCCCCCAAATATTTTTTTAATTAAATCGTTTTCTAATTGTATTTAATGTTACAGACAAAATGTCTTACACTCATCCAGAGCCTTTAGTTTTGGTTTAAAGATTGGTTCATAATAACAACAAACATCCTCCCCTGCCATTTATTGTCGCACTCACAAAGTGTGGCACCGAAAAAAACTTGGAACATTGTCAGCATTGTCATGTTGGACAATAAAAAAAGATACTTGGAGGAATTGAATTGAGTTTTATTCATTTTTTTTTTCTTAATGGATTGCCAAAATGTATATGATCGGGAAAAATTATTGGGAATGATTGGAATTGAATCGGGACCAAAAAAAAGCAATGGGATCGGGAAATATCAGGATCGGCAGATACTCAAACTAAAACGATCGGGATCGGATCGGGAGCAAAAAATTACATGATCGGAACAACCCTAGTTAGAATATTATAAATAAATTCATATTATTTGAAAAATTGAGTTTTATTTTTGTTTCATATTGCACGCTATAGAGCCTACCCACGTACCACGTGCTCGCTGTATGGTTCCGCCCACTTGTCCGTCATTTTGACTCTGTATTAGCATTGTTTTCAATTGATGGCGGAATTTAAAATGCATTTCATGGAAGACCCGGTGCTTTCTGATGCCGCAAACTCACTGGATCTGTTGCATAAAAGGCGTTATGAGGAAAAGCTTCGTTCTATACAGTCGCCAGATCCATATTTGATGCCTAAATCGATGATTTTTGACCGGCTGCCTTCGCCGTCTCTGCCTGACCCTGATATTTACAACTATCTCGTCCACACAAAATCAGCCTATTCTCACGAAAGTTTGAAAAACTTTAAGAGCTTGGAGGCTTATAAATGCTACGTTGCTGGTTGGGTGAAACAGGTCCTCGTACACGAAAATTCGGCAGGAATCTTGTGCTCGGAAGGTGAGTTACGAAATTTTCAGTTCAAAATCTTTTGTTCTTGCTAACATCCACTGTCAAGTCTAATGTATTTCATGTCGTTTGTCAATGGAGTTAAGGCTTTTAATATTTATATGGTTTAGCGATAGAACTCTCACTACATACATACGTGTATGTTGTCGGCGATTAGCCTAGCAATGATCTTAATGGCATACCGCACGCAGGCTATTTTTAGACCGTGACGTCACATCGTAAAGCGGAAGTAAAGCCGAAGTGGGACATTATAGACCCGCCCTCGCATAGACTCCACGTAAAAAGTGCTACTTTTCGCCGGTAATCTTTCAAAAACCAACATGCCGATCACGCATTGCTTTTTTGGAACTTGTAGAAATGACTCTAGACATTACGACCATGAACGATGTTTTCTTCATACGTTCACGGAAACCTAAAACTCGGGAGGAAAAAATGTGAAGACCGAATCAACTTGCGCGGACTTTTTAACACCAGCTCGGCGAATCCATTCAAGTTTCATATGCAGTAAACATTATGTTGGGTTGGCATGGTCTTTCAGAGGACAAAGAGGTAAGCCATTTTTTATTTTTTACTTTTTTTTTAGCGTAACGTTGTACCGTACTGCTTCTGTCTGACCATGAATGACCTGAAAAGAATTATAATGGTATCTGACTGCCACTGTCACCGTTTCTGTTTTATATATATTAAAAAACAACTTTAGTAAGGGGGGAGTGTAAATAAATTATAGGATTAAGATGTGTTATCAATGAAAAAATTACAAGTGTTCGTTGGCTGTCACTGAGTAGCATTTGCGATCGCTACACAAAGCTAACTAAAGTACCCCCATGAACGGTAAGAGACGTAGGACAACCAGAGGATATGTAAGAAAGACAGATGGTAAAGCTGATGGTAAAGGATAGCTTGTTGAAACGGGAGAATGTCATTGTCAGTCGCGTCGATAAAAAAGCTAAAGCTATGCTTAGGTCGGCTCGTTTTTTTTTTTTTGTCTTTTTCAGCCTTCGACACTAAAACCATCTCTTTAACTGAATATTTTTATGTTCTTCCACATCTATGCCAGTCAACTTGGCACCAGGCACATCATTTTCGGAGAGAATTGGTAGGTTTAGCGCTGTAAACGTCTCCTTCGTACACGATTTCCATTCATTTCCTATTAGGGACAAACGATGGCTTGTCCTTGGTAGCAACGGTAGCTAATGTAATGAATATTAATGAGCGGAAGTGACGTGTTGCTTGCGGTACGCCATTGTGGTTATTTGTCAGCCCCGTAGACGAGGCCAGTTTCTTTCACTTGGTACCAGCTAAATATTATTCAAAAAATAACGATGGTGGAAGAAAGGGAAGTCACAAACATCTTGAATTTGAAACTATGTCGTACTACGTCGTATGTTGTCGGCGATTAGCCTAGCAATGATCTTAATTGTGGTTGTCAGGCCAAAACTCTCTAAATATATATTAAATGCATCTTACCGGATATAAAATGACTACTACATAGTCTGTGGTGATTTTTTGGTGTCCAGTTTTCACGTCGAATTGCAGCCGTCCATTTCGCTCTGCTCTTTGGATCCCTCGGAATGTAAAACTTCAAGTCTCTCCTTCCATCTTCTCTGTTAGTGCAACCAACAGCCACACACGCCTTCACCATTTTGATTATTAATGTTAGGGAGCAGAAAAACACGCCGTAAATAGGAGAAATGTACGTAGCCGTAACAGGTTAACACTATGTTTTGACGGACAAGTGGGCGGTAGGCTCTATATAGAAAGTTGTAAGATTAGTCACGTATTTGACTGCGGTCAAGCCACCCTCCACTCGTTAAAACGAAGTCAAGCTAGCCGCCCCTCATTTGGATCATTATGTGCATTACGGTAATGCAACGCGCTGGCTTCCTAATGGTGCAACTTGCTGTATTCATAATGGAACGCGGTGGCTGCCCATTTCCGCTGTCATTTCGCCTGATTTCAAAAATTGATTAAAAAAAATCTGGCTGATATCCCGGGACGGTTCCACTTCTGAGGTATACTAGAGTACCCCAAGACTCGAACAAAAGTACTCTGATAAAATTCTGATGTATCATTTCAAAATAAAAGTACTTTGAAAATTGCTTATTTTGGCTGTCATTTCGCCTGATTTCAAACATTAATTTAAAAAAATCTGGCTGATATCCCGAGACGGTTCCACTTCAGAGGTATACTAGACTACCCCAAGACTCGAATTAAAGTACTCTGATAAAATTCTGATGTATCATTTCAAAATAAAAGTACTTTGAAAATTGCCCATTTTTGCTGTCATTTCGCCTGATTTCAAAAATTAATTAAAAAAAATCTGCCTGATATCCCGAGACGGTTCCACTTCAGAGGTATACTAGACTACCCCAAGACTCGAACTAAAGTACTCTGATAAAATTCTGATGTATCATTTCAAAATAAAAGTACTTTGAAAATTGCCCATTTTTGCTGTCATTTCGCCTGATTTCAAAAATTAATAAAAAAAAATCTGGCTGATATCCCGAGACGGTTCCACTTCTGAGGTACACTACACTACCCCAAGACTCGAACTAAAGTACTCTGATAAAATTCTGATGTATCATTTTAAAATAAAAGTACTTTGAAAACTGCACATTTTTGCTGTCAATTTGCCTGATTTCAAAAATTGATTTAATAAAATCTGCCTGATATCCCGAGACGGTTCCACTTCTGAGGTATACTAGACTACCCCAAGACTCGAACAAAAGTACTCTGATAAAATTCTGATGTATCATTTCAAAATAAAAGTACTTTGAAAATTGCTTATTTTGGCTGTCATTTCGCCTGATTTCAAAAATTAATTTAAAAAAATCTGGCTGATATCCCGAGACGGTTCCACTTCAGAGGTATACTAGACTACCCCAAGACTCGAATTAAAGTACTCTGATAAAATTCTGATGTATCATTTCAAAATCATATCTGCCTCATAGTTCTGAGAACAAGGGTTGGTTCAAGTCATGGCTTCGGCCTTGCTGTATGACACTTCTAAAATACAGGATTGGTGAAAAGGTGTCTCCTTGTACAGTCAGAGTGAAATCCTCCACCCACTGCGGTCCTTTGTGGAATTAGTTTGGTGACCGCTGATCCAAAGTCCCTTTTGAAAAGCGAGGACATTACAATTTGCATACTTTTTATGTTGTCAGTGTGTGTGTTGTTTTTTATGGCCCTCTACGGTTTCCTTGCACGATCCTAAAAACAAACATGTAAGGCAAACTGAACACTCCAAATTGTACGTATGTTTGTTTAATAGTGCCCTGCAATCGGCTGGTAACAAGTTCAGGGTATACCTTTCTTACTGTTAATGGTGAACTGACAAAGGCTCCATCACCCTGGCAGCCCTCGTAAGGATAACCAGCAAAGAGGATGAATGAATTTAAAAAAAAAAAACAACAACAACATGATATTACAGTTGTAAACAAGGGTGAAAGTGGCTAGAATTTCTTGCTGGAACTCCCCGACGTGAAGGTCGCTACGGAGCCAGAAATTTTATTTAATTTTTTTCTTTCATTTTATTTATTTATTTTTGGTGGGGGGGGGGGGGTGTCAAACCTCTTAAACTACTGAAATGCAAAGAAAACAGTTTTAGCACAGTTATTTGTATAACACATACAAAAACTGATTTTCATTCAAAATCTTATTTTTTCAATGATATGCAAAATAAAAGTTGACAAAAACAGCTAAAACCCCAACCTTCATCTTCTAATTTTTATTTTCCGTTATTTCCTCACATACTAAATGCCAAATCTCAATTTTAACTAGTAAAGAACATAGGAAACATTAAAATTGAAGTCAATGTAAACAAATACTTATTTTTAAATGATAATAAAGATATAAGTAACATACATTCAGAAAAATAAGTACAAATGACTTATATTATGCAGAGTGAAATGAAATATAGTTTGAACATTGACTTTTTAAAATCATAATGAAATGAATGAATGAATAAATGAATCAGTAGCCTAAAATAAAAGAACAAATATAAGTCCAAAGGGCACATTGACAGCTAAGATGTTCTGTACCTCCCCATCAGAGCAAATAAAACTAAATATGATAAATAAGCCTCCTCAACTCTTTCGTTGCTCTTAAAGATTTGATCCATTTTATGTTGCATTGCCCTTTTTTTGTCGCATCAATTCAACGACTTTTTTTTAAAAAAAATTTTTAATTGCTGTTCCAGAAAACATGCACATTTGTACCAATCAGAGCTAACTACCTCTGCTGATAACATGTCAGTATTTCAGCCAATTGAACGGATTAAAGAGTACAGCCGTTTTTCTTTGCTGCGTGCATTTTCACATTGACGTGACTCATCATCGTCAGACTCGGATAACTACAGGAGCTGGGGAAACCTCCATGCCGTCCGCGGAATAAAATAAATTATAAATATTGGTGGAAACGGATTACGCTACACAAGCACTTTATTATGCTTGTTGTTAACACTTGTGTATGTAAATCTGATGTTGGTAGATTGTTTTCTTCTTGGCATGTGTGGCAGCTTAGCATTTTTTTTTTTTTTTTTTTACATAGCATTTTGACAGTTGCCGTCATATTTTCGGAATCAAAGCAGAGTGTACCAGAACAGCATTCCGGCCCTGAATTTAATACCAGAACTGCGTTCTGGCCCTGAATCTTATACCGGAACTGTGTTCATGACCGTTCTGGCCCACTTTCACCCCTAGTTGTAAATGATGTTTTGAATTTTAATTTAAAAGTGTCACATATAAAAGACAGCAATTTATGAATTCATCCTTGTCTAAAGTTCCCACCCAACATAACATGACACCCAATGATGTTTTTATTTTGACTGTTCTTTGATAGATCCAATGAATATATATATATATATATATATATATATATATATATATATATATATATATATATATATATATATATATATATATATATATATATATATTAGGGCTGTGAAACGATTAAAATTTTTAATCGAGTTAATTACAGCTTAAAAATTAATTAATCGTAATTAATCGCAATTAATCGCAATTCAAACCATCTATAAAATATGCCATATTTTTCCATAAAATATTGTTGGAATGGAAAGATAAAACACAAGATGGATATATATATTCAACATACGGTACATAAGGGCTATTTATTATAACAATAAATCAACAAGATGGCATTAACATTATTAACATTCTCTTAAAGCAATCCATAGATAGAAAGAGTTGTAGTTCTTAAAAGAAAAATGTTAGTACAAGTTTGAGAAATTTTATATTAAAACCCCTCTTAATGTTTTCGTTTTAATAAAATTTGTAAAATTTTCAATCAAAAAATAAACTAGTAGCCCGCCATTGTTGCTGTCAAAAATTACTTATACAATGCTCATAGTTCATGCTCAGCCTATAAAATCAGTCGCACCCAAGCGCCAGCAGAGGGCGGCAAAACTCCATAAAACACAACAAGTGAGCGTTTCACTGTGTACTGCCATTTAAATCTCTCTGAGTGGGGGATCTGCGTTAATTGCGTCAAATATTTTAACGTGATTAATTAAAAAAATTAATTAACGCCCGTTAACGCGATAATTTTGACAGCCCTAATATAATATATATCAATGACACATAAAAAGCATGCTTATGCACAACATATAATGCATAATAATTGTTTCCTTTTGGCAATTTTCAACTCCTGTTCATTCGTTCCTAGGCGCTGTTAATGGTACCACTTATTGAAGCCATCCCCCTGGATCAAAGAGCAGTCAAAATAAAAACATCATTGGGTCTCATGTTACGTTGGGTGGGAACTTTAGACAAGGATATATGCATAAATTGCTGTCTTTTATATTTGAGGCTTTTAAATTAAAAATCAGACCATATCATTCACCACTGGAATATCATGTATTTTTATGTCATGTGTGATACACACACTCGGATAACATACAAAGTATGCAAATTATAGTGTCCTCGCTTTTCAAAAGGGACTTTAGACAGTGGCGCCTCCAGAAATTTTTGATAGGGGTGGCCAGATGGGGCTACTTAAAATCTTGGGGTGGCCAAAACTAAAAGCCATAATTTCAGGTTTTCATTATATTATTGCAGTACAAAGGTCAGGAGAAAACTATCAGAAAGACTTAAGGACACGACTACTGATATACTTTGGTGTATTGTGTAATATTTGATGCTACTAATGATTTAATGTGCATTGTCCATAACTGGCCAGTCAACATTTTAAGTTCCACAACAATTCTGTTTTATTGTGTTATGTATATATTAGGCATAAGATGTACATTTAACTAGGGCTGTCAAACGATTAAAATTTTTAATTGAGTTAATCACAGCTTAAAAAATAATTAATCGCAATTCAAACCACCTCTAAAATATGCCATATTTTTCTGTAGAAAATTGTTATTACTCCTATTTATTTTTTTATTACTATTGTTTAAATGGAAAGATAAGACAAGACGGCTACAGTGGGGAGAACAAGTATTTAATACACAGTCAATGGGAAAACCCATTGGCAGTGTATCAAATACTTGTTCTTCCCACTGTATATACATTCAACATACTGTACATAAGTACTGAATTTTTTTATTATAACAATAAATCCACCAGATGGCATTAACATTATGAACATTAATTCTGTGAAAGGGATCCACAGGTAGAAAGACTTGTAATTCTTAAAGGATAAATGTGAGTTTGTATATTGTGACTAAATATTGCCATCTAGTGTATTTGTTGAGCTTTCAGTAAATGTTAGTGTAGCGACTTAACTGTCCTGCCCAAATGCATGATGGGAAGTGGTGCAACCATGACTGTGTGTGGTGCCTGCAAATGCTATATCTTCTCCGTGTAAGAAAAAGATCAACTCCTGTCATTCTTTCCCACGTCGCTTCCAACAATATTTATAGTTGCTGTGGGAGAGATGACTAAGCTTTTGGCAATTAAACGCACGGCCCCAATGAATGCTTGTATCTACTCCACTCACTTGACACTGCCTCTTTTCTCTGTGTATAAGTAAAACGGCACCATTGTAGGGTGTTTGCGGCAATGCTTGAATGAGTCCTACCGCAAATGCGTTAATTGCGATAAATATTTTCACGTGATTAATTAAATTAATTACCGCCCATTAACACGATAAATATGACAGCCCTACATTTAACAAAACAAAATAAATGCATTCATTTGGGATGAAATGCATAACTGATGCTACAACAATTCAACGATATACTGGCAAGCGGGGTGGCCAGTGGGGTGGCCAACCAATTTATGGGGGTGGCCGTGGCCACCGCTGGCGGCGCACTGACTTTAGATCAGCGGTAACCAAACTAATTCTACAAAGGACCGCAGTGGGTGGAGGATTTCACTCCTACTGGACAAGGAGACACCTTTTCACCAATCCTGTGTTTTAGAAGTGTCATACAGCAAGGCCGGAGCCATGACTTGAACCTTGTTCTCAGAACTATGAGGCAGATATGATTTTGAAATGATACATCAGAATTTTATCAGAGTACTTTAGTTCAAGTCTTGGGGTTGTCTAGTATACTCCAGAAGTGGAACCGTCCCGGGATATCAGGCAGATTTTTTTGAATTAACCTTTGAAATCATGCGAAATGACAAGCAAAAATGTGCAATTTTCAAAGTACTTTTATTTTGAAATGATACATCAGAATTTTATCAGAGTACTTTAGTTCGAGTCTTGGGGTAGTCTAGTATACCTCTGAAGTGGAACCGTCTCGGAATATCAGCCAGATTTTTTTAAAATAAATTTTTGAAATCAGGCGAAATGACAGCCAAAATAAGCAATTTTCAAAGTACTTTTATTTTGAAATGATACATCAGAATTTTATCTGAGTACTTTACTTCGAGTCTTGGGGTAGTCTAGTATACCTCAGAAGTGGAACCGTCTCGGGATATCAGACAGATTTTTTTTAATCAATTTTTGAAATCAGGCGAAATGACAGCAAAAATGGGCAATTTTCAAAGTACTTTTATTTTGAAATGATACATCAGAATTTTATCAGAGTACTTTAGTTCGAGTCTTGGGGTAGTCTAGTATACCTCTGAAGTGGAACCGTCCCGGGATATCAGCCAGATTTTTTTTAATCAATTTTTGAAATCAGGCGAAATGACAGCAAAAATTGGCAATTTTCAAAGTACTTTTATTTTGAAATGATACATCAGAATTTTATCAGAGTACTTTAGTTCGAGTCTTGGGGTAGTCTAGTATATCTCAGAAGTGGAACCGTCTCGGGATATCAGGCAGATTTTTTTTTAATTAATTTTTGAAATCAGGCGAAATGACAGCAAAAATGGGCAATTTTCAAAGTACTTTTATTTTGAAATGATACATCAGAATTTTATCAGAGTACTTTAGTTCGAGTCTTGGGGTAGTCTAGTATACCTCTGAAGTGGAACCGTCTCGGGATATCAGGCAGATTTTTTTTTTTATTAATTTTTGAAATCAGGCGAAATGACAGCAAAAATTGACAATTTTCAAAGTACTTTTATTTTGAAACGATACATCAGAATTTTATCAGAGTACTTTAGTTCGAGTCTTGGGGTAGTCTAGTATACCTCAGAAGTGGAACCGTCTCGGGATATCAGGCAGATTTTTTTAAATCAATTTTTGAAATCAGGCAAATTGACAGCAAAAATGTGCAGTTTTCAAAGTACTTTTATTTTAAAATGATACATCAGAATTTTATCAGAGTACTTTAGTTCGAGTCTTGGGGTAGTGTAGTGTACCTCAGAAGTGGAACCGTCTCGGGATATCAGCCAGATTTTTTTTTATTAATTTTTGAAATCAGGCGAAATGACAGCAAAAATTGGCAATTTTCAAAGTACTTTTATTTTGAAATGATACATCAGAATTTTATCAGAGTACTTTAGTTCGAGTCTTGGGGTAGTCTAGTATACCTCTGAAGTGGAACCGTCTCGGGATATCAGGCAGATTTTTTTTAATTAATTTTTGAAATCAGGCAAATTGACATCAAAAATGTGCAGTTTTCAAAGTACTTTTATTTTAAAATGATACATCAGAATTTTATCAGAGTACTTTAGTTCGAGTCTTGGGGTAGTCTAGTATACCTCAGAAGTGGAACCGTCTCGGGATATCAGGCAGATTTTTTTAAATTAATTTTTGAAATCAGGCGAAATGACAGCCAAAATAAGCAATTTTCAAAGTACTTTTATTTTGAAATGATACATCAGAATTTTATCAGAGTACTTTAGTTCGAGTCTTGGGGTTGTCTAGTATACCTCAGAAGTGGAACCGTCTCGGGATATCAGGCAGATTTTTTTTAATTAATTTTTTAAATCAGGCGAAATGACAGCCAAAATAAGCAATTTTCAAAGTACTTTTATTTTGAAATGATACATCAGAATTTTATCAGAGTACTTTAGTTCGAGTCTTGGGGTAGTCTAGTATACCTCAGAAGTGGAACCGTCTCGGGATATCAGGCAGATTTTTTTTAATCAATTTTTGAAATCAGGCGAAATGACAGCAAAAATTGACAATTTTCAAAGTACTTTTATTTTGAAATGATACATCAGAATTTTATCAGAGTACTTTAGTTCGAGTCTTGGGGTGGTCTAGTATACCTCAGAAGTGGAACCGTCTCGGGATATCAGGCAGATTTTTTTTAATTAATTTTTTAAATCAGGCGAAATGACAGCCAAAATTGACAATTTTCAAAGTACTTTTATTTTGAAATGATACATCAGAATTTTATCAGAGTACTTTTGTTCGAGTCTTGGGGTAGTCTAGTATACCTCAGAAGTGGAACCGTCTCGGGATATCAGGCAGATTTTTTTAAATTAATTTTTGAAATCAGGCGAAATGACAGCCAAAATAAGCAAATTTCAAAGTACTTTTATTTTGAAATGATACATCAGAATTTTATCAGAGTACTTTAGTTCGAGTCTTGGGGTTGTCTAGTATACCTCAGAAGTGGAACCGTCTCGGGATATCAGGCAGATTTTTTTAAATTAATTTTTTAAATCAGGCGAAATGACAGCCAAAATAAGCAATTTTCAAAGTACTTTTATTTTGAAATGATACATCAGAATTTTATCAGAGTACTTTAGTTCGAGTCTTGGGGTTGTCTAGTATACCTCTGAAGTGGAACCGTCTCGGGATATCAGGCAGATTTTTTTAAATCAATTTTTGAAATCAGGCAAATTGACAGCAAAAATGTGCAGTTTTCAAAGTACAGTGGTACCTCTACATACGAATTTAATTCGTTCCAGGACCTTGTTTGTAAGTCGAAATGGTCGTATGTCGAGCAGGATTTTCCCATAGGAATACATTATAATTCCATTAATTCGTTCCAAAGCCTAAAAACATACACTAAATTCTTAATAAATACTGCTGGCACTGTTACAAATGTCAATTAAACATAGAAAAACAAATAAGTTATAAATAAATAATTCAGAATAATATAATAATAAGAAGAATAATTAATAATTATTCCTGTAAATAATGTAACGAATGGGATTCTAATATGGCGGACACTTTTTACTGTCCCTGAACGCACCGCGAAGCTGATGTCTCAGTGAGATAGGTTGGTGCGGTAGAGATAATACTTTCGTTTTCTTGAGAGCAGTCAACTGCTTAAGACAATCGGCGTTTTGTGTTGGATAAGTTCTTAAATAAATGATAAAAACGTGACGAAGCTGGCGATTTCCTTGGCAATGTTACCACAATGATAATTGTCACCTTAACTTATAAATAGTGGCGAACGGTGGTCGGAAGAGGACCACGGAGCTGTATTGTTGAGCCAGTTCAGGGACGCGCACCCCAAGCTCATATTTTTCTATAACTTGCATCTTCATTTCAAAGGTAAGCATCACTTTTTTCCTTGTTTCTCCAACTGTATCAACTTTTTTTGAGAACTGTGTTGATTTCTCACACAAGAAAATCCACCGTGCGTTCGTTTGCAGTGCTGTCATGTCGTCGTATTTCGAGCAACTCGTCGGATGTAGAAACAAATGGCGGCTCAAATTTTACGTCGGATGTCGAAAAGATCGTGTGTCGAAGTGATCGTATGTAGAGGTACCACTGTACTTTTATTTTGAAATGATACATCAGAATTTTATCAGAGTACTTTAGTTCGAGTCTTGGGGTAGTGTAGTGTACCTCAGAAGTGGAACCGTCTCGGGATATCAGCCAGATTTTTTTTTATTAATTTTTGAAATCAGGCGAAATGACAGCAAAAATGGGCAATTTTCAAAGTACTTTTATTTTGAAATGATACATCAGAATTTTATCAGAGTACTTTAGTTCGAGTCTTGGGGTAGTCTAGTATACCTCTGAAGTGGAACCGTCTCGGGATATCAGGCAGATTTTTTTTAATTAATTTTTGAAATCAGGCGAAATGACAGCAAAAATGGGCAATTTTCAAAGTACTTTTATTTTGAAATGATACATCAGAATTTAATCAGAGTACTTTAATTCGAGTCTTGGGGTAGTCTAGTATACCTCTGAAGTGGAACCGTCTCGGGATATCAGCCAGATTTTTTTAAATTAATGTTTGAAATCAGGCGAAATGACAGCCAAAATAAGCAATTTTCAAAGTACTTTTATTTTGAAATGATACATCAGAATTTTATCAGAGTACTTTTGTTCGAGTCTTGGGGTTTCCTAGTATACCTCAGAAGTGGAACCGTCTCGGGATATCAGGCAGATTTTTTTTAATTAATTTTTTAAATCAGGCGAAATGACAGCCAAAATAAGCAATTTTCAAAGTACTTTTATTTTGAAATGATACATCAGAATTTTATCAGAGTACTTTAGTTCGAGTCTTGGGGTTGTCTAGTATACCTCTGAAGTGGAACCGTCTCGGGATATCAGGCAGATTTTTTTGAATTAATTTTTTAAATCAGGCGAAATGACAGCCAAAGTAAGCAATTTTCAAAGTACTTTTATTTTGAAATGATACATCAGAATTTTATCAGAGTACTTTTGTTCGAGTCTTGGGGTAGTCTAGTATACCTCAGAAGTGGAACCGTCTCGGGATATCAGGCAGATTTTTTTAAATCAATTTTTGATATCAGGCAAATTGACAGCAAAAATGTGCAGTTTTCAAAGTACTTTTATTTTGAAATGATACATCAGAATTTTATCAGAGTACTTTAGTTCGAGTCTTGGGGTAGTGTAGTGTACCTCAGAAGTGGAACCGTCTCGGGATATCAGCCAGATTTTTTTTAATTAATTTTTGAAATCAGGCGAAATGACAGCAAAAATTGGCAATTTTCAAAGTACTTTTATTTTGAAATGATACATCAGAATTTTATCAGAGTACTTTAATTCGAGTCTTGGGGTAGTCTAGTATACCTCTGAAGTGGAACCGTCTCGGGATATCAGCCAGATTTTTTTAAATTAATTTTTGAAATCAGGCGAAATGACAGCCAAAATAAGCAATTTTCAAAGTACTTTTATTTTGAAATGATACATCAGAATTTTATCAGAGTACTTTTGTTCGAGTCTTGGGGTAGTCTAGTATACCTCAGAAGTGGAACCGTCTCGGGATATCAGGCAGATTTTTTTAAATCAATTTTTGAAATCAGGCAAATTGACAGCAAAAATGTGCAGTTTTCAAAGTACTTTTATTTTAAAATGATAAATCAGAATTTTATCAGAGTACTTTAGTTCGAGTCTTGGGGTAGTGTAGTGTACCTCAGAAGTGGAACCGTCTCGGGATATCAGCCAGATTTTTTTTTATTAATTTTTGAAATCAGGCGAAATGACAGCAAAAATGGGCAATTTTCAAAGTACTTTTATTTTGAAATGATACATCAGAATTTTATCAGAGTACTTTAGTTCGAGTCTTGGGGTAGTCTAGTATACCTCTGAAGTGGAACCGTCTCGGGATATCAGGCAGATTTTTTTTAATTAATTTTTGAAATCAGGCGAAATGACAGCAAAAATGGGCAATTTTCAAAGTACTTTTATTTTGAAATGATACATCAGAATTTTATCAGAGTACTTTAATTCGAGTCTTGGGGTAGTCTAGTATACCTCTGAAGTGGAACCGTCTCGGGATATCAGCCAGATTTTTTTTAAATTAATGTTTGAAATCAGGCGAAATGACAGCCAAAATAAGCAATTTTCAAAGTACTTTTATTTTGAAATGATACATCAGAATTTTATCAGAGTACTTTTGTTCGAGTCTTGGGGTAGTCTAGTATACCTCAGAAGTGGAACCGTCTCGGGATATCAGCCAGATTTTTTTAAATCATTTTTTGAAATCAGGCAAATTGACAGCAAAAATGTGCAGTTTTCAAAGTACTTTTATTTTAAAATGATACATCAGAATTTTATCAGAGTACTTTAGTTCGAGTCTTGGGGTAGTGTAGTGTACCTCAGAAGTGGAACCGTCTCGGGATATCAGCCAGATTTTTTTAAATTAATTTTTGAAATCAGGCGAAATGACAGCAAAAATTGGCAATTTTCAAAGTACTTTTATTTTGAAATGATACATCAGAATTTTATCAGAGTACTTTAGTTCGAGTCTTGGGGTAGTCTAGTATACCTCTGAAGTGGAACCGTCTCGGGATATCAGCCAGATTTTTTTTAAATAAATTTTTGAAATCAGGCGAAATGACAGCCAAAATAAGCAATTTTCAAAGTACTTTTATTTTGAAATGATACATCAGAATTTTATCAGTGTACTTTAGTTCGAGTCTTGGGGTACTCTAGTATACCTCAGAAGTGGAACCGTCCCGGGATATCAGCCAGATTTTTTTTAATCAATTTTTGAAATCAGGCGAAATGACAGCGGAAATGGGCAGCCACCGCGTTCCATTATGAATACAGCAAGTTGCACCATTAGGAAGCCAGCGCGTTGCATTACCGTAATGCACATAATGATCCAAATGAGGGGCGGCTAGCTTGACTTCGTTTTAACGAGTGGAGGGTGGCTTGACCGCAGTCAAATACGTGACTAATCTTACAACTTTCTATATAGAGCCTACCGCCCACTTGTCCGTCAAAACATAGTGTTAACCTGTTACGGCTACGTACATTTCTCCTATTTACGGCGTGTTTTTCTGCTCCCTAACATTAATAATCAAAATGGTGAAGGCGTGTGTGGCTGTTGGTTGCACTAACAGAGAAGATGGAAGGAGAGACTTGAAGTTTTACATTCCGAGGGATCCAAAGAGCAGAGCGAAATGGACGGCTGCAATTCGACGTGAAAACTGGACACCAAAAAATCACCACAGACTATGTAGTAGTCATTTTATATCCGGTAAGATGCATTTAATATATATTTAGAGAGTTTTGGCCTGACAACCACAATTAAGATCATTGCTAGGCTAATCGCCGACAACATACGACGTAGTACGACATAGTTTCAAATTCAAGATGTTTGTGACTTCCCTTTCTTCCACCATCGTTATTTTTTGAATAATATTTAGCTGGTACCAAGTGAAAGAAACTGGCCTCGTCTACGGGGCTGACAAATAACCACAATGGCGTACCGCAAGCAACACGTCACTTCCGCTCATTAATATTCATTACATTAGCTACCGTTGCTACCAAGGACAAGCCATCGTTTGTCCCTAATAGGAAATGAATGGAAATCGTGTACGAAGGAGACGTTTACAGCGCTAAACCTACCAATTCTCTCCGAAAATGATGTGCCTGGTGCCAAGTTGACTGGCATAGATGTGGAAGAACATAAAAATATTCAGTTAAAGAGATGGTTTTAGTGTCGAAGGCTGAAAAAGACAAAAAAAAAAAAACGAGCCGACCTAAGCATAGCTTTAGCTTTTTTATCGACGCGACTGACAATGACATTCTCCCGTTTCAACAAGCTATCCTTTACCATCAGCTTTACCATCTGTCTTTCTTACATATCCTCTGGTTGTCCTACGTCTCTTACCGTTCATGGGGGTACTTTAGTTAGCTTTGTGTAGCGATCGCAAATGCTACTCAGTGACAGCCAACGAACACTTGTAATTTTTTCATTGATAACACATCTTAATCCTATAATTTATTTACACTCCCCCCTTACTAAAGTTGTTTTTTAATATATATAAAACAGAAACGGTGACAGTGGCAGTCAGATACCATTATAATTCTTTTCAGGTCATTCATGGTCAGACAGAAGCAGTACGGTACAACGTTACGCTAAAAAAAAAGTAAAAAATAAAAAATGGCTTACCTCTTTGTCCTCTGAAAGACCATGCCAACCCAACATAATGTTTACTGCATATGAAACTTGAATGGATTCGCCGAGCTGGTGTTAAAAAGTCCGCGCAAGTTGATTCGGTCTTCACATTTTTTCCTCCCGAGTTTTAGGTTTCCGTGAACGTATGAAGAAAACATCGTTCATGGTCGTAATGTCTAGAGTCATTTCTACAAGTTCCAAAAAAGCAATGCGTGATCGGCATGTTGGTTTTTGAAAGATTACCGGCGAAAAGTAGCACTTTTTACGTGGAGTCTATGCGAGGGCGGGTCTATAATGTCCCACTTCGGCTTTACTTCCGCTTTACGATGTGACGTCACGGTCTAAAAATAGCCTGCGTGCGGTATGCCATTAAGATCATTGCTAGGCTAATCGCCGACAACATACACGTATGTATGTAGTGAGAGTTCTATCGCTAAACCATATAAATATTAAAAGCCTTAACTCCATTGACAAACGACATGAAATACATTAGACTTGACAGTGGATGTTAGCAAGAACAAAAGATTTTGAACTGAAAATTTCGTAACTCACCTTCCGAGCACAAGATTCCTGCCGAATTTTCGTGTACGAGGACCTGTTTCACCCAACCAGCAACGTAGCATTTATAAGCCTCCAAGCTCTTAAAGTTTTTCAAACTTTCGTGAGAATAGGCTGATTTTGTGTGGACGAGATAGTTGTAAATATCAGGGTCAGGCAGAGACGGCGAAGGCAGCCGGTCAAAAATCATCGATTTAGGCATCAAATATGGATCTGGCGACTGTATAGAACGAAGCTTTTCCTCATAACGCCTTTTATGCAACAGATCCAGTGAGTTTGCGGCATCAGAAAGCACCGGGTCTTCCATGAAATGCATTTTAAATTCCGCCATCAATTGAAAACAATGCTAATACAGAGTCAAAATGACGGACAAGTGGGCGGAACCATACAGCGAGCACGTGGTACGTGGGTAGGCTCTATAGCGTGCAATATGAAACAAAAATAAAACTCAATTTTTCAAATAATATGAATTTATTTATAATATTCTAACTAGGGTTGTTCCGATCATGTAATTTTTTGCTCCCGATCCGATCCCGATCGTTTTAGTTTGAGTATCTGCCGATCCTGATATTTCCCGATCCCATTGCTTTTTTTTGGTCCCGATTCAATTCCAATCATTCCCAATAATTTTTCCCGATCATATACATTTTGGCAATCCATTAAGAAAAAAAAAATGAATAAAACTCAATTCAATTCCTCCAAGTATCTTTTTTTATTGTCCAACATGACAATGCTGACAATGTTCCAAGTTTTTTTCGGTGCCACACTTTGTGAGTGCGACAATAAATGGCAGGGGAGGATGTTTGTTGTTATTATGAACCAATCTTTAAACCAAAACTAAAGGCTCTGGATGAGTGTAAGACATTTTGTCTGTAACATTAAATACAATTAGAAAACGATTTAATTAAAAAAATATTTGGGGGGTCAAACGATTAAAACTTTTAATCGAGTTAATTACAGCTTGAAAATTAATTAATCGTAATTAATCCCAATTCAAAACACCTATAAATATGCCATATTTTTCTGTAAATATCGATTTAGGCATCAAATATGGATCTGGCGAATGGATAGACTGAAGCTTTTCCACATAACGCCTTTTATGCAACGCATCCAATGAGTTTACAGCGTCTGAAAGCACCGGGGCTTCCATGAATTGCACTATAAATTGCACGACAAATTGAAACCATTGAGAATACGGATAAACAATGACGGACAATATGGGGCACTTACAGCGACACTTCATTCTGTGAAGTTGGTGAGTAGGGTCTATAGCAGGGGTCTCAAACCGGTCCTCAAAGGGCCGCAGTGGGTACTGGATTTCATTCCAACCAAACGAGAACAATCCCTTTTCACCAATCTGGTGTCTAACAAGTGTAATCAGTTAATTGCAGTCAGGTGCTGCTTACTTTAGCAGAAACCTCATTGGTTGAACTGTCTGTTTTGGATCTGTTGGAACAAAGACCAGGACCCACTGCGGCCCTTTGTGGAATCGGTTTGAGACCCCTGGTCTATAGGCTTCAGCGCCCATGAGCATTGTGTAAGTAATTATTGACATCAACATCAACAATGGCGGGCTACTAGTTTATTTTTTGATTGGAAATTTTACAAATTTTATTAAAACGAAAACATTAAGAGGGGTTTTAATATAAAATTTCTATAACTTGTACTGACGTTTATCTTTTAAGAACTACAAGTCTTTCTATCCAGGGATCGCTTTAACAGAATGTTAATAATGTTAATGCCATCTTGTTGATTTATTGTTATAATAAACAAATACAGTACTTATGTACAGTATATTGAATGTGTATATCCATCTTGTGTCTTATCTTTCCAACTGGATTAAAAATTTTAATCGTTTGACACCCCTAATATATATCCTACTGTGAAGTAAACTGCAAGACTGGTTACAATCTGCGTTGAGTCTGCCGGACCGAAAGTATATTGCCAACATGACGGTGTATCCAAACAATGACTGTAATAAAGGCTCAGCCCTCTTCCTATTATTTTTGGATTAAGGTGTATTTTATTTTCTTAAGTTGTTCTCCCGCGGTTTTCCTGTGGGTGTCGCTATCTGACAAGGCCTGGTTTTTACTAGTGTTGGCTAGTAAGCAACTGAGCATTGAGCACATTGAGCATCTTTAATCTGTGCAATCCTTCCTTTTCCTCGTTCCTTGGTGTGCGTCCAGGCACATCAGTGAATGATTACAAGTAGGTGAACTGTTATACAGGTGTATTTCGTCTGTTTAGTTCCTTTTGAGACGTTTGTGGATTCGTTAGCATATTAGCATCGATCGCTAACGGTCGCTATCGCTAACGGGCGCTAATGGAGTGGTTTATATGTGCATTGTTTATGTTTTTATACCTTCGCGATGCATGTAGGATGTGGATGTTGCATGACCTGAGTTATTTCCTGTGTTAAATTGAGATTGTGTTAAATTTGTATTGTAAACTGGTATTGGGGAAAATTAGTATTGGAGACTGTGATGTCATCAGACGGTAGTTCACGTTACGGCCGCTAGATGACCTCATTAGACCATTTATTGTCAGCTAAGTCAGTCATTGTATGCTTTTTGGTTAATGTGTGCATTTGGCTGTATTTTCTTGATTAATTTGAAATGCATGATAATAATTGAGTTTATTCCTTTTTTCCTTTTATTGTTTCAGACTGGTTTTATACCTGGGTTTATACTTCACGTCCTGTGGAGTTAAATTCCTCATTTGTACATCAAGGAATATTTGGACAATTTAAGGCAAATTAAAGCCATTCTAAAGCAGCAGTGGTTTCAATGCCTTTTTTCCTGTGCTCTGACCGGCACACCATCCTGGCTACAGTTAGTCCTTACCACGAACTAGCCCTAGAACCTCACCTCACGAACATTTTGGTCCTTCGAGCCGGATAATTGTAATCAGGATGGACCCAGTGGAAGAAGTGAACCCTGCTGTGAGACCTAAGAGACAAACCCGGCCTCCTCCTGCGCTTCGCGACTATGAAGTGGATTACATAGGAAGCCACTCACGAGCTGGACCACCACAACCCTTCTTGGAGTACCAAGCTCAAGCCACCCCATTCCGGACACCTCCCCACCGTCGATCTTATGGGAATGCTGCTCACCTCGAGACGCCTCAGCTAGCCCCAAGTCGTCATCGGTGGACCAACGCAGAATGGGACAACCTGCATGGAACCCCATCTAGAGCATCACCTTTGGACAGCTCATATGACAGCTACCACCACTTTCCTCAAGCGCTCCAAGCAATGCAGGAGGAAAATGCAAAGTTGCACCAATCACAACAGTGGCTCAAGTCAGGCATGCAGCAACTTAATGAAGCCCGAAATGAGATCAAGGAACTGATAGACATTGCCCGCTCTTTGAAGACGGACATGGCTCAACCTCCTCGCACTGCTGCGATACCAGAGCATCCCTCCAGTGCTGTAGCGCCAATTAGCTACTCCCTCCAAGCAGACCTTCGGGAAGAACATGATTTGCCTCCTCCACCCTGGCCTAAGCTTGAACCAGATCTGCCAAGTAACAGACAGTTCCATCAAAGAGAAGATGTCACCAATCAGTTCCTTCACGTCTCCTCTCCTCAAGAACAAGCGCACGACTTCGAATGGCCTGCTCCACCTCCTCCGTGTTCGATGCCCGCTCCAGCAAACCCCATGACATGGCCTTCAACACGACCAGCTCAGCACCCTTCAAACCTTTACAGTTGTCCTCCTAGTAGCCATGTGTCACCCATGATATCAGAGTCAGTCTATAGAGGGCCAAATCCCACTATTCCAAAGTTCAGCAACCCAGACCCTAGTGAGTTCGCAAGACTGCGTATAGCACTAGAAAACCTGCTTCCAGGCAATGCCACTGAGCTGTTCCGTTACCAAATCCTGGTAGATCACCTTAGGTTGGAAGAAGCCAGGCTTATTGCTGACGCCTATTTGAACTCACCCACTCCGTACTCTGATACCATGGCAGCCCTCCATGAAAAGTTTGGTCAACCGCATCAACTTGCCCTTCGCAAAATAGCTGCTGTCCTAGAAGCCCCGGAGGTCAAGCGAGGTGACATTGCCGCATTTCAAAAGTTTTCTCTCCAGATACAATCCTTGGTGGGCCTGCTGCAGACCCTCGGTCCAGCTGGGGAAATCGAACTGAAGTGTGGCTCGCACGTGGCACGCCTATTAAGCAAGCTTCCCGCCGAACAGCGTGCAGACTTTCGAAGACACACTTTCAAGCAGTCAGGAATTAGCCACACCCTCTGTGACCTGTCTGAGTGGCTTCGTTATGAGTCGTGGTGTCAGGGGTTCGACAGTCAAATTGGTATCAAGGCTAGCAGGGAGCGGCCAAACGTGAGGAATGATAGCCGGACTGCCAAACAAACAGTGAGTGTCCTGCATGGAGCCGGTGAGTCCGCTGTTTACCCCTCACAGAGTAAAGCCAATAAAGTGAAGTCTAAGTCCAATGCCTACTGCGCCTACTGTGAGAGCAACGAACACTATCTTAGTCAGTGTACTGAGGTTGCCAAGCTCTCCAAAGAGCAGCTGAAAGAATGGATTCAGACTAATAAACGCTGCTGGCGTTGCGCACGCGCCCACTTAGCGGTCCATTGCACATTGAAGAAGCCTTGCAGCCGTTGCCAGGGCAAGCACCTACTCGCCCTCCATGAGATAAATGCCAAGCCAGAGAGGGGCCCCCAAGAAGTGGCAGTTAAAGAAGAGAGCTGTTTAGTTAGCTCTTCCTCACGTTCCCTCTACCTCGATCGCCCAGACGCAGGGAATAAAGTGATGTTAAAGGTTGTGCCCATCCTCATTCACTACGGAGCCCGGACCATGAACACCTTTGCAATTTTAGATGACGGGTCTGAAAGGTCGATGCTCCTACCGAGTGCAGTCAAAGCTTTGGGCATTAAAGGCATACCCGAAGACCTTCCCTTGCGCACAGTGAGGCAAGACATTGAGGTGCTTCCTGGATATACAGTGTCGTTCCGCATCTCCTCCGCTACCAATCCTCACACAAGCTACCAGATCAAAGGTGCGTTCACTGCAAGCCGCCTTAGCCTCGCCAAACACACCTACCCGGTGGAACGCCTTAAGCAGAAGTTCAGACACCTCCAAGGCCTTCCCATTCCTGCCTTCACAGAAGCGGAACCGTCACTTCTGATTGGATCAGATCAGCCGCACCTAGTCACACCGATCCAACCAGTCAGGTTAGGTCCGCCTGGCAGCCCTGCAGCCATCCACACCAGACTAGGGTGGACTCTCCAAGGCCCAGTTCAGCCCATGGGGCGGCACACCAACTCAGTACAGTGTTTGTTCACCTCTTCCCCACCCCAGCTTGAAGAGCTGTACAAACATGTTGAGAGGCTGTGGCAAATGGACACGGTCCCTCATCGACCAGAGAAGGAAGTAATGCGGTCAAAGCAAGACAAAATGGCAGTGGCTCTGCTCAAAGCTAAAACTGTACGTGTCAATGTGGAAGGCACAAGAAGGTACGCTACACCCCTGCTTCGCCATCCAGACATGCCGCTCCTCAAAGCCACTAGAGACTCTGTTATGCCACTGCTGCGCAGTACCGAAAGACGTCTAGAGAAAAATCCTACCCAGGCTGAAGCCTATAAGAAAGAGATACAGAAGCTCCTAGACTCCGGTGCAGTACGTGAAGTCACCTCAGAGACGCCACATGAAGAAGAGTGGTTCATTCCTCACCATCTTGTCAGCCATAATGGGAAGTGCCGCCTAGTCTTCAACTGTTCTCACCAATTCCTTGGACAGTCCCTCAATCAATACCTCCTGGCTGGCCCAACCCTCGGAGCTTCCTTACTGGGGGTATTGTTGAGATTCCGCGAGCGCCCGATAGCTGTCAGTGGAGATATAAAGGGCATGTTTCACCAAGTCCGCGTACTCCCTGAGGATCGCTCCTTACTCCGATTCCTGTGGCGAGACTTGAATGTGGATGAAACCCCCCGAGTATTTGAGTGGCATGTTCTTCCTTTCGGCACAACCTGCAGTCCATGTTGCGCAACTTATGCTCTGCAGTGTCACGTGGAGAATTCAGGTGACACTGAGGGCGACCTCAAGTTTTCCGTGGAGAACTGTTTTTATGTAGATAATTGTCTACAAAGCCTACGCACCCCAGACCAAGCTAAGTCGTTAGTTACTCGCCTTCGAGCCCTGTTAGCCACAGCGGGGTTTGACTTGCGTCAGTGGGCCTGTAACGACGCAACTGTCCTGAGCCACCTTCCTCAGGAGGCTCGGTCAGAGAGTTTGGACAAGTGGTTAACTCAAGACAATGCTGACCCCCAAGAATCCACTCTAGGCCTTAGTTGGAACTGGGAGACAGACTCTTTGAGCTACAAGCACAGGCCTGTATCCTATGAAACCCTGACTCTGAGAAATATCTACAAAGTCCTAGCCTCTCAGTATGATCCCCTTGGCTATTTGCTGCCCTATTCTACTCGAGCCAAGCTTATTGTTAGGCAGCTTTGGGACAGACAGCGTGGGTGGGACGATGCAAACCTCCCCTCTGAATTGGTGCAGGCCTGGTCTAATTGGGAGGGTGAGCTTGAATACCTACCTGCTGTGTCTCTTCCCCGTCCCTATGTTTCCACAGAGTCCAAGCTGGAGAGCACGTCCTACGAAGTTCACATCTTTGCTGATGCTTCGGAAAAGGCGTATGGAGCTGTCGCCTACCTACGAACCGAAGATGGAGAGGGTCGCGTGCAGCTGTCCTTCATCCTTGCACGATCACGCGTCGCTCCCAAACGCACACAGTCCATTCCCCGCCTGGAGCTCTGTGCAGCACTGGTAGCGGCACAGCTCGCCCACCTCCTCAAGAAAGAGTTGACCCTGGAAGTGACTCAAATAGTGTTGTGGTCTGATTCCACTACTGTCCTGGCATGGTTACAATCCCAGTCATGCCGTTTCAAAGTGTTCGTTGGGACGAGAGTAACTGAGATCCAAGAGCTCACTCAGGACTGCAACTGGCGCTACGTCGGATCAGCCGATAATCCTGCCGACGACCTGACGCGGGGTAAGTCCCTGCGAGACCTTGCAAAACCTAACAGATGGTCTTTGGGACCCCCCTTCCTCCAACAGAGCTCGGACACCTGGCCCGAGAAGCCCGTGACAGAGCCACTTGCCGACTCGTCTGAACTCCGCAAGGCCACCTTCTGCGCCCTGGCAGTTACCACACCCACCAGTTCAAGTGGTCCGGTGTATGATACATGGCAGCAGCTAATCCAAGCCAAAGTCCAGGAGCTTCAGGGACAAAGCTCACCTGGGTCCTCACCAAGTGCACGTGAGTACCAGCGTGCTGAGAGAGAGGTATTGCTGCAGGCCCAACAACAGTCATTCCCTGAGGACTTTAAGCTGCTGAGCGAGGGGAAGCCAGTCCTCTCTAAAAGTCGCCTGCTGACCTTATCCCCTGAGATGGACAGATCTTCTGGCTTGTTACGGGTAGGTGGTCGACTACGACGTTCTGAAGGGCTCAGTGACTCTGTATTGCACCCAATTGTTCTGGACCCCTCACATCCTGTCACTAAGCTGCTCATCCAGAAGTATGACGCAGACCTAAATCATCCCGGTCCAGAGCGAGTCTACGCCGAAATGCGTAGGTCCTTCTGGATCCTCCGAGGCAGAGAAGCAGTTCGCCGACACCAGCATTCCTGTGTAGAATGCAGACGATGGAGAGCTAGACCATCTATCCCCAAAATGGCGGATCTCCCAACCGCCCGCCTTAGACTTTTCAAGCCTGCCTTCTACTCAACTGGAGTTGACTGTTTTGGGCCGATGCTGGTTAAAGTGGCCAGACGTCATGAGAAACGCTGGGGGATAATTTTCAAGTGCCTGACTACTCGAGCAGTTCATCTGGACCTCCTGCAGAGTATGGATGCCGACGCGTTCTTGATGGCTCTACGCAGATTCATCGCTCGACGGGGAGTCCCTGCCGAGCTGTGGTCCGACCAGGGGACCAACTTCAAGGGCGGAGAGCGCGAACTCGGGGAGGCCTTCGCTGGCATGGCTCCCGCCCTGCAGCGGCGGCTTGCTTCTCAGGGGATCGGGTTCTGCTTCGGCCCCCCGGCGGCCCCTCATTTTGGTGGAGTGTGGGAGCGGGAGATCCGCTCCGTAAAGGCTGCTCTGCACACCGGCGTTGGAGCACAACCAGTCCACGAAGATGTCCTCCTCACCGTTCTGTTGGAAGTAGAATCTATCCTCAACTCCAAACCACTTGGATACGTCTCCAGTGATGTTGCCGACATCGATCCCGTGACCCCGAACACGTTGCTGATGGGGCGGCCAGATGGATCGCTTCCGCAAGTTGTGTATCCAGAGACAGAGACTCTGAGTCGGAAACGATGGCGGCACTCACAAGTCCTTGCTGACCAATTCTGGTCAAGGTACATAAAGGAGTACCTCCCTACCCAACACATCAGGCAAAAGTGGCACTCTGCTACCCCCGAGCTCCAAGAGAAGGCCGTCGTCATGATTGTGGAACCACAGCTTCCCCGAGCTTCGTGGCCCATTGGACAGGTGACCAAGGTCCACAGGAGTGATGATGGGTGTATTAGGTCAGCTGATGTGGACGTTAAAGGTCATGTCTACACCCGTCCCGTTGCTCGCCTGGTGTCGTTGCCAGCTCTTCCATCCGGTGAAGAGTAGACTTTCTGTGAAAAGATGCCTTTATTTGGAAGCAAATGTGCATGCACATTTGGGGGCGGCTGTAATAAAGGCTCAGCCCTCTTCCTATTATTTTTGGATTAAGGTGTATTTTATTTTCTTAAGTTGTTCTCCCGCGGTTTTCCTGTGGGTGTCGCTATCTGACAAGGCCTGGTTTTTACTAGTGTTGGCTAGTAAGCAACTGAGCATTGAGCACATTGAGCATCTTTAATCTGTGCAATCCTTCCTTTTCCTCGTTCCTTGGTGTGCGTCCAGGCACATCAGTGAATGATTACAAGTAGGTGAACTGTTATACAGGTGTATTTCGTCTGTTTAGTTCCTTTTGAGACGTTTGTGGATTCGTTAGCATATTAGCATCGATCGCTAACGGTCGCTATCGCTAACGGGCGCTAATGGAGTGGTTTATATGTGCATTGTTTATGTTTTTATACCTTCGCGATGCATGTAGGATGTGGATGTTGCATGACCTGAGTTATTTCCTGTGTTAAATTGAGATTGTGTTAAATTTGTATTGTAAACTGGTATTGGGGAAAATTAGTATTGGAGACTGTGATGTCATCAGACGGTAGTTCACGTTACGGCCGCTAGATGACCTCATTAGACCATTTATTGTCAGCTAAGTCAGTCATTGTATGCTTTTTGGTTAATGTGTGCATTTGGCTGTATTTTCTTGATTAATTTGAAATGCATGATAATAATTGAGTTTATTCCTTTTTTCCTTTTATTGTTTCAGACTGGTTTTATACCTGGGTTTATACTTCACGTCCTGTGGAGTTAAATTCCTCATTTGTACATCAAGGAATATTTGGACAATTTAAGGCAAATTAAAGCCATTCTAAAGCAGCAGTGGTTTCAATGCCTTTTTTCCTGTGCTCTGACCGGCACACCATCCTGGCTACAGTTAGTCCTTACCACGAACTAGCCCTAGAACCTCACCTCACGAACAATGACGTAGTACGTTCCATTCCCTATACCAGTATTTTTCAACCTTTTCTGAGTCACAGCACTGTTTTACTTTGGAAAAAATCTCACGGCACATCACATACAAAAAAACATTCCAAAATTACCTTCTGTACAGTATATTTAATTGTAAAATAATGTCTTAATAGTTATACTTACTCAGTGTGAAACCCGAGCCTGTTTAGATGAACACAAAGCCGATATCCTGGCAGGAATCTTCGTCAACAGCGCTCAATTCTCTTTTTATTTTCATATAGCAGTTAGGCTTGAGAAGCTCAAAATTATCAGACAGGAGGACTTTAGCAATGTCTTTTACCTCATCATGGTCGAGCATCTTGCTGACAATGGGTTTGCGGGCAGCATAGGCGGAGTTTGACTTTTGGGGCAGGGGGGCACAACATCTTGATGAACCCGAAACGCAGTTTCAGCAATAAAATTAACTTCCAAGAATAAGTATAATAATAAGTTGAAAATAAGCGTTTTTTTGTTTTCCATCATTTTTGAGTGGAATTCTTAATCAGGCTACTTAGGACAGCTATGCTTTTTGCCAAGATCGCCATCCATTGAATATGGTACGCCCGCCGGTGTTAACAGGTGTTCTGTCAAATATCGCACACCATCAAAAATTGCAACTTTATGTTAAAAATGGACGCGAGTACAGCGGTTGCAAAGTAAACACTACAAAACTTCTTTAAACAAAAAACGAATATTTAGGTTTGATCATGGACGGACATGTAGAAAAGTTCTCCTCAGACACATATTGCCATGTTAGCTGCACACAACAACTGCACGCCGTTCTCTCACTGTTTACGTCTTCGCCGTGTCGTTAAGCATGAATTTACGCCATATTCGTGTGGAACATATATGTTTTACGATGTTACTTGTTTATTTAACACCTGTGGATAACATTGAGAATCCAGTTGAATGTAAAAGAGGGCTTATTCACCGCCACAACAGCTTTGGGAACAAGATATTGTCAGGGTGCAAAATTTGTTGTACAATTAGCGTCTTTAGTGGTGCAAATTTTAAACTCCGCTCACCATTTAGGCAGTTCTCTCTGGCTTTTCATGGTCCACATTTTCAATCCTTGGTTCTTGCTCAGTAGTTGTTGTCACTTTTGAAAGCTTAGGTTTGAAAAAATTACGAATAGCTATCCATCTTGCCTTTTCGTTCCTCAGGTGGTTTTGGCCAAGCAAAGTAAATGTCCGTCTAAGGTGCTAGTTGTGTTTCTTTGCATTTGTGGGTTTCTTCAATAAGACAACTTACTGAAAGGTTGATGTTTTTTACTGACAGATCTTTAGTTACAGAACAGAAGAGAGGCATCATCAACATTAACTGTCCACTGGCGGGCTTTTTATCAGCTGTCTTGAGCTCGCTGTGTATCTTTAACTTCCGTGTGCTGTGACGATCAGACATTACTAATCGAACATGCAGATATGATTTGCTCATATAATTACAATAGTCGCATGATCTGTTCGAAAAATCATTTTGACCCATTATAAAAAAAAAAAGTTAATTGTATTAATTTTTTTTGTTTGTTTTATTGCTATACAACTTTTATAGACAATATTTTACCAGAAAATTCTTTATTTTAAAATCATAAATAGGAAAGTCAATTACATGCAATGACTCTTTTCGCCCCCCCTTAAAATCCGCTTATGGCGGGCAGTTAGTATTAAGGTCTCTGCCACAGTGTGGGACTTTTTGTTCAGTTCAGTAACTGGTAACTTTGAGGGCTTTCTCATTTACCTTTCTAGTTTTTCTCTAAAAAGTTCCCCATTTCTCTCTGTTTACGCAAAGGCGAACAAAATAGTCCATTGAAACTTGTTTTGTTTTGAAGCGGCGGGTGTTTCGTTCGGAGATAACGTTTAGCATAGCTGCTCGTCACGCGTTCAAGAACTGCTACGATTTCTAACCATCAGCCACCTTGCTGTCCTTGACAATGTGTTGGAATAAAACACGTGGGGATTGACGGTCATCATAAGGGGCACTGCCAGGGATTTTGGGCCCCATGAAAAGATATCACTTTGGGCCCCACCAAAAGTGCCGGGACACACACACACACATTTAGAGTATCAACTCCGTAATTTCCTGCATTCTGGTGAATCTTTACACACTAATTTGTGCATTTTCTGCATTAATTTAAGATGAAAATATATTTACCGTATTTTTCGGACTATTAGTCGCAGTTTTTTTTCATAGTTTGGCTGGGGGTGCGACTTACAGTTGTGGTCAAAAGTTTACATACACTTGTGAAGAACATAATGTCATGGCTCTCTTGAGTTTCCAGTTATTTCTACAACTCAGATTTTTCTCTGATAAAGTGATTGGAACAGATACTTCTTTGTCACAAAAAACATTCATGAAGTTTGGTTATTTTATGACTTTATTGTGGGTGAACAGAAAAAGTGATTAAATCTGCTGGGTCAAAAATATACATACAACAGCGCTAATATTTGGTAACATGTCCCTTGGCCATTTTCACTTCAATTAGGCGCTTTTGGTAGCCATCGACAAGCTTCTGGCAAGCTTCTGGTTGAATCTTTGACCACTCCTCTTGACAGAATTGGTGCAGTTCAGTTAAATTTGATGGCTTTCTGACATGAACTTGTTTCTTCAGCATTGTCCACAAGGGTTTGAGTCAGGAATTTGGGAGGGCCATTCAAAAACCTTAATTCTAGCCTGATTTAGCCATTCCACTACCACTTTGGATGTGTGTTTGGGGTCATTGTCCTGTTGGAACACCCAACTGCGCCCAAGACCCAATCTTCGGGCTGATGACGTTAGGTTATCTTGAAGAATTTGAAGGTAATCCTCCTTCATTATCCCATTTACTCTCTGTAAAGCACCAGTTCCATTGGTAGCAAAACAGCCCCACAGCATAATACTACCACCACTGTGCTTGAAGTTAGGCATGGTGTACTTGGGGTTAAAGGCCTCACCTTTTCTCCTCCAAACATATTGCTGGGCATTGTGGCCAAACAGCTCGATTTTTGTTTCGTCTGACCACAGAACTTTCCTCCAGAAGGTCTTATCTTTGTCCATGTGATCAGCAGTAAACTTCAGTCGAGCCTTAAGGTGCCGCTTTTGGAGCAAGGGCTTCCTTCTTGCACGGCAGCCTCTCAGTCCATGGAGATGCAAAACACGCTTGACTTTGGACACTGACACCTATGTTCCAGCAGCTTCTAATTCTTGGCAGATCTGCTTTTTGGTGATTCTCGGTTGAATCTTCACCCTCCTGACCAATTTTCTCTCAGCAGCAGGTGATAGCTTGCGTTTTCTTCCTGATCGTGGCAGTGGCAAAACAGTGCCATGCACTTTATACTTACAAACAATTGTTTGCACTGTTGCTCTTGGGACCTGCAGCTGCTTTGAAATGGCTCCAAGTGACTTTCCTGACTTTTTCAAGTCAATGATTGTTCAAGTCAATAATCACTCACAAGAAATTGCTAATTCGTGTTGCTGTATGTATATTTTTGACCCAGCAGATTTGATCACTTTTTCTGTTAACCCATAATAAAATCATAAAAGAACCAAACTTCATGAATGTTTTTTGTGACAAAGTATCTGTTCCAATCACTATCGGAGAAAAATCAGAATTGTAGAAATAACTGGAAACTCAAGAGAGCCATGACATTATGTTCTTCACAAGTGTATGTAAACTTTTGACCACAACTGTATACTCAGGAGCGACTTATTTGTGAAATTATTAACACCTTATGATATCATCTCGCCCTGCGATTGGATGGCAACCAGTTCAGGGTGTCCCCTGCCTACTGCCCGTAGTTAGCTGGGATGGGCTCCAGCACCTCCGCGACCCTCGTGAGGAAAAGCGGCATGGAAAATGAATGAATGAATGAATGATATCATTTCACATGTTATTTTGGTGTTTTGGAGTGACATTGATGGTTTGGTAAACTTGTTAGCATGTTCTTTATGCTATAGTTATCGGAATAACTCTTAATAGCTATGGCCATGTTCGCGTTCTGTCTTTGGCAGTGTGTGTTCAATTGTATTTTTGACGTTTTTATATTGAAATGCATGCTTTGAGTTTGTGGCGCTTTCACGCCCACGTGGGGGCGCACTCGCACGTGTTTACATGAAGAAGAGCGCTCACACGCCAGAAGAAGACTGACAGCTACGTAGCTCTGACTGAGTGAGTGGGCGAGTTAGCGAGAGAGAAAAACGGCTGCGAACCTACGTTCATTGTTTATGCTTTAAAATATCTCTACAGAGGCAACGCCTGTGTGTATCATCTTTTCAGTTGTTGTGTGTTTTCCACCCGCGATCAGACACTTAGAGCCAATTGTGTGGTTGTTTGAACGATGTGCTAATGCTAGCGAACGCATGCTAACCGTATGTGTCATTGTTGTAAAAGCACCTAATTATCATTTATTTACATTGACGCGAACCTGTTTGGTATCAAGGACGGAATTGATTCAGCAAATTATACGGACGTCCAGCATCGTCATTTGGGAGTTTAGCCCGCTGAATTGCCAGAATCGAGCAGTAGCCGGACAGTATATTCGCATTTCGTTGTTCATGCACTGTACACTTATTCAGCATGTTGTTCTCTATTGTATTTTTATATTAAATTGCCTTTCAAGATGACATGTCTGTTCTATGTGTTGGATTTTATCAAGTAAATTTCCCTCAAAAATGCAACTTATACTCCGATGCGACTTATATGTTTTTTTTCTCTTCGTTGGGCATTTTATGGCTGGTGAGACTTATACTCAGGAGCGACTTGTAGTCCGAAAAATACGGTATGTAAACATACAGCGTATAGAGCAATAATGAATAGAGTGATATCAGAGTGATATAAGAAATGTACTGAAGGCCATCTTTTACAATCTAAATATATTTTTATTCGAAATATTCTCAAAGCAAATACCATAATGAATGACTTAGAATAAATGTTTTGTTTGAACTTAACTACTACAGTCAAGGGCGTAGGTTTGCTTAGGGACGGTTGGGACAAAACACTACCAACTTTTCAGGATGCTTAAATTGCCCCCACCAACTTTCAAGCAACCTTATTTGCATTATGTAATGACTTGAGCTATATAGGTTATTTATATTGTCTTCCCATATGTTTTAATTGTTGTAACTGACCCCACCATTATTAAGTGAATTATTTTTATTATGTTTAGATGTACACGTACATCTTTTCACTTGCTGAATGTGCCGGTCCATTTTCCCCCTCCTAAACGCACATTTGGTTGGCTGATGATTTAACCCTCACACACACCCACATTAGATATTAGAGCTATGAGAAGTTTTTTTTTTTTTCAGCCAGCAGCAGCCACTGTTAGAAATTAAAAAAGACATCATTGTTTTGGAAGTGGGGAACACACCATTAATTTTGCTACTGTAGGTCCAACCTGCATCAGTGTCAGCATAACATTAAACTGTGTGAACTTGCTAACCTGCAAAACTCAAGTAGGAAGCTGCTTTGAGAGAAGGGTCCTGAACTGGGGAAAAAACACTTGTACCTTTTTTATGACCTTTCTTGTGATCTTGTGACCTTTTTGTTTGTGACCCGAATTGATCCATATACACATATAAACATAACTGTTTTTAACTGCGTCACAACTGTCTTTGAGAAGAGTAACTAACTGTGTGCTCTAGGTGCACACATTCTTTTGGACTGATAATGCAACTTCTTATCAGGTTATGCTCGCCACTCTGACTCAAGTTTTAGCTCATTTCTATAGTAACCAAGATATATGATGCTGCTCAAAAGTGCAACGAGTGGACCAATCATATTTGGACACGAGACTCATCTCCTTCAGAGGTTGAGCAAAACATGTTAAATTTACCATGTTTGGGCAGGCAATATGTCTCCTGAGGGCAGGGGTCAGCCCCCTCTGTTCTCACGTGGCATATGCCTATAAAGAGCGGACTTTTTCCGGGCCACACCTAGGGTCGGTCAGAGGATTTTACGCGTCAGTCGCTCGGCCGGAGTTCCTTGATTGCTCAAACCAGGAACGTTGTGTGGCCCTCCGTTCATTGTCGACAGGTAAGAGCTTGATTCATTGTCATCAGGGAACTCATTGCACTTTGGTGTGGGGATATTTTAGCTTCGACAACTAATTATCTAGCGCCATTGTTATGTGTGTTTGTGTGTTTTTAACTGCATCGTGGGGGGTTTTGACAATTCAGACCTAGCGTTGTAGTTATTCTGAGTTATGTTTGTTATTCTGAGTTATGCTTGATTTTTGCTTGCTTTTGTGGGATTGTAATCAATTAAACTTCATTTATTCATTTATTTGCAATTTCTAATCAATAAACATTGTCTATTAAGCAAAAGTGTGCCTGTTGCTTACTCACTGCGAACCTTGAAAATTTCGTAAAACAGGTCCTTCTCTTTGTGTTTTCTACTGTTAACATTAAATAAACTGAGAAATGTAGTAACCTCTGCTGGTAACTATGGAACTAGAAAAACGTTAGCAAAAAGCTGCTTAGAGAGAGAGAGGGGTGCTGCATAACCTCGTACGTAGCTCACACAACATCCACACAACAATCATAATTGATTATGTACATTAAAAAAAAAAGGATTTTGGGGGGGGGGGGGTGCCATGAGCTACCCACACTAGCTTTGTGACTGACTGGTCGATCGTGATCAACGTCATGAGCACCCCTGATTTAGTATATCAATTGATGAGGTTGATATTGTTGAGAAATATAGCCCTGACCTCCGTTCACCCAATCTGTTTGGTATTACTAATGTCCCATCCTGAGCAAAAAGTGTACATGCCGGTTATGCTGAAATATCATCCCTACCAATGTTGAGACCAAACCTACGCCCTTGACTACAGTATACATTACAGTATACAACTGTTTTAATATGAAGAAATTGCTAAGGATTTTCTCCAGTTAAATGTGGAGAAGACAGAGGTGATCATTTTTGGGCCAAAAAAGGAAAGGTCAAAGATAAGCAGCCAACTTAGTACAATGTCACTTACAGCTACAAATCAAGTCAGAAACCTTGGTGTAATTATTGACTCAGACCTAAAATTTGATAGCCATCTAAAGTCTGTCACTAAATCCGCTTATTACCACCTAAAAAATATAACCAGAATTAAGGGGCTTCTGACTCAACAAGACATGGAAAAACTTATGCATGCATTCATTTTCAGCAGATTGGACTATTGCAATGGTATATTTACAGGTCTTGATAAAAAATCAGTCAGGAAGCTGCAGTTAGTACAGAATGCTCCAGCCAGAGTCCTCACAAATACAAGGAAGCTGGACCACATCACACCTGTTTTGAAATCGCTACACTGGCTTCCAGTGAGTCAAAGGATAGACTATGAAATACTACTGCTCGTCTACAAAACACTTAATGGCCTTGGACCAAAATACATGCTTGACTTGTTAGATTCCTATGAGACATCTAGACCCCTAAGGTCGTCTGGAACCGGTCTTCTGCATGTTCCAAGAACAAGAACCAAGCAGGGTGAGGCAGCATTTAGTTATTATGCTCCTCACCTCTGGAACAAGTTACCCGAACGTCTGAAGTATGCTCAAACTGTTAGCTCTTTTAAATCAGGGCTAAAAACGCTTTTGTTTAGCACTGCATATCCATAACTGTCTATATATTTCAATCTACCTGCTTTCTATTCCTCTTGTGCTAATCTCCATTGCTGATTTCAATTATTATTATTAATAGTAGTTTTTGTTTTATTTTTATTTTTGTTTTATATTTATTTATTTATTTTTATTCTGTGATTAAATGCGATCTTTTGTCTTGGTTCTTACGTTGTGTTGATTTAAATGGGATTTTTATGATCTTCATGTGATGTAAATCACTTTGAATTGCCTTGTGTTGAATTGTGCTATATAAACAGGGGTGCACATAATTTTTTTGCCCAGGTTCTCAGAGGAGGACCTGGAGATGTGACTTGGTCCTCATTGAGCTTGAGAGCCGACCCGCCTGATGTGATAAATTTATGACAAGCTTTACTTAGAGCCAATTAACTTTAAATAATTATATTAACAATTAATGCTTGATTAACATCAACTGGCACAACAAAATTGCCATTACTTTGAAGTGAAATGTAAAGAAATAAACATAAAAGCACCAATTCAAAATAAAGGGCATTAAGCGGCTCCCACATTAACTCCAAGCCTTTTTAAAAGTGGGATGTCCTCCTCATAAGACCTCATTGAACGTGCATGTTTAGCTTTGTAAAATGCGAGCAAAAACACGTTTGTCAGTGCATGTCGCTGTTCATTACCATTATTCCGCCACATGTCCATAGGGCGAGTGGGGTCCTGTTTGACATCGATAGTTTGCTTAATTGCCACATGCTCTGTTTTTTTCGTGCTTTTCAAAGTTTGGATGGCTGAAATTCTTTGACCCTACATAAAATGCGCTGCTCTTATCGGCGACATTGGGATTCTCACGGCACATTTTGTACCGCATTTCCGTGCGAGCATCATTTGCTTCTAGCCATGGTACCTCTGGAAGCCACTTTTCAGCAAAAGTCCTTTTTTTCGGTAGCTCCGGTGACGTCTCTGTCGTCTGTCTGTCTTTTGACGGGGGTGGGGGAACACGGAAGTAATTACTCAGTGTGGCCTGCCTCTTCGACATTTTTAGAAGTTATTTTCCCGTGTCCGCCGCAAATACAGTGGTCAGCCATCGGTACGCAAAAGCGTATGGAAGCCGTTGAGGGCCAGCGCGTTTGTCTACGTCCAGTATGCATGCGGACCACTTATGTGCACCCCTGTATATAAATAAATTTGCCTTGCCTTGCCTTGCTGTACTGATTAAAAGTAAGCTCAAAGTGGAGCAAACACTAGCTAGCAAACAATTACAGTATTTCATTATGGAGTAGACTTAGCCTCATCTGGAAACCCGCGATCTCCACTATAGAGTACACACCAATTTTCAACATCTGTAGGATACCAAAAAATGTCGTCATGATTTGGAATTCATGTTTTTGAATAGGTGCATTGGCCCGGGAAAATCCCGTATTACTTACGGAGTGAGCTGGCACCTCACTTCGGAGCTAAGATAACAGGTTAATTTTCAGCACTACACTGACACAAGACACCAACCTTCCTTTGTGAAGTACTTTGTCACATCCTGTTGGCCTTTTCCACCCATCTCCTGTTTTGCTTTCTTTCCTCTTTTGAAAACACGATTTTTGTTTTGAAAACATTTCTGCACTAACGCGCTCTGCGCGCTTCGAGTCATTGACTGGTGTAAGTGCGCAGCGCACCGCTGCTCGCGTTCTAATTGAAGGAAGGGCGGACGAAACAATTTAATGAAAATACAGGGGTGGCTGGCAATACATATGCTCTCTGGGTGTTTACTTTTTGCCAAAAACAAAACAAGAAAACAAAACCCTTTGTTTATTACTATTAAAATTATAATGATGAATATTTAAATTTGCAAACGATTAACCAATGTTCTAATTTTCTTTTTGGGCCCCCATCAGGGCATGGGCTCTTAGAATCGTCTCACTTTTCCCCCCTATACGGTGCCCCTGATCATCATATATGGATAAAATGGAAAGGACACTTTCGTGTATATTGACACTTGACGAGTGTGATCAAATGATATACAGTAGACGTGCTGGGGTCCACATTGTCGCGGACAGCAAGGTGGCTGACGGCTACAAATCCGAGCAGTTCTTAAAAGCGACGTGCAATACCACTACCTACTCCTTCTTTCCTACAGAAACTTGTAACGGTCACTTCTGTGATCCTCTTTCTTCCTTAGGACATCCACCACACGGTGGCGCCTCTTTATGTTGTATGTTCTTTCTTCTTCAGTTGCTACCTACTTTTGGGGGAGTCAAGTGTGACCATGTGTGCGTGGTCCGTTGTACTCCCAAGTGACGAGTGGTTGAGCTGGATTTATTTATTTTTGTCTATTAAAAGTGCATAAGTGGACGTCTACTCCTTTTTTACCTTTTATGCACTCATCCTGCCCTGCCACGCGTTACAAATGGCGCCCGAACATTTTATCCTTGGACCTCAATCGAGTTTTGGATTCGAAGGTGACTTCGACTGCCTCACGTGGATGGTGGTTGGCGATTCCCGTGCCTCTGAGGATCGGAGTTTTCCCGACCGCGGCTGCGACATTAACGTGAGAAGGATCCGTCTATTTCTTGGATGTGATAGTCCGACCGCTGTTTCGACATTGGTTTGGGATCCGTCTATTTCCTGGATCGTCAAAACGATACGACCTCAGGCCCAGACGTTGCCCCAGGATGGCGTCTGGTTGGGCTAATCGTAAATGGACCAATGCCTTTCACACTGACAGACTTGACCTGGAGTGAGCTGTTTCTGGTTGTTGGCCATGTTTTGTGCTGCTCTTCTTTGTTTGTCATGTGTTGATTTGGTTACCATATTTGCCCATGTTTGTTGTTGAAATTGAGGATCATGTTTTTCAAAGCTTTTGAAGTTCAGAGAGTAAAAACCACTGTGCATTTGTTTTTGTTATTTTTCATATAGTCTTTGCCCTATGTGCCTTTCAGCCTTTACAGTCGTCTATGTATAGTATGCTGTTTAGCTGTTTTATGGTTCATCTTCAGCTGTGTACGGCTGTGGACAGCCTTTTTCTCATCGGGGGGACTATGTAACAGTCACTTCTGTGATCCTCTTTGTTCCTTAGGACATCCACCACACGGTGGCGCCTCTTTATGTTGTATGTTCACTTTCTTCTTCAGTTGCTACCTACTTTTTGGGGAGTCAAGTGTGATCATGTGTACATGGCCCGTTGCACTTATGCACTTTTAATAGACAAAAATAAATAAATCCAGCTCAACCACTCGTCACTTGGGAGTACAACGGACCACGCACACATGGTCACACTTGACTCCCCCAAAAGTAGGTAGCAACTGAAGAAGAAAGAACATACAACATAAAGAGGCGCCACCGTGTGGTGGATGTCCTAAGGAAGAAAGAGGATCACAGAAGTGACCGTTACATAGTCCCCCCGATGAGAAAAAGGCTGTCCACAGCCGTACACAGCTGAAGATGAACCATAAAACAGCTAAACAGCATGCTATACATAGACAACTGTAAAGGCTGAAAGGCACATAGGGCAAAGACTATATGAAAAATAACAAAAACAAATGCACGGTGGTTTTTACTCTTTGAACTTCAAAAGCTTTGAAAAACATGAACCTCAATTTCAACAACAAACATGGTAACCAAATCAACACATGACAAACAAAGAACAGCAGCACAAAACATGGCCAACGACCAGAAACGGCTTACTCCAGGTCAAGTCTGTCAGTGTGAAGGGCATTGGTCCATTTACGATTAGCCTAACCAGACGCCATTGTGGGGCAACATCTGGGCCTGAGGTCGTATCGCTTGACGATCCAGGAAATAGACGGATCCCAAACCAATGCCGAAACAGCGGTCGGACCATCACATCCAAGAAATAGACGGATCCCTCTCACGTTAATGTCGCGGCTGCGGTCGGGAAAACTCCAATCCTCAGAGGCACAGGAATCGCCAACAACCATCCACGTGAGGCAGTCGAAGTCACCTTCAGATCCAAAACTTGACTGAGGTCCAGGGAAAAAATGTTCGGGCGCCATTTGTAACGCGTGGCAGAGCAGGATGAGTGCATAAAAGGTAAAAAAGGGAGCAGACGTCCACTTATGCACTTTTAATAGATAAAAATAAATAAATCCAGCTCAACCACTCGTCACTCGGGAGTGCAACGGGCCATGTACACATGATCACACTTGACTCCCCAAAAAGTAGGTAGCAACTGAAGAAGAAAGTGAACATACAACATAAAGAGGCGCCACCGTGTGGTGGATGTCCTAAGGAACAAAGAGGATCACAGAAGTGACCGTTACAAACTCCACCCGACAAAGTAAAAACAAAACCAAAAAAATGCGATCTTGGATATTTTCTCACGGCACACTAGTGTACCTCGGCACCAGAGGTTGCGCTAGACTTTTTCGTTGACTGTCATTTTGACTGACAGTGTCATAAAAATCCGGTCATAATCTATTTTTACCCGTCACTTACATTTTTAAAATGATAATAATGACATATTCAATAGTATTTACTTTTCATTCATTTTCAATTAATAGAGGCAAACAGACAGCGGAGTGCACCAATCAGCGACAGGCAGACGTGCCGTTAGCAAAGCGACGAGGGCAGGACGAGGGACTTGCGCGCAGAAGTAAACATACGAGGAGAACGGAGTTTCTTCAACATGGCTAGCGCGAGACAGACTGTTGTCAATGCCTCGTGTCGATGTGTTTTAGCTCATTTAAAACTGAATTTACCGCAGATTGGAACATATTCTCGGCTCTCCCGCCATCCGTGTTGTTGTAGAGACGAATTTCGGCGCGCAAGAGTGACGTTGCCCGTGAAGAACACGTCACGCAAATAAACAAATCTGATTTGTCGATTGATTTTGTACCTACTCGAGAGGCTGTGTCCCAGACTTTTCTCTCAGTGTTTGAAAAATACAGGGAGAACAGTCTGGCCGTGCCAGGCAAACACTCAGTTGCCTTGACATTTTTCCAAGTAAGGCCAACGACGTCATGCATCAAGAGAGACAATAGCTAATTAATATGCTCACTCGCCACCCTGTGGTCTGGGGTGTGAATTGCAACCTGTCAAAATGACGGATGGACTTCAGTTTTTTCCGTCACCGTTTTAAAAAACCGGTCAACGACGGAAAATATTCGGTTAACGCGACCCCTACTCGGCACACCGGTTGAAAAACACTGCCCTATACGAACGTGGCAAACAAGTAGGAATTTGTTTATTAAAATATAATGTAGGGTTATTTGTGGTTTTCTTTTTAGAATGTTGCAAATGTGTAAGCCCATTTTTGTTTGTAAAATTGTATAAATGTGTTAATAAAAATAATAAAAAAATATATATATTCGTAGTCGTCCAAAAGAGAGTTGTATTTACATACCCACAAAAAAATCTGACGTCAGAATTTTGTGTTTACAGATACAAAGGCCTAATTATGAACACGAATCCGTAAATATGAATACGAATGTTTAAAAAAGAACACAAATATTTTATACACGAACACGAATATGTAAATACGACAACAAATCTTTTTGTCCCATATCTCCCTCCATCATCTCATATCCCAGAGTTCCGCACAGCGTACGCTGCGCACACGATAAAGAAGACGACTGGCCCAGTGCTGCTGACTAGCTAGCCACACCACGGTTGCTCATCATGTCTGCCTCCAAGCCAATCGACCCGCAATCAGGCACCGGCGTCCCCCGTTGGCAGCTCGCTCTGCTGTTCGGCGCGCCCATAGTGCTCGGGGTGAGAGCCGTGTATCTATGGAACAGCATGGTAGGACTAAATGCTCCACGTTTTGGCTGATTTTGAATGCCTTTGATGTTGCCTTTATATTTCAAAGAAAGAATTGTTCGCATTGGCCTGGTTTGGTTCCTTTTTTCAGGACACCTTGAACTTCATGTCCAAACTGTTGTTTTCTTCACTGACCAATTATAAATCAACATTTTGGGACCAAAAAGACGACAACAAAAAAAAAATCCTAAATTTTTTTGTCAAAATTTGTAATATGATGTCCTATTGACAACCAAACATGGTCAACGAACTGTTTTGAACCTTTTTATTCAAATCAGATCTGCCAACTCTCACGCTTTGAGCGTGAGACACGCAATGGCGTACCGCAGGCAACACGTCACTTCCGCTCATTAATATTCATGGCATTAGCTACG
The DNA here is from genome assembly GCF_030265065.1 of Corythoichthys intestinalis. Lineage (NCBI taxonomy): Eukaryota > Metazoa > Chordata > Actinopteri > Syngnathiformes > Syngnathidae > Corythoichthys > Corythoichthys intestinalis. The sequence continues at coordinate 65,472,377 of NC_080397.1, forward strand.
GTTGCTAAGCTGGGACAAAGCCACCGTTTGTCCCTAATAGGAAATGAATGGAAATCGTGTACGAAGGAGATGTTTACAGCGCAAAACCTACCAATTCTCTCTGAAAATGATGTGCCTGGTGCCAAATTGACTGGCATAGATGTGGAAGAACATAAAAATGTTCAGTTAAAGAGATGGCTTTAGTGTCGAAGGCTGAATAAGACGAAAAAAAACGAGCCGACCTAAGCATAGCTTTACCTTTTTTATCGACGCGACTGACAATGACATTCTCCTGTTTCAACAAGCTATCCTTTACCATCAGCCCTGTCTTTCTTATATATCCTCTGGTTGTCCTACGTCTCTTACCGTTCTTGGGGGTAATTTAGTTAGCTTTGTGTAGCGGTCGCAAATGCTACTCAGTGACAGCCAACGAACACTTTTAATTTTTTCATTGATAACACATCTTAATCCTATATACCCTACCCACCGACGTCACAAAACCACGTGCTCGCTGTATGGTTCCGCCCACTTGTCCGTCATTTTGTCTCTGGATTAGCATTGGTTTCAATTGATCGAGGAATTTAAAATGCACTTCATGGAAGACCCGGTGCTTTCTGATGCCGTAAACTCACTGGATGTGTTGCATAAAAGGCGTTATGTGGAAAAGCTTCGTTCTATACAGTCGCCAGATCCATATTTGATGCCTAAATCGATGATTTTTGACCGGCTGCCTTCGCCGTCTCTGCCTGACCCTGATATTTACAACTATCCTGTCCACACAAAATCAGCCTATTCTCACGAAAGTTTCAAAAACTTTAAGAGCTTGGAGGCTTATAAATGCTACGTTGCTGGTTGGGTGAAACAGGTCCTCGTACACGAAAATTCGGCAGGAATCTTGTGCTCGGAAGGTGAGTTACGAAATTTTCAATTCAAAATCTTTTGTTCTTGCTAACATCCACTGTCAAGTCTAATGTATTTCATGTCATTTGTCAATGAAGCTAGGGCTTTTAATGTTTATATGGTTTAGCGATAGCACTCTCACTACATACATACGTGTATGTTGTCGGCGATTAGCCTAGCAATGATCTTAATTGTGGTTGTCAGCCCCAAACCCTCTAAATATATATTAAATGCATCTTACCAGATATAAAATGACTACTACATAATCTGTGGTAATCGTTTGGAGCCTAGTTTTCTCGTCGAATTGCAGCAACCCATCTCGCTCTCTCCTCTCCGTGTCTCTCGGAATCCGGTAGAACTTCAAGTCTCTCCGTCTTCTCCGTCTATCTTCTCTGTTATTGCAACCGACCGCCACACACGCCTTCACCATTTTGATTATTAATTTTAACGAGCAGAAAAACACGCCGTAAATAGGAGGAATGTACGTAGCCGTAACAGGTCAACACGATGTGTTGACGGACAAGTGGGCGGCACCAGTCAGGAGAGCGGAGTTGTGACGTCACGTGGGTAGGGTCTATAATTTATTTGCACTTCCCCCTTTCTAAAGTTGTTTTTTTATATATATACATATATATATATAACAGAAACGGTACCAGTGGCAGTCAGATACCATTGTAATTCTTTTGAGGTCATTCATTGTCAGACAGAAGCAGTACGGCACAACGTTACGCTAAAAAAAGAAGTTAAAAATATAAAAATGGCTTACCTCTTTGTCCTCTGAAAGACCATGTCAACCCAACATAATGTTTACTGCATATGAAACGTGAATGGATTCGCCGAGCTGGTGTTAAAGTCCGCGCAAGTTGATTCGGTCTTCACATTTTTTCCTCCTGAGTTTTTGGTTTCCGGGAACGTATGAGGAAAACATTCTTCATGGTCGTAATGTCTAGAGTCGTTTCTACAAGTTCCAAAAAAGCAATGCGTGATCGGCATGTTTGTTTTTGAAAGATTACCGGAGAAAAGTAGCACTTTTTACGTTGAGTCTATACGAGGGCGGGTCTATAATGTCCCACTTCGGCTTTACTTCCGCTTTACGATGCGACGTCACGGTCTAAAAATAGCCTTCGTGCGGTACGCCATTGCCTGTTTTGTCAAGCACGCACGCCACACATCCAATTTTTCACCCAAAAAAAACCAAAACAATCTGATTTTGTGCCGAGACTTGTTCGTTTCTTTTTCATACTCTCTGACAGTAGATGGCGCTACTCGCCACTAGGGGTGTAACGGTACATAAAAATCTTGGTTCGGTACGTACCTCGGTTTTGAGGTCACGGTTCGGTTCATTTTCTGTACAGTAAGAAAACAAAATGCAAAATATAAATGTGCTAGTTGTTTATGACTTTTGTGCTTTCAACAATAGAAACATTAGCTTATACAAAGCGAGAATTCTGCTCAAAAATAGAAAATACAATATTCTGAAATGTTGATATTTTGAAAAACAAAATAAAAATAAATAACTTTGGCTAAGACTTTTTCTTTCAAAAAATATCTGATGTGCAAAATCGAACAGTTGCAACACCGAGCAGTTTCAAGTTTCTCATATTAACTTTATGACCACAGCCTCGAAAAGTAAGGGTTATTTAGGGCTGTCAAACGATTACAATTTTTAATTGAGTTAATCACAGCTTAAAGATTAATTAATCGTAACTGATCGCAATTCAAACCATTTCTAAAATATGCCATATTTTTCTGTAAATTATTTTTGGAATGGAAAGAGACACAAGACGGCTATATACATTCAACATACTGTACATAAGTACTGTATTTGTTGATTATAACAATAAATCCACAAGATGGCATTAACATTAACATTCTTTCTGTTGAAGACATTTTTTTTCTCTGCAAAAACAAACACACAACAGAGCCTTAGAACAGTAACTGAAACAATATTATTTATAATGTGTGCAAAGTGTGTGTAGTGTACACATAAATGTGGCCCTCTGCCCTACTTATTCTCTAGCCAGTCGCTGAGGCAAACCAACTTATTTACATTTTCTGAGAGTTGTTCCATCTATATTCTTTTTTCAATTGAATTCCCCACCCAGAGGGCCAACCTGCTTCCATGTTTACATTTTACCGTTATCCACGCTGCTCACTGCACTTCTGAGTGGTGCGACGGCCCTGGCCGTTTCATTGTTATCTTTTTTGAGACTGTCAGTCATCTGATCGCCGCGTCCGCCAATTGGCTGCCTCCCCTCCCACCGTGGCGTGCTCTGATTGACGCCGGACGGGCAGACGTCACAGCCGCTGATGGGCCACCCGAACTAGCCGCTGTCTGACAAGTATCCATTATGCAGCACTTTGTTTACATTTGCGGCAATAACGACACTTGATTTACGGCAGCTATTCCGATACGCGGTTGTACTATTAGGCTGTTGTTTGAGCTTGCATACCCGCGTGTTTGTTGTATCGTGCCTGAGTCTTGTTAACCAAATAAAGGCAGCGTTAACAAAAGTCATTTGACCGCTCGTCATTTTAGAGTCAACATCCTGAGAGTTCGCAACTTCGCATTTGACAGCATCCCTCGTTTTTCGCGGTTAATGGTGACCAGAACCCGCCGTGAAAAGTGAAAAACCACAAAGTTGCGCACCCCGCCCCACAAATTTTATTTTTTTTGTGTGTGTGCTCAATGTATTTATTCAGATTTAGCATTGGAAAGAGATACATAAAAGACATGTTTTTTTTCTCACTTTTTCCCCAAAGTATGATTTAAAAAAATGTGTATAAATGTATATAGATGGTTTTAAGCACTTCAGATATAATAATTATGTTCAATTTTAAACATAACTGTCCAACCAAATCATTTTTGAACAATAATAAAGTACTGTAGTAGAAAAATGCTTGGCTTTATTAAATACTTCTGTTTATCTACCTTAGCTGTGACTCTTGGTGGACATGTTGAAAATACAAACTCTTCATGATCACTTCTGGCATTTAATTTATATGTCTCAAACGTCTTCCCCCCCCCCCCCCCCCCACACACACACACACACACACGCACATTCATTCCAAAGCGGCTTCCTTGCAGAAACTGTTTAACAAGTTAAACGATTATTGACAGCTGCTGCACTTTCATGTCCCTTTCTTTGGCAAGATCAAAGATACCAGCATCGTTCACTTTAATAAGCAAGTGCGGCAGTGACTGTGAGGTTCAAAAAGCTGGGAGAGGGAGGGTGTGAGGATGTGCGCAGAGCAGAAGGCAGGGCGTATGTCGATTTAAAAAAATAAAAACTATCGCACGTCCTTGCGATGGGACTATTGCGCACGCACTAAGGGTGCAACGGTTCAGTTAGCCCACGGTTCGGTTTGAACCTCGGTTTTGGGATCACGGTTTCGGTTCGGTTCGGTTTCGGTTTGCGTTTTGCTTTTTTTTTTTTTTTTTTTATAAACTGCCTTTATTTTGCTTTTAAAAAAATGAAATAAACACTTAAAATGTAAACATTTTCGACTGTTAAAATGCCTCTTAGCTCTTTGGCAAGTGTAGTGACTGACTACTGAAATACACACACAGTAGTAAAAAAGTTACTTGGCAAAGTAACTGGTGATACTTTTCATGTTTTTTTTTCATTAAAAAAAACAAACAAACAAACCCAAAAACATAGTAACCTTTGCTATGTTTGGAGTTCATTTAATGTTGTGAATCAACCGTTAAAGTTGATAAAATTGCTCCCGTTTTTGCCTTGGTTCCCTTCTGTCTACTTTCGACATGTGAAAATTTCAAAACTTTTTCATCCTTTAAAGATAGACTCAAGTCAAGATTTTGCCGATTTAGGAGTATTTTGGATAAAAAGTTGCTTAGGTTCGCTCGGAAGGTTTACTACAACAGAGCCTTTCTGAGAAGTTTCCTGCTCTAAAATGGCGGCAGTTTACTAACGCTACCGTGTGTCATTTCGCATGTAGTTCTATATGCATGAGATATGTAGGCGTAGATTGTTTGATGTCGGCCACAGTCAGGAAATATTGGAGCCGCCTAGCATCGCGTTTGCTACAAACCAAACGCGTGACCAAATCCAAACGGATGAAAAAAAACAACAAAAAAACGCAATGCACAAAAAAACGTGCAGATTTTGAACGTAACGTACGGCGTACACATTTAAAAATCAGTGCTCACTTGTACAAATAACGCCGAGACCGTACAACTTGACAGGTATGAATTATAGTGGACCGTCACAGTTAGGTAGTAGCACTCTGTAGCACGGGACGTCCAACTGTCAGCGGTCAGGGCGAAACTATGTGCTTTCGCGAAATCATCTTCGATGGCTTTGCGTGCCATTTCATAAATGTCGGGGATTATGTTGTTGGCGAAATATGTCCGCGAGGGAACAATATAACGCGGGTCAAGCGTTGCAATTAAATTAACTAAGCCCGCATCTTCAACCACAGAATATGGTTGCATGTCTTTTGCAATGCACATCCCCACTGCGTGGGTTATTTTCTTGTGTTTTTCTGACCTGATATTGTAAGGCTTTTGGAACGCCTCTTCTATAGACCCTACCCACCGACGTCACAAAATCACGTGATCGCTGTATTGTTCCGCCCCCTTGTCCGTCATTTTGTGTCTGTATTATCAATGGTCTCAATTGATCGAGCGATTTATAATGCATTTCATGGAAGACCCGGTGCTTTCGGATGCCGTAAACTCACTGGATGCGTTGCATAAAAGGCGTTATGTGGAAAAGCTTCAGTTTATCCATTCGCCAGATCCATATTTGATGCCTAAATCGATGTTTTTCGACCCGCTGTCTTCGCCGTATTTGCCTGACATGTGCTAGCTACCCTGATATTGTCCTATCTTGTCCACACAAAATCGGCCTATTCTCACGAAAGTTTGAAAAATTTTAAGAGCTTGGAGGCTTATAAATACTTCGTTGCTGGTTGGGTGAAACAGATCCTCGTCCACGAAAATTTGGCAGGAATCTATCTTGTGCTTGGAAAGGTGAGTTACGAAATTTTCAATTCAAAATCTTTTGTTCTTGCTAATATCCACTGTCAAGTCTAATGTATTTCATGTCATTTGTCAATGGAGCTAGGGCTTTTAATGTTTATATGGTTTAGCGATAGCACTCTCCCTACATACATATGTATGTTGTCGGCGATTAGCCTAGCAATGATCTTAATTGTGGTTGTCAGCCCAAAACCCTCTAAATATATATTAAATGCATCTTACCAGATATAAAATGACTACGACATAATCTGTGGTAATTGTTTGGAGCCCAGTTTTCTCGTCGAATTGCAGCAGCCCATCTCGCTCTCTCCTCTCCGGGTCTCTCGGAATCCGGTAGAACTTCAAGTCTCTCCGTCTATCTTCTCTGTTATTGCAACCGACCGCCACACACGCCTTCACTATTTTGATTATTAATGTTAACGAGCAGAAAAACACACCGTAAATAGGAGGAATGTACGTAGCCGTAACAGGTAAACACGATGTGTTGACGGACAATTGGGCGGCACCAGTCAGGAGGACGGAGTTGTGACGTCACGTGGGTAGGGTCTATAGACCCGTGTTTTCACTGGTGTCATCTTCGGGGTTGTCCTGCTCTGAGAAAGCGATGTCTGTGGGTGATGCCGGCTGAGGTGCCCAAGTCATGTTAGATAAGCAATGCTTGCAAATTGCTTTTTTTTTTCCAATATTTTCTCTCCGTCAGCATTGTAGTCCACTGGGAAACTGAAATGTTGCCACACCGCAGATTTGAAAGAAGCCGGTGCCTCCTCAAAAATCGGTCTGTCGACTCCTCCGCTCGCCATCACTTTTTTTGTTTTCTTTTTTGTTTCACTTTCACCTCGCTCGTAAGCGAGAGAGGGCGTTACTCGGCTCCTATTACACAGGTGCTTGACAGCGATTGGACATTTACTCGCGGGGCGGGAATTTTTCCACAGCTGCGCTCACGTTACACACAGGCACACACAGTTTGACCATTTCATTCCACAAGCGTTCGGAATAAATTACTGTAATTGCAAAACCAAAAAGACGCGGTTCATAAAGGCGTATTGAACCGTACAGGGCGAACCGTATGGTTCGGTTTTGAACCGCAAACCGTTGCACTGCTAGCACACACACATCGCGATGGCGATGTTTAAACGATATATCGTTCAGGCCTACTACAAAGTATTTCATAACGCATGCAGTATAGGCCAAAAGTTTTGAGACACCTCAAGGGTGGATACTTTGAAGAATGCAGAATATAAAACCTGTTTTCATGTACATAATTCCTCATGTTCCAGTGTTTCCCACAGGATTTTAGGAGACTGTGGTGGGAGGGTCTCTGACCATAGGAGTTTTTGAAACTGTGGTGGTGGGCTGCATCGGAGTCGGACAGCCACACCATGTCGTGCCACGGCGAATTTTTTTTTTTTTTTTCCATTATTTTTTTCCCCCCAAGAAGAACCATAACAAAGATATATTTGAAATATTTCATTAGCTAAGCTAATGTTATAGCTCTCAGCTACGGTACATGTATGTAAAATGCGTTGCTGATTACAGCTACGTTACCCTATGTAATAATGCGACTTTTTTTCTCGTAGCAATAGTACGACTTACATCTCGTAGTCACTCAGGGTTGGCAACCCAAACTGTTGAAAGAGCCATTTTGACCCCCCCCCCCCCAAAAAAAAATTTTTTTTTAAAACTGATACAGTATGTCTGGAGTAGCAAAAAATTAAAAGCCTTGTACAAGCCTTATACTGTAATTATCAATACTAGCTATATTAGCCTACTATAAAAATGACTAAGTTGGCTAGAAATACATAATTAGCCTTCATGATTAAATGTTTATTTTCCCTGCAGTGGATCCTATAGCGCACCACGTGACTACTCTGTTGTACGATGACACCACAAGTTTAACTTCATTCCAATATTATTGAATTGAAAGAATGTTTGTATCATGTTTGTCCTCCTAGTAATCCTATTTAAACAAAAAATATATTCCCCTCCCCCATCTTTTTCCATTAAAAAAAAAAAAAAAAAAAGCTCCGAAGCGGCACTAAAGAGCCGCATGCGGCCCAAGAGCCGCGGGTTTCAGACCACCGTCGTAGCCCTCCTTTTTCCTTTTTATTTGACCCTTTTTCTTGATTCGGTGAGAAGGTGAATAGTTTTTTCCCCGTTGTTCGTGAACTAAATTTCCACACAAACGCACATCGAGGTACCATTAACTTAGCAAGGAGAGGTATGAGAGTCATTTTTCGAGTGTCCCAGAGCTCGCGAAATCGGGGGGGTGGGGGTGGGGGGGCATTTATCCAAGTTTCGTCAGCCGTAAATGTCTGAAGTTGGCGCGTCGGTGTTGTGCCGAAAAATAGCCACTCCACGCGAAATGTCCCCCCGACGGGAGCGGCCACACGTCACTCGTACAGCCTTTTCTTACCAATCGATGGACACGGAAACGACGTTCTTGTACCGTGAATATGTATCATTTTACTCTGCTTGAACTAATAAATACTTTACTGTGACCAACGCTCTGAAAATAGAGCAAGGCTTTATTTTGGGCCCCGCCTCTCCGCGCAAGTTCAATCAAAGTTTGCTTTCCATCCAAGAAGGCCGTCCACCGCTCACTTTCGCCGAAAAGTCCGATCCAAACTATTGTAATGCACCGGATATGGGGAAGAAGGAGAGAAGTCTGTATTTGCTTACCCACTTGATTGTGGTAACAATAATAAAGAAAAACAATAACAAAATAGCAGCGGGCTGCTACGACATGCGACCGCTATCTCTCGCTATCTCGCTCGTTCTCCCATTCTTCCTACTCGTTCCCCTTGCGTCTCTTAAATAAATAAAATAGTACTCTAAAATGCTGCTCTCGCTCGCGCGGGTAGTAGAGTGGAGTGGGCTACAGCTGTGTAATCGGCTGACTGACGCATCTGATTAGTATCTTTTTTTTTTTTTTTCGGCGGGGGGGGCAAACTAGACTGTGGCGGGCCCAAACGTCATTGATGGTGTGTTGTGTTTCATTGATGGGAAACACTGTGTTCATTCATAGTTTTGATATTTTCAGTGAGAATTTGCAATAGTAGTGAAAACATGAAACGCACAAATGATGAGGTGTGTCCAAACTTTGGACTCGCTCTTTTGTGCCCCCCCAACCCCCCACACAAAAAGTCCACTCCGCCTATGCTTGCAAAGTATAACTATAAAATGTACGTAAAGGCTGGTTACAAACTCGAAAAGTGCTGGCTTTCTCGTTACCTGTTGGCTTTGTTTCAATTTTTGTCGCGTTGTGCTGTAATTCCAAGTGGTTCCTTCAATTAGATGTAGAGTTATTAGCGGTCGACTGCCTTTTTGAGCCAGCGCAAAGTTTGCGACGCACGGAGATATTTTTTGTCATCTTTATTGGAGGTAAATGTGAAGTCATGGCTTTATGTCCAATAAGCAAATGCAGCCGTTTGTGGTCCTTCTCCTAGGTTTTCCACTGTTAGCATCCTGAGAGATAGCCAGGCTACGTTGTTTGTTGGCCGCCAACAGCGCTCATAGCATGGTAATACATGTGCAGGGGTCGCGTTAACCGGATATTTTCCGTCGTTGACCGGTTTTTTAAAACGGTGACGGAAAAAGCTGAAGTCCGTCCGTCATGTTGACAGGTTGCAATTCACACCCCAGACCACAGGGTGGCGAGTTAGCATATTAATTAGCTATTGTCTCTCTTAATGCATGACGTCGTTGGCTCTTCTGTCAGAATATTGTAGCGTCACCGGGGTCTGGCGGTGGCACCGTGATTGACACATCAACGCGAGGTTCTTATTGGTGCACCCGGTGTGCCAGTGCGTCATCCAATTGATGGACAAGATTGCCACCTGTGTATAGACCCCAATCACATGACGTCACAACTCCGCCCCCCTGACTGGAGCCGCCATATCGTCATGTTTACACATTACCGCGACGTACATGCCTCCAATTACGGCGTGTTTTTCTGCTCGTTAATATTAATAATCAAAATGGTGAAGGCGTGTGTGGCGGTTGGTTGCTGTAACAGAGAAGATAGACGGAGAGACTTAAGTTCTACCGTATTCTGAGAGACCCGAAGATGAGAGCGAGATGGACTGCTGTAATTCGACAAGAAATCTGGGCACCAAACGATCACCACAGACTATGTAGTAGTCATTTTATATCTGGTAAGATGCATTTAATATATATTTAGAATATTTTGGGCTGACAACCACAATTAAGATCATTGTGTGACGTTGGTGATTGGGGTCTATATCGTTGCCTCTTTTTCTTTGGGGGCGGAGTTGTTGGCGGTAAGCAGAGTAAAAAGGGAGAAAAATACCACGACTTCCGTGTCTAATTTTTCGCCGCCAAGCAAGCGTTACAATATTAATTAAAAATGAATAAAAACTAAACTATTGAATATGTCATCATTATCATTTTAAAAATTTAAGTGACGGGTAAAAATAGACTATGACCGGATTTTTATGACCCTGTCAGTCAAAATGACAGACAACGAAAATGTCTAGCGCAACCTCTGTACATGTGACCCGTTTTTTTTCCCCGATGAGAAAACGTGGCATCCGATGTCACTGCCAAACTCAAGAGCAATATTTTTTTATTAAGATTCTATTTGTACATGACTACAGTATTCTTTATTCTACATACATCATGAGGCAAAAACAAAATAGTAATGCACAGACACTAAGGAAACGAACTTTAATCAGATTACTGGTTTTGAAAAATGAACTCGTTAGATTTCTCGTTACCGAACAAAAGTAATCGGATTACAGTAACGCGTTACTTAGTGACAACACTGCTCATAACTATCGCTTAATTGTATTTTTTCTGTCGCTGTCACATTTTCCCCAAAATTTTAGATGATACATATTAGATCCAAACAAAGAAAAATAGAAAAATAACGTTTAAAAGGGTAAAATTATGAAAATCTCGACCACTCATTGTTGTCTGCGATTTCTGCATTGCGACCTTTGTTATATCACCGTGTTTCACCCATAAAATCCCCCCAAAATCCGGCTGTGGCCATTCACAGCTGTGTCTTGACACTCGGTGATACATGCTACATAGAGTTTTTCGATCGAAAGAAGGTAAGTATGCGATAATATCCTGGTTCACTTCCTACCTGTCCAACTGCACACAACTTGTCAAATTCGGCCCCATAAATCCAATTCCCTCCCTGTCTCCGCTGGCGTGCCCTAGGGTTCTGTCCTGGGGCCGCTTCGCTTTATCATTTACATTCTCCCCCTCGGTTCCATCTTCTGCAAACACAACATTCACGGATTACGCGGATGACACCCAGCTCTACATCTCCTCAAAACCAACTGCCTCCCTCCCACCTTCCTCCTTCACCCTCTGCTTAGATGACATTAACTTTTGGTTCTCCACTAACTTCCTCCTACTCAATAGCTCCAAAACATAAGTCCTCCTAGTTGGAACCACCGCCATGCTCTCTCATGTCCATAAATTCTCTCTATTACCATCAACAATGTACCGATCTAACCTTCGTCTCAGGTTAAGAGTCTGGGTGTCATCCTCGACATCACGCTCTCCTTCCAATCACATATCAACAGCATCACCAGATCACCCTATTTCCACCATCCCAACATTTCTTGTCTCCTCCCTTCTCTCACCCGCCATACCGCTTCCACCCTGGTCTGTAATCTAATAACCTCCCGGCTCGATTATTGTTGCTCACTGCTCTTCGGTCTCCCTAACAAGTCCCTCCAGAAACTCCAGCTCCTCCAGAACTCAGCAGCACGTCTCATCACTCGAACCCCTGCAACACACCACATCACCCCCATCCTCCGTCAACTTCACTGGCTACCCGTCAAACAAAGAATCAATTACAAGATCCTCATCATCACCTTCAAAACACTCCACGGCCTGGCCCCTCCCTACCTTTGCAATCTACTCTGTTTAAACAATCCAACCCGTCCACTTCACCCTACCACTATTCTCCCCCTCTCCGTCCCCCGTGTCCGCCTCTCCAACTTTGGTTCCAGAGCTTTTAGTCAGTTTGCCCCCCAGCTCTGGAACTCCCTACCCCCTGATCTCCGCAGCATATCTACCCTATCACTTTTCAAATCCAGACTGAAAACACACCTGTTCACTCTTTCTTATCCACCATAACCCCTAGCTCTGTTATATCTTTACTTCTCTTTATTGTGCTTTAAATCTTTTATCCTTTTAATACCTTTATATCGTACTGGATTCCATGTCTTTTGTGAAGCGTCTGTGTGGTCTGAAAAGCGCTCTAGAAATAAAATGTATTATTATTATTATTATTAATATCTCGTTAAAATCGTGGCGTCTTTAATTCTGCTCTCGCGTGCTCTCGCATCCAGTTCGGGTTTTGCTGTTAAAAAATGTTTTTTTTTCTTTTGTTTTGCCCTCCTGTTCAAAATGTTTTCTTCCTCCAGAAAATTGATATTTCAAGCTTTCCGCCATATTTATAATTGTCGCATTGTCTGCTTCCATTGTGCCGTCAGAAGAGCTCCTTGGATATGTTTCGGTTTTGGAAAAGGACAAGAAATGATGGAAATATGGACATAAACAAACGATCAATGCAGCGTTTTAATGTTGATTTGAGTGGACAATAAAACTTAAATGGCATTATCTCACCTTTTACTTGGTCGATTGACTTCAAGTAAAAATAAGGGTGTCCAAAATTAGCACGTTAACGGGCGGTCATTTTTTAAATTAATCACGTTAAAATATTTGACGCAATTAACGCACGTGCCCAGATTAAAATGACAGAACAGTGTCATGGCCACTTGTTACTTGTGTTTTTTGTCTCCCTCTGCTGGCGCTTTGGTGCGATTGCTTTTATGGTGAGTATTGTGTAATTATTGACATCAACAATGGCAAGCTACTAGTTTCTTTTTTGATTGAAAATTTTACAAATTTTATTAAAACGAAAACATTAAGAGGGGTTTTAAAATAAAATTTCTATAATTTGTACTAACATTTATCTTTCAAGAACTACAAGTCTTTCTATCCATGGATCGCTTTAACCCTTTAACACCTAAGCCTATTTTGGCCGAATTTGCATGCCTTTGATGTTGCCTTTATATTTCAAAGAAAAAACTGTTTACAACGGCCAAGTTGAAGTTGGGTCCCTTTTTTCAGGATACCTTGAACTTCATGTCCAAACTGTTGTTTTCGTCCCTGACCAACTTTAAACCACATTTTGGACCCAAAAAGACAAAAAAAAAAAAAGACCAAAATCTTTTTTCAAAATTTATAATGTTGAAGTCCCACTGACAACCAAACGTGCTCGACCAACCGTTTTGAAGCTTGATAATATTTATTTAACTTGCTAGGATAATCATTCAATAGAAAAAAATAAGATTGAATAGTTTTATGTTTGACAATTCAACACTAACAGCAGCTATGGTCATAGGCGTTTTTGGCCTTCACACATACTATGGTCAAAACGTGTTATATACGGTGCAAAATAGTGAGATTTTTTTTTATATATATATATCATCCAACACAAAAAGGGTTTGGAGGATATCTCTTTGTGAAGTTAGGTATTGTACCCATCACCTTATCAAAGGTATATAGCGGAAAACACTCAGGTGACTTGTAGTTCCGCTCTGAAACCCCCAATTTGGCCAGATTTCAAAATTGTCCGATATGCATGTGTGATACATCATTGGAAAGCTTAAAATCTCAATTTTCTGGGGGAAGAAAAATTTTGAATAGGAGGGCATTTTTAAAACAAAATTTTTAAACAGCAAAACCATAACTGGAGGCGAGAGCACGCAAGAGCAGAATTAAAGGCGCCACGATTTTAACGGCATATTATCGCAAACTTACCTTGTTTCGATCCAAAAACTCCATGTAGCATGTATCACTGAGTGTCAAGACACAGCTGGGAATGGCCACAGCCAGATTTTTTGGAGATTTTATGGGTGAAACATGGTGATATAACAAGGGTAGCGATGCGGAAATCGCAGACAACAATGAGTGGTTGAGATTTTCTTTTTCATATAGTTACCCTTTTAAATGTTATTTTTCAAATTTTCTTAGTTTGGATCGATAATTTATCATCCAATATATCGGGGAAAATGCGACAGTAACAAAAAAATTACAATTAAGCGATAGTTATGAGGTAGATATCCGTGACTTTTTTACAGACGCCAAATTTTTCATTGTGACGCAATTTGTTTAAAAGTTTAAAATATGCGAGTGAATAATTTTTTAAAAGTCGTTTTCTTTTTTTAAACTAAATATTAGACATCAATTATTGATTCTAAGCTAAAAATGACAGACATTTTGAATAATGAATAGAATTACTTACCTTCTTTTTATGGCTAGGTTGAAACAAAAACGGTTGCGCGACGTCTGTAAACGGGGGTTTCCAGAGTAAAACGGGCAAATTAAAAATAGTTCGGGGGCTTAATGAGCCATGAATCTGCTATGGCAGCATATAGACATGTTGTTCTATCAAACACAACAGTTGTTTTGGCTTAAAATACAACAGTTTCTCTGCAAGAGGAGTGCAAGAGCAGAAACTGCTTTTTCAGTCTTGTCTGTGTTTTCCGCCATATATGTACATGCAATCAAGCTTCTCGAACACACATCTATATAAAAATCGAAAAGATTCATAGTGAAGAAAAAATAACAAACATTGAAAAAAAAGTATTTTCAAAAATATTGACAAGTAGTTCAGTTCAATTCAATTTTTTTTAGGCATGCGACCCAATGAAGTTTTTGTTTTTTTTTGCGCACTCAATAAAGTTTGTTTTTGAACATCTCACTAAGCTGCGTCACATACAACGTCACACAGCCTACTCATCCGCCGTTTGCGCGCTGCTGACACTTCTACTCGCCGAGAGGCCGACTGATCCGAGGAAAATAATGACAAATAGTGCTCATCCCATTCCTTGAGTTGATGAAATAATGCATTAGCTTGTGCTAAATTTAGTTTTCGATTAATTCTGCACGTTTCAAAGTGGCTAGCTCAATTCAACCGGCCGTTGCTTGCTACGCGTGTCTCCTTTCCCTTAGTTGGCGCCTTGCTCGTCAATTTATTAAAAATGTTCACATTAGGTTCGTCCTTCTTGACATCACAACGGCCATTGGGATATGTAGTCTTTTGTGCTGCATTCGGTTTTGAAAAAAGGACAAGAAATGATGGAAATATGGAGATAGACACATGGCCCATGCAGCGTGTCAATGCATATTTATGAGTGCAATAAAATTATAAAACTCAAATGACATTATCTCCCGTTTTACTTGGTCGATTGACTTCAAATAAAAACTGGTGTGGACATCAACTTCCGTACTTTCAAACGAGAGCAACCAGGGGCACGTGGGTGACGTAATTACAGCGTTACGAGGCTTCAAAGATGATATGCGTAAACGTGTCGGATCCGACACGTTCGGTGTTAAAGGGTTAACAGAATGTTAATGCCATTTTGTTGATTTATTGTTATAATAAACAAATACAGTACTTACGTACAGTATGTTGAATGTATATGTCCGTCTTGTGTCTTATATTTCCATTCCAACAATAATTTACAGAACAATATGGCATATTTTATAAATGGTTTGAATTGCGATTAAATACGATTAATTAATTTTTAAGCTGTGATTAACTCGACTAAAAATTTTAATCGTTTGACAGCCCTAGTAAAAACGAGAGTAAACCTCAACTTCCGCACTTTCAAACGAGACGACCAGAGCCGTATAGACCCTACTCACCTACGTCACAAAATGGGCGTGTCGCTGTTTCCGGCCGCCATATTGTACCTCTTTTTCAGACCTATTCTCATTGTTTTCAATTAGTCGAGCAAGTTATAGAGCAATTCATGGAAGCCCCGGTGTTATCTGACGCTGTAAACTCATTGGAACCGTTGCATAAAAGGCGTTACGTGGAAAAGCTTCAGTTTATCCATTCGCCAGAGCCGTATTTGATGCCTAAATCGATGTTTTTCGACCCGCTGGCTTCGCATGACATCTGATATCCTGATATTTACAACTATCTTGTCCACACAAAATCAGCCTATTCTCACGAAAGTTTGAAAAACTTCAAGAGCTTGGAGGCTTATAAATGGTACGTTGCTGGTTGGGTGAAACAGGTCCTCGTACACGAAAATTCGGCAGGAATCTTGTGCTCGGAAGGTGAGTTACGAAATTTTCAATTCAAAATCTTTTGTTCTTGCTAACATCCACTGTCAAGTCTAATGTATTTCATATCATTTGTCAATGGAGCTAGGGCTTTTAATGTTTATATGGTTTAGCGATAGCACTCTCACTATATACATATATAATACGTAATAAATATGAAGTGCGACAGCACTACTCCAGATTGTTCCTAGTTGAATTTATTTTTTGGCTTTTGACCTCAATAGTGAAATTGTAAATTAATTGTATGACAACTGTCTGATTATCCCCTTATAATTATATATTTTCAGGTAGTTCATTCACAACGTCTGAGTGTATGTTGTCGGCGATTAGCCTAGCAATGATCTTAATTGTGGTTGTAAGCCCAAAACCCTCTAAATATATATTAAATGCATCTTACCAGATATAAAATGACTACTACATAATCTGTGGTAGTCGTTTGGAGCCCAGTTTTCTCGTCGAATTGCAGCAGTCAATCTCGGTCTCCTCTTCGGGTCTCTCGGAATACGGTAACAATTCAAGTCTCTCCGTCTATCTTCTCTGTTTTTGCAACCGACCGCCACACACGACTTCACCATTTTGATTATTAATGTTAACGAGCAGAAAAACACGCCATAATAGGAGGAATTTACGAAGCGCTAATGCATTAACATGACTAGTATCCGGACAACATGGCGCGGGGGCGTGGCTGTGACGTCAGGTGAGTAGGGTCTATAAAATGTGCTGCAGCTGTTGCAAGCGTTACATCACCTGACAAAGACCGATTGGATCATTTCTCACGGCACACTTGACGATCTCTCACGGCACTGCCGCGGCACACCGGTTGAAAAACACTGGCCTAATAGACATCTTTCTCCCCTTTTAGAGTCGTTTGGATCGTGCCCGTGAGGCAAATCAAAAAGGCAACAAATACTTTCAGGCGGCCAAGTACGAGAGCGCCATCCAGTGTTACACAGAGGCCATTGAACTCTGCCCCACTGTACAGAAGAGCTACCTGTCGGTGTTCTATAACAACCGAGCGGAGGCGTATGAGAAGCAGGTTGTCACTTACTCTCCTAAATTAGCAAAGAGCGCTTTCGTGTGACTCTGCTGCATATGGGAGACTTTTCTGTTACCAACGGTTGCCTTTTACCATAGATGAAATGGACTGAGGTGTCGCAAGACAGCTCACAGGTACTAATGTTCGACCCGCAGAACTTCACAGCTTTTACCAGTAAGCTGCGAGCTCATGAGAAACTGGACAATAAGAAAGAATGCCTGGAAGGTGAGTAAAACTAGTCAAACCTTGATCGGGCCTGACACTAAATTAATGGCTTCAAAATGTCTCACCTTTCGGCGAAATTCGCTGTTTTGAGGTTAAAAAGGGTGACTTGCGTGAATTGTGTGTGTGTGTGGGGGGGTTAAATTATTATTATATTATTATTATTATCATGTGATTAACTCGGTGCATAAACTGACCACTTCAGAAATCGGTCCTTTAAAAAAGTTTCACTTGGACCAGAGGTTGCGCTAGACTTTTTCGTTGTCTGTCATTTTGACTGACAGGGTCATAAAAATCCGGTCATAATCTATTTTTACAAGGGATGGGAATCTCTGGCATGAAGCCGATTCGATATGTATCTAGATACACAGGTTACGATTCGATTAAAAAACGATACGTTTTTAAGGCCGACCGATTCGATACAGTTTAAGAACGATACGGTTCGATACAGAGTGAAAACGATACGATAGTAAACATTTGTTGCGTGTGTTCGAACAGTATTTTAAACATATAAAAAAGACCACATTTCTAATAGCAAAATTAAACAACAAAATTTCATACCAATGTTATGTTTTATTTTTTTATGAAAAAAATAAAAATAAGGCTTACTATATGACCATCATTTTGTTGGATGGGATTTATAATAAAATAAAACTCCAGTGACAGACAACAATAAAGTGCAGTAAATCAATTAGTGTATTTCCTGGTGTTTCGAACACAAGAGGTAAGCAATTTAAGTGCAAACTTTCAACGTAAACATCTTACCAACAAAAAATATTAATTATATGCAGCAGCTGTAGAAAAAAAAAATTAAACCCCCAATGTTATTATAAATAAATAATAAATTATGCTGTACCACTGGTATAATTGGGGGAATAAAAACATGGCATTTTAGACAGACAGATCAATAATCATTACTTTTACCTTATACACAGCAGAGTCTTTCACTTATGCCTGTGCTTCCACATTTTTTTTCTTCCTCATCACTGTCCATATCTTTTTTGAAGGGCAGATTTTTTCTTGAGGAAGATAAACTAATCCACATTTTAATGTTTAAGTAGACTGCGTTTCGTGGGAAAAAACTCTCCAAAGGAGCGTGCTGCCCTTTCCACCATTGTAGTGGGTTATTTTTCAGGGTTAAAAACTCACGATCCCTGTACCGCTCCTCACTTCACACTACCTCTGTCTCATGCGAACAGATCTGGCTGCCTTCCTCACTTCAAAGTCCGACTTTTGTATTTCCTGGGTGCGTTGAAAATCAATCGCTGCACGTCGCTGGCGTCGGTGCTCAAACTGTCCATTGTTTTAGCATGTTGCTTCGTTGCCACTACCGGTTTCGTTTTCGTTTTGGGCTGTGAAGAAAAAGCTATGGAGCGTGCGTTACAATGGTTTTGTTAGCTCTCGCGTTGTGACACGCCCGTGACGATCGGGCAATGACGGCGACTAGTAGCGGTTCTGCCGAAATGCATGGGAAGTAGAGGCAACCATATGGTGAGTTGTGCTTGTCCATATTATAGCATGCGTGCGGTCTCAATCTAAGCGCGCTGTGTGGTGAATGACACAAGCGCAGCAAGTGAAGTAAAAGCTAAATTATCATTCCATTAAGCAATGCATTGAATTAGGCATTAGAAGCCGATTCTTGCGCTCGCGATATCCGAATTATAGCTCTACTATCGGTTCGTTGAATATTTAATGGCAAATTACTGTCGAATGGTAACTTTACAATCGATACAGCTGTATCTCTCACCTGTTAAACCGGATATCCGGTCGTATCGGTTTATCGTTCTCAAGCTTAATTTTTACCTGTCACTTAAATTTTTAAAATGATGATAATGACATTGTGGTGACCCTTTGTTTGGCATAACTTGTTTGGCGTACTTGTGTGTCCATTTGGCCGAGCGCGTTAGCGGCTACGACGCAGTCACGTGACAGAGACACTTAAGAGCCGTGCGCGTTCCGGCTTGAATATAGAGAGTTCACAGAGAAAAGCAGAGCTACAGCGACTGGACACAGCAATTCGAGCTAACTAGACTCTTAACATTGCATACCGCTTCAACATATTCAATAGTATTTAGTAGTGATGGCCAAATGAAGCCTCATGAAGCAATGAAGCTTTGCAGCCAATTGGTTTGCACATGTAGCAAAGCTTCATGGTGCTTCATTTACTCTATGGCGCCATCAAGTGGTCTAGAAGCCCAAGAGGTCAACATTGTTAAGAATTCAATGGTTATTTGATTATGACAAAGATATGAATGTGCTTATGCTAGTAATTTAGTATGTGAACAAAATGCAACAAGTGGTAAGGATAATTTGTTATTCATTTTTGTTGAGAAATAATAGCTTTCCCACAGTGGCTGGCTTTAAACGGTTTCTTTTTTTGGACAATATTTCACCAGCTTTAGAAAATATTCTTTCATAAGGCACAGATGAAGCTGGGGTGCAGATAAATGTGAGTGCCAGTTTATATAAATTTGGATAGGTATTCTTTTGTGCCTCCTAGTACACTAATGGATTGTTCATTCTGTTGATGTTTGGTTCAGATAGGTACACACACACTCACATTTATATTAATGTAGTTCTTCTCCCTTACCTTATTTAAAGCAATCAAATGAAAATGTTCCCATACAGGGGAGGATCGTTTTTTTCGCGCAGGTTCCATCGCAAGCAAAGGACAAGGCTCGCAAAAAGATTGCACTGGTTGCACTGTTGCGCACAGATGTAACAAGTACAGGAGCCCGAAATGCACAAAATGTGAGATAACAGGCGATCGCCATTGCGTTTTGCAACCAATTTATACCATAGTCTGTAGCCTACTGTGTTTGCAATGCGCGCCGAACGTCGGATCACTTCCGAAGCGGTCACTAGATTCATCCGGCCGTCGAGGCTTCTCACGTCATCATTTCCGGGTTCTGCCGAGATGACGCGCGCCTCGCTACAAGCTTCGTGGAAACACCCCTCCCATTACTCGACACAAGCTTCGGAACCTCGGCCCATTTCGTCCCATCACTAGTATTTAGTTTTCATTCATTTTAAATCAATATTCTGTCCGAACAAGCTTCACAGAGAATCCACACCGTGCCATCACACATCAAGCAGATGAATATGTAACTTTTTCTCCGCAGTGAGAAAAACAGCTGACTGTGGCCCCTGTAAGTAAGGCTACATATGGAACAATGAAATTAAAAGTTCACCTGCTGTGGCCTGAAAGGAGTCTTACACCTTCCTCCTGGTCCGCATGGACTTGAATTGCGTGCCCGCTTGTGCAGTCCCTGTTTTTTTCACCTCTTTCATCAACACCATCGTCGTTTTGGGGCTTTTTGAAGAAACTTCGGACACTCAGTTGCCTTGACATTTTTCAGAGTAAGGCCAATGACGTCATGCATCAAGAGAGACAATAGCTAATTAATACGCTAACTCGCCACCCTGTGGTCTGGAGTATGAATTGTAACCTGTCAAAATGACAGGTGGACTTCAGTTTTTTCCGTCACTGTTTTAAAAAATTGGTCAACGACGGAAAATATTCGGTTAACGCGACCCCTGACTTGGACAGTCAGCAAATCCTGCTGGCTGTTTTGCTGATCAGAACCAATCACCGGCCCATACCTGTCAAGTTGTACGGTTTCTGCGTAATTTGTACTAGTGAGCACTGATTTTTAAATGTGTACCCCATCGTTCAAAATCTGGACGTTTTTCGTGCATTACGTTTTTTTCTCCGTTCGGATTTTGTTACCGTTTCTGCAACGAGACAATGAGCCTTTACTATGCATTACTACGTTGGTTGGATGACGTGAGATAAGTCAGAGACACTGAGAGAGAAGAGTTTTTTGTGACGCTGTAGCAAATGCGATGCTAGGCTAGATGACTCTAATATTTCCTGACTGTAGCCGACAGCCTACAATCTACGCCTACATATCACGTGCATATAGCACTACATAAGAAATGACAGACTCTGCGGCGTTAGTCAACAGCCAACATCTTAAAGCAGTAGACTTCTCAGAAAGGTTCTGTTGCAGTGAACTTTCCTAGCGAACCTAAGTAACTTTTTATCTCTCAGCTCTGGTTCTGTCCCAGCTGCCTTCAAACAGGCTGTAGTCAGACTCCTTCTTACGGAAAAAAATCTTGACTCCTCTGTGCTGTCCAATTTTAGACCCGTCTCCCACTTGTCTTTCCTTTCTAAAGTTTTAGAAAAAGTTGTTTTAATTCAATTGCAAACATTTTTAGAGGCAAACTCCACCCTTGACAAGTTCCAATCAGGCTTCAGGTCCAGACATAGCACTGTTAAAAGTGTACAACGACATTGCCCTTTCTGTAGATGATGGAAATCCAGCAATCCTTGTTTGACTAGACTTCACAGCAGCATTTGATACAGTTGACCACACAGTCCTTGTATCTCATTTAGAACACTTTATAGGTATCCGTGGTAATGCTCTACAGTGGTTTAAATTGTACCTGAGACCTTCTCGGTAATGATTGGGAGATGTTCCTCCTCACAAACTTCTGTCTTGTGGGGTGCCATAAGGCTCTATTTTCGGGCCTGTTCTCTTTGCACTTTATATCCTACCTTTAGGATCAGTTATGAAAAAACTAGGGCTGTCAAAATTATCGCGTTAACGGGCGTTAATTTTTTAAATTAATCACGTTAAAATATTTGACGCAATTAACGCAGATGCCGCTCAGACAGATTTAAATGATGGTACAGTGAAACGCTCACTTGTTAATTGTGTTTTATGGAGTTTTGCCGCCCGCTTCTGGCGCATGGGTGCGACTGATTTTATAGGCTTCAGCGCCCATGAGCATAAAGTAATTATTGACATCAACAATGGCGGGCTACTAGTTTATTTTTTGATTGAAAATTTAACAAATATAATTGAAACGAAAACATTAAGAGGGGTTTTTGTATAAATTGTACTAACATTTTTCTTTTAAGAACTACAAGTCTTTCTATCCACGGATCGCTTTAACAGAATGTTAATAATGTTAATGCCATCTTGTTGATTTATTGTTATAATAAACAAATACAGTCCTTATTAGGCCTGAACGATATTGGAAAAAACTATGGTTGCGATTTTTTTGAGGTGTGCAATATATTGCGATATTATATTGCGATATTAAAAAATCTTTTTTAAAGAAATTTTCACTAGATGACTTGAATAGCTGTTTGGAAATACCTTGCATGACACACCGTGACCACGGTGTAGTCATACAATACCGTTTCATTTGTGAATGATTAAGATTGCTGTATGAAGGGATCCAGGAAGCCATGTCTGCACAAAATAGATAATTTATTGAACACAATATTTGACACTTCAACAGCAGCAAATACATTAAATGACAAATAAAAGAGCAGGTGCATTAGTCCTCTAAGTTTTTGACAAAATATAACAAATAAAAACTTCTGTAAAATAACAACAAAGTTGTAAACATATTTGAACAAAATTATTAAATATGACAAATAAGAGTTGTTCACAAACTATAACAATAAATAAAAACCTCAGTAAAACAACAAGGAAGTTGTCAACATATTTGAACTTAAATATTAAATCTGTCAAATAAAAGTGCAAGTGCATTAGTCCCCTGAGTTGTTTACACAAAATATAACAATATAAAACTGCAAAACAGCAACAAAGTTGTAAAAATATTTCAACAACAATATTAAGTATCAAAACTTTATGTGCAGCTGTACTATATATAGTTATTTGAAAAATACGATTTACAATTAATTTAAATGTAAAAGAAACAGAAACTCGATTGAACTTGTAAATAATTGAACTGAATAACTGCAAATAACTGTGATGAATAACAGAACCATTTTAACTCCCAAATTTCCTGCCTTCCTGATAGCTGTCACATGAATAAAAATAAGAAAAGACATTCCTGCAGCTGTGTTATGTATTTGTCTGCATATCGTCCACCTTCCTTGCTCAGCAATTCTCAACTGGGTCTAATAGGTTTTTGGCCAAGACTACTAGTTTATCCACCATTGCAGGCTTGAGACAAGAACGTTGGCACGTAACAATGTTCCCACCTGTACTAAAAAGCCTCTGATGGGAAGCTCGTAGAAGGAATGCATAGATACCTGCGTTTTAAATGGTCCCACATGTTCAACAGATTACTTCTTGTTGAGGTAACCATGGCGAAGCACTGTCGACAGGGCTGTTTTTTGTCCCTTATAGTCTTGTTCTCGCCAAAATACTTCCAAAACTCCTTTTGGATACAGTCTTCCTCTCTCCTCCAACGTGTTGCTAGCTTGCTTTCACTTTGAGAACGGGCCCTCCTCCCTCCGCTCTGCTGTTCGGCCCCTCCTCCCTCCACTCCGCTGTTCGGCCCCTCCTCCCTCCACTCCGCTGAAGCAGGGGAGGGGGAGGAGCCGATGACTGCGAGCTGGAGGGAATGAGAGGCTGTGCGCTCTCCCTGCCGCTCCTTCCTCAAAACAAACGTTTGTGGATTAAAAAAAATGAAATGAAAAAACTATCGCACGTCCTTGCGATGGGACTATTGCACATGCGCACATCGCGATGGCGATGTTTAAACGATATATCGTTCAGGCCTAGTCCTTATGTACCGTATGTTGAATGTATATGCAGTGGTACCTCTACATACGAAGTTAATCCGTTCCAGGACCTTGTTTGTAAGTCGAAATGGTCGTATGTCGAGCAGGATTTTCCCATAGGAATACATTATAATTCCATTAATTCGTTCCACAGCCCAAAAACCTTCACTAAATCCTTAAAAAATACTGCTGGTACTATTACAAATGGCAATTACACATAGCAAAACAAATAAATTATAAATCAAAATCGGAATAATAATAATAATAATAATAATAACAATAATTCCTGTATTAATGTAACGAATGGGGTTCTAATGTGGCGGACGTTTTTTGCTGACCCTGAACGCACCGCGGGGCTGACGTGCCAGAGACAGACCGGTGATCTTGAGTTTCACTTTCACTTTGAATGTTTTCTTGAGAACACCGTCAATTGCGGCAGACAGAAGGTGTTTTTGTTTTGTATAAGTTGTGAAATAAATGATAAAAACGTGGCGAAGTTGGCGATTTCTCTGGAGATGTTAGCACAATAAGAATTGTCAGCTTAACTTATAAAGACTGGCGAACGATGGTCGGAGGAGGACCGTGGAGATGTATTGTTGAGCCATTTCACGGATGCCCACCCTACGCTCATATTTTTCTGTCATTTGCATCTTCATTTAGAAGGTAAGCTTCAACTTTTTCCTTGTTTCACCACCTGTACCAACCTTTTTTTCCTTGTTTCACCACCTGTACCAACCTTTTCTGAAACCAGTGTTGATTTGTCACACAAGAAAATCCGCCGTGCATTCGTCTGCGGTGCTGCCATTGTCGTCTTATTTCGAGCATGTCGTCGGATGTAGAAACAAATGGCGAGTCAAATTTACGTCGGATGTGGAAAAGTTCGTGTGTCGAAGCGATCGTATGTAGAGGTACCACTGTATATACATCTTGTGTCTTATCTTTCCATTCCAACAATAATTTACAGAAAAATATGGCACATTTTATACATGGTTTGAATTGCGATTAATTGCGATTAATTACGATTAATTAATTTTTAAGCTGTAATTAACTAGATTAAAAATTTTAATCGTTTGACAGCCCTAAAAAACATAATATCTCTTTCCATTTTTATGCTGATGACCTGCAGCTGTATCTCCCCCTGAGACCCAACGAACAAACTGCTCTCACTAAATTAATGGAGTGCATATCCGATGTGAAGCAGTGGCTAGCACAAAACGTTTTACATCTTAACGAAAGCAAACTGAATATATTGCTTTTGGCACACCTTGTATGTTAAATGCCCTTGAGCCCAACTCTGGCGCTCTGGCTCCCTTTTTCAGACCCGTGCCGCCCATAAGGCGAGCTAAGCAACCGCCTAAGCGCGCACCAGCGTCCATGGCGTCAAGAAAAATATTCAAATATTTGATGATAGCAGTATTCAAATAATTATACAAAGCAATAAAACAAATAAAACAACAAAACCGTTCATAATAAGTCTTTAAATATTAATGAAATCATTTTTCTAGTGTGCCTTCTGCTCGTTTCACTTTTTCCTGTCATGCGATAATTTCACCACAGACCCTAGTCTCTCTCACCACCCAGCAGACCAGCGAGCTACCTGAAGGGGCTGTTTTTCTACTTTGCAATTGAGCGACGTTACGGTGACAAGTCAACTTCATGAAAAGAAGCCCTCCGAGTCAGAAGAAAAAGAAAGAAGAGAGCAAAGACGTGAAGAAAAACAGGTTTATTGTGATGATTTTTTTCAACAGCATAAGCACGTAGACTTGGCGCAACTGCAAGCTAGCGGTTATTTACATAGAGTTTATATGACTTAGTGCTAAAGCTAAATTATACTGTACCATTAGCTAGGCTTTTGTTCTAGAAATCTTTTCTGTATTCAGCCAGCTGTGGATTAGTTTCAGTTAAATTTACTCCCCCTCCAATTTTAGAGAAATTTAGACAAAGTGTATAGGAGACTAAAATTGTCTTGCTTATTTATGTGATGTGAACCACTTTTACCTTGTGTTAAATTGTGCTTTTCAAATAAATTTGCCTTGCCTAAAAGTGCCAAAGTTATTTAAATAAATACACCATTAAATATGCAATTAATAATTTTAAAGTTCTGTGGTATGGGGGACTAAAAGTGCCACGGATTTAAATGCAAACATTTGTTATTAAATGTGTCATTAATTCCTTAAAATGGCGATCAAGTTCATGTAAAAACATATTCAATTTTTTTTTTTTTTTTGCTATCATATATTGAATAAAAAATTAAATTATTGGATAGTCCTGTGTAGTTGCCGTGCTTCAAGAATTTATTTTCTTTTAACTGCGCCTATCAAAGATAGTGGCCAGATCCAATAGACAGGTACAGTAGGCTGCCAGAATTTAGGCGCTATTATGGTTATGTCTTGCTAGTTTTACGATCAACAACTATTTGACTAACATAATGTAACATTCCACTTCCTTCTCTTTATTGATGTTCTTCTGAAATATTTTCCTTCTACCTCTGTACATCCTGGGCCATCTTTTACAGCGTACTTATCCAAATCAGCACCAAGTCCAAGCCCACCAAGTCCAGGAAAGAAGTGCACCTTCCAAAACAACTGTCATATGAAAGTGCAATAGATACTTTTACATCAGTAAAGACAAGCTGAGTAAGGTTATAGGTCAAGGTGAAAAAAAAAAAAAAAAAGTTTCTTTTTAAAGTGTTCTGTGTGTCTTTAT
Source organism: Corythoichthys intestinalis (assembly GCF_030265065.1). Lineage (NCBI taxonomy): Eukaryota > Metazoa > Chordata > Actinopteri > Syngnathiformes > Syngnathidae > Corythoichthys > Corythoichthys intestinalis. The sequence goes on from NC_080397.1 coordinate 65,498,900, forward strand.
ATAGGTTTGTGTGGGCAGGTGTTAATCATATATGGCATAACAATTATAATTTATTTAATGCATTTATTTTTGAAGTGTTTTTATTGGTGTTTTTGAATAGTTATTCCAGCATTTTTCTTTTAATTTCTGCACTTGTTCGTTGTGTTTTTTAATATAATAAGTTACAAAGAGATAATGTGCTTTTTCAATGTGAGTGTTTAAATATATGTGGTGAAAATGGGGGGGGGGGGCCAACAAATGTGTTGCCTCGGGAACCAAATTGGTCAGGAACGGCCCTGCCCTTTTTTAAGACGCATGTTAAAAATCTGTTTTTTCCACCTCCGTCTCTTGGCCAAAGTGAAGCCTTTTCTTACTCGCCACGACCTTGAAAAAAGAATTCACGCTTTTATAATTTCAAGGCTGAATTACTGCAACGCACTTTATGTTGGTATTCCCAAGTCCTAGATTTCTCGTCTCCAACTTGTTCAAAATGCTGCTGCTCGATTTTTAACAGATGCCCCTAGACATGAACATATTACCCCCTTGCTATCATCACTCCACTGGCTTCCGGTCCATTTTAGAATTGATTTCAAATAGGGATGTCCCGATCCAGGTTTTTGCACTTCCGATCCGATACTGATATTGTTTTGCACTTCCGATCTGATACTGGCTGTTGCGTCCGCTAGGTTAAACGTGTTTAAATTGTGCCTCACCTGCGATCTTGTCCGAGAAAGGGTTAATTCACTGTCAGTCGGAAAGGGGTGTGGATTCGCATTTAAGCGGAAGCTGGGTCGGCGTGGTAGTCATTTACGTTCACGTTGGCGAAAGAGACACGCACCGCCGGTGAGTTTGTGCTCATTTGCTTGTACAGTGCCTTGCAAAAGTATTCGGCCCCTTTGAATCTTGCAACCTTTCGCCACATTTCAGGCTTCAAACATAAAGATATGAAATTTAATTTTTTTGTCAAGAATCAACAACAAGTGGGACACAATCGTGAAGTGGAACAACATTTATTGGATAATTTAAAGTTTTTTAACAAATAAAAAAACTGAAAAGTGGGGCGTGCGATATTATTCGGCCCCTATACTTTCAGTGCAGCAAACTCACTCCAGAAGTTCAGTGAGGATCTCTGAATGATCCAATGTTGTCCTAAATGACCGATGATGATAAATAGAATCCACCTGTGTGTAATCAAGTCTCCGTATAAATGCACCTGCTCTGTGATAGTCTCAGGGTTCTGTTCAAAGTGCAGAGAGCATTATGAAAACCAAGGAACACATCAGGCAGGTCCGAGATACTGTTGTGGAGAAGTTTAAAGCCGGATTTGGATACAAAAAGATTTCCCAAGCTTTAAACATCTCAAGGAGCACTGTGCAAGCCATCATATTGAAATGGAAGGAGCATCAGACCACTGCATATCTACCAAGACCCGGCCGTCCTTCCAAACTTTATTCTCAAACAAGGAGAAAACAGAGATGCAGCCAAGAGGCCCATGATCACTCTGGATGAACTGCAGAGATCTACAGCTGAGGTGGGAGAGTCTGTCCATAGGACAACAATCAGTCGTACACGGCACAAATCTGGCCTTTATGGAAGAGTGGCAAGAAGAAAACCATTTCTCAAAGATATCCATAAAAAGTCTCGTTTAAAGTTTGCCACAAGCCACCTGGGAGACACACCAAACATGTGGAAGAAGGTGCACTGGTCAGATGAAACCAAAATTGAACTTTTTGGCCACAATGCAGAACGATATGTTTGGCGTAAAAGCAACACAGCTCATCACCCTGAACACACCATCCCCACTGTCAAACATGGTGGTGGCAGCATCATGGTTTGGGCCTGCTTTTCTTCAGCAGGGACAGGGAAGATGGTTAAAATTGACGGGAAGATGGATGCAGCCAAATACAGGGACATTCTGTAAGAAAACCTGTTGGTATCTGCACAAGACCTGAGACTGGGACGGAGATTTATCTTCCAACAGGACAGTGATCCAAAACATAAAGCCAAATCTACAATGGAATGGTTAAAAAATAAATGTATCCAGGTGTTAGAATGGCCAAGTCAAAGTCCAGACCTGAATCCAATCGAGAATCTGTGGAAAGAGCTGAAGACTGCTGTTCACAAACACTCTCCATCCAACCTCACTGAGCTCGAGCTGTTTTGCAAGGAAGACTGGGCAAGAATGTCAGTCTCTCGATGTGCAATACTGATAGAAACATACCCCAAGTGACTTGCAGCTGTAATTGGAGCAAAAGGTGGCGCTACAAAGTATTAACGCAAGGGGGCCGAATAATATTGCACGCCCCACTTTTCAGTTTTTTATTTGTTAAAAAAGTTTAAATTATCCAATACATTTTGTTCCACTTCATGATTGTGTCCCACTTGTTGTTGAATCTTGACAAAAAAATTAAATTTCATATCTTTATGTATGAAGCCTGAAATGTGGCGAAAGGTTGCAAGGTTCAAGGGGGCCGAATACTTTTGCAAGGCACTGTATTTATGTTATGTATTTTCACCTACTGCATTGCTTTTGGACGGTTCGGTGTTTCTTTCATGGCGATCGCTTGATAGCCTTCCAGTTTGTGTGTTACGAGATCCGCTGAGAGTTGACAGTTGACGACTCGCGCGTTGGTTTAGCGTAGCCACTGAGTCAATCTCGCAGCGAATCAGCGAGCGGTACAGGTCACGCAGTGAATTATGGGTATTGTAGTCTCGGGACCCGCTGTATCGGTGCTTTTTAATCTGAGTGCTTGTGTGAAAAAACTATATTACCTCATGCCATTAGCCGCCACCTTTTCCAAGCATTGGACGGCGTTGTGACTTGTTGAAGTGTCTAAATCAGACATGTCCAAAGTCCGGCCCAGGGGCCAAATGCGGCCCGTGGTCAAATGTTAGCCGGCCCCCAGCCTCTGTCATAAAGTCAATAACGTCTGGCCCGCACATAGACTTTGGTTAGCAGTATTGCTACCAGCATATGAAGTAGTTTACACACTAAATGTTGCTCCTAATTCACCCATTAAAAGGCAGCAGCACTCTTAAGCAACATTACCCTGTGTGACCCTTTACTTCCAATTTCCTAAAATGGCGATAATTAACAAAAAAAAGAAAGTTGACTGCGTTGGCCGACGCTTCAAGGATAGGTGGAAATTGGACTATTTCTTCACTAAAATACGCAACAACTGTGTCTGTCTCATTTGCAAAAAGACAGTCGCTGTTTTTAAAGAGTTCAATGTGAGGCGGTATTACCAAACAAGACATTCTGACGTGTACGACAAGATTACAGGGAAGATACGCAGCGAGAAATTGAAGCAACTCGAAGCTAGTTTAATTTCACAGCAGCAGTATTTCGCAAGAGCTCGAGAGTTGAAAGAGAATGCCACAAAGGATAGTTGCGAGATTGTTGAAATTATTAATTAAAAAAAAATAAAGCAAATGTGATACACAGAATGTCTTGCTAACATTTGCTTAAATATATTCTTCTACGTAAGTTACGTCAGCCAAGGTCGGCCTCCCACATTTTTACAACACCAAATTTGGCCCCCTTTGCAAAAAGTTTGGACACCCCTGGTCTAAATGATGCAGCTATTGCCTAAAGAATACCGATTGAACGGTTAAAAAATGTAAAATGTAATTTTAAAATGATGCATAATATTTGGTTATTGCAATCTGAGCAACTTAATTGTGAATGAATTATATGTAGTATGCACAGGGTATTATTTATTCATTTATATATGAAGAAGCTTTGTATATATTTGTATTTAGCATATTATTATTTGTATATTTATAACCATATATACATTCTTTGCTTGCATTTATAGGTTTATAACCTGCTTGGTGTTTGCTATTTACTACTCCAAAAAATCAACAATAAAAAAACAACAATTTACTGTAAGCACAAGCCGAGTTATCCAGTGTGTTCTCGTTTCGGATCCCTTTTGGCGGGGAAAAAGCCACAAAAGCATAAACGGCCGAACACTGGCCGATACTGATACCGGCCAATCTGAGCATGTCTTAAAGTTTAAAGTTATTTAGCCTCTTTACTTAGTTGTCAAACTCATGTTGAAAAGGGTTTTAGTACTCTTGATAACAACTTGCCAGCGGAATTTGGTGAGTTTGAATAACACACAATGGTTGGTAACAAGAAACGGACCTGTTTATTCAGTGACAAACACAAAACATTATAAATAACAAACAGAAATGGCATAGTCAGTCAGTAAAACATGCAAATAATATTGTAAACTGTCTTAAAAAAGCAAAACGCACAAACAACCTCAGTGGAAAATCCCACAAACCCCCCAAGCTATTAAATGCTTTTAATGTTTCGTGCATTAGTGATAAAAATTGTTTAAAAAGCTTCTCAGGTTTAAATAAACTACTATTTCAGTATCAAGTTAATATTTTAAAACAGTCAATAAAATACTCAAGTCCCCATTCTGTATCAGCATTTTTAAACTACATTCAATTAATGAATTTTTTCAAATCAACTGTTAGTTGTTAAAATTGCTCCCGTTATTCCATAATTTCCCTTCTGTCTACTTTCAACATGTGAAAGTTTTAAAACTGTTTTGAAGATAGATTCAAGTGAAGATTTTTCCGATTTAAGAGTATTTTAGATAAAAAGTTAATTAGGTTCACTACAACAGCCTTCTATGGAAGTCTTCTGCTTTAAGATGGCGGCTGTTTACTAACGCATCTATTTTTCAATAAATGGTTTGTCATGCGCCGTCGAGTCTGTCATTTTGCATCTAGTACTATATACATATGATATCTATTATCTACAGTAAAACGATGTTGACGTAGTTTGTAGCGGCTGTCAGCAGCAGTCAGGTATTCTTGAGTTTTTTATCTAGCGACATGAGTTGAGCTAAAGCCGTGAGTTGAGCATTGGCATTACCCGTGTCTATGACAGGCAGTGTTGTTAATCTTACTGAAAAAAAGTAATTAATTATAGTTACAAATTACTTCTCCCAAAAAGTAATTGCGTTACTAACTCAATTACCTGAATGTAAGAGTAATTAGTTACTTGGCAAAGTAATTGGTGATAATTACTTTTTTTTTTTTTTCCTCAAAAAAAAACAAAAACATTGGCCATACTATGTGAAGTTTTTTGTGGAGGTTTTTGGTACAATTGGCCCGAGCCCAATTCTTTACCCTAATTTACCCTTTACCCTGAATCAACTGTTAAAAGTTGTTAAAATTGCTCCCATTATTGCATTAGTTCCCTTCTCTCTACTTTCGACATATGAAAGTTTTAAAACTGTTTCATCATTTAAAGATAGATTCAAATCAAGATTTTGCCGATTTAGAAGTATTTTAGTTAAAAAGTTACTTAGGTTCGCGAGGAAGGTTCTCTACAAGAGAGCCGTCCTAAAAAGCCTACTGCTTTAAGATGGCGGCTGTCATTTTGCATCTAGTTATATCTATACACAGTACATGTGATATCTACCATGTCTACCATATCTACCATAACATGCGGGCGTAGTTTGTCGGCTATCGGCTACAACATGTATTATTGGAGCTACCTAGCATCGCGTTTGCTCGGCGTCACAACTTTCTTGCCTCCTCCCCGCTCCTGCTCTGCTCTTTCGTCTAGGTGAGTCAGTCTCCCTCAGACTTTTCGACCAATATAGTAACGCATAGTAACGCATGCCTTTCCGTCCTCAGTAACGGTAACGGCGTTGCCAAGATGAGAAAAGTAATTAATTAGATTACCCACTACTGAAAAAAATAACGCCGTTAGTAACGCCGTTATATTGTAACGCCGTTATTAACAACACTGATGACAGGCATGATGTTTACTCTCGGGACGCAATGCGGTCCGTTTCTCATTGCGTCCCGAAGACCGCGCTGTGTATTAGTTCCGCTTTACCTGACATTTCAATAATCGGAATTTGGATGTTTGTAAATCGTTCTTGAATCTTCCACGGCCGAATCGCTCAAGGACGTAATGACGGCTGGGCATGTTGTACCGTGGTTTTAAGTGTTGGATGGTGCGTCTTTACTCACGAGAGATGATGGCTCATCATCCAGAATGACTTCGGCAATGACTCTTGTTATTCCCTGGGCTTTGGGACTGTCGGGGCCAGTTTGTCACGCATAGCAAAAGTTTCTGCCAGTGTTAGTTGCGTAGGACTTTTCTTTTTGTCTTCGTTTTTTTTTAACATACTCTAACGTTAAATGCTTGATTAGGTTGGTTGTATCAAAACTTCTTACAACTTTACCACCACGCTTGACTTTATTGTGGCATATGTTGCACTCTGCCTCTTCTTCTTTGTCGTCCTTTAAGGTGAAATGATCCCACACAGCTGACATTTTTACCGATAGTCTCTCGGTAAATTGGGAGAAGGTAATGTAGTTTGTTGAAGGTGTGCCGTAAAATGCGAACCGGATTTTAGGGAAACCGAAGCAAAAACTGGAATGGATTATGTAAATCGGTGCGCTGGAAAACCCGGACCGGACTATAAAAAAAAAACTGGATCGGAAGTCTGGATCGTAATTTTTCTGTGTCGGCCGATCCGATACCGATGCGCATTTTTTTGCCCATATCGGCGTTTGCTCCGATCCAAATATCGGATCGGAGCAACTCTAATTTCAAACTTTTACTGTTTGTTTTTAAAGTGCCTGTGACACGAAAAAGCGTGTTTATTTCATTGTACACGCGATATTTTATGCTCCGGAATGAAATGGACTAGAGCTGTCCCGACTAGTCGACGTCGTCTACGTCATCGATGACGTAAATGCGTTGACGGGCAAAACATACCGTCGACGGGTAATGACGGGTTAAAAAAAATTACATGCGGATAAAGTTTAGAATGGCAGGCGCTTGCGATACAAGCGGTTGTTACTGGCACCCCCAAGGGGCCCGCTGTTATTTTAATGTGACCGGCGTTGTCAGATTGAGCAAAGAGGAAGAAAGTGGGCGAGCGAGCGAGAGAGAGTGAGCGAGATCGGCGAGTAGAGTTGAGTGGCTTCATGCCCCATGTTTTTGTTTTGGTCAATAAAAGTATCATAAAGAGCCATCCGACGGCTCTCGGCATTTTTATGCACGCCGCCGCCTTCCTGTGGAGGAAATCGGACGAACCCAGACAAACTGACGACAACGAGCCAAGTGAATCGCCGGTGAGGAGTTGAAAACACCGCCAATTTCCAAAAAGTGCAGAGATGGTAACACGTGAAAGCGGCATAAAGCCAAAAAAGTGGACCAGAATAACCAGAGCATGGAATAATTTCAAGGAAAATATGGAGGGTGCCACTTTGTGTACTCTTTGCTAAGCTGAACTCGCATACCACGGTAGCACGTCGGCTATGAACGAACACTTGAAGCGCCGTCACACAAGTGTAATTTTCGAAGACAACAAGAAACAACAAGCTAGCGGATTGTAAGTCCATACAACTTTCTAACGATTTTTTAAAATGGAAGTTGCCTTTATGTGCGTCGTATCAAAGTGCATTTTTATTTAATAAAATAATTAGTATAATTATATATATTTTTAAATCATTATTAAATTTATTAGGATCATGGACGCTCCCATTTGGGCAAAATATATACATATATCCTAATACATAATATAATAAAAAAATAAACTCACCGGCCACTTTATTAGGTACACCGTGCTAGTAATGGGTTGGACCCCCTTTTGCCTTCAGAACTACCTCAATTCTTTGTGGCATAGATTCAACAAGGTGCTGGAAGCATTCCTCAGACAGTTTGGTTCATATTGACATAATGGCATCACACAGTTGGTGCAGATTTGTCGGCTGCACATCCATGATGCGAATCTCCTGTTCCAACACATCCCAAAGATGCTCTATTGGATTGAGATCTGGTGACTTTGGAGGCCCTTTGAGTACAGCGAACTCATTGTCATGTTCAAGAAACCAGTCTGAGATGATTCCAGCTTTATGACATGGCGCATTATCCTGCTGAAAGTAGCCATCAGAAGTTGGGAACATTGTGGTCATAAAGGGATGGACATGGTCAGCAACAATATTCAGATAGGCTGTGGCGTTCCAACGATGCTCAATCGGTACCAAAGGGCCCAAAGAGTGCCAAGAAAATATTCCCCACACCATTAGACCACCACCACCAGGCTGAACCGTTGATACAAGGCAGGATGGATCCATGCTTTCATGTTGTTGACGCCAAATTCTGACCCTCCGAATGTCACAGCAGAATTCAAGACTCATCAGACCAGGCGACGTTTTTCCAATCTTCTATTGTCCCATTTCAATGAGCTTGTGCAAATTGTAGCCTCAGTTTCCTGTTCCTAGCTGAAAGGAGTGGCACCCGGCGTGGTCTTCTGCTGCTGTAGCCCATCTGCCTCAAAGTTCGACGTACTGTGCGTTCAGAGATGCTCTTCTGCCTACCTTGGTTGTAACGGGTGGTTATTTGAGTCACTGTTGCCTTTCTATCAGCTCGAACCATACTGGCCATTCTCCTCTGACCTCTGGCATCAACAAGGCATTTCCGCCCACAGAACTGCTGCTCCTGGATATTTTTTCTTTTTTGGACCATTCTCTGTTCGGCAACAAAAGGGCAAAATCAGGGTACCTGGGGGTTATTAAAAGTATTAAAAAAGCATTGAATTTAGTTTTCCATTATTAAAGGTATGAAAAGTATTAAATTAGCTGTCGTAAGTCTGGAATTTTTTCACCGTGGTTTTAATTTTCAAGAACATCTCAGTGCAACCTAAATTATATCCGTGACAAAGTTTTTTTTTTTTTTAATCCATAACGAAGATGACGCGTACAATTTTTACGATGCACTGCACCTCGTGCGTGCACGCCGTTAGCATCATTAGCAGGGGTTGCGTTAACTGAATATTTTCCGTCATTGACCGTTTTTTTAAAACGGTGATGGAAAAAACTGAAGTCCATCCGTCATTTTGACAGGTTGCAATTCACACCCCAGACCACAGGATGGCGAGTGAGCATATTAATTAGCTATTGTCTCTCTTTATGCATGACGTCGTTGGCCTTACTCGGAAAAATGTCCGAACTAGCATTCAGGTGTAGCAAACACGGAAACGTTAGGAAGCTTTGGAGAGCATCGTGTAAGGCTATGTTCATTCTACAGGTCTTTATGCACGAATCCAATTTTTTCGTGTTTTTCCGACTCGAGTCAGGCATTAACTTGACGGTCTGAACGGGACAAGTCGCATAGAAGTTGACCATTTCAAATCCGATCTGGGTCATTTTTGTATGTGGTTCAAATCCGATCTGGGCCACATTTTTCCAGACTGTCACGGCGGTCTGTACCGTCCAGTGTCCCAAATCCGATTTCAGCTGTGCGTTATTAGCGCCTAGCTTGCAGTGAACACGGCTTTTGGGGAAGGGCCGGGCTTGACAACAGTCATAAAAAAATAAAAATGGGTTGAGGATAAGCATGAGAATGATCGGTTTTCTCTCTGCTCTATGTGAGCTATATTTCAACATTTCCTACACGGCCGAGAGTCGGGAGAGGGGTCTGGCTGCAGCCCGTCTTGGAGAGTCGGGGCAAACTGCCCGTATGCGAATGTGACATGCACGGACAGTGCGTGCATGCTATCGATCCATATAAACTGTGAATATAAGCCTAAAGGGGATTATTTATGTCTGTTATTTGTCTCCTCCTTTTGAAAAGCAAAATATGATATCCCTGGAATGACGGATGACTTGTCATTTGTTATGATGCTTCTGCGCACCGGCGCGTGTCGGACTGCGAATTAGAGAGCATGCGTAATACTTGAATGGTCTCAATGGACAAAAGCAGTCTGAACGGGCACGCCAAAAAAACGGATATGACAAAAAAATCGGATTTGTGCATTAAGACCTGTAGTATGAACGTAGCCTAATTGAATGAGCAGGGACAAACAGCTTGGAGTCAGAAGTACGTGCGCTATTCTCAAACCTGAACGCACCCCGAGTCTTGGATGACAAATCAACAGAGCAGAGAGTAGACACAACATGGCTGGTAGTTTCTTCAATTTATTCAGAGTTGAGTAAGTAACGCGCCGCTTTTGACCAACACTGCAATTGAATATGTCATTATTATCATTTAAAAAATTTAAGTGATGGGTAAAAATAGATTATGACCGGATTTTTATGACCCTGTCAGTCAAAATGACAGACAACGAAAAAGTCTAGCGCAACCTCTGATTATTAGCATCAACATCACAACAGCAGGCAATCGCACAGTACTGTGTGATAATGCAAGGAACTGCTCAGATGCCTGAGTTGTTATGTTCGACGAAAGCCTCAACAAGACAACCAAGTCCAAACAGTTGGACCAGCATGTGAGGTATTGGATCGGCGACCAAGTCGCATCCAGACACTTTGGGTCGCAGTATATGGGTCATGCAAAGGCAGTGAACCTGCTTAACATTTCAAAGTAAGTTGCCAATTTCTCCAATTAAAATGTGTTAGATGCAATAATGTATTTCTGCACGGTTTGCCTTTCGAATGAAAGTGAATTTCGCAGTTTTAACTCAAGAGTTAGCCATGTTCAATGGGGTATTGGCAGGTGCACTAGCCTTAGCATGGATAAACCGGAGTCGTAGATCCACCATCACCCTCAGATATACAAGCACGGTTGACACTATTATTGGAAAGAATGCAGGGTAACGTTGATCTGAATAACATGGCATGGTGATAGGCAAATTATAATGTAGGTGATAGTAAAACACCTCCTGGTATATTTAAATGTTTTTCTTGATTGAATAAGAGTATGGATTTTCTTTATCTGATTAAAAGAAATGTCTTCAATTGCTAACAAAGGATAAACTTGTGTTTTGTATACTTCTTGTAATGTGATTAGAAAAAAACGATTAATGGTCATGTGTAGCTTTTTTATTTTGTGGTAATTAATGGTAAACTACTGCCATTTAGTGGCTGTTTTTTCAACTTTCACTGCCAATTGCAATCACTTTACAGTTAAGGTGACCAACTTGACAATCCCTTACCTACCACCTTGACTAGGTCCTCTTAAAAGGGAAACCTGTTGTATTGCAAATGTAATTTCTGAAGTTGCTTTACAATAATAGTGTAAAATCCATTTTATCCTGGGGGAAAAAAATTCTTAAATACCTTATATTTAAATGTGTTTTAATTGTACCTTCAATAAATGTGCATTCTTTTGTCAAACACACTTAGTAATAGTGGTTAAATTTGATGTCCAGTGCTTTATTTTTTTAATATGATTCAATATTATCCAAATAATGGGTGCAAGAAAAGTATTAATTTTCAGTTGAAATGGCATTATAAAAGATCTTAAGTCTTGAATTTATATTTATCAATCCTGGGGGGACCCTGAAAACAAAATCTCCGCTTTCGTCACTTTTCATTTTGCAGACTTCATCTATATGACCAATGTTGTTAATCTTACTTTTCAAAAGTAATTAATTACAGTTACAAATGACTTCTCCCAAAAAGTAATTGTTAGTAACTCAGTTACCTGAATGTAAGAGTAATTAGTTACTTGGCAAAGTAACTGGTGTTACGTTTCTTTTTTTTTTTTTCTCATTTTTTCAAAAAACAAAAAACACAGTAACCTTTCCTATAGTTGGAAGTCTTTAATGTTGTGAATCAACTGTAAAAGTTGTTAAAATTGCTCCCGTTTTTGCATTAGTTCCCTTCTGTCTACTTTCGACATGTGAAAGTTTTAAAACTGTTTCATCATTTAAAGATAGATTCTAGTCAAGACTTTGCCGATTTAGGGGTATTTTAGATAAAAAGTTACTTAGGTTCGCTAGGAAGGTTCACTACAACAAAGCCTTCCTGAGAACAAACACCGCCGAGTCTGTCATTTCGCATGTAGGTCTATATGCATGTGATTTGTAGGCTGTCGGCTACAGTCAGGAACTATTGGAGCCATCTAGACTAGCATCGCGTTTGCTACAGTGTCACATCAAACACTCTACTCTCTCCGTGTCTCTGACTTTTCTCACGTCTTTCAACCAATGTAGTAACGCATAGTAACGCACATTGTCTCGCTGCCGAAACGGTGACAAAATCCGGAGGGAAAAAAAAACACGTAATGCAAGAAAAATGTACAGATTTTGAACGTACGGTGTACACATTTAAAAATCAGTGCTCACTTGTACAAATTACGCCGAAACCGTACAACTTGACAGGTATGTTAACGGTTGTTGCGTTACTTCTGTCAGATAGCATCGCTCAGTCTATCCCGGAGGACGAGCTGAACGAGGAGCGCATGAAGTTCCCTATGGGAAATAAGGTGTGTACTTTAGATATTAACGTCCACGTTGTTCTACAAAAACAAATAGTAAAACCTTTCTTTGGGTTCTAGAAACGAGGGTGGATGATGCCTTCTCCTCAGTACATCAAATCCTACTTTGGTTCTTTCACCGATGACATCATCTCGCAGCCGCTGCAGATGGGCAAGAAGAAAGATGAAGACAAGGACAATGAGGGCGAGGCCTCCGAGGTCACAGCTAGGTACTAGAGAACATTTTGCCACCATGGTGAATAGAGGTGGGAATCTTGGGGCACCTAACGATTCAATTATGATTCAGAGGCAAGAATTTGATTATTAATTGATTAATGATGCCCCCCCCCCCCCCCCCAGCTATTTGCTGCTTTTAATGTTTCGTACATTAGTTCCAAAATTGTACAAAAATTCTCTCAGGCTTATCAAACAAATTACTATTTAAGTATCATGTTAACAGTTCAAAACATTAATAAAAAAAATCTCAAGTACCCAGTCTGTATTGGCAGCTTTAAACTATTTAATGATGTGAATCAACTGTTAGTTTTTAAAATTGCTCCCGTTATTCCATAATTTCCCTATTGTCTACTTTCGACATGTGAAAGTTTTAAAACTGCTTTATCATTTAAGGATAGATTCAAGTCAAGATTTTGCCAATTTAGGAGTATTTTAGACAGAGCCTTCCAGAGAAGTTTATGAACGCCGGCAAATCTGTCATTTCGCATCTACCGTAATTTCCCGAATATAAGGCGCACCCGTGTATAATGCGCACCCCAAATTTACTTGTAAAATCTAGGGAAAATTATTGTACCCGTTTATAACGCGCACCCTAATTTTAGCACCAATAAATAGAAGAATACAAGAAAACAGAGCAAACAATTTGTCAAGGACAATTGTCGCTATAGTAATTTATAAAATGTTTAGTTGGCACATAGCCTACTGTGTGTATGTTCTTTGACTGGACTACATTTCCATGGGTCTGAATTTTATTTTACATATGGCGGAAAACACAGACAAGACTAAAATAGCAGTTTCGGCTCTTGCACTCCTCTTTAAAAGAAACTGTTGTATTTTAAGCTAAAACAACTGTTGTGCTTGATAGAACAATATGTCTATATGCTGCCATAGCAGATTCATGGCACATTAAGCCCCCAAACTATTTTTATTTGTCCGTTTTACCCTGAAAACCCCCATTTACAGACGTCGCGCAACCGCTTTTGTTTCAACCCAGCCATAAAACAAAGGTAATTATATTTATTATTCAAAATGTCTGTCGTTTTTAGCTTTGAATCATTCATTGATGTCTCATATTTCGTTTAAAAAAAGAAAACGACTTAAAAAAATTATTCACTCACATATTTTAAACTTTTAAACAAATTATGTCACAATGAAAAAAATGGCGTCTGTAAAAAAGTCATGGATATCTACCTCATAACTATCGCTTAATTGTATTTTTTTTGTTACTGTCGCATTTTCTCCGATATGTTAGATGATAAATAATTGATCCAAACATTAAAAAGTTGAAAAAAACGTTTAAAAGGGTAAATATATGAAAATGAAAATCTCGACCACCCCTTGATGTCTGCGATTTCTGCATCGCGACCCTTGTTATATCACCATGTTTCACCCATAAAATCCCTCAAAAATCCAGCTGTGGCCATTCACAGCTGTGTCTTGACACTCACTGATACATGCTACATGCAGTTTTTGGATCGAAACAAAGTAGGTACGCGATAATATCTCGTCAAAGTCATGGCGTCTGTAATTCTGTTCTCGCGTGCTCTCACCTCCAGATAGGGTTTTGCTGTTTAAAAAATATATTTTTTTTAAAAATGCCCTCCTGCTCAAAATTTTTTTCTCCCAGAAAATTGAGATTTTAAGCTTTCCAATGATGTATCACACATGCATATCGGACAATTTTGAAAGTTGGCTAAATTGGGGGTCTCAGAGCGGAACTTCAAGTCACCTGAGTGTTTTCCGCCATATATATATATATATATATATATATATATATATATATATATATATATATATATATATATATATATATATATATATATATATATATATATATATATATATATATTAGTCATTATTTATTTATTTTTTTTCAAAATGCATTTTTCCATCCAGAGTGAGGGGGCACACTTTAAATATATTAAAGTGATATAGGCGTCTTTGAGTGAACTTCGAGTAAAATTCAAGTATCTTGAGGCCGGGCTGAGTGTCCTCTTTTTGGAAATCAAAATATGGTCACCCTAATACATATATATATATATATATTATATAGTCACTCATTCACTTTTATGAATTATTAGACTGCATTCTTGGGGACAAGAGCAGCATCCTCCCACTATTTGCGTTTGACAACGCAGCACCTCAGCGCGATCTTCGGGACGCAACGAGGAACGGACCGAGAGTAAATATCATGTGCAGCTAATGCCGCTAAGTAATAAAAACTAGTGATGGGACGAAATGGGCCGAGGTTCCGAGGCTTGTGTCGAGTAATGGGAGGGGCGTTTCCACGAAGCTTGTAGCGAGGCGCGCGTCATTTCGGCAAAACCTGGAAATGATGACGTGGGAAGCCTCCCCGGCCGGCTGAATCTTGTGAGCGCTTCGGAAGTGATCCGACGTTTGGCGCGCATTGCAAAAACAGTACAGACTATGGTAAAAATTGGTTGCAAAACGCAATGGCGATCGCCTGTTATTTCACATTTTGTGGATTTCGGGCTCCTGTACTTGTTCCATCTGTGCGCAACAGCGCAACCAGTGCAAGCTTTTTTCGAGCCTTGTCCTTTGCTTGCGATGGAACCTGCGCAAAAAAAGCGATCATCCCCTGTATGGGAACATTTTGATTTGATTGCTTTCAATAAGGAAAACTACTTTAATATAAATGTGAGTGTGTGTGTGTACCTATCTGAACCAAACATCAACAGAATGAAAAATCCATTAGTGTACTGGGAGGCATAAAGAATACCCACTAGAGCAGGGCGGTAAACCGAAAATTTACCGTCACCGAAATTCTTAACGATGACCGACGTAATTTTGACCATGTCGGTAAATTCGGTAAATTAATAAAACAAGAAAATAGTCTTTTCATCCCGCTTTGATTCTGTGTTGTTCGTCTATGTTCATTCCCCTTTAAGAAAGCAGTGAATGTGCTTACGTAGGGAGTCACGTGATCATCAGGAAGCCAATCAAACAAAAGCCCGGTAAGCTAACGCTAGCAGCTAACGCTACAAGCAAAACGTGATGGAGTGTGGCTTAAGGGAGGTTCACCAAACTTTCAACCGACATTTAGTAGACTCTTGGTGGCATCCAGACGGGCTTTCACCCGCTGTCCTCCTTTGTTCTCACGATTTCCGGAGATGGTGCTTTCAGTGCTTTCTACTGGTAGCCAGGCTAACGCTAGCTAGCGGCTAACGCTACAAATGAACGTTATGGAGTCGGATAGAGGCTCTAACCTGGTCGAAACGGCTGAACTTAATGAGTGGATTGGGCACGGACTGCCTCTAGCAATTACTATGTGGCGTTATTTTGTATCTGTCTGTGTGTGTGATTCCTCTGATAGCTTTTGTGATGGTAAAGAATTCTGCATAAAGTACAATCCAACGGCGAAACTTATAATGACCGAGAAATGGCCCCAGCTATTTTTATTGTGCGTGCATTTATGAAAAAATGCACTGGGGGGGAAAAAAACCCTTAAACCATAAAGTAAACACTTGTATTTAATAATTATATCACAGCAGCCATTAACAATAAGTTGTCTTTTTGAAGTGTACTGTTCAAGCTGCAAGTCATTTGTGTTACAATTACATGTTTGCACAGGCATATTGATTTTGACAATGTACATTGTTCAAGTCATACACGCTGTTATAAATGTTCATACTTGAATTCTTATTGCTTACAATACATTTTTATTAGGGCTGTCAAACGATTAAAAATTTTAATCGAGTTAATTACAGCTTAAAAATTAATTAATCGTAATTAATCGCAATTCAAACCATCGATATAATATGCCATATTTTTCTCTAAATTATTGTTGGAATGGAAAGATAAGACGCAAGATGGATATATATTTTCAACATGCGGTACATAAGGACTGTATTTGTTTATTATAACAATAAATCAGTTCTAAATCAGTTATAGAAATTTTATATTAAAACCCCTCTTAATGTTTTCGTTTTAATAAAATTTGTTAAATTTTCAATCAAAAAATAAACTAGTAGCCCGCCATTGTTGATGGCAATAATTACTTACACTATAAAATCAGTCGCACCCAAACGCCAGCAGAGGGCAGCAAAACTCCGCAAAACACAATTAACAGGTGGGCCTTTCACTCTAGTGACATTTAAATATGTCTGAGCTGGGCAAGTGCGTTAATTGCGTCAAATATTTTAACGTGATTAATTAAAAAAATTAATTAACGCCAGTTAACGCGATAATTTTGACAGCCCTATTTTTTATAAATTTAATGTTTAGACTGCATGTACAATTGTTAAATACAGTATATCAAATTGAATGCTGGTAAATAAATCAACAAGAAATAGTTAATCTGTATTTCATGCATTGATTCAGATTTTCAAATTATATAACAGTCCGCTTGGGCGAATTTATCGTCATTTATCGTTATCGAGATAAATCTGCTCAATTTATCGTGATACATGTTTAAGGCCATATCGCCCAGCCCTAATACCCACCCAAATTTATATAAACTGGCACTCACATTTATCTGCACCCCAGCTTCATCTGTGCCTTGTGAAAGAATATTTTCTAAAGCTGGTGAAATATTGTCCAAAAAAAGAAAACGTTTAAAGCCAGCCACTGTGGAAAAGCTATTATTTCTAAATTAAAATGAATAACAAATTATCCTTACCACTTGTTGTATTTTATTCACATACTAAATTACTAACACAAGCACATTCATATCTTTGTCTTAAGCAAATAGCCATTAAATTCTTAACAATGTTGACCTCTTGGGCCTCTACACCACTTGATGGCGCCATAGAGTAAATGAAGCACCATGAAGCTTTGCTACATGTGCAAACCAATTGGCTGCAAAGCTCCATTGCTTCATGAGGCTTCATTTGGCCATCACTAAAAAAAAAACAATAATACTTGGCTGCGGCCGTCAGCCACTACAAACAGCGTCAAGTTGCTAGTTGCTACAAACATATGCCTATGGTAGATATCACATATATTTAGACTAGATTTGAAATGACAGACTTTCCCACACTAGTAAACAGGCGCCATCTTAAAGTGTATGTCAACACCTGGGGAAATGCTAATATTCCATCATTTATCCATAAACGAATGCCTTTTGGATTCATATCATGTCACTTTGTGTAATTACACACATCGCAACACCAAGAAAATGAGAGAAATTTGGGTCAATTTCAAGCTAAAAAGACCCGCCCCCGAGATCCCGGAAATCTGGCAGATTGTGGGCGTGACATCAAAACAAGGAAACAACCGGCTCGGTGCTTTAGTAGTGAATGGCGGCGATGATGGCGGACAATTACGTTTCTAGTTGCAGCGACGAATCCGACGTAACGAACATTCTTCTAATGGTGACGAGGAGAGTTATGAACCTTTCTTTGGTGTTTTGGGTTATCAATTTGAGCCCAAACGAAAGCCAATGCAGCCTAATGAAAGGATCATTGAGGGGAGCAATCACACTGATGAAACCTCGACAACAGTTCTTGTGGGAAACACCAAATGGTATGTTTTGCATTTCTTTTTGTGAAGCTGATACACCGTGACCGCAAAATAATGTATAGAATAATTATCATTTAATATGCTATCATCGGTTTCGCTCTGCCAACCGACACAAATATGAATGGGATTAGAGCAGGGGTCCCCGGTGTGATTTGGGTCTTTTTTTCACGGACCGGTGTCCCTCTTTTATATTCAGTTGGACTCTCAATGTTATCCAATGGTGCTAAAAAACTATTTACATCACAAACATACATGTGCAACACGGAAATGGCGTAAATTAACGCTTAACGACAAGGCGAAGTCGTTAAGTGAGAGGGCTACGTGCAGTTGTTGTGTGCGCCAAACATGGCAAACGTAAGTTAATATTCCTTTCTTTAAAGAAAGTTTGTAGCGTGCACTTAGGAATCGCTGCATTCGTGGTCCTTTTTAACATTACGTGCATGCCAACTTTGTCAGAACTCCTTTTTAACATTACGTGCATGCCGACTTTGTCAGAACACCGGCAATGTGCGGCAAAAAAATACAGCAAATATAAAATAGCATTTTTTTTTTAGCCCCGTTGTGTTAAGTGCAGGGAAAAAATACAACTCACCCGCTGAATCAGTGGGAGGGCTGAGTTTGTTTCGTTGAGACGAGATGGGAGAGTGAGAGAAGCTAGCATCAAGCTAGTGATGTTGGAAATTGTAGCACAGTTTTCAGCGCGCTCCAAGCGATGTCGGGATATTCCGAAATGACTTTAATCCAGAATTTCGGTAGAGTTGTTGTTTCAAATGTACGTTTAAGTCGCCGTGATTTGCGATCTCTACAAGATGATATTCCTGTTTTACAGACATGCTCGAATCACTTGATTTATTCACATACGGGTCACGAATTCACTCCTTCGCAGTTCGTGGGTCTTTAGTGATTGGGAAGTAGCATAAATTTTGTTTTCTTTGAGGTTGTAGGCACATCTTCTGGCTCGTCAGGTAGTGATGGCAAAATGAAGCCCCATGAAGCAGTGAAGCCCTGCAGGGAAATGCGTCACACACACCTAGGGGCTTCAAGAGGATTGATTACCTCGACTACGCCATCATGTGGACAGAAAAATGTATAACATGCTTGGTGCATGAATCATGCTCTGATTACAAAGAAAATACATATTTTAAGTTTAACATGAATTATTGTGTGTTACTTTGTCTATGTGCATATGAAACAAGTGAAAATGTGAAATGAGGCAAAATGTGCTTACTCATTTTTATTTAGAAACAATATTTTTTCCAAAGTTTTTGGACTCAGGCGGTTTCTTTTTTTGCAGAGAATTTCACCTGCTTTTGAAAAAACTCTTTCACATGGCACTGATGAAGCAGGGGTGCATAGATAGGATACAGCAAGTTTGTATAAAGTTGGAAGTGTATATTTCTGTGATTCCCAGTACTGAAGGGGACTTTCAACTCGGGGGATGTTTGGTGCTCCCAGATACTTTTGCACCTCAACTGTTGCATTTGCCGTGACATTTGTGGTTCTTGCTTGATGGACTGAGGCATCAAAATGATGCCACAGTTTGCTTCCTAGGAAAGAAACAGATATTAGTAATTATTTAATATTAGAACAATTAGGAAATATTAAATACCTCCAACAGACTGGGAAGGTTCTGATGATGACGACGACGGTGATGATAATGATGATGAAGTAGATGAGGCTGTGCGGCTCATGATAGCTGCGCATTCCATCGTGAGCCTTTTTTCTGCCTCTGCTGCTTTACTGGGACTGAAGAAGCCTACTTTTTTAAACCTTGGGTCAAGCAGAGTAGCCAGAAACATAATGCTCATAGACTGGAGTTGGTTCAGCTTCTCTCTTAGTTGTCTTTGCAGAAACTCAACCATGGATGTGCTCTCTGGAGTTTGAAGCTGTCGAATCTCTTCTTCCTCCAGGGAGTGATGCAACATGGACAACAGCGGAATTACCTTTGACCCCGAAACTTTCTTCTCCTCAGACAGCTCAATTGTGGCATAGTTAAATGGCTCCAATACTTTCAAACAGTCAGCAATAATTCTGTACTGTTCAGCAGACAATGGTGTCAGATCAGTGCGTAGACCAGCCAAAGCTGCTCCGACAGGCTCTCTCAAAGTGTAGATACGCTGAAGCATGAGATAAGTGCTGTTCCACCTCGTTTCAACCTCCTGAAGAAGTTTAAGCACCGGAAGGCCCATTTGAACTTGCATCTGAGTTAGTCTCTCCTACATTAAAATCAAGTGACAAATTAATAAATAGCAAAAAATAAAATATGTTACATATGACAAGTAAGGAGCTTACCTTTGCTGTAGTGCTGCTCTTAAAATAACCAACTATCTTCCGACAGTTTGCCCGGATGTGGAACAATTCAGGACATTGGTCAAGAGCTTTTTTCACCAAAAGATTTAGCGTATGTGCCACACAAATAGTGTGACGCATATGAAGCTCTCTGGCACAAGCTCCCATATTTGCTGCTCCATCAGTCACTAGACATGTCACTTTGTCACTGATACCCCACTCTGACATTAGCGAGGTTTTCATAAAAGCCATGTTTGCTGCAGTGTGTGCCTCAGGGAAATGTTGCACCCCCAGTACAACTGATTGGAGGGATGTGGTTTCATCAATGAAATGACATGTCACAGCTAGATAGGCATCAGTATTGATGGACGTCCACATATCTGATGTCAAACTACATGCAGATGCTTTAGCCACAATGGCTTTTGTTTTATCTTTGGTTTCCTTGTACCTTTTTTCCACCATGGCTTTCAAAGTCTAAAAAAAAGTACGATTTATGGAATTGAAAAGTATTGAAATGGTTAATCCTATAATATAGTGCTTCATGTCGTGACATACATACCTGCCGTGTAGGTAGAACGTAGGAAGGAGCTAAAGCTTTCATAAGCTTTTTGAATCCACTGCCGTCCACCAAGGAAAACGGCTGAGAATCCTCAATTACCATATCAACCAACAGCTCAGCCAAGTCAACCTTCTCAGCTATATTAAATTACATGTCAGAGTTATAAAACAAACCAACAAACAAACAAAAATGCACACAGTGTAGTGTGGGACTATGAATATAAATGACCCACCTGAGCCGGGTTCAACCTGGTTGGTCTCCTCGTTCCCATGCAAGACCCTATAGTGCCTTAGCATTGTTGAGGTGTTATTATTATAACTAAGCACCTTGGAACACACCAGACACTTCACCTAAGTATTCGGAAAGGAAAAATGTGAATTTTATGTGTCATCACACTTTCTTTCATTATTGGAATCTGTTAAATAGTAATTAATTGCAGTGCATTACCTTCTGAGGTGAGATCAGCTCAAAGTGCTCCCAAACAGGGGAAAATCTCCTTTTTCCTGCTGGTTCCATCGCAAAAATGAAGCTCGTCGAATCGAATGCCAAATAGCGCAATAAGGGACTCGAAAACACGAAAAGTGAAGGGGAATCCATAGCGTTTCTTGGCCGCTTTTATTTCGAACTCCAATCAAGCCAAGCGAATCAGATCCTGAATCAGTCACGTGGTACAGCCGCTCGCAAATGCTTTACTGAATCAGCCACCTGGTACACCTGCTCGCGAATCATTTCCCCAATCAGTCACGTGGTACACCCGCTCGCAAATGCTTTCCTGAATCAGCCACCTGGTACACCTGCTCGCGAATCATTTCCCGAATCAGTCACGTGGTACACCTGCTTCGCGGGGCAACAAACGTCACCACGTAAGTCGTCAACACGCGCATCGGCTCGCGGTTCATGAACCACTCATCTACATTACTCGGCACACACTTCAGGGATTCGACCCGAGGAGCACATCACTACTGTTGGTGCTTTATTATTGTATTTTGTTATGTTAGCATGCTAATGCTAACAAGTGAATTCTATTGCATTTTCATGTCTTGGTGCTTTGTTATTGTGTATTTCAATATTAGCATGCTAATGCTAACATGCTAATGCTAACATGTGAATAGTATTGCTTTTTTGTAACTTGGTTGGTTGGTTCATGCTGGCCAGGTGGTCCTGCCCTGCCTTGGGACCACTGCAACATACGGATGGCGAGCTAGAACTTGAGCCAGGAGCCTGACGATCCTTTTTCCTTGTCTTCAACACAAGACGGTCTGGTAGGAGGCTCTGCAGCCCGTTTTTCTCTCCCCACGACTCAAGTCAAGCACTTCAAATACCCATTCAACTTGTGATGATTCAAGCAGCACTAATGGACACCCACCTTGTATCTCCATAAAACTGAAGGCATTCGTTCATGCTGTTTGTCACTTACGAACGTCGGGGTGGGGAAAGCAAAGTTTTTTTTCCCTCTCTCTCTCCGTTGATCAACTTTAAATTGTGTACACAGTCAGATTTCGGAAATATGTCTCTGTATCACATTTCTTTAATACACTTTTCATTCAATCAAAAAAATTTGTGATTATTCATTGCCGCTGCCATCCAGTAGCCGAACATGATCTTCCTGATATGCCCACTATTTTGTCACCTCAGTGGTGCTCTTAACAACACGGCTCATACTTGTTACAAAAACATTTCTCCCAACAGTCACCACCTGAGTTCGGGCTACCTGAAAGCCAGGCAATACATGGATGAGGAGGACTACGACAAAATCATCAGCGAATGCACTAAGGAGGTGGACTCGGAGGGCCGCTACATGGCTGAGGCGCTGCTCCTGCGCGCCACTTTTCACGTGTTGACTCGCAACCGAGTGGAGGCTGGTGTCGACTTGGACCGCATCATC
Organism: Corythoichthys intestinalis; assembly: GCF_030265065.1. Taxonomy (NCBI): domain Eukaryota; kingdom Metazoa; phylum Chordata; class Actinopteri; order Syngnathiformes; family Syngnathidae; genus Corythoichthys; species Corythoichthys intestinalis. The sequence continues at coordinate 65,521,535 of NC_080397.1, forward strand.
AATATGCAGGAAGCCAACGTCAAGGTACATGTGCTAATAGCACCGGATCCCATGGAAGGAAGAATGGTTGTAATATCAGGAAACATAAGGATGTTGGCATGTACTGTAGGGTGTGTCAAGAAATAAAAAGTTGAGAAATGAGAGGGGGCCCCATGTTTTCAAGTTGTCTTATGATATACTTGATCATAATCAAAAGCAAAAAAATGGTTTTGACTTTATTTACCTACCCCCTTTTTTGATTGAAAAACAGCATTTTTTGCCCGTTTTTGCATGTTTTGACCATTTCCGCCTAAACCCTGTTTTTTCAGATATGTAATTTTTTATGCAATATTTATCATCTCCATTTAAAACCAGATATTTACTACAGTTGAAAATTGTCCCTTTAAAAATAAAAAAATGGTCCTTTTAAAAATGAAACTTATTTAGTTTCCAATAAAACTTTTACACTTCTAACATGACAAGACATGCCGCCGGCCATCACAGATCATTAAGAGAACACTTTGTACCCGAACATATTTGAATTGAACTGTTGAACCTTTTTATTGATAACTCCTATTGAGATGGGTCCCAAGACCAGGCATGAGGCTGGTACTAGTCTGGCTGATGTGACAGGTCCAGGAGAACCGATGATACAAACTGAGCTTCCTACTCTCCGGGGTGTCCTGAGGCATGGCATCTACCTGCAGGAAAAGAGGCTGTTGAAGGATGGGTTGTATAGGAGGAACTACAGCATCAACCAGCTGGTCAAGGATGTCAGGGTGGAGTTGGTGGGCTGTTGGCAGAGGGCAAATGCTCAATTCAGTCCTCCGGTCACCATAACAGACAAGTCCATAGAACGGAAAATCCAGGATGCCTGGACTGCTCTGGAAAACTTCGCCTGGAACAGGGGGGACATGAAGAGGGAGGAGGATAGGAAGAACTTCCTGGACAAATTGGCTTCCTATTCAACATTGCCTCCTGCTGTCATGAAATCCTCCCCTGCTCAGAGTCCGGGTGTGAGGGATGTCAGGAGGGGGCACACCTGAAGGACTGTAACTGTAGGAGGGAGAAAAGGATTCCGAAGCTGGAACTGGCCTCATGATGTCTATGAAGACCAGCCGGCCTCCTGGCCAGAGGGCTTCCATGATGATGGCAGGGCTTGATGTAAAGGAGACTAAGAGGCAACAGAAAGCTGCTGAACGGAAAGAAAAGGGTGACAAGATAAAGAAGGCTACTGCAGAGAAGGAAAAGGAACATCAGAAGGAGTGAGATGACAGGAGGGATGCTGAAGCAGAGCTCTTGCTACAGGAACAGACAAGTAAAGCAACAGCTGAGACAATGGCTGAGGAGATTGTGAAGAAGAGAAACACCCTCAAGATTCCAAATACCGCTCTAGCCACCATCAGGACTGAGGCGACGAACAGACAAGCTGCTGCCATCACCTCGGGATTCATCCAGGACCTGATTGCAGCTGAAATACTGCCAGTTGGAAGTGAGCACCTGGCTGTTGATCCGAAGAAGATTCACCGTGCTAGAGAGGAGGTGATGTTGTTTTTTGTATGCATTTGATTTTGTTGAAACATTTAATAAATCATTTTGAAAACAAAAAAAATATTTCATAGCTTCTAAAGTTAACAAAAAAGCTGTTCTCGGCTTCCTTTGTCTTTGCCTGACCGTGGTATTGTATTGTATTGTATTATGGTGTGGATTTCCATAACAAACTCAAGGTAGGGATAGTAAGCCTGAATGAGGTCCTGGGATGTAGACAAGCAGTCACATATATGAAAATGTTATTTTGGCAGATATGGTGGAAATACCCCCAAAAAGACCAAAGGCTGTCAATTTTGCATGCCAGAAAAAAAACGTTTTTTTCAGAAACTACATGAGTTTTATTTTTTATAACAGTCATTGTTGTGAATATTTGGTTTTGAATGGTATTGATGAAAATTACCAGAAAAAAATTACCAATATGGAAAAACTGATTTGGACGGAAATTGTCAAAATATACCCCAAAAAAGCATTTTTCAATCAAAAAAGGGGGTAGGTAACTAAAGTCAAAACCATTTTTTTGTTTTTGATTTTTATTAAGTATATCATAAGACAACTTGAAAACATAGGGCCCCCTCTCATTTCTCCACTTATTTTTTTCTTGACACACCCTAATGTACAGGGTTGGGAGTGAGCTGGGTTGCCGTCAGCTTTCACTATCGATGCCCTGATTACCGTAAATTCGGCACTACAGAGCGCACCTAGAGCTTCACGATCCAAAATTTGAGAAAAAAAAATTGCACTACGGTAAGTTATAAGCCGCAGGTGTCCGTGTTTTAATATGAGGTTTTCTGTGTAGAAATACTGTTCACTGAAAGATTTCAATGACCAAAAATCTCTTAATCAAATTAAATCATGTCAAGTGGCATCCTTCTCCTTAATATGCTATGTTCTTGTCATTCATATACAGCCAATTGGTGTCACAAGTCGTACTGTTTTTGTCCATACTGTTTTTTTTGTTTTTTTTTATAGCCAGCCTGAAACCACGCAAGGCAAATTTATTTATATAGCACAATTCAACACAAGGCAATTCAATGTGCTTTACATCACATGAAGATAATAAAAATCACATTTACAGTGCCTGTGACACAAAAAAGCATGTTTATTTCATAATACACGCGGTTATTTTATGCTCCTGAATAGGGATGTCCCGATCCAGATTTTTGCACCTCCGATCCGATACCGATATTGTTTTGCACTTCCGATCCCATACTGATACTGGCCGATACCAATACCGGCCAATCTGAGCACATATTAAAGTTATTTAGCCTCCTTAAGTAGTTGTCAGACTCATGTTGAAAACGGTTTTAGTACTCTTGATAACAACTACCCAGCTGAATTAGGCGAGTTTGAATAACACACAATGGTTGGTAACAAGAAGCTGACCTTTTTATTCAGTGATAAACACAAAACATTATAAATAACAAACAGAAATGGCATATTCAGTCAGTAAAACGTGCAAATAATATTGTAAACTGTCTTAAAAAAGCAAAACACAGAAACAACCTCAGTGGAAAATAAACTGTTAATTCAGCATCAGTTCTCTGCTCTTGAACAACTGTACCAAGGCTTTTAAAAAATCAGTGCAAATAATACCATTTTAAACCAAAAATGGCTTCTACTCTCCAATCTTCTCCACACTTTGTTGCTCCATCTCCATCTATTCTTCACAGTCCCTTCAGCTGTTTGCCCTGGATGCAGTCCCAGCATGATGGGGAGATTTTTTTTTTGACAAAGACAAGCATTTCAAGATGCTCAGGTGACAGCTGACATTTTTACCGGTTAACTTTAAATTTGCATTGCAGTCATAATGTAGGAGATGCCACGGAGGTAAATTGGGAGACGGTAATGCCTGTGTGCTGAAGGTGTGCCGTAAAATGCGGACCGGATTTTAGGGAAACCAAAGCAAAAAACTGGAATGGATTATGTAAATCAGTGCGCTGGGAAACCCAGACTGGAATTCACAAAAAAAATGGATCATGGGTCTATGGGAATATTTCCGTGTCGGCCGACCCAATACCGATGCGCATTTTTTTGCGCATATCGGCAGTCCATTCGAGCCAAATAACGGATCGAGACAACCCTAGTCCTGAATGAAATGGACCGCTTGGATGTGTGTGGAAGCGATCGCTATATTTATTTAGTTTTTTGAATCCCGCGCCACGAAAATGAGTGACTTCCGGCAACAGTCTCAAGTTGAGAAAGAGGGCGCTGTGACGTGTACGGTAGAAGACGTCCTCTTCACTATACAATGTATTGTTGTGTATGAGGACGAAGGATTCAGCTGATTTTGCTTATTAATACGTTTATTTTTTGCATCACGTCAGCCAAACGGCTGCAGAAAAATCATTCTGTATGAGGGAGAAACGTGTGCGCCTTTCTGGGGTTTCAAAAGGTTCCCATTCATCGGTGGATATTGGCCAAAACAAGCCCTACTACTGTTGGACCATGGGACTTACGAGGAAGTGAGTAAAGATCGTTTTCTGTATTATGTCAAATACTGGGATCATTTTAATATGTAGGTGGCTTGCATTTTATCGGTTAGGCTATAGGCTACTCGGATTACTGCCCTCTTTATGTGCCCGGTGTTCTGTCAAATTTTCTGACCGATCAGAAATTGCAACTTTGTGTTAAAAATAGCCGCGAATACAGCGATTACAAAGTAAACACTACAAACTTTCTTTAAATAAAGGACTACTTATGTTTGATCATTGCTAGGCATGTAAAAAGCTCTCCTCATGCACATTAGCTGCTCGTTAGCTGCACAACAACTGCAGCCGCCCTCCTCCGGGGAACGAGCTTTAAATTGCTCTCCGCCGGGCGGTTGGCCGATCAGCGTTGACAATCGACATGCCAGTCGTCATGTCAAATGTTCCGGGCTAGTTATGTGTGATTTTCCACTTTGAAGACTTTGAAACATCACTCGGTTCGGGTTAGCATGCCGGCTAGCTGTCACGCCTGCCATTGTTTACATTCTCCGAAGCCGGGGAAGGGAAATGACAGAAGCACGATTTAGGTGTCATAAAATATCGTTCGGGAGGTGCGACAGTAAAGGTGAAGTCGACAGTTTTGACCATTATGGAATAATTTTGCCGTGTCGTCCTGAATAAGTGCATTTTTATTATTTCATATTCCATTTAGCACAAGACTGTTATTTGTCATGACCATGCCATTTATTTAGCAATTGGGGAAAAATACTTGGATAAAAAGAATATTCTGTAAAAATATTGAAGTAAAGAGACAGAAACAATGACATTTTGCAGCTCTCTTCGTCGCGTTTTCCTCGTTGTGAATAATTCCCCCTCAACGGGCTGACTGGTCCTTCTCAAGCCATTTATTTAGCTATTGGCTTCAGCTCAGCCTTCATTCTGAAAGCTGAGCTGAAGCTGTGCAGTCGCATACAAGCCAGCTCCGTGAAGGACACGCTTCTATCTTCAGTGATAAGCACAGGCCTGGAAATACAGCCTGGAATACAGCTTGGCTATGGGTACCAGAAAGGCTCAGGCTCCGAAACAAGAGGATTTTGAAGAACTTAGAGCCTCCATCCTGAAAATGGAGGCCGCCCTGACCGCCTTGACCAATCCTATTGCCCTCATTGCCTGGTGGCCATGACGCCTGTCTCTACCGGGGTCACGCTCATCATCTCACCCAGTTCTATTTGTCACCAGTGGGTAGAGGAGATCAATCGCCACGTCAGGTCTGCCTCACTGCGAGTGCTGGTGTACCAGGGCGTGAAGAAGCACGGCTTCATCCAGCCACGCGTGCTGGCTGAGCAGGACGTAGTCATCACCACGTACGATTCCATGGAAATTAATGACTTTTTGAACAATAGGCGCTAGACTGTCATTGGACTGATCTTGAGCTGTTGCTTGTGCGACCTTGGCGGAAGGGGGACGGGTCCCGATAAGCTTTGGCTTTTTCCGTTCCCTTTGTCATGTCTCTACGTTGATTTTAATTTTTTAATGTTGATGATGATGATGATGATGACAAATGACAATAAAAAAAATAAATAATTGGATAAAAAGAATATCCTGTAAAAATATTGAAGTAGAGTGACTGAAACAATGACATTTTGCGGCTGTCTTCGTCGCGTTTTCCTCGTTCTGAATAATTGCCCCTCAATGGGCTTAATAGTAAAACCCATGAGCACTTTCTCCCGCTGACGTCATCCACCTGTTGTGGACGTTAGAGCCCTATAATGGTAGGCGTGGCTAACCGGCAGATTAAAAGACTAATTTCTCGTCATCTGCGCTTTGCCAAATTGTTGTATATAGTCGAATCGTCTCAAAATACGATTCAAATTAACATAATAATCCTATTTAAGACTTTTTCTCGTGTCGTATGCACTTTAAATCAATAGAACGTAAAAACAACGACAATCAAAATAGGAAATGAAATTATACATAAAAATCGCATTTAATCACGAATAGAATAAAAATAAAACAAAAACTACTACTATTTGTCGGACTACGAGTCACACCTGTGTATAAGTCGCACCAGCCATAAAATGCCCAATGAAGAGGAAAAAAATTATATAATTCGCACCGGAGTACAAGTCGCATTTTTGTAGGAAATTTACTCGATAAAATCCAACACAAAGAATAGATATGTCATCTTGAAAGGCAATTTAGTATAAAAATACAATAGAGAACAACATGCTGAATAAATGTACAGTGTACAGTGCATAAACAACGAAATGCGAATATACTGTCCTCACCAGGACGCTACGGCTCGGTCCTGGCTATACAGCGAACTCCCAAGTGACGATGCTGGACGTCCGTATAATTTGCTGAATCAATGTGGTGCTCGATACCAAACAGGTTCGCGTCAACGTAAATAAATGATAATTAGGTGCTCTTACAGCAACCGTTAGCATGCGTTCGCTAGCACTAGCACATCGTTCAAACAACCACACCACTGGCTCTAAGTGTGCGGGTGGAAAACACAACAACAACAACAGAAAAGATGATACACACAGGCGTTGCCTCTGTAGAGATATTTTAAAAGCATAAACAGCAGTGTTTCTCTCTCGCTAACTCGCCCACTCACTCAAAGCTACGTAGCTGTCCGTCTTCTTCTGGCGTGTGAGCGCGCTTCTTCACGTGAACAAGTGCGAGTGCGCCCCCATGTGGGCGTGAAAGTGCCACAAACTAAAAGCATGCATTTCAATATAAAATTGTCAATAATAAAATTGAACATACATTGCCAAAGGCAGACCGCGAACACGGCCATAGCTATTAAGAGTTATTCAGATAACTATAGCATAAAAAACTTACATGTGACATGTGAAATGATACCATAATGTGTTAATAATTTCACACATAAGTTGCTTCTGAGTACAAGTTGCACCCCCAGCCAAAATATGAAAAAAAACAAAAAAAAAAACTTATAGTCCGAAGAATACGGTACTAATAATTTAAATCAGTAATGGAGATAAGCACAAGAGGAATAGAAAGCAAGTAGATGGAAATATGTAGACAGTTATGGATATGCAGTGCTAAACAAAGCATTTTTAGCCCTGATTTAAAGGAGCTAACAGTTTGAGCATACTTCAGACCTTCAGGTAACTTTTTCCAGAGGTAAGAAGCATAATAACTAAATGCTTTCTCACTCTGCTTGGTTCTTGTTCTTGGAACATGCAGGAGACCGGTTCCAGACGACCTTAGAGTGTAACGATTTCAAAACCGGTGTAATGTGGTCCATTTTCCTTGTATTTGTGAGCATTCTATACTAGCTGTAGCTTCCTGACTGATTTTTCAAATTTTTTTTATCAAGACCAATAAATATACCGTTGCAATAGTCCAATCTGCTACAAAAGCACTTTTAAAAAAAACAACAACAACAAAAAAACCGGTTGCTACAAATATGAAGAAGACAAACTTTACCTTAACTCCTTTGATTATAGCCATCAGTTGTCCGAAAGTGCGTATGACACCAAAAATCATGTTTATTTCATACTTCACGTGGTGTTTTATGATTATGAATGAAATGGACTGCTAGGATGTGTGTGAAAGCGATCGAATATGTTCAATTTTTGAATCCCGCGCCATGAAAATGAGTTACTTCCGGCTCCAGTCTCGGGTTTAGGACGAATGCGAATGTGACGTCACTCGGGTCAGCATCTCACAATACAGCATTGCTTTACAGCATGCAGATGGACTGTGGATTCAGCTGATTTTGCAGTTTTTTTTATTTTTCGCATCACGCCAGCCAAATGGCTGCAGGCTTTTGTAACTGCACCAGGGAGAGGTGTGTGAGCCTTTTTGGGTTTCAGAAAGTTCCCATACACCCCGAGATCAGCCAAAACAAATGTGCTACAACTGTGGGACCATTGGACTTACGAAGAAGTGAGTAAACATCGTGTTTTGTATTATGTCAAATACTGGGATCATGGCACACGTTTTAATACGGAGGTGGCTTGCATTTTGTGGCTGACATGCTCCTTGTCAACCGAGAATGGCACTCGGCCGACGACTGGTGGCTTGTCGCACCTCCCCCCGCCGGGAGAGCGCTACACTCGGCTTATTGCCCTCTTCGTGCGCCCGGTGTTTTGTCAAAATTTCCACCCGATCAGAAACTTTGTATGAATACAGCGATTACAAAGTAAACACTACAAACTTTCTTTAAATAAACTAATTACTTACGTTTGATCATGGATGGACATGTAGAAAGTTCTCCTCACACACATCCTGCCATGTTAGCTGCACAACAACTGCTCTCTCACTGTTTACGTCTTCACTGTGTAGTTAAGCATTATTTTACGCCATATTCGTGTTGACGATATTGCAGCGACGCGCTCCTCCGACATCGGCCGGTTTGTCCGGCAGAAATTGTCCAGCTGCTTCCCCGGCAAACATGCTCTCCTGCCCGCAGCAGGGGACAAGCTGTAACTTGCTCGCTGCCGGGCAGGTTGCCGATCGGCGAAGACAATCGACAACCCCGCCGCCGTGTGATATGATGCCGGGTAGTTTTGAGTGATTTTTTTTGCTTCGAAAGCCGAGAATAGACTTTGAAACATCACTCGGTTCGTGTTAGCATGTCGGCTAGCTGTCACGCCTCCTGGTTTGTATACGCTGTCCTAAGTCGGGGCAGGGAAATGACAAAAGCCGGACTACTTCCGGTGGCATAAAATATCGTTCGGGAGGTGCAACAGTAAAGGTGAAGTCGACAGTTTTGACCATGAATAATTTTGCCATGTCGTACTGAATAAATGCATTTTTAATATTTCATATTCCGTTTAGCACAAGACTGTTATTTGTCATGACCATACCATTTATTTAGCCATTGGGGAAAAAATACTTGGATAAAAAGAATATCCTGTATAAATATTGAAGTAGAGAGACAGAAACAATGACGTTTCGCGACTCTCTTCGTCGCATTTTCCTCTTACTGAATAATTCCTCCTCTATGGGCTGAATTCTAAATCAGATGAAACCATGACCCCGCCGACGTCATTCTCTTGTTGTGGAAGCTAGAGCCCTTTAATGGTAGGCGTGGCTAAACGGCGGATTAAAAGACTTAATTCCTCGTCATTTGCGCTTTGCCAAATTGTTGTATATAGTCGAATCGTCTCAAAATGATTCTAATTCACATAATAATGCTCTTTAAAATTACTCCTGTTGTAGGCACTTTAAAATCTCCATACTAACTCGGAGTTAAAGGCTGTAAGTGCTAGCGCTACCATGGCAGCTTCGTTGTAACATAATGTGGATGTCCTTTCTTTTTAAATCTCTCAAACTACTCATGGCTAGCTTTAACTTGTTCTTCTGTCGTGGTAGAAATCATTAGTCTTCTTTAGCAATAAAATCCCGATAGTGCCTCACGAACACAGCAAGCAACTCGCTAGCATAGCAACTTCGTCAAAGCAAATTGTGGCTGTTTATTCATAACAAAAAAATGCTTAGCCTCAAATTTTTCTTCTGTATTATCATAAAACATCTTGTCAGCCTTTACTGGTGATTAGCTCGCCTTCTCACAAATGATGCCGTGGGAATGCTAGCACTATGACGCTTTGGCAATCCACGATAAACGCGGACTGCTACACTTTATTCAAGAGTGTTGTTATATAGTAGCACACTTCTCCTAGTAGGCAGAGACACTAAATCTACCCAAAGCCAGAGGCGTAGCGTCCCATTAGGCATACGCAGGCAATTGCCTAGGGCCCCCAGTCAGGAGAGGCCCCCAGAGGATCAACAGATTTGGCACACAAAGATTTAGCACACTCAGCTTCACCACACTGTCGTAGCGACAAGTATTGGGAGTGATTCAATGCTATGGAATCATTTGGCAGATAACTCACAATTCTCTTATCAGTTCCAATGAGCATACATGTTTAACCCTTTAACACCTAAGCCTATTTTGGCCAAATTTGCATGCATTTGATGTTTCCTTTATATTTCAAAGAAACAATTGTTTACAATGGCCAAATTGGGTCCCTTTTTTCAGGACACCTTGTCTAAACTGTTGTTTTGTTCACTGACCAATTATAATCCACATTTTGGACCCAAAAAGACAAAAAAAAATCCCCAAATCTTTTTTCAACATTTGTAATGTTGACGTCCCATTGACAACCAAACGTGCTCGACCAAACGTTTTGAAGTTTGATAATATTTATTCAACTTGTTAGGATAAACATTCAATAGAAAAAAATAAGATTGAATTGTTTTGTGTTTGACAATTCAACACAAACAGCAGGTATGGTCATAGGCGTTTTTGGCCTTTACACATACTATGGTCAAAACAGGTTATGTATTGTGCAAAATAGTGAGAAAAAAATGTATATATATCATTTAACACAAAAAGGGTTTGGAAGATATCTCTTTGTGATGTTAGGTGTTGTACCCATCACCTTATCAAAAGTATATACGTACATGCAATCAAGCTTCTCGAACACACATCTACATAAAAATTGAAGATTATAGTGAAGAAAAAAAAAATATAACATTGAAAAAAGGTTTTTCAAAAATATTGACAAGTAGTTCAATGCAAATTTTTCAGGCATGCCACCCAATAAAGTTTTTTTTTTTTTTTTTTTTGCGCACTCAAAGCTTCTTGAACAGGTCACGGAGCTGCGTCACACACCTCACACAGCCTACTCTTTCGCCGTTTGCGCACTGCTGTCACTTCTACTCACCGAGACGCCGACTCATCCAAAGAAAACAATGACAAATACGGCTCATCTTCTTCCTTGAGTTAATGAAATAATGCATTAGCTCGTGCTAAATGTAGTTTTAGATTCATTCTGCACGTTTCAAAGTCGCTCGCAACCCGCCGTTGCTTGCTTCGCATGCCTCCCTTTCAATAGTTGGCGCCTCGCTCGAAAATTTATTAAAAACGATCACATTCGGTTCGTCCTTCTTGACATCACGACTCTTGGGATAAGTAGTCTTTTGTGCTGCTTTCGGTTTTGAAAAAGGACAAGAAATGTTGGAGATGGATACATGGTCCATGCAGCGTTTTAATGCATATTTATGAGTACAATAAAAGTATAAAACTCAAATGACATTATCTCCCGTTTTTCTTGGCCGATTGACTTCAAATAAAAACTGGTTTGGACATCAACTTCCGCACTTTCAAACGAGACCAACCAGCGGCACGTGAGTAATGTATTTACAGCGTAACAAAGCTTCACGGACGATATGCGTCGCTGCCGACACGTTCAGTGTTCAAGGGTTAAGGAAGCCCAAATAGTTTAGCACTGCATGTACATGCAAGGAGTGATTCATTAAAAACAAAGAAAAGTCCTTGCGTTGGTATTTTATGTTGGTTTTCAAAGGTCACCTCATTATTCATGTGACTACTTAAAGAAATGGTGATTTTTCCGAGAAAGTCTATTAATGGGTCTATCGTATTCCTCGTTGAATACTAAATAAGAAAAAGATAACATATATGCATCTAAAATTATCCTAAACGATTTTATTAGCAATTTTAATGCTCCTTTTAGCAAGGTTCCATGGGTATGCGGTATGCCACTGCGTACGTTCCCATAGCAACTAGTCCTGTTATTGTCCTACGTCACAAGCGCTGCATATTCTGGGAACGAGAATAGGCGTAAGGTAGAGGTTAGAGTTTGTGCCCGAACCCGAAATGTCGGGTCGGGTCGGGCCCACATTTTAAGCATTCACGTTCGGGTCATGTCGGGTCGGGCCGCCATGCAGGACTAATAAATTATTTAAAAAAAAAAAAAAAAAAGTTTAGAGAGCAGGCTCTCTGTATTGCTCTTTTGCTTGTGCGTGTGCACGAACGCCGTGGCGCCGGCCGCTCCCGCTATACCGTTTGCGCACGGCCGAGGCGCCGGCCGCTCCCGCTATACCGTTTGCGCACGGCCGAGGCGCCGGCCGCTCCCGCTACACCGTTTGCGCACGGCCGAGGCGCCGCCCTCATTTTCAATCCTCAGTTTCCTCACCTACTGCAGCCAAACGAAAAAGGAGTTCTTTTTTCGCTGAGTGGGAAAACACTGATGATGACGATGATCCTGCTCGAGATGAGGTGAACATGTACATTAGTCAAAGGCATGCTATGGCTGATGATAGAGATTTGCTTGGCTGGTGGAGAACAAACTCAAGTATATACCCAAAACTTTCCAAGTTGGCAAGAAAAGTTCTGTGCATTCCTGCAAGCAGCAGCAGCGAGAGGGTTTTCAGCGCTGCAGGCCGCACAATAGAACAGCGGAGAACGTCACTGAAACCTGCCACAGTGGACGCAATTTTATTTCTCCACGACGACGACCAAAAAATATAACCAGTGTAAGTTTAAGCCATAATATCCTGCTGTTCAAATCGCCATTTTTTGTCAGAGCCGGTCTAATTATTTCCCTTATTTCACAGTAATAAAGAGCAAGACATGAGGCGGGGGCCGCAAGTTGCCGACTGCAGTCAAGGCCAGCCCGCAGTTTAAAGCTTTTATTTCATTTTTACTTTTTATTTTGGTATTGTAGTCGTTACAATAAAGAATGTTATTTCAAAGCATTTGTAGTTTTATTTATTTTTTTGCTGCTGTTCCCTCTCCTTGTCAGAGAGGCACGTCCATGTGAGAACAATATCCTACACACTCAGAAATATGTTTAACAAACTTTCCCAGCGTTATTTCGTTGTGTGAATGCTTTGATAATTCTCAAAAAAATATGTAGATTATTTAAGCATTAAGAAAACTTGCGTTTTTTTCTGCCAACTCGAAGAAATGAAAATAAATTGCTGCTGCTGCGCTTTTTCCGCGTCACTCCAAAAAAAAAAAAAAAAACCTTTCCCAGCGTTATTTCGTTGTGTGAATGCTTTGATAATTCTCAAAAAAATATGTAGATTATTTAAGCATTAAGAAAACTTGCGTTTTTTTCTGCCAACTCGAAGAAATGAAAATAAATTGCTGCTGCTGCGCCTTTTCTGCGTCACTCCAAAAAAAAAAAAAAAAACTTTCCCAGCGTTATTTCGTTGTGTGAATGCTTTGATAATTCTCAAAAAAAATATGTAGATTATATAAACATTAAGAAAACTTGCGTTTTTTTCTGCCAACTCGAAGAAATGAAAATAAATTGCTGCTGCTGCACTTTTCCCGCGTCACTCCAAAAAAAAAAAAAAAAAAAAATCGGGTTTTTCGGGCTCGGGCCTGCAAATCTAGTTAAGTGATCGAGCTCGGGCCGGGTCGGGCCTCAATACCAGCGGGCCGTGTCGGGTCGGGCTGGATTTTTTAGGCCCGAACTAGGCTCTAGCGTAAGGTGCGCATTACGAGCAGAGGACGGCCACCCCACCTGGTAGAGGATTAATCTGTGCATCCATGAACGAATGTAAGTATTTCCTCTTCATGCCATAAAGTTCTTATGATAAGTTAGAGCCGTTATCAGCGCAACCGTTTTGTGTTTTTCCTGTTATGTCGGCTGGTTGATCCCACTCATTCTCGCTGCGTCGAGGAGAGCGTTCTTTATGTTATACTCGCATTGCACATTTGCTTTAAGAGGGAAGGTGTTAGTTTAGCATCTTAAAATGATGTTGTACATCCATATGAGTGTAAAGTGCTTAGTTTTCGCCACTGTTATGGCCAAGATGACCGCACGCAGCGCGCACTCAACCACTACCACCTTCGTGTTCATTTTACTGCGCAAATATGTACGTATGTGTGTCATGTGACTCAGAGTGAGAGTGGGCGGCGATCGGGCCTTTTTTTAATTGGCAAAATCAAGAGAAGTTATCCGTCTGGGAATCGAAAAAAAGAAAGAAAAACTTTATATATACATTTTCATCTGGGAATTTTTTCAGAAAGTGTCAGTCTCCCTCAGGGCAGCTGTGGTTACAATAGAAAGCTTACATCCACTGAGTGTGGAGTGAATGAATAATGCAATTGGGGGGGGCACTTTGAGTGTCCTAAAAAGCGCTCTATGAGAGCGAGGCGTTATTAGACTTTTATTAAATATGCTATTGCTCCAGATCGATCGGGTCCGATCACGTCATTTTCAAAGTATCGGAATCGGCAAAAAAATATCGGCCATGCCTTTTTTTAATATATATATATATATATTTTAATTAGATTGTTTTCTAATTGTATTTAAAGTTACAGACATTATATGCTACACTCATACAGAGTCTTTAGATTAGGCTTAACGTAGGGTTATCATAAATATCCTGATGGCGGTGGTAAGTAATGAATTGATAAATGTGTCATGTTTCAATATTTGAAAGCTATGAATATTTGAGTTGCATGCCCCTTTCACTCATTGTCATACTCAATCTGTTGTGACGCCGTTTTACCAACAGAGAGAGCCAAAGGCAGTGCTAAATGAGTAGAGTGAATTTTGGCATCCTTTCATACCGTCCTTCATTTGACTATAACCTTACATAACCTCTCCCTCTAAGTAGAATTGTCATGGGAAGCAATGTGGTAATAGATTTTGTCTAAACACCTAAATTTTTTTCTCAAAGCAGAGATGATATATGCATTGTCAGCACCACTCACAGTCATGGTTTTACTTCCCATCATGGTTCCACTTTCCCATCATGCCTTGGGGCATGCTGCAGTATAATTTACTGAAAGCTCAACAAATACACTAGATGTCAGTATTCAGTCACAATACACAAAGTCCCAAGTCTTTCTATCCGTGGAGCCCTCTCACAGAAAGAATGATAATAATGTAAATGCCATCTTGAGGATTTATTGCCATAATAAACAAATACAGTACTTATGTACTGTATGTTGAATGTATATATTCGTCCGAGTTTTATTCATTTTTTTCTTAACGCATTGCCAAAATGTATATGATCGGGAAAAATTATCGGGAATGATTGGAATTGAATCGGGAGCCAAAAAAAGCAATCGGATCGGGAAATATCGGGATCGGCAGATACCCAAACTAAAACGATCGGATCGGGAATTATCGGGATCGGCAGATACCCAAACTAAAACGATCGGGATCGGATCGGGAGCAAAAAAACATGATCGGAACAACCCTAGCTCCAAGTCCAACTGTCCCCCTTACTTGCACATGCTCAAAGGGCCCCATGTTGCCTGGGGCCCCCGGGGACCCTTGCTACGCCTCTGCCCAAAGCCCCAACATCTAAGCATGGTGGCCTGCCAGCCTTATAAAGCACTGGGTCAAATCCTATTTAAAATGCTTCCTCATACACCTGCTGATTAATTTTCTTGTCCATGGTTGTCCGCAGCTGCGTGCCAACGCTCTCATCAAGCGTGGGATCCTGTACAAACAGGATGTCCGACACTTGGCTGCCAAAAAGCACTTCAACATCGCAGCAGAGATCGACGCATGCAATCCCGATGTGTACCATCACATGGGGCAGGTAGGAGTTACCATAGGGTGTCCATATTTTGATTTCCAAAAAAGAGGACACTCGGCCCGGCCTTGAAATACTTGAATTTTACTCGAAGATCACTCAAACATGCCTATATCACTTTATTGTATTTAAAGTGTGCCATAAAAAATATATGGCAGAAAACACAGACAAGGCTGAAAAAAAGCAGTTTCTGCCCTTGCACTCCTCTTTAAAAGAAACTGCTGTATTTTAAGCCAAAACAACTGTTGTTTGATAGAGCAATATGTCTATATGCTGCCATAGCAGATTCATGGCGCAAACTATTTTTAAATTTGCCCGTTTTACCCTGGAAACCCCCGTTTAGACGTCGCGCAACCGTTTTTGTTTCAACCCAGCCATGACAACAAGGAAAGTATATTATTCAAAATGTCTGTCATTTTTAGCTTTGAATCATTCATTCATGTCTAATATTTTATTTACTCGCATATTTTAAACCTTTAAAGAAATTACATCACAGTGAAAAAAATGACGTCTGTATAAAAGTCACGGATATCGACATCATAAGTTTTGCTAAATTGTATTTTTTGTTTTTGTTTCGCATTTTCCCCGATATGTTAGATGATAAATAATCGATACAAATAAAGAACAATTGAGGGAAAAAAAAAGGTTTAAAAGGGTAAATATATGAAAATGAAAATCTCGATGTCTGCGATTTCTGCATCAAGACCCTTGTTATATTACCGTGTTTCACCCATAAGATCCAGCTGTGGCCATTCACAGCTGCGTCTTGACACTTAGTGATGTATGCGACATGGAGTTTTTGGATCGAAACAAGGTAAGTACACGATTATATCGCATTAAAGTCATAGGGTCTGTAATTCTGCTCTGGCGTGCTCTCACGTCCAGATAGGGTTTTGCTGTTTTAAAAAAACAAAAAGCCCTCCTGTCCAAAGTTTTTCTTCCTTTCCAATGATGTATCACACATGCATATCGGACAATTTTGAAATTTGGCCAAATTGGGGGTCTTAGAGCGAAACTTCAAGTCACCTGAGTCTTTTCCGCCTTAGTATATACAGTTGTGGTCAAAGGTTGACACACACTTGTGAAGAACATAATGTCATGGCTCTCTTGAGTTTCCAGTTATTTCTACAACTCTGATTTTTCTCCGATAGAGTGATTGGAACAGATACTACTTCTCACAAAAAACATTCATGAAGTTTGGTTCTTTTATGACTTTATTGTGGGTTAACAGAAAAAGTGATCAAATCTGCTGGGTCAAAAATATACATACATGGATGTGAAAAAGAGAATCATTGACTTGAACAAGTCAGGAAAGTCACTTGGAGCCATTGCAAAGCAGCTGCAGGTCCCAAGAGCAACAGTGCAAACAATTGTTTGTAAGTATAAAGTGCATGGCACTGTTTTGTCACTCCCACGATCAGAAAGAAAACGCGAGCTATCACCTGCTGCTGAGAGAAAATTGGTCAGGAGGGTGAAGATTCAACCGAGAATCACCAAAAAGCAGATCTGCCAAGAATTAGAAGCTGCTGGAACACAGGTGTCAATGTCCACAGTCAAGCGTGTTTTGCATCTCCATGGACTGAGAGGCTGCCGTGCAAGAAGGAAGCCCTTGCTCTAAAAGCCGCACCTTAAGGCTCGACTGAAGTTTGCTGCTGATCACATGGACAAAGATAAGACCTTCTGGAGGAAAGTTCTGTGGTCAGAAGAAACAAAAATCGAGCTGTTTGGCCACAATGCCCAGCAATATGTTTGGAGGAGAAAAGGTGAGGCCTTTAACCCCAAGTACACCATGCCTACCGTCAAGCACGGTGGTGGTAGTATTATGCTGTGGGGCTGTTTTGCTGCCAATGGAACTGGTGCTTTACAGAGAGTAAATGGGCTAATGAAGAAGGAGGATTACTTTCAAATTCTTCAAGATAACCTAACGTCATCAGCCCGAAGATTGGGTCTTGGGCGCAGTTGGGTGTTCCAACAGGACAATGACCCCAAACACACATCAAAAGTGGTAATGGAATGGCTAAATCAGGCTAGAATGAAGGTTTTCGAATGGCCTTCCCAAAATCCCATTGAGAACTTGTGGACAATGCTGAAGAAACAAGTCCATGTCAGAAAGCCATCAAATTTAACTGAACTGCACCAATTCTGTCAAGAGGAGTGGTCAAAGATTCAACCAGAAGCTTGTGGATGGCTACCAAAAGCGCCTAATTGAAGTGAAAATGGCCAACGGACATGTTACCAAATATTAGCGCTGCTGTATGTATATTTTTGACCCAGCAGATTTGATCACTTTTTTCTGTTCACCCATAATAAAGTCATAAAAGAACCAAACGTTCCAAAGAACCAAAGAGCCATGACATTATGTTCTTCACAAGTGTATGTAAACTTTTGACCACAACTGTATTGCCACATAGTATATATTATATACAGTGGGGCAAATAAGTATTTAGTCAACCACTAATTGTGCAAGTTCTCCTATTTGAAAAGATTAGAGAGGCCTGTAATTGTCAACATGGGTAAACCTCAACCATGAGAGACAGAATGTGGGGGGAAAAAAAACAATGTCACATTGTTGGATTTTTAAAGAATTTATTTCCTAATTGGAGTGGAAAATAAGTATTCGGTCACCTACAAACAAGCAAGATTTCTGGCTTTCAAATAGGTCTAACTTCTTCTAACGAGGCTCCACTCGTTTCCTGTATTAATGGCACCTGTTTTAACTCATAAATAAAAAAATTAAAAAAATACACTCACCGGCCACTTTATTAGGTACACCTGTCCAACTGCTCGTTAACACTTAATTTCTAATCAGCCCATCACATGGCAGCAACTCGGTGCAGTGGAGTGCATTTAGGCATGTAGACATTGTTTAAGACAATCTCCTGCAGTTCAAACCAAGCACCAGTATAGGGAAGAACGGTGATTTGAGTGACTTTGAACGTGGCATGGTTGTTGGCGCCAAAAGGGCTGGTCTGAGTATTTCAGAAACTGCTGATCAACTGGGATTTTCACGCACAACCATCTCTAGGGTTTACTGAGAATGGTCCGAAAAAGAAAAAATATCCTGTGAGCGGCAGTTCTGTGGGCGGAAATGCCTTGTTGATGCCAGAGGTCAGAGGAGAATAGCCAGACTGGTTCGAGCTGATAGAAAGGCAACAGTGACTCAAATAAACACTGTTGAAATTCCTCCCCCCCCCGGCCCAGACGCACCCGCGGACAGCACCAACCAAAACAACTGCCGCTCGGCTGACGCTGCCCTGCGTGCGCCCGCCAGGAAGGCCGAATCTCGCGCATCCTCTTATTTTAACCCTTTGTACTGACTCCATGTTTCAAAACCTTGAAGAACACTCACCGAAAACAGGTTGACAATTTATTCGTCGACAAAGGTAAAAACAAGGCAAAAACAGACGACAGAGGGACAATTCTGGATCCAAAACAAGGCTACATGTTTCCGAGCAGAAGAAATCTGTCTTATCTCAGTGTCCACTCTTTTTAAAGTCTTTGCTGACGCGGGTCATATCGAAGGTGTGTCTGAAGGTGGGTCTGGGCGTTGCTTTTTGGTCTTCCCCTTGTTGGCCGGTTTGAGGCGGCTTAGGTTTGTGCGCGGATTGGGACGCCCGCTATCACTTTGCTGTCCGGGCTGGTTGTACTTGTTTTAGGACAAAGCGCTTTGTCCTTGGAGTTTGCTGGGAGAGCAGATTGCCAGAGTTGGTGCGTCACTCTTGTGATAAGACGGCATTGTGTATCTCTTCTATTTCTTCTCGTTAAACTATGGTGTTCTATTTATTTTATATTAGTAGCGTAGTCCTACGGTAAATATGAAAATGATACTATTTCCTGATTAATTATATTACGTGTGTTAGAGTAATGCAAACAGTTAGACGGTGCCAACCTGTACCATATGTATGTGTTAGACTATATATGTGTTAGACTAATGCAGACAATTATATGGTGTGTGCGATGATGATATCGTTTCTCCTTCAACACCCGTTACAACCAAGGTAGGCAGAAGAGCATCTCTGAACGCACAGTACGTCGAACTTTGAGGCAGATGGGCTACAGCAGCAGAAGACCACGCCGGGTGCCACTCCTTTCAGCTAAGAACAGGAAACTGAGGCTACAATTTGCACAAGCTCATCGAAATTGGACAATAGAAGATTGGAAAAACGTTGCCTGGTCTGATGAGTCTCGATTTCTGCTGCGATATTCGGATGGTAGGGTCAGAGTTTGGTGTCAACAACATGAAAGCATGGATCCATCCTTCCTTGTATCAACGGTTCAGGTGTAATGATGTGTGGAATATTTTCTTGGCACTCTTTGGGCCCCTTGGTACCAATTGAGCATCATTGGAACGCCACAGCCTACCTGAGTATTGTTGCTGACCATGTCCATCCCTTTATGACCACAATGTACCCAACTTCTGATGGCTACTTTCAGCAGGATAATGCGCCATGTCATAAAGCTGGAATCATTTCAGACCAGTTTCTTGAACATGACAATGAGATCACTGTACTCATATGGCCTCCACAGTCACCAGATCTCAATCCAATAGAGCATCTTTGGGATGTGGTGGAACGGGAGATTCGCATCATGGATGTGCAGCCGACAAAACTGCACCAACTGTGTGATGCCATCATGTCAATATGGACCAAACTCTCTGAGGAATGCTTCCAGCCCCTTGTTGAATCTATGCCACGAAGAATTGAAGGAGTTCTGAAGGCAAAAGGGGGTCCAGCCCGTTGCTAGCATGGTGTACCTAATAAAGTGGCCGGTGAGTGTAATATATGTATCGTATTGGCCCGAATATAAGACGACCCTGATTATAAGACGACCCCCTCTTTTTCAAGACTCAAGTTTGAAAAAAGACTTTTTGAACCCCAAATTATTTTTTATACAGAAAAAATAAAACGGTACATTCTAAACAGATGATTATAACAATATATTTGAGAGAAAAAGCATGTTATTTTGCTTCATTCAAATCTTAATATCTGAACATTTAAATATGTAAACTTAAGTGGAATCACATTTGTAAATGAATGACTTCGGGTTTTTGAAATGTAAATAAACAAATCTATTGTGATGAAACAACAAAATTGCAATAACTGCATTAACCATCAAAGTGAAATATAACTGTAATGGTAGTCTTGAAACAAATCTGAATAAGGAAAAACATAGCAATAAAGTAATGCCAACTGGTTAAACTTGAGATATCTGAGATGTCATGACAGAAAATCACTTCAATGATATCTGGCGCCATCTAGCGTCGTGAATGGGTAAAATGTCTAGACCGCTGAGATCATGACAGAACATCGCTTTATTGATATCTGGCGCCATCTAGCATCGTGAATGGATATAACGTCTAGACCGAGATTATAAAACGACCCAGCTTCTTCAATCTGATTTCAATGCAAAAAAACACCGTCTTATTTTCGGGCCAATACGGTATATATATGGCGGAAAATACTCAGGTGACTTGAAGTTCTGCTCTGAGACCCCCAATTAAGCCAACTTTCAAAATTGTCCGATTTGCATGTGTGATGCATCATTGGAAAGCTTAAAATCTCAATTTTCTGGAGGAATAAAAATTTTGAACAGGAGCCACACTGCCAATGGGTTTTCCCATTGGCAGTGTATCAAATACTTGTTCTCCCCACTGTATAAGCCAATATAGACCAGACACATGATCGACATTAAGAGATAAACTTGAAAGGGTTTATGGAGCACTATAAACTAAGCTTGAGAACGATAAACCGATACGACCGGATATCCAGTTTTACAGGTGAGAGATACAGCTGTATCAATTGTAAAGTGACCATTCGACAGTAATTTGCCATTCAATATTCAACGAACCGATAGTAGAGCTATAATTTGGCTATCGCGAGCACAAGAATCGGCTTCTAATGCCTAATTCAATGCATTGCTTAATGGAATGATAATTTAGCTTCACTTGCTGCGCTAGTGTCAGTCACCACACAGCGCGCTTAGATTGAGACCGCACGCAAGCTATAATACGGACAAGCACAACTCATGGTATGGTTGCCTCTACTTCCCATGCATTTCGGCAGAACCGCTACTAGTCGCCGTCATTGCCCGATCGTCACGGGCGTGTCACAACGCGAGAGCTAACAAAACCACTGTAACGCACGCAGCGTAGCGTTTTCTTCACAGCCCAAAACGAAAACGAAACCGGTAGTGGCAACGAAGCAACATGCTAAAACAATGGGCAGTTTGAGCACCGACGCCAGCGACGTGCAGCGATTGATTTTCAACGCACCCAGGAAATACAAAAGTCGGACTTTGAAGTGAGGAAGGCAGCCAGATCTGTTCCCATGAGACAGAGCTAGTGTGAAGTGAGGAGCGGTACAGGGATCGTGAGTTTTTAACCCTGGAAAAATAACCCACTACAATGGTGGAAAGGGCAGCACGCTCCTTTGGAGAGTTTTTTCCCACGAAACGCAGTCTACTTAAACATTAACATGTGGATTAGTTGATCTTCCTCAAGAAAAAAATCTACCCTTCAAAAAAGATATGGACAGTGATGAGAAATAAAAAAAAATGTGTAAGCACAGGCATAAGTGAAAGACTGCTGTGTATAAGGTAAAAGTAATGATTATTGACCTGTCTGTCTAAAATGCCATGTTTTTATTCCCCCAATTATACCAGTGGTAAAACATAATTTATTTATGATAACATTGCGGGTTTAATTCTTTTTTTTCTAGAGCTGCTGTATATAATTAATATTTTTTGTTGGTAAGATGTTTACGTTGAAAGTTTGCACTTAAATTGCTTACCTCTTGTGTTTGAAACACCAGGAAATACACTAATTGATTTGCTGCACTTTATTGTTGTCTGTCACTGGAGTTTTATTTTATTATAAATCCCATCCAACAAAATGACGGTCATATAGTAAGCCTTATTTTTATTTTTTTCATAAAAAAATAAAACATAACATTGGTATGAAATTTTGTTGTGTAATTTTGCTATTAGAAATGTGGTCTTATTTATATGTATTATATTATACAAATGTTTACTATCGTATCGTTTTCACTCTGTATCGAACCGTATCGTTCTTAAACTGTATCGAATCGGTCGGCCTTAAAAACGTATCGTTTTTTAATCGAATCGTAACCTGTGTATCTAGATACATATCGAATCGGCTTCATGCCAGAGATTCCCATCCCTACTATAAACTAGTGCTGTCAAAATTATCGAGTTAACAGGCGGTAATTAAAGTTTTTAATTAATCACGTTAAAATATTTGACGCATTTAACGCATGCGCGGAATGACCCGCTCATGCATTGCCTCAACCGCAATACAATGACGCTGTTTTTTGCGAGAGCTAAGAGGCAAAAAAAACACACACACAAAAAAAAACAAAAGGCGAGTGGACACAGGCATTCATTGGACCGCGCCCTTTATTGGCATAAGCTTCGGCAACTCCTTCACAATAAACATAAGTATCATTTAGTGAAAGCACAACAAAAGTAATATTCCCATCTCTCAAAAAAAATGTTCACAAAAAGAAAAGCGCTTCAATCTGTATTAATGAGGCCCTCTTTTCACACAGTTAAACAAAAATGCAAAGAGAACTGGCATTCCCAATCAAAATAGCTATGCAAAATACTCATAAACCTTACTGAGACTTTGGTCAAACTCTATTCGAAAACTTCGTTTAGCTCAACAAATACACTGGATGGCAATATTTTTTCACAATATACAAACTATCAGAGGTCTTGCTCGTTGTGAAGCCAGCACTCAAATGAACATGAATCACAATAGACCCAGTCTAAGAAAAAAAAACGGCTACAACGTCAGTCAAGGGACAAAACAAACACATTGGCTTGCTTTCTTAGTAATTTAAAACTCACTATTGACACCTTGTGGTGTATTTCAATCAGTACCTTACGTAGTTAAAGGCACTGTGGAAGAACGGCTGTGACGTCACCGCTCGGCGACGTCAACACCGGCGAGCTACTAGATTATTTTTTTGATTGAAAATTTTACAAATTTTATTAAAACAAAAACAGAAGGGTTTTTATATAACATTACTGTAACTTGTACTAACATTTATCTTTTAAGAAGTACAAATCTTTCTATCCATGGGTCCCTTTAACAGAAAGAATGTTAATAAAGTTAATGCCATCGTGGATTTATTGTTAGAATAAACAAATACAGTACTTGTGTACAGTGTGTTAAATGTATATATCCGTCTTGTGTCTTATCTTTCCATTCCAACAATGATTTACAAAAAATATGGCATATTTCAGAGATGGTTTGAATTTTAATTGTTTGATAGCCCTACTATGAACGTCACAGAACTACTCCTTATTGTGGTCTCTAACTGCCTGATCCATCGCCAAACCGTCAACCCAGTAGATGGCGGTAATCCCCCATGATGCAAGGCGTAAACTGGCAGCAAAAAACAAGTTGAAGACTTACTCCTTCTCCCGCTAATACTCGTAGGAGCCACGTCAACGCAGGCAAGTGCTGCCCCCCAGCGGCCAAAGGGATTCTCTTCAAATTGGTCCCGTGAAAAATCATAAAAACCAGATTTTTTCATGAATTTATAAACTGGACGGTTAAAATAGGGTATCAAAAGAGGACTTGTCCGAGCAAAAGAGGACGTTTGGTCACCCAAAGCAAGCAGCTTTTCATACAGCTGGAAATCTCTCCAAAAGGTGACATACTGCCGTTCTATTTACTCTCAGCTTAAAATGGACCTGCACCTGGTGGATGAAGCTGTAGAAGACTTTGACAAAAGCATCCAGCTCAGACCTGAGTTTGCTCTCACCCAGGCGCAGAGGTCCTTCGCTCTGGTGAGTTTTCATGACCATCCATCACGTTTGTTGAATATTTTGGGTTAAAAGCGACAATTGTGGTCTTCAGTACAAACAAGCATACACCGAGCTCTGCCCATCCAAGACACACGTTCAGAAAGCCATGGATGGATTCGAGGACGTTATCAAAAGGTTTCCCACTTGTGCAGAGGGCTACGCACTATACGCTCAGGTAGCAATGTGTATTCATTCTTACTGTGACATCTAAACTTTAACATTCTTTCGTTGTCTTTCCCAGGCTTTAACCAAGGAGGGACGCTTCAGAAAGGCAGACAAGATGTACGACAAGTGTATTGAAGTGGAACCACACAACGCCAACTATTATGTTCACAAAGGGTAAGGGCGACGCTCTTAAGCAGTTGCCCCCTGGTGGCTGAAAAGTGTCATTGCATGTAACTGACTTTCCTATATATGTGTACCGGTATATGAAAATGGCGGAAGCACAGACAAGACTAAAAAAGCAGTTTCTGCTCTTGCACTCCTCTTTAAAAGAAATTGCAGTATTTTAAGACTAAACAACTGTTGTGTTTGATAGAACAATATGTGTATATGCTGCCATAGCAGATTCATGGCGCTTTAAGCCCGCAAACTATTTTAAATTGGTCCATTTTACCCTGAAAACCCCCATTTACAGACATCACGCAACCGCTTTTGTTTCAACCTAGCCACAAAAAGAAGGTAAGTAATTATTGTTATTATTCAAAATGTCTGTCAATTTTAGCTCAGAATTATTAATTGATGTTTAATATTTAGTTCCAAAAAGAAAAATGATTTTAAAAAAATGAAAAAACAAACAAACAAAAAACATTTAAAAAAAAAAAAAAAAACTCTCATATTTTAAACTTTTAAACAAATTACATCACAATGAAAAATTTGGCGTCTGTAAAAAAGTCACGGATATCTATCTCATCACTATCACTAAATTATATTTTTTTGTTACTGTCGCATTTTTCCCGATACGTTAGATGAAAAATAATTGATCCAAACAAAGAAAAATGGAAAAATAACGTTTAAAAGGGTAACTATATGAAAAAGGAAAATCTCGACCACTCCTTGTTGTATGCAATTTCTGCATCGTGACCCATGTTATATCACCATGTTTCACCCATAAAATGTCCCAAAAATCCGGCTGTGGGCATTCACAGCTGTGTCTTGACACTTGGTGATACATGCTACATGGAGTTTTTGGATCGAAACAAGGTAAATACGCGATAATATCTCTAAATAATAATATCTTAAAATCGTGGCGTCTTTAATTCTGCTCTCGCCTCCAGATAGGGTTTCGCTGTTGAAAGAATTTTTTTTTTTTTTTAAAATGCCCTCCTGTTCAAAATTTTTCTTACCCCAGAAAATTGAGATTTTAAGCTTTCCAATGATGTATCCCACATGCAATTTTGAAAGTTGGCCAAATTGGGGGTCCCAGAGCGGAACTTCAAGTCACCTGAGTGTTTTCCGCCATATACTGTATAGAAATGTTGTAAAGCAAGAAAACAAAAAAAGATATTTTTCGAATGGGTCAAAATTATTTTTCGAACAGATCATGTGACTTGCACTTTAGACGGTCATTTCCTTTGCATATTATTAAACTAAATAAATAAATAGGGGAGGGCAATTTTATTTTTCAAATGATTTTTTTCTTTGATTGATTTTTTTTTTTTTTTTTTTTTTTGATTGAAGCAACTTTTGGGGGGAATTATTGACATGTCCTACCCATAATATGACCCAAACACAAAAGGGATTGCTCAAATCAGAACTTTTTTTTTTTTAATGAAAAATGAAGTGTTCAAATGCAAATTTTGGAGTCCCAAATATTTTTTTTGCATTCAAAAACTTTTTCTTTTCTATGATTGAAATTTTTCTTATTTTGATTGAAGTGATTTTTCTTTTGAAAATACATATATTTTTTTGTAAGAAGCAACTAATTTTTAAATTCAATAATAAAGACACAAATGTCCAAGCCAAAATGTGGCCCAAACACAAAACATTACTTTCATTTTAAAAAATGCTCCGATCAAAAAAAAAATTTTTTGACTTAAATAAAAAAAATAAAAAAAACTTCAGCTAAAAAATAGCTTTCAAATGCATTTTTTTGAGTTTCAAATTTATTTTTGCATTCAAACATTTTTTGACTTTTTTTTTTTATTGAAGATGTATATTTTGATTGATGCAACTTTTTAAATTTTTTTTTTTGATCGAATAATGAAGACACAACTATACCTCCATATACCGTAATTTCCCGAATATAACGCGCACTTTTTTTCCCCAAAATCAACTGGTAAACTCATGGTGCGCATTATAAACGGGTACATGGATGGAGACAGAAATATATATGTATTACATATATATATAAACCGATTTTTTTTCATTGACACGGCCACGTTGTGTTGAAGAAACGTATGCGGCCACTCGTTGCCGACCATTACGGTACGTGACGTCACCGTTTTGTTTCGGTAATACGTCACTCTAATCGGCCGAATGATTTCGTCTGTGTTAAATTCTGCTTTTTTCACTCTTCATAAAGCACAGAATTTAGTTTCTTGAACTCATTTGAGTCGACGTTTATTGCAGCTCCGCAATTCGGACCATAACAAATGTAAGGACACACACTTTCTGTGTCCGTCAACTATATCTGTCCCTCGGGAAACTCAATCCCAAATAACTAGTTCCTATTACTGTCGTGGTCATAGCGATGAGCTCTCACGGATTTCCGACTTAAGTTCTCACTTTCATTTTACCGTATCAATCCATGGAAGAAACATTTATTCATCATGAGGAAACGAGCAAGTTATACAGCAGTCTTTATAAGAAACGTCACATCTGTTTTGTTTTCTCCTAGATTCTGGTAAGTTGGAGAAGTTGTCAAATCATATTATTACCGTAAATATTGTCAGTTCACGTTAATGTTTTGAACTACCAATGTGCTATGCTTGAGCTGTGTTTCACCAGTCAGTAAAATGACATCTCTGTATCTGTACACAAGCTCTGTTTTCTTGTATTCTTCTATTTATTGGTGCTAAAATTAGGGTGCGCATTATAAACGGGTACAATAATTTTCCCTAGATTTTACAAGTAAATTTGGGGTGCGCATTATACACGGGTGCGCCTTATATTCGGGAAATTACGGTAGCTCCGTCCAGGAGATAACATTTTTGACTGAGGTAACAAG
The DNA here is from genome assembly GCF_030265065.1 of Corythoichthys intestinalis. Lineage (NCBI taxonomy): Eukaryota > Metazoa > Chordata > Actinopteri > Syngnathiformes > Syngnathidae > Corythoichthys > Corythoichthys intestinalis. Next base: position 65,548,838 of record NC_080397.1, read on the forward strand.
GCACCGTCTAACCGTTTGCATTACTCTAACACAGGGGTCCCCATCTGCCGGGCCGCGGACCGATACCGGTCCGTGGCGCATTTGCGACCGGGCCGCAAAGAAAAAATAATTTAATAACGGCCGCATTCTCGCCGAATTAACCCTGTGCCCCTGCTTAACACACCAATATCTCTGTCTACTCTAGATATAATACTACGGGATAGATTACAATGTTGTCATAGAAGTCCATTGATTGGACTGCTAGCAGTACATCTTGTTTGTGTATATAACATATCTATGTGCGCTTGTCCTCGATAATAGCGTATTACTAGGCCGCGGCGCAGCACATTTGTTCCCGGAAATAATTAGCCCCCACACGAGCGAAGATAACAGGAAAACAGACGTCTTTGGAAATATTTTCACGGGGAAAAGGATATTTTTACAGTGAAAAGGGCACCTGACGAGCCTACAACCTCGAAGACCCACGAACTGCGAATTCGTGACCTGTTTGTGAATAAACAGAGAGATCGCAAATGACGGCGTCATTCTGGAATATCCTGACATCGCGACAAGAGCGTTGAAAACCTTGCTACTAGGGTTGTTCCGATCATGTTTTTTTGCTCCCGATCTGATCCCGATCGTTATAGTTTGAGTATCTACCGATCCCGATATTTCCCGATCCGACTGTTTTTTTTGGCTCCCGATTCAATTCCGATCAGTCCCGATAATTTTTCCCGATCATATACATTTTGGCAATGCATTAAGAAAAAAATGAATAAAACTTGGACAAATATATACATTCAACATACAGTACATAAGTACTGTATTTGTTTATTATGACAATAAATCCTCAAGATGGCATTTACATTATTAACATTCTTTCTGTGAGAGGGATCCACGGATAGAAAGACTTGGGACTCTGTGTACTGTGACTAAATACTGCCATCTAGTGTATTTGTTGAGCTTTCAGTTCAGATACTGCAGCATGCCCCAAGGCATGATGGGAAAGTGGAACCATGATGGGAAAACCATGACTGTAAGTCATGTTAAGAATGGATATACCATCTCTGCTTTGGGAAATAGGTTATGGAGTAAAGACAATGAATTTTGCCACCTTGTTTCTCTACATTGTTTCCCATGATTCTTCTAGTCATAGGGAGATCGATTGTGAGGTTTCAGTTAAATGTGAGAAATTTCAAAGATTTTCAAAAATCACTCTACTCAAGTAATGCTGATTTTCATCTCTTGATATAGCTAACAGGCATTAAAATCTCTCACCTTTCGGTGAAATTCGCCGTTTTGAATTCAAAAACGGCGACCTACGTGAATTGCGTAGATCCGAGGAGAAATTCTTTTTGGGGGGGGTCGGGAGGTTTTATTTAATCATTACTATTGTAACAAATCGAGTTATAATGTGGCGGGGGTGTTAGCATGTGTTCCTGAATGCACCGCATGACGTAGAGGGGTGAGGGAGGTGCGGGAGAGCGAGGGACGTGCCTTCCGTGTTTACGTTTGTTCTGGCGGGGAGATATGTGCGTTGGCTGCGGCAGACAGCAGTCGTGTTGTTCAATAAGTTTCCACAAATAAAGAATTTCAATCTGATTCAACAGTTGACTATTATCAACGTTACATTATTATTATCATCATGTGATTAACTTAGTATGTAAACTGAGCACTTAAGAAATTGGTTCTTTAAAAAATGTCACACTTGGACAGTCAGCAAATCCTTCTACTGTAGATGCTTCGCTGACGAGAACCAATCATCGGCCCAAGGTGCGTTCCATTATTCCAAACGCGCGCACTCAGTGCTCGGAGAGCCTTTGGTTGCATTGCAAAGCTGCGAAAACAAAAAGCAGGCCTTATCCACACCGGGGCAGACCAGAGCGCAGCATACACACTTGCCTGTATTTGCCAGCAGATTGAATTTGGTGAGTAATGGTTTCAATCGTTTTCACATTTTGCGATATAAAAAAGTTACTGCCATTCGTTGCAGCTTGCGTTGAACACAGCCAGAGCTAGCCAAATCTCCCATGAAAAAAAATAGCTCCCGTTAAATTGGCGTCAAGCTTGTGTATTTAGCGGTAATATAAACGAAGAAACACACTGTTGAGTCAAATTAAGCGACATGCTCTCGGATGGAGGGGGCGCCTCGCATCGCTCCCGTCGTCCGCCTGAGACGCGTTATTTTCGGCTGAGACTTGAGCTGACGGCCGGTGTCGGCACAACACCGGCCCGACAAGTGGTGGGAATGAGTCCCGCTTCTTAAAGCTTTTCAGAAATACAGGGATCCCTTGTTTTTCGCGGTTAATGGGGACCAGAACCCGCCGCAATAAGTGAAAACCGCGAAGTAGCGCCCCTCCCCCTCAATTTTTTTTGTGCGCGTTCAATGCATTCAGATTTTACATTGGAAAAAAGATACATATATATATATATATATATAAGACATGTTTTTTTCACTTTTTTCACCAAAGTATCATTTATAAATGGTTTTAAAGCACTTCAAAATGTAAGAATTATGATAAGTTTTAAACATGTTACTGCCCCACCGAATTATTTTTAAACAAGAATAAAGTAGTAAGAAAATGCTTGGCTTTATTAAATGCTTCATAGTGAGTCTACTCAAACCCTCTCAGGCTTTGGTAAACGGTGATTGACACATGTGCAATGTTTTTCTTTTTATATATATTTTTTTGTTTGAAGCAACTTATTTGATTGAATAATAAAGACACAAATGTCCTAGCCAAAATGTGGCCCAAACGCAAAACAACATTACTTCAATGGAAAAATTTGTTTCAATCAAGAAAAATAGTTTTCAAATGCTTTTTTTGTCTCAAATTTATTTTTGCAATCAAAAACAATTTTTTTTATTGAAGTGACTTTTTGGGGATTAAAAGTATATACTGTATTTTGATTGAAGCAACTTTGTTTTTGATAGAAGTAACTTTGTTTTTTGATTGAATAATAAAAACACGATTGAATAATAAAAACACAAATCTACCTCCATTGTTATTGAGAGAGAAAGAAATTAAGAAAGCTTTAAAACTAAAAGCCACCGGGGAGTCTGTTTTTTTGTTTTTTTTTTAAAATATATTTCATTACATAGACATGCCTCGTAGGGAAGGGAGATTGAGGGATAAAAAAAGAGTTAGATGAGGCTGCTAAAGGCAGTGGATACCTCATCAGCTGGGTGAATAGCAGACCTGGTAAGAACAAGTTTGCAAGGATAGTTGGGTATTAAATACAATTATAAACACAATTACAATGTTATTTTTCTATAAGATTTTATGTCATTGCTTTATTAATCATTAGGTGCTAGAGTTGTTAAGTATGGATAATAATGAAATAATAGTTTTAAGAAAACTGCTGTTGGTGGCTCACTGACCATCTAAGGGAGGAAGTTTTGATGCAAAGGTTGAAGGAAGAAAAGAGGCAGACTGACTGAGTCACAGCCAGAAAGTGTTGATGACAGTTTTGATTTCTATTCACTGTTGCCCCCTCCCAATTAAAGTATGTCACAGTCGCAGCCAATTATTATCTAAAGCTGGTTAAAATTGAAGTTATGTTGTTTTAAGGTGTATTAAATACTTGTTCATGTGCTCCTTTTGATCTACGAGCACCCGCCCCTCCACCGGTCTCTGCACGGCCCTGCTGAAACACAGTGTGGGTCGACAGAGCTCAATATTTTGTTGGGGTGTACAGCTTCTTTGGAGTGTCCTATTCGCCCATCTTAACATGTGAACTGCTAGCGTATGATTATGTACTGTATTTGATGATGTGCGAAGAAACTGAAACAGTGTACTGGAACATATTTCCTCCACACCCTTTTCACCTTTTTAACCTCTGACCCATTTTCATGCCTGAGCTAAAATAGCGTCGCAATCGATTGAGTGCGGCATCGAGTGAAAGGGCTATGCAGCGCAAGTATTAATAACTTAAATACTTCAACGTGACTCATGTATCAGTCAAGTAAATGCCGCCGTTTTCGGGATATTTATGATAACCCTACGCTAAGCCTAAACTAAAGACACTGGATGAGTGTAACATATTATGTCTGTAACGTTAAATACAATTAGAAAACGATTTATTAAAATATATATATATTAAAAAAAAGAAAGGCATGGCCGATCAATTTTCAGCCTATTCCGATACTTTGAAAATCACGTGATCGGCTCCCGATCGATCGGGACATCTCTACTTGCTACAATTTCCAACATCGTATCTTTGTGAAGCGGGCTTCTTAATTAATGTTTAACGATAAGGTGAAGTCGTTAATGGTGAGTGCGGTGTGCAGCTGTTGTGTGAAGCTTACATGGCAGGATGAATCTGAGGAGAACTTTTCTACAAGTCCTTCCATGATCAAATGTAAGTTAATATTCCTTCGTCGTCCATCGTTGCAACTTTTGATGGGTTGCAAAATTTGTCAGAACACCGATCCGTGAAAAAAAAGACCCAAATAACACCGGTCCGTGGTGCAAAAAAGGTTGGGGACCCCTGCTCTAACATAGGTAATATAATCAATCAGGGAATAGTATCATTTCTCATAGGTACTGTAGGATTGTTTGTACTATTCTCCTAACTAACTCCTAACACATTCATTATAGTAAAGCATCTAACTATAGTTTAGGCAGACTTCACTCCATGCCCTTGGACACAGTAAAGTGAATCACCTTATCAGCCCTGAGGGCTCATGAGGGGGAAATGAAAAAGATGGTGCCGTTTCTCGTAGGCACAGTCTAACCGTTTGCAGTACTCTAACACACGTAATACAAACAATCAGGGAATAGTATCATTTCTCATGTGTACTGTAGGATTGTTTGTACTACTCTAAAACATCGAATAGATAATAAATAGCACACCATAGTTTAATGAAAAGAAGCAAAATAGATACAGTGCCTTGCAAAAGTATTCGGCCCCCTTGAACCTTGCAACCTTTCGCCTCATTTCAGGCTTCAAACATAAAGATATAAAATTTTAATTTTTTGTCAAGAATCAACAACAAGTGGGATACAATCGTGAAGTGGAACAAAATTTATTGGCTAATTTAAACTTTTTTAACAAATAAAAAACTGAAAAGTGGGGCGTGCAATATTATTCGGCCCCCTTGCGTTAATACTTTGCAGCGCCACCTTTTGCTCCAATTACAGCTGCAAGTCGCTTGGGGTATGTTTCTATCAGTTTTGCACATCGAGAGACTGACATTCTTGCCCATTCTTCCTTGCAAAACAGCTCGAGCTCAGTGAGGTTGGATGGAGAGTGTTTGTGAACAGCAGTCTTCAGCTCTTTCCACAGATTCTCGATTGGATTCAGGTCTGGACTTGGCCATTCTAACACCTGGATACGTTTATTTTTTAAGCATTCCATTGTAGATTTGGCTTTATGTGTTGGATCATTGTCCTGTCGGAAGATAAATCTCCATCCCAGTCTCAGGTCTTGTGCATATACCAACAGGTTTTCTTCCAGAATGTTCATGTATTTGGCTGCATCCATCTTCCCGTCAATTTTAACCATCTTCCCTGTCCTTGCTGAAGAAAAGCAGGCCCAAACCATGATGCTGCCACCACCATGTTTGACAGTGGGGATGGTGTGTTCAGGGTGATGAGCTGTGTTGCTTTTACGCCAAACATATTGTTTTGCATTGTGGCCAAAAAGTTCAATTTTGGTTTCATCTGACCAGAGCACCTTCTTCCACATGTTTGGTGTGTCTCCCAGGTGGCTTGTGGCAAACTTTAAACGAGACTTTTTATGGATATCTTTGAGAAATTGCTTTCTTCTTGCCACTCTTCCATAAAGGCCAGATTTGTACAGTGTACGACTGATTGTTGTCCAATGGACAGACTCTCCCACCTCAGCTGTAGATCTCTGCAGTTCATCCAGAGTGATCATGGGCCTCTTGGCTGCATCTCTGATCAGTTTTCTCCTTGTTTGACAAGAAAGTTTGGAAGGACGGCCGGGTCTTGGTAGATTTGCAGTGGTCTGATGCTCCTTCAATTTCAATATGATGGCTTGCACAGTGCTCCTTGAGATGTTTAAAGCTTGGGAAATCTTTTTGTATCCAAATCCGGCTTTAAACTTCTCCACAGTAGTATCTCGGACTTTCCTGGTGTGTTCCTTGGTTTTCATCATGCTCTCTGCACTTTAAACAGAACCCTGAGACTATCACAGAGCAGGTGCATTTATACGGAGACTTGATTACACACAAGTGGATTCTATTTATCATCATCGGTCATTTAGGACAACATTGGATCATTTAGAGATCCTCACTGAACTTCGGGAGTGAGTTTGCTGCACTGAAAGTAAAGGGGCCGAATAATATTGCACGCCCCAGTTTTCAGTTTTTTATTTGTTAAAAAAGTTTTAATTATCCAATAAATGTTGTTCCACTTCACGATTGTGTCCCACTTGTTGTTGATTCTTGACAAAAAAAATTAATTTCATATCTTTATGTTTGAAGCCTGAAATGTGGCGAGAGGTTGCAAGGTTCAAGGGGGCCGAATACTTTTGCAAGGCACTGTAGTTTAGGCAGACTTCACTCCATGCCCTTGGACACAGTAAAGTGAATCACCTTATCAGCCCTGTCGGGGCTCATGAGGGGGAAATGAAAAAGATGGTACCGTTTCTCGTAGGCAAAGTCTAACCGTTTGCATTACTCTAACACACGTAATACAAACAATCAGGGAATAGTATCATTTCTTATATGTACTGTAGGATTGTTTGTACTACTCTAAAACATCGAATAGAAAAGAAATAGCACACCATAGTTTAATGAAGAGAAGCAGAATAGATACACAACGCCATCTTATCACAGAAGCCCAATGTGTGCGTCACGAGCAAGATTGACGCACCAACTCTTGCAATCCGTTCTCCCGGCTACTCCAAGGACAAAGAGCAGGGCGCCCTGTCCTAAAATAAGTAGGGTCTCGCCCAGCCAGGATAACAAAGTTGATAGCGGGCGCTTGGGACGTCAAGACCAGCGTCAGTCGCTGTGGCAACCACGTCCCAGCCACGCACGAACCTAACCGGCCACAGAGGGATGATCCCAAGACAACACCCAGCCACACCTTCGGCCCGGCCCACTCCACAGCAGCTTTCAAAAAAGACTGGACACTGAGATAGCAAACGTTTCGGGATCATTGCTATGTAGCCGTTGTTTTGACGACCCTGGATCCAGAATTGTCCCTCTGTCGTCTGTTTTTGCCTTGTTTTTTGACCATCGTCGACGAATAAATTGTCAACTTGTTTTCGGTGAGCCTTCTTCAAACTTTTGGAACATGGAGTTAGTACAAAGGGTTAACATATTGGCCCCCACCGGTCTCTCTGGGGGCGGCGTCAGCAGAGCGCCACTTCGTTCGGCTGTCTCCGTTTCCGCGGCTTGGCGTTGGGGGCCGAATTCCTTCAGCACGACACCGGCGGGCGTACCATATTCAATGGATGATGGTCTTGGCTAAAAGTATAGCTGTTCTTCCAGCAGCCTGACTTAGAATTCCCCTTAAGAATGATGGGAAACACAAAAAACGCTCACTTTCAACTTACTATTATAAATATTCTTGTAAGTTAATTTTTTTTGCTGAATCAACCTGTTGTGCCCCCCTTTGCCCCAAAAGTCAAACTCCGCCTAGTCCACACATGGACATAAGGAGACCTTGTAATGCCAAGCAATATAACCTGAAAGGTGATTTTTTTTTTTTGCCTTCTCTCTTACTTTGTAACTTGAATGTGTGAAGTGTCAGCTGAAAAGATGTTATGTTACTTTTAAAAGGGTGTTAAACGTATACGCTAATTCTCGATCCCTGTTTTACTGCAGATTATTACAGCTCCAGTGGAAACGAGGCATGGACTCAAGAAGCTTGTGTGGGTTGGCCCTGGACCTAATCAGAGAAGCCATCAAAATCGACAACAAATGTGCCTTTGCTCGCGAATCATTGAGATATGTCAAACATCCATGGTGAGGACACAACTGACTTTCCTATATATATAAAAATTGTAAAGCAATAAAACAGGAACAAAAATGAATGAAATCAACCAAAAAAATGTTTATAATGGGTGAAAATTATGTTTTGAACAGATCATGTGACTAACACCTTAGACGGTCATATGCTTTGAATTTAATTGTCATTAAAAAAAAATATTAGGGGAGGGCAATTTTATTTTTCAAATGATTTTTTTTCTTTGATTGATTTTTTTTTTTTTTTTACCGAAGCAACTTTAATTGCCTGGGTGAAATGATTGAGACACAAATGTCCTACCCTTAATATGGCCCAAATACAAAAAGGATTGCTTTAATCAAAACTTTTCCAATGAAAAATTAAGTGTTGAAATGCAAATTTTTCAATCTCAAATATCTTTCCGCATTCAAAAACTTTTTCTATGATTGAAAATTTTCTTTTTTGTATTGATTTTTCTTTTTAAACATATATTCTTTTTAAACAACTTACCTTATCGGCCCGAATATAAGACAGCCCTCATTATAACACGATCCCCTCTTTTTCAAGACTCAAGTTTAAAAAAAGACTTTTTGAACAGCAAATTCATTTTTATACAGAAAATAATTAACAGTACATCTGAAACTAACGATTATAACAATATATTTGAAAGAAAAAGCATGTTATTTTGCCTCATTCAAATCTTAATATCTGAATATTTAAATATGTAAACTATAAGTGCAATCACATTGGTAAATGAATGGTTTCTGGTTTTTGAAATGTAAATAAACCAATCTATTGTCAGGCATGAAAATCTCTCACCTTTCGGCGAAATTCGCCGTTTTGAAGTCAAAAAGGGCGACCTACGTGAATTGTGTAGATCCGAGGAGAAATTCTTTTTTGGGGGGGGGGGGGGGGGGGTCGGGAGGTTTTATTTAATTATTATTATTATTATCATCATGTGATTAACTTAGTACGTAAACTGAGCACTTAAGAAATCGGTTCTTTAAAAAAGTGACACTTGGACAGTCAGCAAATCCTTCTAGATGCTTCGCTGACGAGAGCCAATCATCTGCCCAAGCTGCGTTCCATTATTCCAAACGCGCGCACACTCTTCACTAGGGATGGGAATTGATAGGATTTTTACGATTCCGATTCCATTATCGATATTGCTTAACGATTCGATTCTTTATCGATTCTCTTATCGATTCTAAATTGGGGGAAAAGAACAAACGTTTTGATTGGCATCGAGTTTGTTTAATCAGAAGTCACAACCCTACAAACTCACAATGAGATCAAAAGAGGCCCAAAGCCTCAATGTTAACTGTGGCAATAAGTGGCAAATACATAAGAATGTGTAACATTTTACTGAAACATTTATCTAATAGAAATAAAAAAATATTGGTATATATTGGCAGATAGGTTTTTGTTCTGCCTTTGGCAATATGTGTTAAAGCAGGGGTCCCCAAACTTTTTCCTGTGAGGGCCACATAACTTTTCCCTTCTCTGATGAGGGGCCGGGGTCAGTTTGTTACAGAAAAAGGGTGACGATTGCAGAAGTGCATAAATGTAAAAAATTACTGTTTTTCAGAAAGCCACAATCAAATAACCCTTTCTGGATTCTTTATAATAATAATAATAATAATTAATAATAAAAACACTATTAATTAAATAGATAATAACCAAATAACCCTCTCTGAATTCTTCAAGGAAAAGGCCAGAAAATAAATAACACGATTGAGAAAAAAAAAAAAAAATTCAAAATGGCCGGACCAAATGTGGAGGCGGGCCGTATTTGGGCCGCAGTTTGAGAACTTCTGGAGCGCGCATACACCCAAAGAAGAAATGCTGCATCCAAGTGAGTGAGAGGGGAAACACTTCTACGAGCCTACGTTCTTTGTTAATGTTAATATCTACAGAGGCAACGCCTGTATGTATCATCTTTTGTGTTGTTGTTGTTGTGTTTCCACTCGCGATCGGACACTTAAATCCAGTTGTGTAGTGGTTTGAACGATGTGCTAATGCTAGCGAACGAATGCTAACCATACTGTTATTAGCAGCTAATCATCGCTGATTTACGTTGATGCAAACCTGTTTGTTATTGGGGACAAAATTGATTTGTTCATTTCTATTCTTAGTTTCACTCTTCAAGTGATGGTTGAATAAAATCAGCAAATTATACCAACGTCTTCTGCATCGTCATTTGGGAGTTTAGCTAGCTGTATAGCCGGGACTTTTTTTTTTTTTTTTTATAGCCAGGAATGAGCCTCTCTGTGAGGACAGCGCAATCGTATTCCCTCCCGATGCAGTTATCTCCACCTTGCAATGACTGCAAGTCGCTTTGTTGTAATTTTTCCTCGTGAAGTGAAGACACACTTTCGAGCGTTTGAACCTACGTGCTGTCATTGTTATGCTTATGGCTGCAATGCTTGTGCTTACCCGTCGTAACCTTTCATTTTCACACTCTTTCCTGGTGAAGTGTAGTCAAACTTTGGAGCGAGTGGTTCTTGGCGCCATGCTAGTTTGATGCGTCTGGACAACAACACACGCCACGACGCAATACGCGTCTTTAGGAATCGTTAAAGGGATCGTTAAGGCTTTTTCATTGTGATGTCGAGGCCTCGAAACACTCGGAACCGGTTCCGAATTGGAATCGGATTTCGATTCCCATCCCTACTCTTTACGTGTACCGAACATGGAGTGATGGGAGAGGCTTTGGTTGCATTGCAAAGCGCAAAAACAAAAAACAGGCCTTTTCCACTCCGGGGCAGACCAGAGCGCAGCACACACACTTGCCTGCATTTGCCAGCAGACTGAATTTGGTGAGTAACGGTTTCAATCGTTTTCATTTTTTGCAATGTTATAAAGTTACCGCCCTTCGTTGCAGCTTGCGTTGAACACTGCCAGAGCTAGCGGAAATTCCCGTGAAAAAAGAGCTCCCGTTAGGTTAGCGTCAAGTTTGTGTAACTAGCGGTAATATAAAAGAAGAAACGCACTGTTGAGTCAAATTAAGCGGCATGCTCGGATGGAGGGGGGCGCCTCGCATCGATCCCTTCATCCGCCTGAGGCGCGTTATTTTCGGCTGGGACTTGAGCTGATGGCCGGCGAGTTGTGGGAATCATTCTTGCTAATTAAAACTTTTCAGAAATCCCTCATTTTTCGCTGTTTATGGGGACCAGAACCCACCGCGATAAGTGAAAACCGCGAAGTGGTGCACCGCCCCCCCCATTTTTTTGGTGCGTGTTCAATTTATTCAGCTTAGCATTGAAAAAAAGATACACATACAGTGGGGAAAATAAGTATTTAGTCAACCACCAATTGTGCAAGTTCTCCTACTTGAAAATATTAGAGAGGCCTGTCATTGTCAATATGGGTAAACATCAACCATGAGAGACAGAATGTGGAAAAAAAATCACATTGTTTGATTTTTAAAGAATTTATTTCCAAAGTAGAGTAGAAAATAGGTATTTGGTCACCTACTAACAAGCAAGATTTCTGGCTGTCAAAGAGGTCTAACTTCTTCTAACGAGGCTCCACTCGTTACCTGTATTAATGGCACCTGTTTTAACTCATTATCGTTATAAAAGACACCTGTCCACAATCTCAGTCAGTCACACTCCAAATTCCACTATGGCCAAGACCAAAGAGCTGTCGGACAACACCAGAAACAAAATTGTAGACCTGCACCAGGCTGGAAAGACTGAATCTGCAATAGGTAAAACGCTTGGTGTAAAGAAATCAACTTTAGGAGCAATTATTAGAAAATGGACAACATACAAGACCACTGATAATCTCCCTCGATCTGGTTCTCCTTGCAAGATCTCACCACGTGGCGTCAAAATGATAACAAGAACGGTAAGCAAAAATCCCAGAATTACACCTAGTGAATGACCTACAGAGAGCTGGGACTACAGCAACAAAGGCTACAATCAGTAACACAATGCGCCGCCAGGGACTCAAATCCTGAAAGTACACGTCCAGGGCCGGCCCAGGTCATTTGGGGGCCCTAAGCAAAATAATGCAAAAGGGCCCATATTTTTGGCCCACCATTTCGTCACAGTGTACTGTGAAACCCATAAATGCAATCCAACCCATACGTCCGTCCATATTTTGTATCTTAATCAGATTTTGTTGCACTGCATACTTCAAACTTCTCACCCCAAATGATTGTCAATACTTACAGTAGATAGCGCCAAACCTTTTTCTAAAAGAGGAAAGAAAGAAGTTAAGGAAGAACTTTTATTTTTTTAAGCTTGTAATCAAGTATCAAAACTCACTAAAGTCAAATAAAGCAAACTGCAGTAAACAAAATAGAATTTAAATCAAACAATTGCCAGATTAGGGGCCCCCTAGTGTTCAGGGGCCCTAAGCAGCTGCATAGTCTGCGTATAGGCTGGTCCAGGCCCGTCTGCGGTTCGCTAGAGAGCATTTGGATGATCCAGAAGAGGACTGGGAGAATGTGTGATAGTCAGATGAAAGCAAAATAGATATTTTTGGTAGAAAGACAGGTTCTCGGGTTTGGAGGAGAAAGAATACTGAATTGGATCTGAAGAACACCATACTCACTGTGAAGTAGTGAGGGGTGGAAACATCATGCTTTGGGGCTGCTTTAGGGCTGTTTTTCTAAAAAGGGACCAGGACGACTGATCTGTGTAAAGCATGGGTCAGCAACCTTTTTGGTTTGGAGTGCCACTTTCAAATTTTCTTGTCAATCAGTGTGCCACACCAAGATTAATGACGCACATCCATTTTTTTTTTTTTAATCTATCCAACATAGCTGTAATTTTACTCCGAAGAAAACAACATGGACATACACTGAAATAGTAAAACTACCATTCCTCTTTTTCAATTAACTAAAAAATAAATGCATATTGGCGAAAATATATCAAAAATAAGTGCAACAGTAATTACAGCTGAACAGCATCATCAACTTATGTAAACATAACACACACGCACACACCCCCTGTTTTGGAGTGTCGAATGATTACTGGCGATCTTGTTTGATAATCACAGAATGTACATCTATTAGAATGTAATATTCGCCTTGTATTCCCCCAAGACTTTAGGGTTAAATGAAGACAGTAGAGGAGTTGCGAATTAGAAGTTTACTTGAATTCCATCCACATTAATACAGACAGATGGGTGTGGTTTTGGTGTTGGACGCACACAATAACTTGGGATAGCACAAGGAATTGTTACTAGTTCGGATGGAATGAGAAGAGCAACCTCCTCTCTTTTCAATAACGTTTCTTAAACCAGGAAGAAAAAAACAACTTCAGTTACTCTACTCTCACAGGACAATAAGGGAATCCTATTCTGCCCTCTGGTGGGCGAGCGAACTAATAACAAAAAGAACTGATCTTCAGAACAGCCGCCCCCAAATTTGTACAATCAAATTTGCTGTACCTGTTTATTACTGTTCAAACAATTCTGGTGCAGCAGGGAGTCTGACGAGACGGCTCACAGGTCGGACATATGTACGGTTTCTGACCTTAATCTCCGCGGTGCGAATCAGTCCATCAGTCCCTGGGAACACCTTGGTGATCTTCCCAACAGGCCATGATGCTCTAGGCAATTGTGGGTCCACGATCATGGTCACAGCGCCTACCTGTAGAGGGGCTGTTTCCACCTGCCACTTGGACCGCGTTTGCAGTGATGGTAGGTAGTAGTGAAGGAACCGTGACCAGAAGCGGTCTGCCAGCACTTGGCAGGTTCTCCAGTGACGTCGGCTGAGTAGATTTGAGTCGTGGTACACCACCTGAGGCAGGGAGGGGTCTGGCCGCCCCATCAACAGCAGATTGGGAGTAACAGGGTCAGGGTCTGCTACATCTGCTGACGAATAGCCTAAAGGCTTAGAGTTGAGGATGCCCTCAATTTCTATCAAGATGGTGGTCAACACTTCACCATTGACAACTTGTGAGCCCAGAGCAGCATTCATGGCGGACTTGATGGACCTTATGTCTCGCTCCCACGAACCTCCAAAATGAGGGGCGCTTGGTGGGTTGAATCTGAATTCAATCTGTTGCTCGGCCAACTGGGCTTGCAGCGAAGGATGCAGAGCTTTGTAGGCCTCTTGGAGCTCCCTGTCTCCACCTTTGAAGTTGGTGCCCTGATCAGAGAGCAACTCGGCCGGTTTCCCACGGCGGGATATGAATCTCCTCAGTGCCATTAGGAAGGAGTCAGTGTTAATGCTTGACAGGACCTCAATATGGACTGCTCTTGTCGTCATGCATTTGAAGAGCAGGCCCCAACGTTTCTCATTTCGACGTCCAATTTTGATCTGCATAGGACCGAAACAATCTATCCCCGTTGAGTAGAATGGGGGTTGCCGCAACCTGAGGCGGGCAGGAGGCAGATCTGACATCTTGGGGTTGATCGGTTGGGCTCTCCATCGTTGACACTCAGGACATAAGCGCTGTTCCTTTCGAACAGCTGCACGACCACGAAGAATCCAGAACCTCCTCCTCAGTTCAGCGAAGACCCGTTCTGTACCTGGGTGTTTAAGGTCGCTGTCAGTTTGTCTGATGAGCAACTTGGTCACCGCATGCTTGGGGTGCAAGACTACTGGGTGGGTTGCGTCGTTCTCGAGGTCTTGGCACCGCCGCAGTCGACCACCTACACGCAACAGTTGCAGAGCTTCGTCATATTCGGGAGCTAAGGTGATTAGGCAGCTGGATGAAGGGACTGGTTTCCCAGCTGCCAAGCACTGGACGTCCTCAGGAAAGCTCTCTCTCTGAGCCGACCTCAAAATACTGAGCTCGGCTTCCTTGTACTCCTCTACTGTGGGGTTGTTGTCGGTGTCCACCGCCGCCCCATGGAAGTACCGCGCAGTCGCGTGCAGAAGATCTCTGAAACTGCTGAACTGTTCAGCATCAGGTAAAGGGGGCACAAATGTACTAACAAGGCAGGCTGTGGGCTTGCGCAGCTCTTCCGGGTTATCCTCATACACTATGTCTGGGTGTACTGGCCATAAGTCAGGTGACCCATGTAAAAAGGGGGGGCCCTGAGCCCAGCGGTTCTCACCTCTCAATTCTTTCAACATCTTTCCTCGGGTAAGATCATCTGCCGGGTTCTCAGCTGTGCCCACGTAGTGCTAAGCCTGGCTGCTGGTCAACTCCTGGATCTCAGCAATGCGGGTTCCCACGAACACTTTAAAACGACAGGAATCTGATTGAATCCAGGTGAGGACAGTGGTGGAATCTGACCACATAACTACACTGGTCACCTCTAGGGTGAGCTCTTGGACCAAAACATTGGCCAGTTGGGCACCTGTGAGGGCGGCACACAGCTCCAGACGAGGCATAGAAAGCTGGCGTTTGGGGGCCACTCTTGAGCGGGCTGAAAGGAATGCCACCTCCACTCGCCCTGGCACATCTTCTGTGCGTAGGTATCCCACGGCACCATATGAGCGTGACTTGTAACGGAGCACATCCGTCTGACATAGCCAGTGTAAGCCCAGAGCAGGTTCTTGTGGGTCCATGTCGATGTGGTTAAGCCACTGCTCACTATGCTCTGACCTGATCTCTTTGGGCAAGTGACTGATGACGTCAGGCATGTTGCTTGCCCACTGCCTCAGCTAAAAACCTCCTGCTAGCAGTAGTTCCCTTAGTCTATCTCCATTCTCTTTGGCCTGTTCTGGAGTAGGGAAGCTTTGCATCCAGTTGTCCACGTAGAAGTACTTCTCAACGGACTCGCGAACTTCATCTCCGTGCTGACTGTGGTCACGTACGTGTTTCTGGAGAGCTGATATTGCGCAGCACGGTGAACAGGTGGTCCCGAAAGGAAGGACCTGCCATTCGTACACCCTGGGTGCTGAGTCTTGCTGCAGATCACGCCACAAGAAGCGCAACAGAGGCCGGTCTTCAGGTAGCAGTCTTACTTGATGGAACATTCCCTTTATGTCACTGATGACAGCAGTGGAGTGTTCCCTGAAACGCAACAACACCCCCAATAGCGATGCACACAGGTTTGGCCCAGATAGCAGCAGGTCATTTAGGTTTTTTTCTCGGTAAGTGAATGAGCAGTTGAACACCACTCTGTTCTTCCCATTGTGGGCCACCATGTGGTGAGGAATGAACCAAGACTCTTTGGAGCTTCTCACTTGCTCTTGGCTCACCTGGGAGATATAGCCAGCCTTTTCCAGCTTCATGATCTCCGCTTTGTAAGCCTCCGCTTTGACTGGATCCTTACGGAGACGTTTCTCTGTGCTACGCAGGCACGGAAGGGTAGCCTCAGGCGGCGCTGTGAGTGTGGGCATGTTGCTTACTCGGAGAAGTGGGGTGGCGTATCTTTGCACTCCTGCTACTTCTACCCTCGTTGTCTTTTCCTCCAGTAGGTTAATGGCCTCTTGGTCTCTCCGTGACCTTGTCACTAGTCTCTCACTTCTGTATGGTAAGATGTCCAGTTGCCAGAGCTTCTCTACTTGTCTATAGAGGTCAGCTGCTGGGGGATTAGTGGCTAGAAAAAAACACTGACTTTGGCCGTGCGGTTGGAAAGATTTGACTGGTCCTTGTAGGGCCCAACCCAGCCTGGTCTTGATAGCAGCTGGGCCCCCAGGTGGGCCAAGACGGACAGGCTCAATGGGTGTCACCAGATGCGGGCAGTCCGAGCCTATCAACAGGAGTGGCTGAGCATTCAAGATCGGCAGGAGTGGTAGCCTTTTGAGATGGCGGTATCTACGCTGAAGCCCCTCTATTGGATAAGAATGTTCAGCTAGACCTAGTTCTTCTGCAGTAAAGGCCCCTTTGATGATGAAGGTCTTCTTTGGCTGACCAGCTGGCGCGATCTCAAATGTCACTGAGGAACCATGTAGCGTCCTCAAGTCCTGTCGTACTGTCCTTAGGGTGAGATTCTCTGGAGGTCCCTGGAGCTGCAGCCTCTGAGCGGCATCTTGTAGGAGTATTGTCCTCTCCGAACCATCGTCTAGTATGGCGTAGGTCTCCAGGGTGTGGCCACCATTTCTTAGTAGTACTTTACAGACCTTTAGAAGGACTTGATTACAGCCTGCACGCCGATCCAGGTACAGAATGTCGGCAGAGGACTTTACCTCATCTGAAGCTGTCTCATATGCGTTATTCTCAGTGGTGGCACTCCGCAAGTTGACATCATGTAAGGCTTCTAAATGTTTTCCCTTACATACCTTGCACAATATTTTCAGTCTACACTGGGCAGCCTGATGATGCCGTCCACAGCGCCAGCAGCTGTTGTTAGCCTTTACCCATGTGGTCTTCTGCTCCTTGGTGAGCTGCTTGAAGTTCAAACACTGATCGAGGAAGTGTAGTGCGTTGTTACAGTAGGGGCAATAAGCTCTGGGTTTCTCTGCGGCTTCTGGAGGAACTTCAACTTCGGTAGAGCTTGACTGTAAGAGCATGTCTTGAGAAGATCCATACAGTGTGGTTGCTGTCCTTCTAGTTGTTCTCTTCTCCTTCTCGCGTTCTTCTATCTTGTCGAGCCTTTCCCCACCTTCCTGAATCATCAGCTCGTGCTCAAGCCACTCAGCAAAGTCCATCAAGGTTTGGACGCCGTCTCTCCGTGAATAGAGGTACCGACGAAAAGTAGCGCGGAGATCTTGGGGGAGCTTCTTCAGCAGCCTCGCTACATGAGACCCGCACTGCAGCTCCACTCGGCCTTCCTCACCCAGTTGCTCTATCATTCCAACGAGGGCTCGGACGCGTAGTGCAAACCTTCTGAATCCCACCGTATCACCCGCTTTGATGCTGGGCTCCTCCATCAGCTCTGAGATGCGCTGCAGTGATAGTTGGTGGGGCTGACCATAGCTCTTATTCAGAGAGGCCATAGTATCAGAGTAGGGATGGGATGAATGGCAGTAAGAATGAGCTATGAGAAGAGCATCTTCAAATTTTAAGTGGTCACACAGTATTTGGTATTTAAATCTCCCAGTAGCGTCATCTGGTAGAATGTTCTCCAGTGCCAGCCTCAACCTGGCAAACTCCCTGGGGTCATCTCGCGTGAACTTGGGGATAGAAGGTTTTGGACCTCTGTAAATCTTCTCCGTACTATGTGGCGAAGTGGACCCTTGTAATGGATGGAAGGGGTCGGCCACAGCATGCAGTTGGTCTGATATATGTCTGAGGGATGTGGTTGACCTTGCCACATTGTCATATTGATGAGCATCAGACGTTACAGAAGGAGCTGGTGACAGACATGCTTCCAGACGTTGCAGCCATTCTCTAAGTTCTTCCATCAGACCTGGAGGATGCGGTGGTGGGACTGGTTGCACCTGTGGGGGCTCCTGGAAGGTTACTGGTGGAGGAGGCAGCGGCCATTCATCATCTTGCGCGTGTCTAACCACTGGAGATGTTGGAGTTGGATGGAGGTGTTGGTGGTGTTCCCTCGCCTGGTATGGTGCTATGGGCTGTGCGGGGGATGGTGGTGGCAGTTGAAGAGGTGCTGGATTTCGGCTGATTGACGTAGACCTCAAGCCTCTACTGTCCATCTGATGCCTCATGTTCCTCATCTCTAGCTGCAGCTTCCGATTTTCTTCTTGGAGGTGTTGTAGCATGTCCATCATGGCAGGGGGGTATGATTGGGATGCATTCACATAAGGTGCTGGATGAGGTGTGCTTGTGTACGCCGGCAATGGAAGAGGTGTGTTTGTATACCCTGACGCTAGGATATATCTGGAAGACAGGTCGGTGGGGTGTGGGGTGAGGGGGGTCATCTCGACGGTTCCCTCTCTCTCTGTTGTCCCACCGTACTCATGTGTCCGAGTGGCACAAGAAGCATCCTGTATAGCTGCTGCTTGCGGTAGGATGTAGCCATCGTAATCACCCATCCATGCTGGTTGACGGATCTGACGTCGTGGGCGCACATCTTCACTTGGGGGAATATTATGAGCCATAATCACTCTGTAATCATCGATATCCGAGCTCGAAGGACCATTTTTTTTGGAGTGTCGAATGATTACTGGCGATCTTGTTTGATAATCACAGAATGTACATCTATTAGAATGTAATATTCGCCTTGTATTCCCCCAAGACTTTAGGGTTAAATGAAGACAGTAGAGGAGTTGCGAATTAGAAGTTTACTTGAATTCCATCCACATTAATACCGACAGATGGGTGTGGTTTTGGTGTTGGACGCACAAAATACTTGGGATAGCACAAGGAATTGTTACTAGTTCGGATGGTATGAGAAGAGCAACCTCCTCTCTTTTCAATAACGTTTCTTAAACCAGGAAGAAAAAAACAACTTCAGTTACTCTACTCTCACAGGACTATAAGGGAATCCTATTCTGCCCTCTGGTGGGCGAGCGAACTAATAACAAAAAGAACTGATCTTCAGAACACCCCCACTACTAGGGATGAGAATCGAAATCCGATTCCAATTCGGAACCGGTTCCTAGTGTTTGGAGGCCTCGACATCACAATCAAAAAGCCTTAACGATCCCTTTAACGATTCCTGAAGACGCATATTGCTCGTGACTTTCTTGTTGTCCAAACGCATCAAACTAGCATGGCGCCAAGAACCGCCCGCTCCAAAGTTTGGCTACACTTCACCAGGAAAGAGGGTGAAAATGAAAGGTTACGATGGTTTAGCACGAGCATTGTAGCCGTAAACATAACAATGACAGCACGTAGGTTCAAACGCTCGAAAGTGTGTCTTCACTTCACGAGGAAAAATTACAACAAAACGTCTTGCAGTCATTGCAAGGTGGAGATAACTGCATCGGGAGGGAATAGACTGCACTGTCCTCACCGAGACAGCTATACAGCTAGCTAAACTCCGAAATGACGATACAGAAGACGTTGGTATAATTTGCTGACTTTATTCAACCATCACTTGAAGAGTGGAACTGAAAATAGAAATGAAACAAATCAATTTCGTCCCCAATAACAAACAGGTTTGCATCAACGTAAATAAGCGATGATTAGCTGCTAATTCAGTAATAACAAAACAGTTAGCATGCGTTCGCTAGCATTAGCACATCGTTCAAACCACTACACAACTGGATTTAAGTGTCCGATCGCGAGTGGAAACACACAACAACACAAAAGATGATGCATACAGGCGTTGCCTCTGTAGATATTTTACAAGCATTAACAAAGAACATAGGGTCGTCGCAGTGCTTCCCTCTCACTAACTCGCTCACTCGCTTGGATGCGGCATTTCTTCTTCTTCGTGTGTAAGCGCGCTCTTCTTCAGGTGAGCGCGTTCTTCTTCGCGTGAGGACGCGCAAGGGCGCCCCCACTTGAGCGTGAAAGCACCATAAAAACTAAAAGGCATGCATTTCAATATACTGGTAAATAATACACTTTAACAGGGGTCCCCAAACTACGGCCCGTCCCGACATTTGGTCCGGCCCCCTGAACAATACCAGAGAGCTTTTTTTTTTTTTTTTTTTTCTAATAGTGTTATTTATTTTCTGGCCTTTTTCTGTGAAGAACTCAGAGAGGGTTATTTGGTTATTTGATTAATAGTGTTATTATTATTAAGTATTATTATATTATTATTTGTTTAATTTACTTTTGTTCCGTGAAATATCCAGAAAGGGTTATTTGATTGTGGCTTTCTGAAAAACAACAATTTTTTACATTTAGGCACTCCTGTAATCGTCACACTTTTTCTGTTACAAACTACTAGTTGGTTCATCTCAAGTGTGATCCTTGACTCACACGGAAACAAGCAAGTTTCTACAATATAGTTAAAATTAGATGCATAATACTTTTGGAAACATGATTTACTTTGAAAGACCGGATATCTATTTCCTGCTTGGTGCGTGCTAAACAGCAGAGCTTGATCCGGCTGCAGGTTGGCTGACAGGGTACCTGTGGGTTATTAAAAGTATTAAAAAGGCATTGAATTTAGTTTTCCATTATTAAAGGTATTAAAAGTATTAAATTAGCTGTCGTAAGTCTGGAATTTTTCCACCGTGGTTTTAATTTTCAAGAACATCTCAGTGCAACTTAAATTATATCCGTGACGAAGTTTTTTTTAATTTATTTATTTTAATCCATAACGAAGATGACGCATAGAATTTGTATGATGCAATGCACCTCGTGCGTGCGCGCCGTTATCATCATTAGCATCAACATCACAACAGCAGGCAATCGCGCAGTACCAGGCCCGAACTGGGACAGTTCCCGGTGGGCCGGCCTGACGTTTGGGCCGGTCGTAATATACATTTTTAACTAAGCTTTCAGTTAAACTATTTACTAACGGCATCACGCAACCCTGCTTTGCGCGATAAATTGTGGCCCTTCTAGCATTCCGTAGTTTGAAATTCGATACCCCGCAACAGGCTCCCTCTCATTCTCCAATGCCGCCAGCTCTGCCTCTGGGAAAGAGTATCATGATATCATCCTGTTGACTTGATTCTGGCAAAACCTAATTTTGGGTTTTAATGGCCGAAATGGGGCACGTTGAGGCAGCATGATGAGCGTGAACCCGTCTGGCTGTTGGCGCGACCCATTATCGTTGTTTTTGAGCATGTTTGGATAAAAGTATAGCGATAAACCGTAAATGAACATGCAGAATGAAATAATTTTAATGAGAGCACCACTAAAACTTCCACCATGGAGGCTCCAGGCACTATTTTTGGGCACAAAGACGGAGGATTGGGGTGAAGTCCACGTTCTCGGGCAAAACATAAGTTGGGCATTTTAACCCAAAACACAAACCAAAAAAAAAAATGAATATGATGAAAAGCTTCAGTTTTGTACACACTTGCCACATGTGTAATTCAAAACACCTGCAAAAGGTTCCTCATTCTTTAAAAAGTCAGTCTAATATGAGATAAAATTATAGCCCGTACCCCAAAAATAAAATGGTAACTTCACACAGAACCTGCGCTTGAGCCCTTGATCTCAGAACTGTCAGTAGACATGCTCTTCCTCTGTACCTCCCTTTTTACAAGTTATTTGGGGGGAAATTCATATTTGATTCATCTTTTCAAGTGTAAAGGAAAACTCTTTTCTTGTTTCTAATGAGGCTTAAATTTGACGAACTCCTGTGCCAATAGGTGTATTTAAAAATTGAAATATATAATTTATGTATTTTAAAAAATTGCAAGTTTACTATTGACAGCATGCGATTAGTCACAATTTTAAAAAAATTAATCGCTTGACAGCACGATTATTATTACAATATTTTAATAAGGTAGGTCTTGACATAAAGAGGGCCGTTCTTTGGCACGAAACTTTTTGTTTTAATTGTATCTTCAATAAATGTGCATTCTTTTGTCAAACACACTTAGTAATTGAGGTTAAATTTGATGTTCAGTGCGTTATTTTTTTAATATGATTCAATATTATCTAAATAATGGGTGCGAGAAAAGTATTAATTTTCAGTTGAAATGGCATTAAAAAAGGTCTTAAAAGTCTTGAATTTAGATTTATCAATCCTGGGGGGACCCTGGACTGACCAGAAAATAGAGCTTGTACGTATTAGTTTTGACGGACCGGAGAGGCGGAGCCGGACAGATCATGTGGACCGCCTCGTATTGACTATAACACAAACGTATTTGTTGCGTCATTCGGTACAGAACTTAACGTAGCGCGGCGGACTCTGTGTTTCGGGGTTAAATTTCAGGTGAATGGGCAAATTTTTATTTTATTTTATTTTTTTAATTTTGCCATGCGCTTGCGTGTCACTAGTTAACCCTTCGTGTGCCAGTGCTGACACGTGTGTCATAGGTTGTCGACCCCTGGTGTAAAGGGAAGAATGAGTGGGGCCATGTATCGAGAGATTTTGAGTGAAAATCTCCTTCCGTCAGCATGGGCGTTGAAGATGAGATGTGGCTGGGTCTTTCAGCATGACAATGATCCAAGGGCGTAGGTTTGCATAGGGACAGTAGGGACATATCACGACCAACTTTTCAGGATACTTAAATTGTACCCACCAACTTTTACGCAACCTTATTTGCATTATATAGTGACTTCAATTACATAGGTAATTTAAATTGTCTTCCCATGTTGTAAGGACAGAATTAACCCTACCATTATCACGTGAATTACTATACTTTCAATATGTTCAGACTTACATTGACCCCTCTTCACTTACTGAATGTGCTAGTCCAGTTTTCCCCCCTCAAATGCAAATTTGATTGGCTGATGACTTGACCCCCCCCCCCTACTTTCACACACGTGTTCACAGCCGGTGTTCTGTCAAATTTTTCACCCTGATACTATTTTGCTCCAGAAGCTTTTGTGGTGGTGAATAAGCACTCTTTTACATCCAAAGGTGCTAAAGAAACAACAGATTATTAATTAGATTATTGTTTTTTCCAGCGATGCCGAGAAGCTGTAATAGCTGTAGTAGTAGCAAGTACCTCTACCGATTTCACCAATGAGACGTCGCAAAAATAATCACATGACTCCATGATACTAATCAGACGCAAGCTTGCCGTTCTAGCTTCACGCCAGCCTGCTCAATCATGTGGTCTTTTGATATTGAGCGCTGCTCTCAGCATGACTCGAAAGTGCGGATTTCAACCTCTATCTCAGTTTTTATTTGGCACTGATTGACCGGTGCCGGGATTGGCGATGGGGTGGCGTAGGGCTGGTCACCAACGGGCTTACACTCACAAGGGATTCACACGATTACTGGGTTTTAGTTCATAGAGCTGATTTGTGTGCTGACACTCTATCCCTATAGCTTATAGACTCCCCCACCCTTGTCCCCCTCTTTCCCTGGTCAACAGGCCCCCCACATGGTGTCAACCGGAAATACATCTAGCTGACGATAGCACCAATGTATTAGTAATTGGTCTAGATGTTCAATGTATTTCTTGTTGTAGTTTGTGTTTTTCTTTCTTTTCTCGTGTTTCTTTTCTTCTGTTCCCCCATGACCCCTTCCTGTTCGCTGCTTTGTCATAATAAACGAGGTATGTATTGTTGAATGATCAGGACGGGAGCATGTCAGACTCTCAATGTGAAACATTAAAACTGTTCAGACTATCCGGGCACTTAGACTTCTATTCTCCGTGTCAAACAGCTGAACAGGACAGGTTCAAAAAAATAAAAATAAAATAAAATAAAAGCTTCAGGAATCTTTCGCAGGGGTTTTGAGTTAATTCGTTGATTCAGATGATTAGGTTAGTAGCTTCTTTATAGAGTACCTTTTCATGATATGCAAATATTTTGAGATGGGGATTTTTGTTTTTTCTCGACTTTTTTTCCAAAATCATCAATATTGAAACAATAAAAGGCTTGAAGTACTTCAGTTGTGTGTAATGAATCTAAAATATATGAAAGCCTAATGTTTATCAGTACATTGCAGAAAATAATGAACTTTATCACAATATGCTAATTTTTTGTGAAGGACTAGTATATGAAATAACATGAAAGCAATTAGAACAGTAGAAAGGTTGGTGATCTGTTTCCTTTTGAGCTTTGGAACTGGTAATATGTCAAAGTTACAATGTGGTCAATGTAAAAAGTAAATTTTGAGAGCAGATCTATTGTTGGGGATAGCCACTAGTGCACATTCATTTTCAAATGTTAACAGAATACAAATATAACAGCCATAACAGGCATGTTCATCCATAAACTGCCCGAACGGGTTGACTGTCTGATCCTAGCGCTTATAAAATACAAGATGTCTTATGACCCACGTTATGTTGACATGAAATGACTAAGCATAAGTTCCTTTTCAGGAGTAACAAAATCAGAATGCCCACCGAGGATGAAACGGTGAATGTCGTGTGCACTTATTTCATCCCGTTCACCCGTCACACAGAGCGCCAAGAAGCGTACACCCACAGAGAGGTATTCAGGAAAGTACGGCATCAGGTAACTCCTCCGCCATACTGAGGGATGGTTATTCTCCAACCGTCACTGTGTTAAGCTTTGCATCCATTTGTTCAAGCAAGGAAAAAGAAATTCAGAGTTGTAATTTAGAAAAAATAAGAGCCCTTCTGGAAATATATGGCGGAAAACGAAGCTTGCTCCCAAAAATGGATTATATTAAAGTCTTAATTCACCAAACCCCACCAGATATCCTCATTCACTTGAATTGATATCATTAAAATTTTGAGTAAAGGGAAGGCTTCCAAAAATGCTGGTGCAGACCATCTAGATCCATATCTTCTTCTATTAAGTGCTCATTTTATCAGTCCATATTTAGCTCATATTTTTAACCAAACCCTTCTTTCTGGCATCATACCAACCTCTTGGAAAACTGCTACTGTTCTCCTGCTACATAAAAATGGTGACATCTCTGACCTCAATAATTACCGTCCAATATCCAAGCTTCCGTTTTTATATCAAATTCCTGAATCTTTGATTAATTCTCAACTACGTTCTTTTATTGACTCATCTAACATACTTCAGCCGCAACAGTCTATTTTTCGCCCAGGTCACAGTACAATTACAGCTACAGTTTGTCTTAAATAACATTGTCTCCTTTCTTGATAATAACCAGTTCTGTGCTGCTCTTTTCATTGATCTTTCAAAAGCACTTGATACCGTTGATCATAAAATTCTTCTCCATAAACTTCAGACCATTGGTTTAGATGTTAATGCTCTCAAGTGGTTTAAGTCCTACCTTACGGACAGAATACAAACTCTTGCTGCTGACGGTGTTCTATCAAGTCCACTTACTATTAAAAATGGGGTGCCGCAGGTGTCCTTGGACCAATCCTTTTTACGTTATGCATTAATAATATTATTCTTCCTAATCAATGTTGTAATGTCCACTTTTTTTGCTGATGATTGCCGATTTTCCTCCTGGTTCTTCCCCAGCTCGAGCTCTGACTCATTTACAGACTGCTTTTGATTGTTTACAAATATCTCTTCATAACCACAGATTAGTTTTAAATGCTGAAAGAAACAAATACATGGTTTTCTCCACTTCCACCATTACCGACAGTGACCTACCTGGAATCAAATCCCTAAATGGTACCCAAATTTCTCTCACTGATTCATACAAATACTTAGGAATTTGGATTGACAGTAATTTATCATTCAAAACTCATATTCATCATCTAATCCATAAACTTACTTTCAAACTTAGCTTCCTGTATAGAATCAAAGGCTGTCTGTCAACTTCGAACTGAAAAACCATTGTGTTCTCTTTTGTTTCTGTTCTTGATTTTGGGGACATCCTGCACTGTCGTGCAGCTCCATCAACTCTTCATCAATTAAAGCCGGTCTATCACAGTGCACTACGTTTCATCACCAATGACAATTTCTGCACTCATCATTGTACCCTTTATCAAAACGTTGGTTGGTCTTCACTACAGTCAAGAAGCAGGCATGAAAATGGGTCAGGGGTTAAAAAGGTGAGAAAGGTGTGGAGGAAATATGTTCCGGCGTTCTGCCAAAATGTCCGCCGTCGGCAAAACGTCCTACATGTGGCGAATTTGACCATTTTAATTTTTCACATAAGGCTTAATATTCGAGTTAACGGGGGTTTAATTAGTTGAAGGAGTTGATTTTAACCACCATTGACTCGCGCTAGCTTAGCCACTCCGGAGCCCTGAAACTAACAAATAACTGTCAAACTGCACAGAATTTGTTCAAATCATTTCCAACGACTAATTAAACCCCGGCTAACTCAAAGATTAAGCCTAATGTAAAAAATTCTGAACTTCCCCTTTAAAATAAAGACCATTGAATATGGCCATTAAAATGTTGTCTATAAAAGTTTTAGAGCAATAAAACAAACAAAAATGAATAAAATGAACAGGAATCCTTCAAAGTATTTTAGAGCAATAAAACAAACAAAAATGAATAAATTGAACAGGAATTCTTCAAAGGATTTCATATTGGGTCCAAATCATTTTTCGAACAGATCACGTGACTAGAGAACCTTAGAGACAGCCGTTTGCATTGCTTAGCCAAAACTACAGCTGAGGAGGCAAGATGGATATTTAGAATTTCTTTAAACCTAAGCTTTCAAAACCCTCAACAACAACTGAGCTTGAACCGAGGACTGAGCACGAGCAGTATCAAAAAGTCCTGGCTGTCGTGTTACCTGTTGTGCTGTAATTCCAAGTGGTGCTTGAATTGGATGCTTATAGCGGTCGACAGTCTTTCTGAGCCAGCGCAAAGTTCGCAGCGCACGGAGATATTTTTGTTATCTTTACTGGACAAAAATGTGAAGTAATGGCTGTGTTTCCAGTGTGCAAATACAGCCGTTTGTAGTATATCTCCTGCCTATTTCATTGCATCCTGGCGAGGTAGCAAGGCTATGTTGTTTTGGCCGCAAACTCCCAGCGCTCACGCATCATGGTAATACAAGTGACCCTTTTTGTTCCATCCCCGATTAAAAAATGTGACATGTGATGTCACTCCCATGACTACAGTATTCTTCATTCTACACACATTATGGGGCAATAACAAAATAGTAACGCACAGGCATCAAGGAAAGTAATTTTACTCAGATTACTGATTTAGAAAAATGAACGCGTTAGATTGTTTTTTACTGAAAGAAAGTAATCAGATTAGGTACGCATTACGATACCACGTTATTGACAACACTGCTTTTATATTACCGTTAAATACACAAGCTTGACGCTACCTTAACGGGAGCTATTTTTTCACCGGACGCTGCGGCAGTGTTCAACGCAAGCTGCAACGAACGGTGTTCTGTCAAAATTTGCTCCCTTATAAAATTTTGCTCCCAAAGCTTTTGTGGCGCTGAAAAACCCCTCTTTTACATTCAATTGGACTCTCAATGTTATCCAAAGTGCTATCTAAACTAGATACATCATAAACATACATGTGCAACACGAAAATGGCGTAAATGAATACTTAACGACGCGGCAAAGTTGTTAACAGTGAGAGCGCGGCGTGCAGTTACTGTGTGCAGCTAACATGGTAGGATGTGTCTGAGAACTTTTGTACATGTCTTTACATGATCAAACTTAAGCAAATATTCCTTTCTTTAAAGAAAGTTTGTAGTGTTTACTTTGGAATCGCCGCATTCGCGGCCATTTTTAACGTTACGCGCATGCGCAAAACCGCAAGGTAGCAATTTTTGATGGGTTGCAAACGAAAACCATTACTCACTAAATTCAATATGCTGGCAAATGCATTCATCTAAAAACAATTGGGAGTGATACTTTACCTCCTCCAGCGAATGTGAATTTGTGCTTAGTACAAGATCATCTGTCGCAATTAGCGATCTTTGACGCTCTTTTTTTTTTTTTTCCCCTCCCCGCATACAAACTTGTTTCTCTCTCAGCGGCTGTGATTAACTTCAATGAAGTTGCTGTCCTAGCTAAGCCTTGCCTATCATTCGTCTTTGTAAGTTTTTAGTAACTTTGTGTATTGAATTTGAAAGGAAAATGTATGTTTTGTTTTTGACGAACTTTTTCATGAAGCTAAACTGTTGAAGCCACTCACATGTGGAAAAATACGAGTGTACTACGTTTTAAATGTATTCATTTGGTATATTTCAGTTACCACGATTTGAGGGATCAATAAATTGAAGAATTTACGCCTTGCGTTTGGAGTGCTTGCTTTTGGGTTTGCTGGAATAGCGTCACGGACACACGCAGCATCAAACAGGGGAAGCGCTGCCGCGCCAAGCCAATTCTGGCTGCATTTTCGACACATGAAAAATAACGAATACGTACTACTGTATGACGGAAAATTTTAGTGGTTTTGTAACCGCGACGTTTTCATAGCATGGTAATCCGTGAAGGTAACTGGCACATGCCTACAAACGACCCCCCCCCCCCCCTCCTTAAAATTTTTCTCCTCGGATCTACACGATTCACGTAGGTCATCCTTTTTGACTTCAAAACGGCAAATTTCGAGAGATTTTCATGCCTGAAGAAGAAATATCCACATCATGTTATTCATCTATAAGGCTTTTCTATGCAAACGTCCTCACTACCTCACATCTCTCTTGTCATTCAAATCCAGTAAATACAAAACACGATCAACTAATTACTTAACCCTAAGCATTCCACTCACACGCACTAATGTTGGCTTTAGCTATTATGCTACTCTTAAGTGGAACGAATTGCAATCTACTCTTAAACTACAGTCAATCATTCATCTTGCCGATTTGGAATCTCTTTTGTCTGATGTTTTTACTGATTATTGCAACTGTTTTCGTTAGAGTATTTTGTGAATGTTTCTTTGTGCTCAGGCCTCTCTTGTAAAAGAGATATTAATCTCAATGAGACTGCCTGATAAAATAAAGATGAACTTAAATAGAATATAAAAAACACAGACAAGACTGAAAAAGCAGTTTCTGCTTTTGACCCCTCTTTAAAATAAACTAGGGCTGTCAAACGATTCAAAATTTTAATCGCGTTAATTACAGCTTAAAAATTAATTAATTGTAATTCATCGCAATTCAAACCATCTCTAAAATATGCCATATTTTTCTGTAAATTATTGTTGGATTGGAAACATAAGACACAAGATGGATATATACATTCAACATACGGTACATAAGGACTGTATTTGTTTATTATAACAATAAATCAACAAGATGGCATTAACATTATTAACATTCTGTTAAAGCGATCCATGGATAGAAAGACTTGTAGTTCTTAAAAAAAAAATGTTAGTCCAAGATGTAGAAATTTTATATTAAAACCCCTCTTAATGTTTTCGTTTTAATGAAATTTGTAAAATTTTCAATTAAAAAATAAACTAGTAGCCCGCCATTGTTGATGTCAATAATTACTTACACAATGCTTAGGTTGCTGAAACCTATAAAATCAGTCGCACCCAACCGCCAGCAGAGGGCGTTAAAACTCCATAAAACAATTAACAAGTGTGCGTTTCACTGCACCGTTATTTAAATCTGTCAGAGCGGGGCATCTGCGTTAATTGCGTCAAATATTTTAACGTGATTAATTTTAAAAGAACAACGCCCGTTAACGCGATAATTTTGACAGCCCTAAAATAAACTGCTGTATTTTAAGCCAAAGGAACTGTTTTGTTTGATAGAACAATATGTCTATATGCTGCAATAGCAGAATCATGGCGCATTAAGCCCCTTAACTATTTTTAATTTGCTTGTTTTAGTTTCCCTGGACACCCCGTTTACAGATGTGCGCTACTACGTGGTTTTTCACTTATCGCGGCGGGTTCTGGTCCGTATTAACTGCGAAAAACGATGGAATACTGTACACTGTGGTCATGATGAGTCATCCAAAGTCTTTCCAAACAGCTAGTCAAGTCATCAAGTAAAAATTTCTTTTAAAAAAAATATACACTATATTTTTTAATATCGCAATATAATATCGCAATATATCGCAAACCCCCCAAAAATCGCAGCAATAGTTTTTTCCAATATCGTTCAGGCCTACTTTCAAGTCCGTGTTTTCCGCCATATAAAGCATCGTGTTTACGTCACAATACAGTCACTTGAAAGCAAAGCAAAATGTGTTTGAATGCAAAAGTAAGGGCGAAACATTTGCAAGTCAGGCTGCTTTTTCTTTACTTGCAATTCCGCTGTTCGCTGTGGAAGGGGGTTGGGGGGAAATTTTCAGCCATTACCAGTGAATGGGGAATGGGTGTCATGTTACTTTCAGACACTGTTACTTCTTACTTGACAATAAACTGCTAAACTTCTGAGGATTTTTTAACAGTAGTATAATAATTCTAATTCATTCGGATGTATTTGTTTGAATACCCTCTACATGTTAAAAAACATTTTTGAAAAGATCAGTTAACAATTTGCTGTGGATATACATTGATATACATAGATATTCAGAAATACGACAACTAAGCACACCAAGCAATAGTGGTAACAAGAAAAGCACCTCACATGAAATGGCTGGAAAAAAATATGCAAGACTAGTAAATACCACTCTTGGTTCAGAAACAAGCTATCATTCAGGCAACTTTTGCATTCAAACACATTTTGCTTTCATTCAAGTGACTTTTATTTTCTATTGAAAATATATACTTTGATTGAAGGAACCTTTTTTTTTTGGATCGACTAAGACATACACAAATCTACCTACAACTTTATCAAGCAACAGTAGGCTCTCAGAGCTGTGACTGATTCTAATAAAATATAAAAACATATCAAAAGCAAAATAAATTTACCGAACACAACAATTATTTTGTCTGTCTTTTCATTATAGTCATCATGCAAAATACATGGTGTCTCAGCGGTGGTGGTGGCGTATTCTGTCTGGGCTGTCATAACAGGGTTGGCACTCCAATGCCGGCTCCTTCTTGCATTTGCCACAGGTGTACCTGTAGCAGTGAACACAACTGCCGTTTGCAGAGTTCTGTGAGCATTCAACTCTAACTTGACACTTGGCTCTTTTACTGGGACTGGGTGTGAGGGGCTGCTGACGAAGCTTGTTCTCTTTGCGTGACAAAAGTCACTTGAATGAAAGCAAAATGTTTGAATGCAAAAGTTGCCTCAAAATAAAGACCGCCAAAGAAATTGTTGTATTTGTTTTGCTTTTGATATGTTTTTATATTTTATTAAAATCAATCACAGCTTTGAAAGCCTACTGTTGGTTGATAAATGTGTTGGTAGATTTGTTTATTTCTTTGTCAGTCCCCCCAAAAAAGTTCCTTCAATCAAAGTATATATTTTCAATCAAAAGCAAAAGTCACTTGAGCGAAAGCAAAATGTGTTTGAATGCAAAAGGTAAGGGCGAAACCTTCTAGAGTCAGGCTGCTTTGTATGGAGTTTTATTTATGTCACAATTCTGAGGCCACCGCTGCTTTGTCTTTGCTCGTAAATTGAGCCATTAGCAGAGGAGGGGGTTGGGCGAAAACTTTCTTGAGTAGGCTGCTTTCTCTTTACCTGCTGATGTTTCAAGCCCTACCCCTTACCCCTACTCCTTATTGCTTCGTTTGAAGGGCCAAGGGGTGGGCCAGGAGGTGGGCCAAGGGGTAGAAATGAGATGGGCTTGGGGGAGGATCTCCTTATAAGGCTGTCCCAAAATGGGACACCCTTGGGGATGATCCTAGGTTGTCCCAAAATGGGACACCCATGGTAATTCTAGTGATAAAGACAATCACAGGCCTCTGTCATCTTTTGAAGTGGGAGAACTGGCACAATTGGTGGCTGACTAAATACTTTTTTGCCCCACTGTATATCATGCAAAGGTTGCTGCACAACCAATAGGATTAAACACCTCTGGCTTCATGGAACATAAGTGCCAAGTGCATAGCTGAGTAACGCGCATTTGACACACTGCGCCGGTCCTCGTCCTCTAACCAGTAAGAACCAAGTACCGTATTTTTCGGACTATACAGTACGTCGCACCTGAGTATAAGTTGCACCAGCCAAAAAATGCACAATGAAAAGGAAAAAAACATATAAGTCGCACCAGAGTATAAGTGGCACTTTGGGGGAAAATTTATTTGATAGAATCCAGCACCAAGAACAGACATGTCACAACAGACTGAATAGGTGTAAGGTATGCTAACATTACATGACGCAAGAAGATAGATCGGGCCGAAAAAATCCAGCCCGACCCAACTGGCCCGCGGGTTTTAAAGCCCGACGCGGCCCGAGCCCGATCATTTACCTTGATTTGCTTGCCCGAGCCCGAAAAAACACAACATTTTATGTTTTATTTGTAGGCACGAGCCCCAAAAAAACAAAATTTTATGTTGTATTTGTGAGGACTCAGGAGGAGGAGGAAATGCAGGTATGCGATGCGTGGTTGCGTTTTGTGTGATCACGTTTGTGATGATGCCGGTGCTTATATGTATAATGATAACAAATTAAAGCCTGTCATTTGTAACGAATTATCCCAGTTAAACAAAACTAAGACGGATATTCAATAAACATTTATATATTTTCTATTTGCGTGTCTGTTCTAACAGGCGGATAGTGGATTTGACATTTTAATCTCGAGTTGAGCAGAAAAAAATTGTAAAAGTTTTTTCAATGTTTAAATAGTCTACATATTTTTATGATCATAAATGCATTTACACAACTATAAAACGCTGGAAAAGTTATATTTCTCGTATGAGAGCGCCACATTTGTTTACATTCAGCGAAGCCAACAGTTTTCCGTATAGCATTTTCAACAATCAATTTGAATCCTTTCCATATCCCACTCCTACCACAGTTGTTTGCTTTTCAATTCCCCTGTCTTTAGTTTGTTTTTCACTCCTATAGCTGCTCCATATCGAAAAGGAAATACCAGGATGCTCGCGGAGGGCGCCACGGCGCGGGAGGGGAAGATTGAAAAGAGAGCGAGCCCACTGTGTTCATGTGCGCAGGCATGCACAGCGCCTTCCCTGTTTTATCCAAATTATTTTATTTAACATCTATACATCGTTTCAGTATAAATATATGAATATATATTTATTTTTAAAAAGTTAGCGAGAGAGAAGTCGGCCCAACCCGACCGTAAATAATCACAAATAAGTCGCTCCAGAGTATAAGACGCACCCTCTGCCAAACTATGAAAGAAACTGCGACTTATAATCCGAAAAATACGGTAAGTAAAACTATAAATTACTTATGTCTTCTGCTGCCCCGTTAACCTACCCCGGTTGAAGCGGTAGATGATGGATGGATGGATGGATGGATGGATGGATGGATGGAATAATACGAGAATAAGTAGTAATATTACATCGGGCTAATGTAGCTACAGTGCCTTGCAAAAGTATTCGGCCCCCTTGAACCTTGCAACCTTTCGCCACATTTCAGGCTTCAAACATAAAGATATAAAATTTTATTTTTTTGTCAATCAACAAGTGGGACACAATCGTGAAGTGGAACAAAATTTATTGGATAATTGAAACTTTTTAAAGAAAAAACTGAAAAGTGGGGCGTGCAATATTATTCGGCCCTCTTGCGTTAATACTTTGTAGCGCCACCTTTTGCTCCAATTACAGCTGCAAGTTGCTTGGGGTATGTTTCTATCAGTTTTCCACAGAGAGAGACTGACATTCTTGCCCATTCTTCCTTGCAAAACAGCTCGAGCTCAGTGAGGTTGGATGGAGAGTGTTTGTGAACAGCAGTCTTCAGCTCTTTCCACAGATTCTCGATTGGATTCAGGTCTGGACTTTGACTTGGCCATTCTAACACCTGGATACGTTTATTTTTGAACCATTCCATTGTAGATTATGCTTTATGTTTTGGATCATTGTCCTGTTGGAAGATAAGTCTCAGTCTCAGGTCTTGTGCAGATACCAACAGGTTTTCTTCCAGAATGTTCCTGTATTTGGCTGCATCCATCTTCCCGTCAATTTTAACCATCTTCCATCTCCCTGCTGAAGAAAACGGGCCCAAACCATGATGCTGCCACCACCATGTTTGACAGTGGGGATGGTGTGTTCAGGGTGATGAGCTGTGTTGCTTTTACGCCAAACATATCGTTTTGCGTTGTGGCCAAAAAGTTCAATTTTGGTTTCATCTGACCAGAGCACCTTCTTCCACATGTTTGGTGTGTCTCCCAGGTGGCTTGTGGCAAACTTTAAACGAGACTTTTTATGGATATCTTTGAGAAATGGCTTTCTTCTTGCCACTCTTCCATAAAGGCCAGATTTGTGCAGTGTACGACTGATTGTTGTCCTATGGACAGACTCTCCCACCTCAGCTGTAGATCTCTGCAGTTCACCCAGAGTGATCATGGGCCTCTTGGCTGCATCTCTGATCAGTTTTCTCCTTGTGTGAGAAGAAAGTTTGGAAGGACGGCCGGGTCTTGGTAGATTTGCAGTGGTCTGATGCTCCTTCCATTTCAATATGATGGCTTGCACAGTGCTCCTTGAGATGTTTAAAGCTTGGGAAATCTTTTTGTATCCAAATCCGGCTTTAAACTTCTCCACAACAGTATTTCGGACCTGCCTGGTGTGTTCCTTGGTTTTCATAATGCTCTCTGCACTTTAAACAGAACCCTGAGACTATCACAGAGCAGGTGCATTTATACGGAGACTTGATTAAACACAGGTGGATTCTGTTTATCATCATCGGTCATTTAGGACAAAATTTGATCATTCAGAGATCTTCACTGAACTTATGGAGTGAGTTTGCTGCACTGAAAGTAAAGGGGCCGAATAATATTGCACGCCCCACTTTTCAGTTTTTTATTTGTTAAAAAAGTTCAAATTATCCAATAAATGTTGTTCCACTTCAAGATTGTGTCCCACTTGTTGTTGATTCTTGACAAAAAAATTAAATTTCATATCTTTATGTTTGAAGCCTGAAATGTGGCAAAAGGTTGCAAGATTCAAGGGGGCCGAATACTTTTGCAAGGCACTGTATATAAGCAGCTACTGTACGTAGCGCGTTGCCGCCTCCGTTAAAATCAACAGTAGTAAAAGCATCTTTTGTTTTAGAATCTGTCGTGTTGCTTGTTTAGAAAGAAGCAGCCATATGAAGCATTCCATTCCTTTTTAATGTAAGCACATAACAGTAAGCACATAGCATCACGTCACATAGCATCCTAGCCGGATGCTCTCATCTCTTCGTCTCCGCATTATACGTACACACGCCTACAGCGCCATTCACTGGCCTAACTAGTATTGTTACAACATAAACATTGCATGTGTCTGTAAACACAACAGTATTGGTTTTACAAATAGGGGAACCTTATTATTTTGCCTCATCTACATCAAATTATAATCAATAGACAAACTTACAGTGGGGGCAAATAAGTATTTAGTCAACCACTAATTGTGCAAGTTCTCCCACTTGAAAATATTGGAGAGGCCTGTAATTGTCAACATGGGTAAACCGTCAACCAAGAGAGACAGAATGTGGGGAGAAAATAACACAGAAAAACACATTGTTTGATTTTTAGAGAATTTATTTGCAAATCATGGTGGAAAATGAGTATTTGGTCAACACCAAAAGTTCATCTCAATACTTTGTTATGTACCCTCTGTTGGAAATAACGGAGGCCAAATGTTTTCTGTAACTCTTCACAAGCTTTTCACACACTGTTGCTGGTATTTTGGTCCATTCCTCCACGCAGATCTGATCTAGAGCAGTGATGTTTTGGGGCTGTCGTTGGGCAACACGGACTTTCAACTCCCTCTACAGATTTTCTAAGGGGTTGAGATCTGGAGACTGGCTAGGCCACTCCAGGACCTTGAAATGCTTCTTACGAAGCCACTCCTTTTGTTGCCCTGGGTGTATGTTTGGGATCATTGTCATGCTGAAAGACCCAGCGACGTCTCATCTTCAATGCCCTTGCTGATGGAAGGAGATTTTCACTCAAAATCTCTCGATACATGGCCCCATTCATTATTTCCTTTCCACAGATTAGTCATCCTGGTCCCTTTGCAGAAAAACAGCCCCAAAGCGTGATGTTTCCACCCCCATGCTTCACAGTGGGTATGGTGTTCTTCGGATGCAATTCAGTATTCTTTCTCCTCCAAACACGAGAACTTGTGTTTCGACCAAAAAGTTCTATTTTGGTTTCATCTGACCATAACACATTCTCCCAGTCCTCTTCTGGATCATCCAAATGCTCACTCGCGAACTGCAGACGGGCCTGGACCTGTACTTTCTTCAGGAGGGGGACACATCTGGCAGTGCAGGATTTGAGTCCCTGGCGGCACATTGCGTTACTGACAGTAGCCTTTGTTACTGTGGTCCCAGCTCACTGTAGGTCATTCACTAGGTCCCCCCGTGTGGTTCTGGGATTTTTGCTCACCATTCTTGTTCTCATTTTGACGCCACGGGGTGAGATCTTTCATGGAGCCCCAGATCGAGGGAGATGATAAGTGGTCTTGTATGTCTTCTATTTTCTAATAATTGCTCCCACAGTTGATTTCTTTACACCAAGCATTTTACCTATTGCAGATTGTCTTCCCAGCCTGGTGCAGGTCTACAATTTTGTCTCTGGTGTCCTTCGACAGCTCTTTGGTCTTGGCCATAGTGGAGTTTGGAGTGTGACTGACTGATGGTGGACAGGTGTCTTTTATAATGACTTAAAACAGGTGCCATTAATACAGGTAGTGAGTGGAGCCTCGTTAGACCTCGTTAGAAGTTCGACCTCTTTGACAGCCATAAATCTTGCTTGTTTGTAGGTGACTAAATACTTATTTTCCACTCTGTTTGATTTTTTAAAGAATTTATTTTCAAATGAATGTGATTTTCTGGTTTTTTTTCCACATTCTGTCTCTCATGGTTGAGGTTTACCCATCTTGACAAATACAGGCCTCTCTAATCTTTTCAAGGAGGAGAACTTGCACAATTGGTGGTTGACTAAATACTTATTTGCCCCACTGTATACTAATGCTTGGTCGTAGCTCCCAGCTAAGGTGCATGTATGGCAAAAGAATATGTGTAAATGTTTTCTCCGTGAGTTTTTGGAACACCTTTGTGAAAGTGCATTCTTGTGGAAAGAATCCTCATCACATTTAAGTTCACAGACTGATATTTATATACAAAAATAGCCCAATGAGAAGTTCATATAATTTTAAAAAATCATCGAGAAGTAAAAGAACTTTAATATAGACTGTGCAATTTTTTTTCCCTGCCTTTTTTTTTTTTTGGACCCCGCCTCTTAAAGGAATCGGAGTTGTTTGGAACCGGAATCGAAACGTGGAATCAGAATCGGAACCGTTCAATTCCAAAGGACGCACAACCCTATTCAATACGTACCGATATCGGTTCCAAATTGAAAATTAAAACCACGAAACCAAATGTGTAATGTCCGTGTTTGTAATAAGGGGGCTTGATTGATGGATAATAAACCTGTATGTGAGAAGCAGCTAACTTAAAAAAATAAATAAAAATTAGTAAATATTGAATTACCCTTTTTTTTCCTTTTTTTTTTGTGGTCAGCATGTACACTTTGACATGTAAATCCAAGGCCTGCGCTGTTTGAATAAGAGAAAAACCTTTGCTATCAGGCTGACCCAAACGCCTCCTTTTTATTGCTCATGCATGACTAAAATCTCTAGTACAGTTCTATTCTCGTTTTTTTTTGTTTCTAATTTTAAAATCATTCCCTGAGCCTATCTTTTTTCTCTCTCTCATTTGACAGACTGGCAGATAGGGTGTCGTTTTAAGAATGGAAACATTTCAAGACAGCCACTTCGATTTTGACTGACAAATTCCTCTGATATTCTTCGATACATATGGTGACCAGAGTAAATAGAACTGAAATCTGAATAAAGTTATGATTCCTGGAAAGAGATGTGGTTTTCAGTGGAATGTACTTGATATAAAATGTTTTTTAAATACTTTGTGAAACAACTAGTGTGATGGTTCAAATTACTAAATAGTGTACTTTACTGTTATGTCGCTCCTTTTATGTCTAAATGTAAACACTTTTACATTGACACCGAGCTACGCAGACACAGCTGGCTGGTTCACACTTCTTCATTTATTATCTTTTGTTTCTTCTACTTACAATACTCAACATGGAGAACTGATACCATCTTGTGGTAAAATCGTGAATAACATGCACATACATAACATTTCCTTCCCACCAAGATACATTGTCCATAACATTAACCTTTTTTTTTTTTTTTTTTTTTTTAACAGTTGTACTCTTACAAATTGCAACCAACTTTTTAACTAACGCTTACTCGTCACTATAACGAGCAGGTGGTTTTGTAATCCTCACAGGATAGCGTCTATCTGTCTCTACTATCTTGGTTGGTTCCTTATGTGGTGTTTTAGGTGGATCTGTGATCTTGGGAACTTGATCCGCATCGTCTTGATGGTGAGATGAGTTAGTGGTAGCTGTGATTGAACTATCACTTGATGAAGAACTCACAGGAATGTTCACTGTGGTCTGTGATGGTACTGATGTGGAACGAGTCAGCATCTGGTCCACATGGCGTTTCCAGGTTCCATGAGGCTCCACATTTACTTTGTACGACACTGGTCCCGTTTTTTTCATCACCACACCTTGTGTCCACTTCTCTTCCCCCTTCCTATAATCACGCACAAGGACTGGCTCTCCAACATCAAACTGCCTGTCCTTTGAGTGTTGTAGACGTCGTTGCTGTTGGTCATCCTGTGATAGGTGCACTGCTTGAGCAACATCAGGTTTCAAACAGTCCAAACGAGAACGCAACTTCCGTCCAATGAACAAAATAGCAGGTGTTTCTTTTGTTGTTGCGTGGGGGGTGTTTCTATATGTCAACAGAAACGCATCAAGCCGCTGTTGTACAGGTTTGGTTCCTCTGGAAGACTTTAAAGCCTGCTTGAACGTCTGCAGGAAACGCTCTGCCAAACCATTACTGGCAGGATGGTATGGTGCTGAACGGATATGTTTGACACCATTTGCCTTCAAAAATGTGCTAAATTCTTCCGAACAGAATTGAGGTCCATTGTCACTAACAAGAATATGTGGAATACCATAGCGACTAAAAAGTCCTCTTAGCACTTGTATTGTCTTACTCGATGTGATACTTTCCATGATGTGTACCTCAGGCCATTTTGAATGTGCATCAACCACAACAAGATACATATGACCTTCAAATGGACCTGCAAAGTCCACATGTATCCTTTCCCAAGGGCTTGACGGCCACATCCAAGGGTGTAATGGCGCCAATGCAGGGTCTTTTTGCACACGCTGACATGTGTGGCAGGACTTCACTTGATGTTCAATTTGAGAGTCAATGCCAGGCCACCACACATAGCTGCGAGCTAGACTTTTCATCCTCACGACACCTGGATGTGCTGCATGTAGCTCTTCCAGGACATGGGGACGCAATTTTGGTGGTACAATAACTCTCACACCCCACATTAGACATCCTTGTTGAATTGTGAGTTCATGTCGGCGCAGGATATAAGGAGACAGCTCTTCGTCTGCATCCTTAGCGGCAGGAAAACGACCAGTTGCCACCATTTCCATGACTCTGGACAAGGTTGAATCAGTCATGGTGCTATGCTTGATCTTGCTGTTACTGAAAGGTAGAGTATCCAGTTGAGATGCATAGAACACTTCCACTGCGCCTGCTTTCTCAATAGTAGCATGAGGAAGCGGGAGTCTTGACAGTCCATCAGCATTAGCATGTAATTCACCTTTCCTGTACTGAATGGTGTAATTATGTGCTGAAAGGAGGAGTGCCCAACGCTGCATTCTCGCCGCTGCCATAGATGGTGTGCTTTTCTCTGGACTCAGGATGGTTGTTAGCGGGCGATGATCAGTGAGCAGCGTGAACTTGTTCCCATAAAGGTACTGATGGAATTTGCGTACTCCAAACACAATTGCTAACGCCTCCCTCTCAATTTGAGCATCATTTCTTTCAGCTTTACTCAGAGTTCGCGATGCATAGGCGATGGACTTTTCATCACCGTTAGGCATTACGTGCGACTCCATATGGTGAAGCATCACAAGCTAAACGGAGGGGTAGCTCAGGATTGTAGTGTGTCAATACCTCCTGAGATACTAGGAGCTGTTTAGCTTTCTGGAAAGCTGCCTCGCAGTCAGATGTCCACTGCCATTTTTTCTCTTTATTTAGCAGCTGGTTCAGTGGTTGTAGAACAGTAGCGAGGTCCGGAATGAAACGTCCGTAGTAATTCAGCATCCCTAAAAAGGAACGTAGCTGACTGACATCACTTGGTGCTGGTGCTTCCACAATGGCTCGTACTTTCTCAGGTGATTTGTGGAGCCCAGCTGCGTCGATGATATGACCCAAATATTCCACCGACTTTTGGAAAAACAAGCACTTTTCTTTCTTGAGATGCAAGCCATATTCCTTTAGCCTGCCCAGCACAGCATCCAGGGTTTTGAGATGTGTCTGTTTGTCAGGACCACTGATTAGGATGTCATCCAAATAACAATGTGTAAATGACATTCCAAGAAGTACTTGGTCCATAGCCTTCTGAAATAAGGCAGGAGCTGATGCTACTCCAAAAGGTAACCTGTTGAACTGGAATAGTCCTTTTTGTGTTGATATTGTCAGCAATTTCTTTGAGTTCTCTTCAACTTCCATTTGTAGATAGGCATTTGATAAATCCAGCTTGCTGAAGTGTTGACCTCCTGCTAGAGATGCAAACAGATCTTCGATGCGTGGAATTGGGTACTTATCCACACATAGTGCCGGGTTGAGGGTGACTTTGAAGTCCCCGCACAATCTCACTGTATCATCATCCCTTTTAACGACAGGTACCACGGGCGTAGCCCAGTCACTGTGTGCCACCGGTGAGATGACCCCTAACTCCGTCAGGCGTTTCAACTCCAGCTCCACACGTGGTCGAAGAGCATAGGGCACGTTACGTGGCGGGCAAAACTTGGGCACACTGTCAGATTTGAGGGTCAACTTGGCCTTAACACCTTTCATTGTGCCCAGCTTAGTTGAGAGAACAGCCGAGTGTCTTTCTAACACTGTCTCCAAACTGTCATCTTGTCGTTGCTCAATTGCATGGACAGTCTTGAAATCTTTCCAGTTCAGTTTAATGACTTTCAGCCATTCCCTACCAAATAAAGGGGGGGCATTGACCTTTACCACGTACAAGGGCAAAACAGCACGCTGTTTGTTTAACTCCACTTGCACTTTAATCACCCCTTCTGGTGCCAGTGGCTCACCTGTGTATGTTTTTAACATAATATCTGTGGGTTGTAATGCAAGTTGACTCCACTGTCTTTTATATTGTTCCCATGGAAGCAATGACACGGCAGCCCCTGTGTCTAATTCCATCTCCATTTTCTTTCCATCTACAACAGGCATTACCGATATGCGTGAATATCTCCCTTTTTGAGACAAGGAATATAATCCCAAATCACTATCTGTATCTGATTTATTTTCACTTTCATCTTCATTTGCGTCAACGCGGTGAATCTTCTTTTTCACTTTATCATAGCGTTTATTTGCATTACCACTCTGTTTAGGTTTTCGATCATTGTGCTTATTTTCTCTGACTTGGCTGTTTTTAACTTTACTTCTGCACATTTGTTTTGTGTGGCCTCTTTTCCCGCACTGGTAACAATCCTGGTCTTTGTACCAACAGTCATCATCAGTATGATTGTTCTTTCCACAGCGACGACATTTGTCACTTCTTTGCGCTAGTACCGCGTTTACCTTGAGTGAGCTGCTTAATTGTTGCACCTCCCGCGCTGCAGTCTCTGCTGATACAGCACAATCCACTGCTTTTTGAAATGTGAGGTCTTTCTCTGTCAAAAGACGCTTCTGGACAGTTTCACATTTCAATCCACACACGAATCTGTCTCGTAGTACATCCTCCAAATAGCCACCGAAATCACAATGCTCTGAAAGTCTTTTTAGCACTGCGACATACTGTGCCACGGATTCTCCTTCCCCCTGATTTCTCTTGTGAAACCGAAATCTTTCAGCTATAACAAGGTCATTATCAATATACGGTGCCATTGAGAACTTCCAACTTGCCCAAAAAAAAGCTGAGATTTTCCATTCAACTTCACATTTATAGTATCAATTACCTGTTGTACTGTTAGGAATGCACGTCGGTCAAGCTCCCACACTTTTTAAATAATAACTACAAGCAGACAAAGTACACGTAAACAGCAAATTATGTCAACTCTGTCATGGACGAATTCAAAGCAGAATAAATATATTCTAATTGCATGGTGATTATAAAATGTGTATTTTCAGGAAGGTTTTTTGTCCTTATCTACAGCCTATGTTTTGTTTAATTGGAGAAGTATTTGGATAATAATTAAATTAGGGGAGATTATTTGATTTTCCTGAAAATCAGCAAAAATTCTACATTCTTTTCTTAATAAAATCTGTCAACAAAGATATGTGGTCAAATTTTCAGCTGATACTATAAGGCCCTTACTTGTTCATGCAGAAATCGCACAAAAAGTTTGCTAACTTGTGAAAAAAAAAATGCATTATTTTCCTAGAATATAAAAAATAACAGAGTGGACAGTAAACTGACAGGGTTGACCTAGCATGACAGAGTGGACAAAAAGTGTGAAAGATCTTTGAATGAATCAAATAATTTAAATGTAAATATATATACCAGAGGTCCTATCCCCTTCAGATGGAACTACCAGAACCTACCAAAACACCAAAATGAGCCATAATTGTGGCATTCTACAACTTAACTCCATGGATGATTTTGCTGAATCAGCCAAACATTGAACTGTACAATGAGATGGTAAATTGCCGAATAGCGATTGACCTGAAGAGAAACAAATGAACATAACTGAACACCAATGAGGCACATCTATAAACAAATTTTATTTCTGCAGAGGCATGGCTCAAGATGGTTCAATCTGTACAGAGCGCTTGTTCACACCCTGCGGTTCTGGTATTCGGCAAAGTACCTGCCAGTCATGGTACCAACAAATGTCATCCCAAGTACTTGGCCAATAGAACTTGTTTATGCCATGGGGGTGCATACACTGAACTTTCACACTGTGCCCTTAAACCTCTCTGATGACATCTGAATATGCTTCATTGTCATTATTAACGACACACCAGTTTCCAATGTGTTTTACCGCAATCATATTTGGTCTCCAAGTATTTTCTGATGTCTTTCCACATGATGGGGACTCGTTAGATGAATCAGCGGGAGTGACCTCTTAAATGCTTGGTGGATTCTCATGGTGTCCTTTATGGCAGCTATTGCAGGTACTTCACTTTTGGATACAATATCCTTTTCTGAGATGAAGAACAACTCGACAGATGTGTCAAGGCTTTTCAGCTTGTCATACTAGGTCTGAGCATCAGGGATATCTGTATCTGCTGAGCTCTTGAGGACCCCACCCACAGCATCTGGTGCCCCTTTGCCATGACTTGCCGCAAAGTAATTCGATGTCATTTCGTTGAATCCATACTAGTAGGGCTTTGCTGAGAGGGAAGATATATGTCCTTTGTCGATACCGCATAGCAGGCCCACAACTGATAAAATTATTGTGACGTGTAGGTGTTGTTCTCTCACTACCTTCAAAACTGGATCGAGGTGGGCCCAGACTGACAAGGGATCATGTCTTTCGGAGGGTCATTTGGAAGCCCTTTCTTTTTCCAGATATTCTCTTCTTCTTTCAGTGTCAGCACAACGACTTTCCTGAT
Organism: Corythoichthys intestinalis; assembly: GCF_030265065.1. NCBI lineage: Eukaryota > Metazoa > Chordata > Actinopteri > Syngnathiformes > Syngnathidae > Corythoichthys > Corythoichthys intestinalis. The sequence continues at coordinate 65,592,564 of NC_080397.1, forward strand.
TATCTCCTTACTGTCTTAGCTCCTTTTGATCTCGTACCTTGAAAATTTCAACACAAAAAGTGTAACTTAACCAATTTAATGGGGAGTAAATCTGCCTTGCCCAATCAAACTAGGCTTTCTGTAGTGCTGCTCTGATCCATTTTGACCATGTCTAGCATGACCCATTATAAAATGTATGTAATAACTCTTATCATATTAGCACGTTGACATTATCAGTATGTGGCTTAAACTTTTAAGAACCCTGTCCACCCTGTCATGGAAGCTTTGCTGACAGGGAGGACAATGACAGGGTGGAGATTTTTGTCTAATATTGGTATTTATTAACCACATGGTGGACTTTCAGTGCGCAAAATGGTTAAATTAGCAAGCAGACTGTGGACGTATTTACATACAGCTTTCAAATATATCAAATGTTTTTATAATAATTGATATTTTATAATGACAGAGTGGACAGGTTAAGCTTGACAACATCTGACTACACACCTAATATGACAAAAATTGCGAAACATAAGTGTAAATACATATTCAGCAACTAGCCTCTGTTTTAGTCACCGATAAAGGAAGACAAAATTGGTCTTGTGACATCACTGAAAAAATCAGCAGGTTTTCTAAAGAGGCAGTTTTCCCTAAATGACAGGGAGGACAATTTTTTCAGGGACTTTGTATTTTTGGGGGAAGATGTTAAATATTTTCATGAAAGTAAGGATATGCATGGTCAAAATGACCAATTCTATCAAATAACTTGCTGTGGCAATAAGTTAATATGTAAAAATGTTTCATTTTTGATCATTTAACCATTTATTACACACACTGAAGTTAGCAGTGCAGTGTGTGGGACATGCCAAAATGGAGTACATCAAATGGAAAACGTACACATAGAATAAAGGAAACAGATTTGAAGAGACATATTGTTGTCCAGATATGTGTGAAAATCTTTGTTCTCCCATAATAAGACATAAGATTTTAATTATTTGTATACATTTTCATGATAACTGGGTGTTTCTGATGAGGGCACCAAAAGGCACTTTATATTGATAATGACCCAACAAGTGGTTTTGGGGCGAAGTGGGATTGTAGTGCAGCAACAATATCACCATAGTTCATCGTACCAGGTTTCGTGGGAGCCACCAAACTCCGCAGTAATCCATACGTTTTGGGACCCATCACGCTGAACAGCACAGACACCTTCTTAGCGTCCTGTATGTCATTGGCCAAAACGTAATGTTCAAAACGCTCAATATACGTCATCCATTGTTCACCAGCCTCCTCAAAAGGATCCATATGACCGATTATTCCAGCCATAATGTGTCTGCCACCAGTCAATTATACTGTAAATCCACAGTCAATTGATCGCTGGGGGGAAAATAACTTTTCTTTTTCCTTACTAGCTCATTAGCATAGCCGTTCGCCAGACGTGGGTGAACTTTTGCGTCCAAAACTTGCTTCAGACCAGCAGCGTTCTTGCTGCCGCTGAGAAACACTTAGGACTCCTCACCTCGTCGCCAATTTATGTTATGTCGCTCCTTTGATGTCTAAATGTAAACACTTTTACATTGACACCGAGCTACGCAGACACAGCTGGCTGGTTCACACTTCTTCATTTATTATCTCTTTTGTTTCTTCTACTTACAATACTCAACATGGAGAACTGATACCATCTTGTGGTAAAATCTTGAATAACATGCACATACATAACATTTACCACCACCAATTTAGTTCAGTTAAAAAGCACCTGTGGCTATAGATTTAGTAAATACATAAAAAAATAGCTAACTTTTTGTCGTATTTAAATAGGAAACATGTTGGAATTCGAGGCAACCGAGGACATTTTGGTATATATAAAACAATTCCAAATGTATTTTGATACTTCTATATTTAAATTTTTTGGATTGCAATCGATCGGTGTTTAGTTCTCGCTGACCGGATCAAACTCCGCGATACCTTTCGTCTCTTGACGCGTCTCGTAAACACAATAATGAAGAAGGGTCAGACTGCAGCCGCAGCCACGCTACAAACTACGCCTCATCCAGACTTTGCCCCTCCAAACCACGCCTCATCCAGACTTTGCGCCTCCAAACCACGCTTGCTGTTGGTACGGTGGCGCAAAGAATTTGTCTGCTGTACTTGTAAGTACTTGTACTTGAAGTTGAAAGGGTTTTGAGACAATAGGCCCTTGCCCAATTGTTTACCCAAAACTTAACCAGACACAGGGGTATTGCGGATATTGCTATCACTAGATGGTAACCTTTGCAATGTTTGGTAGTCATTTAATGTTGTGAATCAACCGTAAGTGTGGTTACAATTGCTCCTGTTATTGCATTATATCCCTTGTCTATCTTCGACATATTAACGTTTTAAAACTGTTTTATCATTTAAAGTTAGATTCAAGTCAAGATTCTGCCCATTTAGGAGTATTTTTAAGGTTCACTACAAAAGAGCCTTTCTTGAGAAGTCTACTGCTTTAAGATGGCGGTTGCTTACCAACGCTGGGGAGTCTGTCATTTCGCATCTAGTTCTTTATACATGTTCTATCGCCACCGTGTCAGCCATTTCGCGTCTAGGTCTATATACAGTGGGGCAAATAAGTAGTTAGTCAACCACCAATTGTGCAAGTTCTCCTACTTGAAAATATTAAAAAGGCCTGTAATTATCAACATGGGTAAACCTCAACCATGAGAGACAGAATGTGGAGAAAAAAAAAACAGAAAATCACATTGTTTAATTTTTAAAGAATTTATTTCCAAATTAGACTGGAAAATAAGTATTCAGTCACCTACAAACAAGCAAGATCTCTGGCTGTCAAAGAGGTCTAACTTCTAACGAGGCTCCACTCGTTACCTGTATTAATGTCACCTGTTTTAACTCATTATTGGTATAAAAGACACCTGTACACGACCTCAGTCAGTCACACTCCAAACTCCACTATGGCCAAGACCAAAGAGCTGTGAAAGGACACCAGAAACAAAATTGTAGACCGGCACCAGGCTGGGAAGACTGAATCTGCAATAGGTAAAACGCTTGGTATAAAGAAATCGACTGTGGGAGCAATTATTAGAAAATGGTGGACATACAAGACCACTGATAATCTCCCTCGATCTGGGGCTCTATGCAAGATCTCACCCCGTGGCATCAAAATGATAACAAGAAGGCTGAGCACCACACGGGGGGGACCTAGTGAATAACCTACAGCGAGGTGGGACCACAGTAGGAGTGGGAACCTCAGGGCACCTCACGATACGATACGATTCGCGATACAAGGCTCACGATAACGATTGCATCACGATACAGCGATTGTCGATATATTGGTCAGAAATTGGATACATGACATTCTACGACAGCTGTTGAAACGGAAAAAAAAAAAAAAAAAGATATTTAAAAATAGAAAAATACTGTTTAAGTCATTTATTAAACAGTGACACCTTTTCTGTGCAACATTGCTGTAAAATATAAATCTACTGCAAATTGTGCCCCTGCACATATAGAGGAAACCAACCACGACCACTGATATCCCTTGGAGAGATCATGATGAATGGCACCCTTAATTTCTTTAAAGTTTTAAATCTTTAAAAAAATAAATAAATAAAAAGTGCCGTAGGTGTCAGCAGTTGAGCTTGGAGTGGGGCAATGATAAAATTGGTGGGTCTTTTCTTCGTATATGACATTTGTTGCTTGGTTTGAGCGCTTCCGCTATCTGCTTCAGCATTTAAGATGTCAGACTTGCTCAGTCACAGTCTTCCTCACCTTAAAAACAACAAAATAAAACAAAAAATATTAGCTACTTCATAGCGTTTGAGTTGAAATCCTGATTTTTTTTGTGTTGGAAGTATTGAATTAAAAAAAATATGAATTGAATGTATAGAAATTAAAAAATCAATAATTACCTATTTTTATTATGTAGGCTACATTAATTATCATGCACGTCACTTTATATAGCTTGGAACCTATTCAAACCATTTTTATAGCTTATTGTATCAAAATGACAGTAATAACAGTTTGTGTAGTAAACTAAATGGAAATTGGTTCTCAAATAAATCGGTAAATTCATGTGGGCTTGTTCGATATTCATTGTCATCCAGTTTAGGGTCATGGTTTATTTCATATCATTCAACACCAAATGTCATCAAAATAATACATGTAAATTAAAAAGTCAATTACATTGCAAAACTTTCTTACCTCAAGTGATGAAAGCGAAGCTCACAAACTCCGGTGTCCACTACGTCACCAGCTCCCAGTGAAACTTATTTTTCTTAGACAATTCTTGCATACAGCAAAGTCCTTGTTCACCTTACTTCCTTTCTTGTTGGTGTAAAATCTAAAGTGTGTCCCCATGTGTGATTTGTAGCAATATTTTTCTCATTTTTTCCTCCACCGTTCTCACGGTAGTGTCGTATCGGTCGCGAACGATTCGTTCTTTTTGAACGAATTGTTTGGGTGAACGAGACCGAACTAATCATCATCTGCACTGATTCGTTCTATGAAGTTGGTGGCGCTTGTTCGCTGCGTGGGAGGGCGTTGAGCAAGCGGCAGCGTCTTCTGACATCGCACACGACCAATCAGACGCCAGCCTCATCGCGGGCAGGGGCGGGAGCGGAAACAGAATCAGGGCGTCTGTCACTCATTTCCACGTGTGGCCAATAAGCAGCCAGCGTGCAGGCAGGTGGGAAAGACTGAGTTTTGTCACTTCCCGTTCAGTGATTCGGTCCTCCGGTTCCTGACCTAGCTTGCTGCTAACTTGACTTTCCAGTAATGACTATGCGGTGAACGAGTCATAAAATGAAAGGAAATGACTTTGTCACGTATTTGTTAACGTGGAGCCTATCAAATGCTGCTCAAACAGGCAAAAACACCACACAAATCTAGCGAGCATGGTTTATTGTTCTACTTTTCTCAACAGACTCGGGACTGTACCTATGACGATATACTATCAAATATATAGTAATTTAAAACGCGTAGCTACGAGGCAAGCAAAAGCTGAGCTGCGGTCGCGTGACGGCAGTGAAGCGGGCAGAGAACCGTCACTATATGGAGGCTTCATGGCAGCGATATTTACCTCATGTGCACAGAAAAAAAAATAATATTTAGTATGAGCACCATAATACTGATTTGCAATGAAACTAAATACATGTCAATTTTTTCCGAGTGTTTTATTACTACGCGGACACGGGAGATGTCGCAATATGTCTACATTTTTCTTAACAGACTAATGAGAGTAGAAAGACGACATTTAAAAGTGCAAACAATTATTTCTCGTCAGCATTTGACGATCTGAGATGCGGGGACGACAGCGGAGCTGACCGGATTATTTTATTTATCAATACCAGTGCAAAAAATCAATACGATCATCTTAATACTAAAAAACAAAAATACAACAGAGCGAGAGGGAAATATGATGTGTTGGTCGTTCCATATTTAGAAATTAAACTTTCGATTTATTTTTATTTTCGTGACAGCAAGCATGCTGCGTTGGCTGGTAGCAGCATTGTATATGTGATCAAGAACATGCTAAAGAAAGTCCGTGCGCACCCGACCCCAAACCCCCACTCCCCCCACAAAAGGAAAATGTTTAACCGTGTCCTAAATCGAAATGCAAGCACGAGCCATGACTTTGAGCCCATAGAACTAGGACAGAAGACGCGGAAGTTCTCCCTCGCTTTTGCAGCAGAGGGAGGGAGACGAGGCTGTCTGTGAAAGCAGAATGATCCAGCCTGTCACTCATTTCTGAAACTACGACAAGCGGTCAATGAGGAGCCTGTGTGCAAGAGAGGGAGGGACCAAGCAATGTCACTTCCCGTTCAGTTATACTGCGAATCGGTCTTTGGTGATTCGTTCGGCAATGTCACTTCCCGTTCAGTAACCGAACGATTCGTTTGGGCGGGGAGGGAGATGAGGGGGGCGAACGATTCGTTGAACGATTTGTTTGAACGAATCCTTTTACTGAACGAATCGGAATGGATTCGTTTACTCAAGTGAACGACAGATCCCGTCACTATCTCACGGAGCTTTTTTATTTTTTTCAACCCACTTGGAGCTTCCTCTTCTTCTCCAGACAACTTGTGCGCACTTTACCCTCACCGCCACTCCCGAGCGCCCCTAGTGGACCGCCAAGGAATTGCTCAACAAACATTGAGCAGTTTACAGCATCCATACTCCATTGTAAGGCCAATATGTTAAATAAAAGTATCGATTCTTGGCGGGACCATATCGATAACCCATCGGGTTGCAAAATATCGCGATATATCGCTGTATCGAGATATTGTCACACTCTTAGACCACAGTAACTAAGGCTACTATCAGTAACACAATGCGCCTGCACTGCCAGACGTGTCCCCCTGCTGAAGAAAGTACACTTCCAGGCCCATCTGCGGTTCGCTAGAGAGCATTTAGATGATCCAGAAGAGGACTGGGAAAATATGTTATGGTCAGATGAAACCAAATTGGAGGAGAAAGAATACTGAATTGCATCTGAAGAACACCATACCCACAGTGAAGCATGGGGGTGGAAACATCATGCTTTGGGGCTGTTTTTCTGCAGAGGGACAAGGACGACTGATCTGTGTAAAGGAAGAATGAATGGGGCCATGTATCGAGCGATTCTGAGTGAAAATCTCCTTCCATCAGCAAGGGCATTGAAGATGAGACGTGGCTGGGTCTTTCAGCATGACAAATGATCCCAAACACACAGCCAGGGCAACAAAGGAGTGGCTTCGTAAGAAGCATTTCAAGGTCCTGGAGTGGCCTAGTCAGTCTCCAGATCTCAACCCGATAGAAAATCTGTGGAGGGAGTTGAAAGTCCGTGTTGCCCAACGGCAGCCCCAAAACATCACTGCTCTAGAGGAGATCTGCATGGAGGAATGGGTCAAAATACCAGCAACAGTGTGTGAAAAGCTTGTGTAGAGTTACATTATACGTTTGGCCTCCGTTATTGCCAACAAAGGGTACATAACAAAGTATTGAGATGAACTTTTGGTATTGACCAAATACTCACTTCTACCATGATTTGCAAATAAATTCTTCAAAAATCAAACAATGTGATTTTCTGTTGGTTTTTTTTTTCCACATTCCGTCTCTCATGGTTGAGATTTCACCATGTTGACAATTACAGGCCTTTTTAATATTTTCAAGTGGGAGAACTTGCACAATTAGCGGTTGACTAAATACTTATTTGCCCCACTGTATATAAAGCTCATTTGTATGCACCATTTACCACAAGTCGTCTAAAATAGCACGTAAAATACAAATTGTTCCTTTACACGCTTTTTTTTTTTTTTTTAAAAAGCGCATCACTTCTATTGAAAGCTTGTGGCTGGTACGTCGGCTCGGCGCAGAGATAGATATCGGGAGACAAAACCACAGAAAGGCATTTTTAGTTAATGAATGTACTTCTGGTTTAAGTCTGAAAACGACCCTAATATACTGACATAGACGTAACGTTTAAGTTCATTATAGTGTGTTTTTGACCCGACTCGGTCGGGTCCTACTCCTAGCATAGCATTTGACGTCACTCGTTGCTATTTCAGAAGAGTATTTTGGAAAGAGAAAAATACCTAAGGACGAGGGTCCGCTAACAAAGTGACCATTAGGCTACGTTCATACTACAGGTCTTAATGCACGAATCCGATTTTTTCGTGTTTTTCCGACTCGAGTGAGGCATTAACTTGACGGTCTGAACGTGACAAGTCGCATAGAACTGGACCATTTCAAATCCGATCTGGGTCACTTTCGTAAGTGGTACAAATCCGATCTGGGCCACATTTTTCCAGACTGTCGCGGCGGTCTGTACTGTCCAGTCTCTCAAATCGAAATTCATGCAGCAATTACGTCATCAAGAAGCGAGAGAGACGCCAGGGTAGCGGTGCAGCTGTGCGTTATTAGCGCCTAGCTTGCCTTGAACACGGCTTTTTAGGAAGAGTCGGACTTGACAACAGTCATAAAAAAAATAAAAATGGGTTGAGGATAAGCCTGAAAATGATCGGTTTTCTGTCTGCTCCATATAAGCAATATTTCAACATTGCTTACACGGCCGAGAGTCGGGGTGACATGCACGGACAGTGCGTGCATGCTATCGATCTATATACTTTGAATATAAACCTAAACTGGGATTATTTATGTCTGTAATTTGTGTCCTCTTTTTAAAAAGCAAAATATGACATCCCTGGAATGACGGATGACAGCCAGTATGCTTGGTCTTTTGTTTTGATTCTTCTGCGCATGCGGGTCGTCTTGCTCAGCGCTTGTCGGACTGCGAATTAGTGCGCATGCGTAATACTTGAATTGTCTCAATGGACAAAGGCAGTCTGAACGGGCACGCCAAAAAAAGCAGATATGACAAAAAAATCGGATTCGTGAATTAAGACCTGTAGTATGAACGTAGCCTTAGTGTTATGATGATCTAGACCAGGGGTCCCCAAACTATGACGGCCCGCCTCCACATTTGGTCCGGCCCCCTGTGCAATATTTATTTCCTGGCTTTTTTTTTGTGAACAACCCAGAGATGGTTATTTGGTTATCTATTTAATTAATAGTGTTATTATCATATATCATATTTAGGGTTGTCAAACGATTAAAAATTTTAATCGAGTTAATCACAGCTTAAAAAATAATTACTCGCAATTTAAACCATCTATAAAATATAGGGCTGTCAAAGGATTAAAATTTTTAATCGAGTTAATTACAGCTTAAAAATTAATTAATCGTAATTAATCGCAATTAATCGCAATTCAAACCATCTCTCAAATATGCCATATTTTTCTGTAAATTATTGTTGGAATGGAAAGATGAGACAAGACGGATGTACAGTGGGGAGAACAAGTATTTGATACACTGACAATGGGAAAACCCATTGGCAGTGTATCAAATACTTGTTCTCCCCACTGTATACATTCAATATACTTCACATAAGTACTGTATTTTTTTATTATAACAATAAATCCACAAGACGGCGTTAACATTCTTCCTGTGAAAGGGATCCACGGATAGAAAGACTTGTAATTCCTAAAAGATAAATGTGAGTACAAGTTATAGTATTTAAAAGATAAATGTGTGTACAATGTCAGTTCTCTTTGCATTTTCTTTTTGAGAACATTATTTTTTTTTTGAGAGATAGGAATATTATTTTGTTGTGCTTTCATTAAACGATACTGTAGCAACCTAAATGTTCTTGACTGCCCAAATGCATGATGGGAATTTGGGCAACCATGAGTCACAGTGGTGACAACAAATTGTATATCCTCTCTGCGTTGTGTACAATACATGGTGTTAAGAAAAAAATCATCTCCAGTCGTTCTCCCCATGTCATGCGCCACAATAGTTATAATTGTTGTGATGAAAAATGCCACAGCTTACTCAAATAAATAGCGCGGTGCCAATGAATGCCTGGAATACCTATTTGCCCTTTTTGGTAATTGGCGGTGCTTTCAACTCCTCGCCGTAGTGAGGATTGGACCGGCGATTCATGTTGGCTCGTTGTAGTCGGTTGGCTCAGTTCGTCCGACTTCGTCCTTAGGAAGGCAGCGGCGTACATATAAATACCGCGAGGCGTTGGATGGCTTTTTGTGGGTTCTTTTATCAACAAAACAAAAACATGTGGGGCCTGCGCTAACTGTGTACTTGCTCTATTCTCTTGCTCCCTCTCTCTGACTCGCGTGACCACTTTCTTCCTCACTGCTCAATCTGACAATGCCGGTCACATTGAAAATAACAGCGGCCCCTTGGGGTGCTGGTAACACCTGCGTCCACTCCACTTGCTTGTCTCTGCCCTTAGCTCTCAATATACTTCAAACGGTGCCATTGTAGCCTGTTCGCAGCAATGCTTGAGTGGTTTGTTCCGCGCATGCGTTAATTGCGTTAAATATTTTAACGTGATAAATTTTAAAAATGAATTACCGCCCGTTAACGCGTTAATTTTGACAGCCCTAAGAAAATATGCCATATTTTTCTGTAAGTTATTGTTGGAATGGAACGGTAAGACACTAGACGGATGTATACATTCAACATACTGTACATAAGTACTTTATTTGTTTATTATATCAATAAATCCACAAGATGGCATTAACATTATTAACATTCTGTTAAAGCGATCCATGGATAGAAAGACTTGTAGTTCGTAAAAGATAGATGTGAAATATAGCTGGGCTGATGTGATGAAGGTTGGATACCACTGCAGATAGTCCGGTTAGAACTATAATTATGCCCTTCCGAATTAATGAGACCAAAAACTTGCTCTTCCTCAACAATGCTTTATTTCTCTTCTTTCTATTGTTAACGTGGGTCTTAACTTTCGTTAGGTGGCCAAAATATGCCTGATCAGAAAAACAACAAATTGCAACTCACCACCAGGGGGATCCAAAACACGCAACATGCAAACCTGGCATTTTTAACAATAGATGTTAGTACAAGTTATAGAAATTTTATATTAAAACCCCTCAATGTTTTCGTTTTAATAAAATTTGTATATTTTTCAAACAAAAAATAAACTAGTAGCTCGCCATTATTGATGTCAATAATTACACAATGCTCATGGTGCTGAAACCCATAAAATCAGTCGCACCCAAGCGGCAGCAGAGGGCGACAAAACACCAGAAAACACAAGTAACTAATGGACATGACACTGCTGTCATTTTTTTTTTGTATACATCTTTTTATTTGAGCTTTGGGATACATTGACATGATTTAGTAGTTCTCAGCCACATCTGAGAAAACAGATCAGATAGTCTTTTTCATGGCACATTTGATGTAGATAGGAGAAAAGGAAAAAAAAAATAATAATAATAATATTAACAAAGGATAGGTTGATAACAACACTTTGTCTTTGCCATGAGAGAGAAAAACAAAACAAAACAGGAGTTCTGTTTGGCTGTATCGTGAGCAAGTCCTCATCTATTTTACACAAACCACACATACGCACACACATACCCATACCCTGGTTGCTATTCTGTGGAGATTATCAATCCATCCAGGTAGTCTCTAAAGGGCTGCCAGGTTTCGTGAATAATATTTTCCCTACCGGAGAGTGAGAGTCTTTTCTAACTTTAAATAATGAGTCAGAACCTCTTTGAGCCAACTATTGAATGATGGGGGAAGTGCATGTTTCCACTTAAGCAAAATAAGACGTCTCGCTAATAAGGTCGTGAAAGCGATTAGATGCCGTGTTGGTGCGGGTAGAATGGGAGATAGGGGAGGGCAGCCAAAAAGTGCTATACATGCATCGTTCGCCAAGTTTGTGCCAGTCACGTTTTCCAGAGTGTCAAAAATCTGGCGCCAAAAACCAGCAAGGTTAGGACATGTCCAGAACATATGCGTGTGGTTAGCGGGTGATTGTTTGCATCTATTGCAGCTGTCAGTGGTAGTGGGGTAAATTTTTGCAAGACGAGCGTTGGTGTAATGTACTCTAAAAACTACCTTGCACTGCAATAGACCATGTTTAGCACAAATTGAAGAAGAATGAACCAGTTTGCATATCTGCTTCCACCGATTGTCCGATATAGTGGTCCCAGTCTCCTCCTCCCACTTCTGCTTTAAAGAACGAATATGTAAAGGGCTCTGACAATCTAAAGAATTATAAATAGATGAGATAGACCCAGCCCGCAGGTGTACTAAGTTAAGCACTGACTCGATCAGAGTTGTTGGTGGCAGGTTGGGAAAGACTGGATATGTAGTATGAATAAAGGGCCTAATTTGTAAAAAACGGTAAAAGTGAGATTGAGGAAGGCTGAATTTATTCAATAGCTCCTCAAAGTTCATGAGGTGGCCATTTTCATACAAATCTTGAATATGTACCAGGCCTAAGTTGTGCCAAGTCATGAAGGTAGGGTCAAGGTTGGATGGAGGAAATAAATGTTTTTTTGCTATTGGTGCGAGAATTGCGGGACCCACCAGACCAAAGTTTTTACGAAACTGAATCCAAATTTTTAATGAGTTGATGGCGACAGGATTTTGGGAGAGATGATGAATCCTTAGAGGAAGCTTCGCAGTTAGGAGAGACTTCAGCGGTAACCTTGAAGATTTTAGCTCAATCCGGGCCCATGAGGGACATAAGTCAGTGTCTTCCAAAAGCCAATTATTGATTTTCACAATATTGCATGCCCAGTAATAAAGAACAAAATTCGGAAGAGCCAGGCCTCCCTGGTTCTTTGGCAACCGCAGTGTTGTTTTATTAATACGAGGGGGCTTGTCAAGCCATAAAAAGGCAGAAATTATTTTATCTAGGTGATGAAAAAAGGATTTCGTTAGAAAAATCAGGATGTGCTGAAAGAGATAAAGAATTTTAGGAAGTACAGTGGTACCTCTACATACGAAGTTAATCCGTTCCAGGACCTTGTTTGTAAGTCGAAATGGTCGTATGTCGAGCAGGATTTTCCCATAGGAATACATTATAATTCCATTAATTCGTTCCACAGCCCAAAAACCTTCACTAAATCCTTAAAAGATACTGCTGGTACTATTACAAATGGCAATTACACATAGCAAAACAAATAAATTATAAATCAAAATCGGAATAATAATAATAATAATAATAATTTCTGTATTAATGTAACGAATCGGGTTCTAATGTGGCCAGGGATTCCCGTACATTCAACAGATTGTGGCGCACCGCCACACCAAAATAAAGGCCGCCACGCCTTGCAAATGAGATGCATTTTATTTATTCAATTTTTTAAAGACCGTTTCAGACTAGCGGCGGCCGAGTATATTTATTTAATTTTTTAAAGACCGTTTCAAACTAGCGGCAGCCGAGTGTGCAGAGTTCAGCGGAAACCTATTCATTGTGTATTGTAATGTTCCTACCTATGCGGGGCCACCTTAAGAGACGATCGGACTGGGGAGCTGTGACGCAAGGGGAACGAGTAGGAAGAGTGGGAGAACGAGCGAGATAGCGGTCGCATGTCGTGGCAGCCCGCTGTTATTTTGTTATTGTTTTTTTTAATTATTGTTACTACAATAAAGTGGGTAAGCCAATACAGACTTCTCTCCTTCTTCCCCATATCCGGGGCATTACAGTAGTTTGGATCGGACATTTCGGCGAAAGTGAGCGGTGGACGGAGAAGAAAGCAAAGTTTGACTGAATTTGCGCGGAGAGGCGGGGCCCAAAATAAAGCCTTGCTCTATTTTCAGAGCGCCGGTCACAGTACAAGATTTATTAGTTCAAGCCGAGTAAAGTGATACATATTCACGGCACAAGAAAGTCGTTTCCGTGTCCATCGATTGGTAAGAAAAAACTGTTTTGTACGAGTGACGTGTGGGCGCTCCAGTTAGGGGGGACATTTCAAGCGGAGTGGTAATTTTTCGGCACAACACCGGTGCGCCAACTTCGACAACGAGGGGCAGGTGTACTTTATCTGTGCTGTTTCGGCTGACGGAAATACGCAATTAGGGTTGACGAAACTTTGATAAATGCGCTTTTTATCAAAGTTTCGCGAGCTCTGGGACACTCGAAAAATGACTCTCATACCTCTCCTTGCTAAGTTAATTGTATGTCGATGTGCGTTTGTCCGGAAATTTAGCTCGCGAACAATGGAAAAAAAACTACTCACCTTCTCACTGAATCTAGTAAAACTTTATACGGCTATTAGAATCCCCCCCACCCCTGAAATGGGCCCGTTGATAGAAGGACTGCTATTGTTGTGGTAATGTAGCACTTATAAGGGCCAAATAAAAGGAAAAAGAAGGACTACGACGGTGGTCTGCAACCCGCGGCTCTAGGGCCCCGTGCGGCTCTTTAGCGCTGCTCCGGAGCTTTTTTGTTTTTTTTTGGGATAGGATTTCTAGGAGGACTAACATGACACAAACATTCTTTCAATTCCATAATATTGTAATGAAGTTAAACTTGAGGTGGCATCATACAACAGAGTTTTCACGTGGTGCGTCATTCTCTATAGGATCCAATGCAGGGAAAATAAACATTTAATCATGAAGGCTAATTGTGTATTTCTAGCCAACTTAGTCATTTCGATAGCAGGCTAATATAGCTAGATTTGATACATACAGCCAGTGTTGCTATCATTATAAGGCTTACGCAAGGCTTTTCATTTTTTGCGGCTCCAGACATACTGTTATCCGTTTTTTATTTTTTGGTCAAATATGGCTCTTTCAACATTTTGGGTTGCCGACCCCTGAGTCACTACGAGATGTAAGTCGTACTATTGGTACGAGAAAAAAAGTCGTATTATTACGTAGGGTAACGTAGCTGTAATCAGCTACGCAATTTACATATTTGTACCGTAGCTGAGAGCTACGACATTAGCCTAGATAATAAAATACCTCAAATATATCTTTGTTATGGTTCTTATTGGGGGGGGGGGGGGTGAAAAAATTTTTTTGCCGTGGCACGACATGGTGAGGCTGTCCGACTCCAAAGCAGCCCACCACCACAGCTTCAAAAAATTCTAGGGGAAACACTGGTGGCGGACGTTTTTTGCTGACCCTGAACGCACCGCGGGGCTGACGTGCCAGAGACAGACCGGTGAGCTTGAGTTTCACTTTCACTTTGAATGTTTTCTTTAGAACACCGTCAATTGCGGCAGACAGAAGGTGTTTTTGTTTTGAATAAGTTGTGAAATAAATGATAAAAACGTGGCGAAGTTGGCGATTTCTCTGGAGATGTTACCACAATAAGAATTGTCAGCTTAACTTATGAAGACTGGCGAACGATGGTCGGAGGAGGACCGTGGAGTAGTGTTGTATCGGTCGCGAACGATTCGTTCTTTTTGAACGAATTTTTTGGGTGAACGAGACCGAACTAATCACCATCTGCACTGATTCGTTCTATGAAGTTGGTGCTTGTTCACTGCGTGGGAGGGCGTTGAGCAAGCGGCAGCGTCTTCTGACATCGCACACGACCAATCAGACGCCAGCCTCATCGCGGGCAGGGGAGGGACCGGAAACAGAATCAGGGCGTATGTCACTCACTTCCACGTGTGGCCAATGAGCAGCCAGCGTGCAGGCAGGGGGGCAAGACTGAGTTTTGTCACTTCCCGTTCAGTGACTCGGTCCTCCGGTTCCTGACCTAGCTTGCTGCTAACTTGACTTTCCAGTAATGACTATGCGGTGAACGAATCAAAAAATGAAAGGAAAGGACTTTGTCACATATTTGTTAACGTGGAGCCTATCAAATGCAGCTCAAAAAGACAAAAACACCACACAAATCTAGCGAGCATGGTTTAGTGTACTACTATTCTCAACAGACTCGCGACTACCTATTACCACATACTATCAAATTTACACTAATTTAAAACACGGGTAGCTACGAGGCAAGCAAAAGCTGAGCTGCGGTCGCGTGACGGCAATGAAGGGGGCAAAGAACTGTCACTATAAGGAGGCTTCATGGCAGCGCTATTTACCTCATATGTGCACAGAAAAAAATATTTAGTATGATCACCATAATACTGATTTGCAATGAAACGGTATATACATGTCAATTTTTTCCAATTGTTTTACTATTTTTTTTCGTGTCAGGTGTTGGTTGGTTTGACAAATGATGTCAATCCGTCCATCATGTGCTACTCAAGCAGCGCCCCAAAACAACGCACATGGACGCGGGAGATGTCGCAATATGTCTACATTTTTCTTAACAGGCTAATGAGAGTAGAAAGGCGATATCGTAAAGAGCAAACAATTATTTCTTGTCAGCATTTGACAATCTAAGATGCGGGGACGACAGGGGAGCTGACCGGATTATTTTATTTATTAATACCAGTGCAAAAATTCAATACGATCATTTTAATACTGATTTGCATTTAAACTGTCAAATATCAAAATGTAGTATTGTCTTTATTTCAGAGAAGCACATTCGACAACTAGCTATTTACACTTATAGTTTTAACAATAGTAACTAAAAATAATAGTGATGAGCATCAAAACAAAAATACAACAGAGCGAGAGGTAAATATGATGTGTTGGTCGTTCCATATTTTGAAATTAAACTTTCGATTTATTTTTATTTTCGTGACAGCAAGCATTGTAAATGTGATCAAGAACATGCTAAAGAAAGTCCATGCGCCCCCGACCCCAACCCCCCGCTCCCCTCACAAAAGGAAAATGTTTAACCATGTCCTCAATCGAAATGCAAGCACGAGGCATGACTTTGAGCCCATAGAACTAGGACAGACGACGCGGAAGTTCTCCCTCGCTTTTGCTGCAGCGGGAGGGAGACGAGGCTGTCTGTGAAAGCAGAATGATATTGCCTGTCACTCATTACTGAAACTACGACGAGCGGTCAATGAGGAGCCTGTGTGCAAGAGAGAGGGAGGGACCAAGAATGTCACTTCCCGTTCAGTTATACTGCGAAGCGGTCTTTGGCGATTCGTTCGGCAACGTCACTTCCCGTTCACTAACCGAACGATTCATTTGGGCGGGGAGGGAGATGAGGGGGGCGAACGATTCGGTGAACGATTCATTTGAACGAATCTTTTTACTGAACGATCCGGAATGGATTCGTTTACTCAAGTGAACGACAGATCCCGTCACTACAGTGGAGATGTATTGTTGAGCCATTTCACGGATGCCCACCCTACGCTCATATTTTTCTGTCATTTACATCTTCATTTAGAAGGTAAGCGTCAACTTGTTCCTTGTTTCACCACCTGGACCAACCTTTTCTGAAACCAGTGTTGATTTGTCACACAAGAAAATCCGCCGTGCATTCGTCTGCGGTGCTGCCATTTTCGCCGTATTTCGAGCATGTCGTCGGATGTAGAAACAAATGGCGAGTCAAATTTTACGTCGGATGTCGAAAAGTTCGTGTGTCGAAGCGATCGTGTGTAGAGGTACCACTGTACGACCATTTTGATCAAATTAACTCTGCCAGTCGGTGAGAGTGGGAGCACTGACCAGCGTGCCATATCAAGCTTACATTTATCAATTAACGGGCGAAAATTGTACTTGAAAAGATCATCAAACGAAGTGGGGATAAAAATGCCCAAGTATCAAAATCCCTCAGCTGTGACTTTAAATGGAAACGAGGACACAGGTATCGTTCTTGATAAAGTGTTAATTGTCAGGAGTTCACTTTTTCCGAAATTTAATTTATATCCAGAATATTTGCCAAACTGAGTTAAAATGTCTACAACAACCGGGATGGATGAAACTGGATTTGACAAATACAACAACAAATCGTCTGCATAAAGAGATAGTTTATGGGTGACGTCGTTCCTCGTAATGCCCACTACTCGTGTCTCTTCACGAAGCCATATAGCCAGTGGTTCCAAAGCTAGGGTAAACAGAAGGGGAGAGAGGGGGCAACCCTGCCTGGTGCCCCGCTGGAGGGAAAATGAAACTGATCGCACCCCGTTTGTAAGAACCTGAGCAGTAGGAGACTTATAGAGCATTTTGATCCATTTAATAAAGTCATTACTAAAACCAAATTTTGCTAGAGTGTAAAACACATACTTCCATTCCACCATATCAAATGCTTTTTCCGCGTCCAACGAGATCCCAACGAGATCACCACTTAAGGTACGTCACAGCTAGGAGAACCGATAATGTTGATGTCTCCTGGTGTTAAACGATGAATCTCGACCGGCCATAAAACCTGTCTGGTCGGCAGCAATGAGAGTAGGTAGGGCTTGCTGTAGACGCATTGCAAGGACCTTAGCAAGGATCTGATCAACATTTAAAAGGCGAATGGGCCTATAACTACCACATTCAATGGGGTCCTTTTCCTTCTTTAATAAAAGAGAAATGTTGGCCTCATAGAAAGTTGAGGGTAGTCTGCCAAGAGAAAAGGCATCATTGAAGACGTTAACTAGGTGTGGACAGATTGCATCTGCGTAGGTTTTATAAAATTCCACGCCAAATCCGTCCGGCCCCGGTGATCTACCGTTCTGTAGATGACTAAGTGCTTCCTGCACTTCCGATAGCAAAACCGGGCCACCCATTCTGCAAGCCAACTCAGCATTGACTCTTTGGTAGCTAAGCTTCTCCAGCGGGTTGTCCCCATCCCAGACCTCTGGCAAGGAATCACTCGTGTACAAATCTGAGTAAAATTCTGAAAAAGTTCTGTTTACTAGGTAGGGATCTGACACTACCGTCCCACAAATTGATTTTATTCGCGGTATCAGTCTTGAAAGGGCAGTAGATCTAGCTTGGTGAGCGAGAAGTTTACCTGCCTTATCACCATGCTCAAAATAACGCTGTCTAGTGTGTAGCAATTTAATTTCAACCTTTGATGTGGACAATAAATCGTACTCAGCTTGCAGTTTTAAACGTTCGTCGTAAAGAACATTGGTGGGGGCGGCAGAATATTGTACGTCAACTTTTGATATCTGATTAGCGAGCCAGGTCATCCTAGCCATGTCTGCCTTTTTCCGGTAAGATGCAAACGAAATAGCTTGTCCCCTCAAATACGCTTTGCAAGCTTCCCACAAATTGCCCCTAGAGACCTCAGGAGTGTCATTTATCCCAAAGAAAGTTGTTATTTCTTGCTGAAAAAACTGTTTGAATTCTGAGTTTTTCAACAGAAAGTATGAGTTTCCATTGAGTGCACGGAGGTTTATAATTGGGAAAATGTATATCCAGTGAAACAGGTGAGTGATCTGAAACAACTATGCTGTGATATTCACTCTGAATTACCCATTCCAAATATCTATTGTCTATTGAAAAAAAGTCAATTCTTGAATAAGTATGATGGACATGGGAGAAAAATGAAAAAACTTTGCTGGATTGATTAAGATGTCTCCAAGGGTCGCTGATTCCCAACTGATCCGCAAAAGCTCTTAGTGTATTAGCAGAGTTAGATAGTGTGAAGGATTTGGATGAAGACCTGTCCAAAACCGGATCCTGAATTAGGTTGAAATCACAACCTATAACAGGGTAGCAAGATTCTATATCAGGCAAGGAGGAAAACAGATGTGCAATAAACTGGGCATCATCCCATACTGGGGCATAAACACTTACTAAGACTACCGGAATATCAAATAACCTGCCCGAAACAGCGACAAATCGACCATTTGGATCTTCAATGGATTTTGATGGCTCAAAGGGTCTATTTTTGCTTATGATAATGGCTGCACCTCTTGACCTCGCCGAAAAATTTGAGTGATACACATGCTTCATCCAGGGTTTCTTAAGACGAGCAACTTCAGATGTTTTAAGATGAGTTTCTTGAATAAAATAAATATCTCCATTCAGCTGTTTTAGATGCGAAAGGACTTTGCCCCTTTTAATTGTATCGTTAACTCCTCTAACGTTCCAAGACACAAACCTGCAGCCTTTACTTTTGTATGTAGGAAGGATGGACATACTAATGTGTTATAAAAGTAAGCATAGCAACAATGCCCTGCACAATTGGAAAAAGAAGGGAAAAAGGCACGAAACTAATGTATAAACAACAAAACAAAAATAAGAACAAAAATATAACTACCACAACAATCTTCAAGCATACATCTATGTAGCCTCCAGTTTCTACCATACCTATTAATTCCCATACCAATGTCGCTCCCACCGGACGTGACATTAACCCAGCCTCTCAACACAGAATACCCCCTCAGTGAGAATTTTAGCAGAAATGTACAACCCCCCCCCCCTTTTTTTTTCTTTGTTCTTTTTTGAATAATAAGAAAAGTAAAGCCAAGCAATTATAAATAAATAATCATGGCAATAATTCTTAAAATAAACAACAACAAAAAATTATTCATAATAATAGTTAATAAATAATTACATCCCACCTAACAAAAGCCCCTACACAAAAAAGAAGGGGAGGGATGTGTAACCTATAAATAACACAAAAAACTGATGAGAGAATCCGTTTGGATCCTTTGCAATTAAGAGGATTAAGGAAAGAGGGGAAAATCAGTAATAAAGCATAAAGAAATGCGCACCAAAACAAAAAAGTAGTAATAAAAAGCAAAATTTCACAAATCAACGAGAACACTCTATAGTCACTTCCCACGGGGTGTGTCAAGAAAAATAAATAATAATAAGAAAAAATAAAGAGTGTAAAGAACTCTTACAGGTTAACGACATAGTTAACAGGTTGCTAGCCACCAGTACAATTAAAGCACACCCCTAGTAGTCCAAGCTTCACAAAACAAAGGCCATCCTGGCGAAGTGAGGAGAGAAAAGAAATAAAATAAAAATTTAGGCAGAAGACTGAGAGTGCAGGAAGGAGGTAGCATCCTCGAGAGAGGAAAAGCGTTGTCTATTACAGTCTTTCTTGGTAATCTGGAGCTTCGCCGGATAGAGCAGAGCCGGCCTAAGACCCAGATCGTATAGTTTTGCCATTATTTCACGATAGGCCGAACGCTGCTCCAAGACATCAGGCGAGTAATCCTCATAGATCCGAATCGCCGAGTCGCGGTACTTCAACACGTTCCTCCGTCGGCGGGCCTCGCGGACGATCAGCTCCTTCGTCTGGTAACGATGGAAGCACAAGATCACCGGTCTTGGTCTGTCTCCCTGTTTTGGCTTGGCGGCGAGGCTGCGGTAAGCCCGGTCCAATTCCGGCGGGGATGGCAGCAGCTGTGCACCAAAAATCTCCTTCAGTGCCTCCGCGAAAAAATCTGTGGGTCTTGGACCTTCCACCGACTCTGGCAGACCGATGATCCGAATATTATTTCGCCGGCTTCGCCCCTCCAGGTCTGCATTCCGAGCTTTAAGTTTCATACAGGTTTCAGCTAGCGAAGCGCACGAAACTTCAAGCGTGTGGATGCGCTCCTCAGCTATGCCAAAATTAGTCTCGAGGCTCGTAAGTCGCTCGCCAAAGTCACTCACAGTGCTCTGTAAAGAGTCCAATTTGACTTCGAGGGAGGAAAACGCGGATTTAAGTTCCGCCGACATCGCAGCAGCGATTGATTGATGATGTTCCTCAAGCAAGCTAGTCAGAGCCGACATGCTAATGTGGCTAGCGGTAGAAGGATCCTCCTTCCTGGCGTCTTTATCTCTCGCCTGTCTGGTCCCAGATGCCATCAGTTTAATCAGAAAATGAGGGCGACTGAATGCTCTGAGTTTGAGCAGGCACGGGTTACAAAAAGGTATTGAAAAGTCGGGTCAGAGCGGGAGCGTTCAAACCTACGTCCCTACTCCATTTGCCTCTCCACCGGAAGTCCCACTGCTGTCATTTTAATCTGAGCGGGGCATGTGCGTTAAATGCGTCAAATATTTTAACGTGATTAATTAAAAAAAATAAATTACCGCCCGTTAACGCGATAATTTTGACAGCCCTAATGATGTTATATTATTATTATTTTATTTTATTTTATTTTGTTCCGTGAAGAATCCAGAAATGGTTATTTGATTGTGGCTTTCTGAAAAACAATACATTTTTACATTTCGGCACTCCTGCAATCGTCACACTTTTTCCGTTACAAACTTACCCGGCCCCTCATCAGAGACAGGAAAAGTTATGTGGCCCTCACAGGAAAAAGTTTGGGGACCCCTGATCTAGACTGTCACGTTCCGAAATATTTAATTAGCGTCTGAGGCTAATTAAATATTTCGGCGCGTACCGGCGGGCTCATGCTCTCAGGTGCTCTTATGTTGCGAGCGTATTAGCTCTCACGTTCGGAGGAGTCGAAATAACCAAATGGTTAAGGCAAGCATAGTATTTTAATGTTGAGATAAGGTTTTCAAAAACTGAATGAGGCGAGATAGCACGTAGAGACGCGCAGATCAGGAAGGTGCACAGTCCAGGGTAGGAGAAGTAAGCAAAAAAAAAGCTAACAGGAAATCTAGGGTCTCAGGGCTGGACTGAGACAAAAAATCGGCCCGGGCATTATGAGCCGAGACCGGCCCACCAGGTGTTGATGGAAAGACAATTAAGCCTATGAATGAAAACAAACTTTCTTGTGACAATGCTTTCACACTGTCTTGTTGGTGTATATATACTTAAACATACACCATCCTTCCAGTCCCAATATTCTATACAGTACTTAGCAGATATCAAAAGGCTGCATGGTCTAGTTAACCTCCTGAACAATGTACAACGTATGATGGGATCCTGAAATTAGGACAGGGATTAATACGGAATAGAGGTGAGATATGATCATTGATGAATACAGTGCCTTGCAAAAGTATTCGGCCCCCTTGAATCTTGCAACTTTTCGCCACATTTCAGGCTTCAAACATAAAGATATGAAATTTAATTTTTTTGTCAAGAATCAACAACAAGTGGGACACAATCGTGAAGTGGAACAACATTTATTGGATAATTTAAACTTTTTTAACAGATAAAAAACTGAAAAGTGGGGCGTGCAATATTATTCGGCCCCTTTACTTTCAGTGCAGCAAACTCACTCCAGAAGTTCAGTGAGGATCTCTGAATGATCCAATGTTGTCCTAAATGACCGATGATGATAAATAGAATCCACCTGTGTGTAATCAAGTCTCCGTGTAAATGCACCTGCTCTGTGATAGTCTCAGGGTTCTGTTTAAAGTGCAGAGAGCATTATGAAAACCAAGGAACACACCAGGCAGGTCCGAGATACTGTTGTGGAGAAGTTTAAAGCCGGATTTGGATACAAAAAGATTTCCCAAGCTTTAAACATCTCAAGGAGCACTGTGCAAGCCATCATATTGAAATGGAAGGAGCATCAGACCACTGCACATCTACCAAGACCCGGCCGTCCTTCCAAACTTTCTTCTCAAACAAGGAGAAAACTGATCAGAGATACAGCCAAGAGGCCCATGATCACTCTGGATGAACTGCAGAGATCTACAGCTGAGGCGGGAGAGTCTGTGCATAGGACAACAATCAGTCGTACACTGCACAAATCTGGCCTTTATGGAAGAGTGGCAAGATGAAAGCCATTTCCCAAAGATATCCATAAAAAGTCTCGTTTAAAGTTTGCCACAAGCCACCTGGGAGACACACCAAACATGTGGAAGAAGGTGCTCTGGTCAGATGAAACCAAAATTGAACTTTTTGGCCACAATGCAAAACGATATGTTTGGCGTAAACGCAACACAGCTCATCACCCTGAACACACCATCCCCACTGTCAAACATGGTGGCAGCATCATGGTTTGGGCCTGCTTTTCTTCAGCAGGGACAGGGAAGATGGTTAAAATTGACGAGAAGATGGATGCATCCAAATACAGGAACATTCTGGAAGAAAACCTGTTGGTATCTGCACAAGACCTGAGACTGGGACGGAGATTTATCTTCCAACAGGACAATGATCCAAAACATAAAGCCAGATCTACAATGTAATGGTTCAAAAATAAACGTATCCAGGTGTTGGAATGGCCAAGTCAAAGTCCAGACCTGAATCCAATCGAGAATCTGTGGAAAGAGCTGAAGACTGCTGTTCACAAACACTCTCCATCCAACCTCACTGAGCTCGAGCTGTTTTGCAAGGAAGAATGGGCAAGAATGTCAGTCTCTCGATGTGCAAAACTGATAGAAACATACCCCAAGCGACTTGCAGCTGTAATTGGAGCAAAAGGTGGCGCTACAAAGTATTAACGCAAGGGGGCCGAATAATATTGCACGCCCCACTTTTCAGTTTTTTATTTGTTAAAAAAGTTTCAATTATCCAATAAATTTTGTTCCACTTCACGATTGTGTCCCACTTGTTGTTGATTCTTGACAAAAAATTTAAATTTTATATCTTTATGTTTGAAGCCTGAAATGTGGCGAAAGGTTGCAAGGTTCAAGGGGGCCGAATACTTTTGCAAGGCACTGTATATTAAAATAATTAAAGGACAGATTTAGTGATTTTTTTCATAAACTATTTATTTACTGCATCAAAAGTGCAAATAAACTTATCCACAGAATAGGCCCTCAAACACGGAGACCTAAAAAGTGAAAGGAGACAGGAAGATAAGTGATAAAGAATAACACTTTATGGACTTGTATGATCACAGTACTGGTTTCTAGAAAAATCTGGGAAAATAGTTGCATCATATACTCCATATAGTACTTACTTAGGGCAAACTCCTGAACAAACAATGAACAAAGTATGATGGGATCCTGAAAAATAGGACACAGAGTTGAGATGAATATTAAAATGTGTAAATTACAGCCTGTAACTATAAAAACATTCAGAGAGCATAGACCTGTTTGTATGTCTGTACCCTCATCTGTTACCTCACTGTGTCAAAAAAATGTGATAAGCCCCTATTTTTCTCATGTACTGGATCACAGTACCCAGAATATTGGCAGAATTCAAATCATAATGTGTCATTTCATAGCAACTACCATGGCCATGTCCTGTTTTTTTTTTTTTACAAGCAATCAGGGCAATTTTCTTGGAGTTGCATACACATATGCTGAAAATCGCCCTATCCTGCAATGATAAAGAATCCTTCAAAAAAAATCCTGGATCAAGACCGTGATCCGGATCACCTCTAATTCTAAATTGAATCATCTCTTCCTTGTCCCAGAGTGGACATTTCCTGAAAATTTCATTAAGATCCGTCCATAACTTTTTGAATTATACCGTACACAAACAAACCAACTTAGCAGAAGTAATTAAGTGATATTTTCACAGACTAATGTACTTACCATATCAATAAACAGTAACCTTGAACCTCCACTGCAGCAACATGGGAACCTTCAAAGTGAAAGGAGACAGAGGTGAAAAAGAATGTCACCTGATGGACTTGCTCTGATGATCACAGTGCTGGTATTTTTACACAGTTGAATCATGTTTTCTATACAGTACTTACTTAGAGGAATCCAAAAGTCTGCATGGTCAAGTGAACCTCCTGAACAAACATAGAACATGATGGGATCCTGAAAAAAGGACAGAGAGGAACAGAGATGAGATGAATATCAAAATGTGACCACGGCAGCCTTCCAAAAATGAGTGACAGCACCCTATAAGAGACAGTGAGAGGTTAAGGCTGGAAGAAAACAGCTGTTTGTATATACAATATCTCATTCTTATATTCATCCCACCTAGTGTCTTATGCATATGAGAGATAATACTTAACTAAATTAATAAAATAAGGTTACTTAAGCACTAACATAATTACAACTAGAATAGCATCATAGAAACCGTCCAGCATTAGAGAAACCCCATCATGTTAGTTTGCATGAACAGCTAGCTAAATTGCTTAACGGCCTAATTATAACTACTGGCGGTGTTAGCGAGCGCAATGAAAATAAACTACACCCACGCTTAATTCATATCTGAACCAGATAGACTGCAGTTCAACACTTCTTACCTGAAGTTCAGATTCCCCTCCACTCGGACCGCCTGCGGCCGCGGGTCTCTCCTCCTGCCTCCCCTTCCCCTCATCCACCTGACGGCCACCCCCGCCATCGTAACCTGCGGTTGCTGCTGTCGCTGAAGAGGAAGCTTCGCCGCCGGCAAACGTCTGTGTTATTTTAACACATTTAGCGGCATCCGCATGAAGGGCATGTCTCTTTCTATCTCTAATTTTTTCCGCGCCTCCTTTCCTTTTCTTGTAGTTATCCATTTTGTTTATCTCCTCTCTCTGTATGTCTGATTAATGTATATCTGATACCTCTGATCAAGAGGGAGGGGGCATCGGCCCTCGTTTGTAATTGGTCCAGCCCATAACCAATCTTGACTGATGGGCCGATCTACCAGTTTTGTGTACCAATGCGATTAATGCCGTTGTGAAACAAACAAAAAAAATCAGAACCGGCCCAAAATCGCCATCGGCCCACCGGGCAAATGCCCGGTATGCCCGATGGCCAGTCCAGCGGTGCTGGGACCCAACATGCACAGAAATGGCGAAGTTCAAGCCGTGGCTGTACCACAAAAATCAAGGTGAGTGTTCGGAATTGTGCACCTATCATTTTTAATAATCGTATTATTTTACCTTAAATTGTGATAATTAAAAGGTTCATTGTCTATAAACTGGCATATCCTTATCGAAAAAAATTACAAAACAGATGGCGTATTTGGATTGAAAGAAGTGTTTTTCATCTCATTGAAACAAATCAATATATGAATTTGTACTAACAATCAGAAAAGTAACTCCCACAAAGACACTCCAGTTTGAACTGAAGTTAGATTAGCTAATGTAAATTGAACATATTTGATTGAAATCCAAATGGGTAATCCATTGAATGTGTTTCAGAATATGGACCAGGTCAGCACGATGTCAAAGATGGCATCACAGACTTATGAATGTGGAGTGCTGTTGATGGCAACCGTCGGCCATTGCGTTGACAGTGCCCATCTCAACAGTGAACTGTGAGATTTTTCTTCAATGAACTGAGTAAGACATTTGGTCAACTGTACAATGTAAGGAGTAGGGAATGTGAATAAAGTAGACATAGAATGCTGGAATAAAATGGACATGGAATGCTGTTGGGCAAACAAGTAAATTCCAGATTGACTGTGGCGCTACATGTAACGTCATCCCAGTTAACATGCCAAACCCTGAAACAAAACTTGAAGACACAAACACAGTCTTAGTAATGTACAATAAAAGTAAAATGAAACCACTAGGAAAGTGAAGCTAAGAAACCCAAGAAACCAAAAACTATCAGCTGGTGGATAAAGATGGCACCATTCCAATACTGGGTAAACGAGCCAGTGAGGCCATGAAGCTGATAAAAGTGCACTATGAAAACATTCTGGCAATAGACAGCATTGTTACTTCACAAAAGCCCACACATGACCGGTGGACGATGAAACAAATAAAGGAGGAGTATGCGGAAGTATTCACAGGAGACGGCTGTCTTGAAGGAGAATACAAAATGGAGATACAGTGGGGCAAATAAGTATTTAGTCAACCACTAATTGTGCAGGTTCTCCCACTTGAAAATATTAGAGAGGCCTGTAATTGTCAACATGGGTGAACCTCAACCATGAGAGACAGAATGTGGAGAAAAAAAACCTGAAAATCACATTATTTGATTTTAAAGAATTTATTTGCAAATCATGGTGGAAAATAAGTATTTGGTCTATATCAAAAGTTCATCTCAATACTTTGTTATGTACCCGTTGTTGGGAATAACGGAGGCTACAGGTTTTCTGTAACTCTTCACAACCTTTTCACACACTGCTGCTGGTATTTTGGCCCATTCCCCCATGCAGATCTCCTCTAGACCATTGATGTTTTGGGGCTGTCGTTGGGCAACACGGACTTTCAACTCCCTCCTCACCCATGGCGTCAAAATGATAACAAGAACGGTGAGCAAAAATCTCAGAACCACACCGGGGGGACCTAGAGAATGACCTACAGAGAGCTGGGACCATAGTAACATAGGCTACTATCAGTAACACAATACGCCGCCAGGGACTCAAATCATGCACTGCCAGACGTGTCCCCCCTGCTGAAGAAAGTACACGTCCAGGCCATAACACATTCTCCCAGTCATGTCTGCGGTTCGCTCGAGAGCATTTGGATGATCCAGAAGAGGACTGGGAGAATGTCATTTTGTCAGATGAAACCAAAAATGTAACTTTTTGGTGGAAACGCTACTTGTGATCCTAAACACACAACAAAGGAGTGGCTTCGTAAGCGTTTCAAGGTCCTGCAGTGTCCTAGCCAGTCTCCAGATCTCAACCCCATAGAAAATCTGTGGAAGGGAGTTGAAAGTCCGTGTTGCCCAATGACAGCCCCAAAACATCCCTGCTCTAGAGGAGATCTGCATGGAGGAATGGGCCAAAATACCAGCAACAGTGTGTGAAAAGCTTGTGAAGAGTTACAGAAAACGTTTGACCTCCATTATTGCCAACAACGGTGACATAACAAAAGTATTGAAATGAACTTTTGGTATAAACCAAATACTTATTTTCCGTCATGATTTGCAAATAAATTCTCTAAAAATCAAACAATGTGATTTTCTGTTTTTTTTCCTCCCCACATTCTGTCTCTCTTGGTTGAGGTTTACCCATGTTGACAATTACAGGCCTCTATAATATTTTCAAGTGGGAGAACTTGCACAATTAGTTGTTGACTAAATACTTACTTGCCCCCACTGTACATGAAACAGTGAAACCAGTACAACTCCCAAAGAAAAGTGTTCCAGTCGTTATGATGAAGCCGCTAAAAGAGGACCTTCAGCGCAGAGCAATAATGGCACGAGTAGAATGCAGTGCGGACTGGATTAGAGGGATGGTTGAGGGACAGAAACCAAACCGGAAGCTCAGAGTCTGCATTAATCCAAAACCTTTGAACAAGGCATTAGAGCGTCGTCACTTCCCATTAGCCACTATTGAAGACATACTACGGGACCTGTCTGCAGCCTAAGTCAAAAGTGGTCTCTGACATGTCAAGCTAGAGGACAAATCCAGCTACCTCACAACATTTTCCACTTTGTTTAGACGTTACAGATGGCTGAGGATGCCGATTGGAATAAGTCCTGCTCCCGAGATTTTTCAACAAAAGCTGACACAGGCATTGGAGGACCTTCCTGGTTTGTACATTATTGCAGATGATGTGCTGATCACAGGACAAGGTGAGGCCCAAGAAGTTGTTGAATGTGATCATGATAACAAACTGAGACTTTTTCTTGAACGATGCAAACAGAAAGGCTTAAAATTGAATGCAGAAAAATTCTAATTGAGGCAAAAGGAAGCCACGTACATTGGACATATCCTAACTGCAGAGGGACTGAAAATAGATCCAGAAAAAGTACATGCTGTAACAAAAATGCCAATACCAGTGGATGTCAAAGCAGTCCGGAGACTCCTGGGTATGGTGAAATACCTAGCAAAGTTTTGCCCTCACCTGTCTGACCAATGTCAAGCTTTGAGACAATTACCATATAATAAGGACAGTAAGTGGAAATGGACAACAGTACATGAGGAGACATTCACCAAACTGAACGAGACTATAGCAAATGCTTCAGTATTGAAATATTATTACCCAGAGGAATAACTGACTGTACAGCAGGGGTGAAAGTGGCCAAAATTTCTTGCCGGAACTCCCTTGGCTCCAGCACCCCCGTGACCTTCGTGCGCTTTAGCGTCTCAGAAAATAAATGAATGAATTAATAGGTTTCCTACATGCATTAGGCTGCTGCATTACACTGGAACAAGGCATGAATGAGAAACCGATTTCCATTCAAAATTGTATTTTTTCACTGATTTACAAAATTCCATCTAAAACTCCATCTAATTTTTTATATTTCCTCAAATTTAAAAGCGAAACCTCAATTTTAACTATTCAAGAACATAGGATATACTTTAAAATAGAAGATAATATACTGTAAACACTTTTTTTTCATAATAAATATATAGAATTCCTTTTAGAAAAACAAAAAATGTACAAATGACATATTATGCACAGTGAAATGGGATATATTTTGAAGAAAAAGCAAGCTGACTTTTTTTAATTTTAAGGAAATAAGTAGCCTTACATAAATGAACAAAAATAAGTACACATTAACATGGAACGTGTTCTGAACCACCCAAATAAAATAAACTCTTTCCTTTCTTTTAAAGATCTGATCAATTTTCCGTTGCATTGCACCTTTAATTAAACAAGCTATTTTTTTTGTAGAGAATAGATCTTAAGCCCGAACCCAACCCGATCCGACCCAAGTGGCGCCCAAAATGTAAATTATTTTCGTTCGGGTCGCGCCAGACTTCTCTCTCGCTTTTGTTTTTTTGAGTAAATTTTTATTCATATATGTAAACTAAAACGATGTATGGGTGTTGAACTAAGGAATACTTTTTATCAAATAAATAATTTGGATAAAACGGAGGGAGACGTGAACGCTCTTTTTAATCTTCCCTTCTCGCCCCGGTGCCCTCCGAGTCCACATCCTGGTATTTCCTTTTCGATACATAAGAAGTGAAAAAGAAACTGAAGACTGAGTATACAGTAGGAAAAGGAGAGTGGGGCATGGAAAGGCTTCAAATTGATTGTTGAAGATGCGATACAGAAACCTGTGTCGGCTTAGCTGAATGTAAATGAATGTCACGCTTTGCTCTCATACAAGAAATATATTTAACAAACTTTTCCAGCGTTATTTCGTTGTGTAAATGCATTTATAATAATCATACAATTATGTAGACTATTTAAACAATGAAAAAACTTGCGTTTTTTTCTGCCAACTCGAAGAAATTAAAATAAATGTCAATCCACTATATCTGCCTGATAGAATAGACACACAAATATAAGAGATATTATGTTTATTGTTTAACTGGGAGACTTCGTTACAAAAGACAGGCTTTGATTTGTTATCATTATGAACAGGCATTGTCACAAATGCGATCACACAAAACGCAACCACGCATCACATCCCTGCATTTCCTCCTCCACTTGAGTCCTAACAAATAAAAAATAAAATCCCGGTTTTTTTTTTTTTTTTCGGGTTCGGACCTGCAAATCAAGTGAATTGATCGGGCCGGGTCGGGCTGGATTTTTTAGACCCCTACTAGTCAGATACAGAGAGATGCTGGGAAGCACTATGCAGGATAAATAAATGAATAATAAATATCGGTGGAAATGGATGACGCTACACAAGCTCTTTATTGGGCTTGTTGTTAACACTTGTGTCTGTAAATCTGACGTTAGTAGATTTTTCTTATTGGAGATGCGTGTGCGCCAGCGTGGCAGGTTTTTTTTAAA
This sequence comes from Corythoichthys intestinalis, assembly GCF_030265065.1. Classification (NCBI taxonomy): domain Eukaryota; kingdom Metazoa; phylum Chordata; class Actinopteri; order Syngnathiformes; family Syngnathidae; genus Corythoichthys; species Corythoichthys intestinalis. Next base: position 65,623,001 of record NC_080397.1, read on the forward strand.
CATGGGGTTTTGACAGTTGCCGTCATATTTTCGGGATCAAAGCACAGTATGCCATAACGGCGTTCCACTTCCGTATTTCATAGCGGAAAGCCGATCCGGTGCATTCCGGCTCACTTTCACCCCTGCTGTACTGTGTTACGCCTCTCACACAGGCTCGGCCTCAGCTCTCATTAAAAAGGTAAGCCTATCGCCTTCGCTAGCAGAGCACTCACACAAACAGAGCGGGGGAATGCTCAAATAGAAAAGGAACTACTGGCTGTGGTGTTCAGCATGGAGAAGTTGCACCAGTACACTTATGGACACAAAGTAACGGTACAAAGTGATCATAAACCAATAGAAACCATAGTGAGGAAGCCACTTTTGAGTGCGCCAAATAGACTTCAGAGGATGCTGATGCGCATTCAGAGAAATGATCTAGAAGTGAGACATGTACCAGGAAAATACATGCATCTTGCTGACGCACTTAGGAGAGCTTATCTTCCCGAGCATTCAGTGGAAGGCTAGGAGGAAGCTGAAATTGAAACTGTTAATATAGTACTACATTTACCTATTTCAGAGGACGGATTGACTGCAATCCGATCTGCAACAAGAGAAGATGAAACACTACAGTTGCTCATTAAAACAATGAGCCAGGGGTGGCCAGACAGCAAGCACCAGCGGAAATTGGGCCGTTCTTCTCATTTCAGGATGAACTGAGGTATCAGGATGGAATAGTGTTCAGAGGAGGACGTGCTATCATACCAAATGCACTGCGCAGGGAGATCACAAGCCGTTTGCACTCCTCACATCTAGGTGTAGAGGGTTGCCTGCGGAGAGCTGGAGAGTGTTTTCTGGCTTGGAATGACTGATCAAATCAAAACTTATATTGCTCAATTTGACATTTGCAGATCAGTGGACAATAAACAACAAAAACAAACACTGATTCCTCATGAGATGCCTAACATACCCTGGGTGAAGGTGTGTACTGATCTTTTCTCCTTTGACAACAAGGATGATCTTACACAGTTGACTATTCCAATATATGGGAGATAGACTACCTGCCTGGTGCGAAATCCACTACTGTGATTAAGAAGTTGAAAGCCCACTTTGCTCGCCAAGGCAGACATTGTGATTTCAGACAATGTGCATCACAGGAGTTCGTGAGATTCAGCCGACTTTGGGAATTCAAGCAAAAGACCTCGTCAACTGGATATCCACAGAGCAACGGCAAAGCAGAATCGGCAGTGAAGACGGCAAAGAGGAACCGGAGACATCTCAGGCATGCTCAAGGACTTGCGCTTAGTGAGCCCAAGAACATCAAGGCTGAGATTCAAGTGAAGATGGAGTCTTCTCCTCCCCATTCTCTCACCGAGAGAAGAGCTGCTGTTGTCACTGGTGACAGTAATACACCTGTGACCACCAGAGCTTGTATCGTTGTGACACCACAACATTTCAAGGATTTTGTGACTTTGAGAAGGAGAATGGTAGAAAAAAAAATATTGTTCTGTTTATATAGAAATGACTGTATATGCTACAATGTTCAAAAATGGTGAATGTTGACCACAACGTTTACGTACTGTTGGTTTTAAGTCGTGTTATAGAGCTTTCCAAAGTCAGACTAACCTGATCATATTTTTGAAAATGTTTTTTATGTTCAATTTATTTTTCAGATTTGGAGGTATTGTTATAAAGGAGAATGCTCTCAGAAAAGAGAAAGGATGTAACAATAGGAACTATTTCTATTTGGTTTGATGTTGGAGAGGGACATATATAAGTGACGGACAGGAAGTCTATGTTGTGTTACTGTTGTTATGGTCCGAGCTGCCGGGAATGCAATAAAAGCTGACTCAAATGAGTTCAGGAACTAAATTTAACAATAAAAAGCATATTTTAGTACATTGTATGTGGGTTACGTAAAATATGAAGAGAACGACGTAAAATGTCCACCAATTCTGGAATTAGGCTTTAGCCGTACAGCTAAAATGATAGATGTCTTTTAATGAACATAGTACATAGATCACTTCCACTTTCCCAAGCGTGAGGAAAGTTTCTCTTTCACCAGAAGTAGAATAAGGTTTTGATTGTGCCACTGTATTTCATAATCTCTGTGGCGGGGCTCTTGCTCGCAATGAATGGCAACCGAAGCGGTTTGATGGTTTTTCAGTGTTTTCTTTGTTAGCAGCGTTCCCAACAGTGTTCTGTGACAAAGTGCAGGAGTGATTATTTACAACCGTTTAACCAAAATTAACCATATTTACAAAAGCATTCATAGCATAACCAATAACAAAAAAAAGTCGGTGACCTGATCTGCACCGCTGCGTGACTTCAAAAGACCTAGGGAGGCTAGGTTGAGCTGACACCATCCACCTCCTCCCGAAGGTTGACAAAAGTCTCGGGAACCTCGAGAGGTAGTCAGCTACCAAGTTGGACTTTCCAGACCGGTGTTTGACATTAAACTGGAAAGGCTGCAGCGAAAGGTACCAGCATGTCAACCGGCTGTTGTGGTCCTTCATTGAGTTGATCCAAGTCAGGGCCCGATGGTCTGTCTCTAGATCAAATTCTCTACCCAATAAATAATACCTGAGAGACTCCAGAGCCCACTTGATGGCTAGTCCCTCCTTTTCCACCACAGAGTACCTGGCTTCAAGTGGTAGCAACTTCCGGCTCAGATACAGGGTTGCTCGGCTACGGGGTCGCCCTGTGCAAGTACTGCTCCGAGCCCTACATCGGAGGCATCTACCTGGACCAAGAAGCGATGGTTAAAATCTGGACTGCGCAGTACTGGAGATGAACAGAGGAGTGTTTTCACAGTCTTAAAGGCAGCTTCACAATCCTTTGTCCAAGTCACTGGATTCTTTTTGTCCTTTGTAGTCAGAGCGGTGAGTGGAGCTGCAATTGTGGCAAACTGTGGAACAAACCTGCGATACTATCCTGCAAGCCCAAGAAACGATCGCACCTTTTTTTGTGCGAGGACGAGGACACTTCTGAATTGCTTCCATCTTGTCAATTTGGGGTCGTATCTCTCCTCCACCCAGTTGATACCCTAGGTATCTGGTTTCCTGGCGTGCCCACTCACATTTTGATGCATTCAGGATCAGCCCCGCCTCCTTGATCTTCCCCAATACTACTCTCAGGTGTTCAAGATGTTCTTCCCATGTGCTACTGAAAATCACAACACTATCCAGGTAAGCTGCACTGAATGTTTCACAGCCTTGAAGAACCCTGTCCATGAGGCGTTGGAAGGTCGCTGAGGCACCATGCAGGCCAAATGGCATTACTGTGAACTGATACAGACCAATAGGTGTTCCAAAGGCAGTATATGGCCGGCTGGAGGCTTCCAGCGGTACCTGCCAATAGCCCTTACACAAGTCCAATTTTGTAATGAAACTTGCTGAGCTGATGCGATCCAAGAGGTTGTCTATTTTGGGCATAGGGTAAGCGTCAAAAGCAGAGATGGAATTCAGCTTTCAGAAATCAATGCGGATGCGCAAAGACCCGTCTTTCTTAAAAACAATGACAACTGGGCTGCACCATTCTGATGTTGATTTGCTCAATAACTCCCAGTGTCAGCATCGACTGCACCTCCTTCTTCAGCTGGTCTGTCAGTTGTTGGGGGATCCGATATGGGCGTTGACGAATGGGGTTGGTGTTCTTCAACCGGATTTTATGCTCTGTTACGGCGGTCCTGCTAGGCTCCGCCCTGAAGATTGATGGTATTTCCTCGAAGATGTTTTGAAGGCCGGCAGCTTGGTCAACCGTGAGGTGAATGACGTGAGGGTCATGCATCGGTGACCACAGGAACACCAGGATCTTCATCATCCACCTCCACCTTCGTCACTAAACAGGTGATGTCTGGATTTGCTAGAGAAGCCCCCTTTCATTCCTTGAAAAGGTTCACGGTGTAGGTCTGCTTGGACTTTTTCTTGTCAGGCTGATGTACTTCGTAAGTGAACGGTCCCATTCGTCGCAGGATGGTGTAGGGGCCTTGCCACTTTGCTAATAACTTGCTGTTGGAGGATGGAAGCAACAACAGTACTTTCTGGCCCAGCTGGAAGTCACGGTGTCTGACTTGTTGGTCATACCATAGCTTTTGCTTCTTTTGTGCCTCCTTCAGGTTCTCTTCAGCCTCCTCGAGATAGTTTGACAGGCGATCCCTCATTTGCAGCACGTACCTGATGATTCCCCTCTCACTGGCTTTGGCCTCGAATGCTGTCCATGTTTTGCTTAGCAAGTCCAAGGGTCCCTGCACGTCCCATCCATACAAAAGCTCGAAAGGTGAGAATCCAGTGGAAGCCTTAGGTACCTCTCTGTAGGCGAAGAAAGGAATGGCAGCCATCTATCCCAAACACTTCCTGTGTCGCCCACAAACTTCTGCAGCATCCTCTTCAGCGTTTGGTTGTATCTCTCGACAAGGCCGTCTGTCTAAGGATGATAAGGTGTGGTCCGCAAGGCTGTAATCCCTAACTGTTTATGGAACAACTGTAAGAGACGAGAAGTGAAATTGGTTCTTTGGTCAGTCAGGATTTCATTGGGGATCCCAACTTGGGAGAATAACTGTACGAGGCAATGGAGGACAGCTGGAGCAGTAATTGTACGTGACAGAAAGGCTTCTGGATACCTAGGGGCATAGTCACAGACTACATACTGATGGCCCCGAGCACTTCTGACCAACGGTCCAACAATGTCCATGGCGATTCGGCGAAATGGTGTGGATATTATCGGGTGTGGATGGAGGAGAGCCCTGTCAGATCTCCGAGTTGGCGATGTTTTTTGGCAGGTTGGACATGTGGTGCAATAAGTCTGTATGTCATTGTACATGCCTGGCCAGTAAAACCGAGCACTCACACGCAAGTATGTTTTGTGACACCTAAGATGTCCAACCCACGCAACATGCAATACTAATTTGCCAACAGGACGCAGGAACCACCAGACGTTTTTGAGTATTGTTAACAATGTATAGTAAGTCATTAATGAGAATAAACTGGTCTTTTCCTGTGGCACTAGAGTTAGCAATAGCCTTAGCATTCACATTCTTAAAACAGTTTTCTAGGGTCTTAATCCGTCTTTGCAATTCTGCTATATTCTCGGGTATCTTCCACCCCTCCTCAATATTCAAGTTGCTGGAGTCTGAGCGACTTAGCTTTAGCTGTTTTTCGCTTCGCCGCTGGCGTTTGGACTTTCTGGGCCCTTTGAGGCCTCCTTCACAGATGCTATCGTCCAAGTCTGGTAAGGGCTTTAAGCTAGGGTGACCATATTTTGATTTCTAAAAAAGAGGACACTCAGCCCGGCCTCAAGATACTTGAATCTTACTCGTAGTTCACTCAAAGATGCCTATATCAGTTTAATATATTTAAAGTGTGCCTCCTCACTCTGGATGGAAAAATGCAGTTTGAAAAAAAAAAAATGACTTAAAAAAAAAATATATATATATATATATATATATATATATCATGCAGACCCATTACGGAGCCCCTAAGGTGACATGGAAAAAGAAAAAAAAAGAGAGACAAAAAAAAAAGTTGACGTTAAAAAAAAAAAATGTGCCCCTAGAGGGACACGAAAGATTTTTTTTCTGTCAAAGCAAAAAAAAAAAAAAAAAAAAAAAAAAACACGAAAGTGAAAAAAAAAAAGGTCGAAGCAAAAAAAAAAAAAATGCCCCGGAAAAAAAAAGTAGAAGCAAAAAAAATTTTTTTACGTCGAATCAGAAAAAAAAAGTTGAGGTTGAAGCAAAAAAAAAAAAAAAATTACGTCGAAGAAAAAAAAAAAAAAACTGAAAAAAAACTGAAAAAAAAAAAAAAGTTAACATCGAAGCAAAAAAAAAAAAAATGTTGGAAGATAGTTGTGCCTCCAGGTCAGTTTGAGTTTTGGAAGTCGAAGGACGGATGGAGGAAGACTTGGAACGTTTCTTGCGGTCAAGAGATATCCCTCACGTGGATATTACGCGCATGAAAAGAGACAAGGTGCGTATTCATACTGTCAACGTTATCGATGTCAAAACAGCAGCATGGACGTGGACACCTGATATGTTGCCGCTACCGTTGTGTATGTAATGTAAATCAGGTTATAGCATGCATCGTTAAGTATCAAGAAAAGTACTCTATAAGTCTTTTTACGGAGCTCCTAAGGGTACATTATGGAATACTAATACGACGTGGTACAAACCGTGGGACCGTCGTTTTTTCTAGCAGTAGACTACTATTGGCTTTAAAAAAATAATCATTAACACTTCATACAAAAATACTTATGTCACAAATATGTTCTGACACTTTCGAATATGTGTAATATCGTAATTAAAGCTGCTGTAATTTTGTGCCACTACTCTGTGAATGTATCTACAGTAGTTATCATTGCGGTAAATATCATGTATTTACTCAATTTTCTGTTTGCAGGTTGATATGGCAGTAATTTCCATCATGAGTGATGAGCAAATTGGCAAATATATCACCTCATATGGTGATCGAGTAGCTACCCTTTCCTTCTGCCAACAAAAAATGTCCAGCAACAATAAAGAAACTCTTTTACAAAGGTTAAGAGACAAAATAAGCTCGAAAAAAAAAGGAGTACCGGGTGGATCCTCCACTGTGCCCCAAAATGGAGGTCAGGGAACGGCAACCGCACGGCAAAAACAAGTCTCAGCAGAAAAGACTTGCAGAAAGATTGAAACTGGATGGCTCCATTTTGATAATAATGAATACTATCAAGTGAAGACGAAAGATGGCGGAGGAACAAGACATGCTACCATAGAAAAAACCACAACTGCTGCTCAGATTTTGGAATTGGGAAAGGAGTTGTTTTTCCCAGATGGAATTTCATCCAAAGGAGAAGTTGGTGACTTTACGTTTGAGGTCTGTGATTTTAAAAGAAAGGAGATTTCACTTGATGAAACAGTTGGTAGGTTGTATGAAAAGACCAAACTGAGGCTGCTTAGATTTTACATCTGCACAAAAGAACTGGTCTCAACATCTCAAGTGGATTGTGACGATCCATTACCTGTTAGCATGTCTGAGGGAGCACTTTCACAGTGGATGGGAGAAGAAGATCATGCTTATACGTGTGTACGGAATCATGAAAACTCATCTGACAGTGACCGACATGAGGAGGTTCGTGTCAGTTGGTCCAATATTTTTGTATGTGCACTAAAAACTGGGGGCTATCATAACAACGAATTTACGGTAATATATTGGCAGCTGAAGTTATTAGAATTTTACTTCTAACTTTTTTGGGGGGGAAAAACTATTACCGCAAATGTTTGTGAAATTAACACCTAACTACTGTATTTTCCGCACTGTACGCTGCACTCAAAAGCGTTCAATTTTCTTAAAAGCATCGCTTTATAGTACGATGCGCCTTATATATGGAATCAATATTGTTTAATCATGGCATGACATTCCCTTTAGCAAAGTACCATCTAGTCACTAGTGGATGTATAACGCAACACCAACCATAACTTCTACTACTACTACTACTACTACTACTAATGCGCCGTATAATGCGATGCGCCTATTTATGAAACCAAATTTGAAAATAGGCCATTCATTGAAGGTGCACCTTAGACTCAAATTGCGCCTTGTAGTGCGGAAAATACAGTACTACAAAAAGAACTCCATTTTAACTTGTTTACAACAAACAAATGTATATTAGATATACAAGTAATTGGTCTGATGGTAACATAACTGTGCTGCCTTTTCATCCCTCTGCAATTGAGGTTTGAACCTGTGCTGCCACTGTAGCAGTCAAGCATGTTGATTAACAAATGGCACTGGCCTATCATCTTCACATTCTTCTTGTGCGTGTTTGTTGGGGTGCATCACAAAAACTGAAGGAAGGTTGAAGATACTCTAATAACCTTACACTTGCATATTTTTTTTGCTGGAAATCCCAATCTATATTGTTTGCATGGCTTTTAATCCAGATAAAATGTTTTACCAACCCATGATCTTAAACTACTGCTGACAATAAGTTGTGTTATTTTGATTTGTTTCAGAATCTGCATCTGAAACCAAGATTTAAAAAACCAAGAGGAATTTCGGAGACTGGGAGGGCAAATTGGGAAGAAATATCCCAACCCTCTTCTTCAACCCACACAGCCAATAGAGAAACAGACATCGGCCAGGGGCATGACACCAACACAAATGACACAGTTTGGGTGAATCTCCCAAATTCTAATGATTTTCCCGACCCGAGCTTTGAAATTATTGACCTGACCAGAGTAATTAATGATGACTTGACACAAACTGAGACAGAAATCATCTTCCATGATACTTTTGATGAGGCGGATACAGTAGTATGGGATCCAGATGACAAACTTGGCGGATTCGATGGAGGTGATGATGAGTCTGTTTTAACCTTTCGGGTAAGGAGGTAGAAATACTAATACAAGTATTTTTTCCGTTGAATGGCGAAAATGTACTGCCTATGTTAATTGTCAGCACTTCATGACAGTTATCTGACAAGAAAGTTAGCCATTTTCCTTTTACATTTCAAATCATTGTTAGATCGCTCCATCAAATGTGTGTTTGTGTTTTTAGGGAAAATGCAGAAAGAATAATTGATGTGAAATTCAGATTTGGAAAAAGAAAGCATTCTAACATGCTACAATTAGGCTATAAACTCAAGAGGTCAACTTGTAATAGCTTAGTCATCTAATATATTATGTTTAATTCATCAGAATGCTGAAAAGAATGGTGAGACCGTACAGGCATTACAACTGCCATTGCCTTCAGCTAATGACTTCCCTTCGCAAGTTGCCCAGTCCATACATTGTGAGGCAATGCAAGTGGCACAGGTAAGGTCTATTACAACTATTGTCATTTATCGTGTATCACATGCTCATGTCGATGTTAGGCTCCAGAATTACCCTTTAAAGGTCTGCTATGATGTCATTTGACTCACCAGTTTAAATTCCAAAGGTACTGGTAAAAAAAAAAATGGAACATAGATGAGATGTCATTTGACTCACCAGTTTAAATTCCAAAGGTACTGGTAAAAAAAAAAATGGAACATCAAATATCAAATTATATAAAAGTGTATTTCAGTCTTGTTCAAGAGAGGCTTGACACCAGGAACGTAATAGCAGAAATTCATGTTTGGCGTACTTTTGTACGACGGAGTATTAGGGCCAAATAAAAAAAAAAAAAAGGACTGATATTAAAGTCGTACTGATACTTTAAGGCAAAAAAAGTTTAACTGTTATTACGAAAAAAAAAAAGTCATATTATTACATAGAATAATATAACTGAATAAGACGCTACGCACTTTACGTACATGGGCCTTAGCTAGGAACTACGACAAAGCATTAGTATAAATACTTCTATTGATTTTAATTTTATGTAGATGAGCCAAAGAATAAAGGAGTTCTTTATCTATGAAGCTGATTCTAAAATATTGACTCAGGAGATGCAAAATATTAGTCAAATATACAATTATGTCACTTACGTAAAACTACAGAAAGCTAATATGTGGCTGGGAGCCAAGATGAAGTATTGGTATAAATCTTTCAATTAATAAAAACAAGATGCGACAATGTTGTTTTTTTTCAATACGTAAAGTAAGCAGCAGTTTATTCGTCTACATTGGCCCGACACAATAATACTTTTATTCCCGTAGTAATGGTACCACTTCTATTTCCTCGTCGTAACAATACAGCTTGAATCTTGTAGTCCTTTTTTTTCCTTTTTATTTGGCCCCAATAATCCGTAGTACTAATATTTCGTCATACTTCTGTGTGTGGTGGTACCTGAGGCACTAACTCCAGCTGCAGTGCAGTCTACTCTTTGTCAATCTCCCCCACATTTTAGAATGGGTTTCTCTCATAAGCCTCTCCAAGGTGAGGATATTTGTATTGTTTGTCCACATTTTTCTACCACATCTTTTCCCTCCCTAAGCTTGTCTATTGATGTCCGTGGACACAGAGCTGTGTGAACAGACAGGCTTACTAGTAATGACATTTTGTGCCTTGCCCTTCTTGTGCAAGGGGTTAATGGTTGTCTTATGGACAACTGCCATGCCTGCATCTTCCCCATGGTTGCATAGCCTACAGAACTAGACTAAGAGACCATTTAAAGGTCTTTGCAGGTGTTATAAGTTCCATATAGTGTCTTTTATATTAAACCTTTTCTAAATGTTTTAATATTCTGAGATACTCAATTTGGAGTTGTTAGGATTTGAAAGTTATAATCAAAATAAGATAAGTAATCACTTGATATGCATCACTCACAATATAATACACAAGTTTTAGTTTTTTTGAATGGAATCAGTGACATGAAATGTTTCATGATATTCCAATATTTTGATTAACACCTGTACTCTGAAATTCACACTTTACAATGTAGCTTATTTCTTAAATGTAGGGGTGTATTCTTTAGGGTTTCACACTAATGTGGTAAACATTTTACATCTGCTTAATTGATTACACAAATTTTTGCTTGAATGTGTTGTTCTTCTTATAGGAGAGCGGGCCGAATCTTTCACTGCAAGACTTGCCCTCAGATTTAGACAGCTATCTGTCTTCGTCATCCTCACCTGACAATGAAGGAAATCCAAAGCGCACACGACATGCATCCATTTGTAGGATTAAGGTTGTTGATGATCTCTTGTCTGTGTTTATGGACAGTGGCATAATGAAGTTCAATCTAACATTTAATTTAGTCAATGAAAGTGGTGTTGATGATGCCGGAGTGTCAAGGGAGGTTTACACTGCATTTTGGGAACAGTTTCTTGAACACTGTGAAGGGGAAACAGAGCGAGTTCCAAGGTTGAGGCCAGATTTCTGTGAGGCTGAATGGCAAGCAGTCGGGCGGATCTGGGTCAAAGGATTGTTAGATCATGGTGTCATTCCAGTGAGGCTGTCAAAGGCTTTCATCTTAGCTTGCATCCATGGCATTGACTCAGTTGATGTAGATGTTCAAATGTCATCATTTCTTAACTACCTTCCACCCACAGAGAGATCAGCTGTTGAGAAGTGCCTTCAGGGCACAATGGAGGAAAGTGATGATGAGGACTTGCTTGACCTTTTTACAAGGATGGGTTCCCACATCCTTCCTCCAAAAAACAGCTTGCAGCCTGCCATTGAGACAATGGCTCATAAAGCTCTTCTACAAGAGCCCAAATATATAGTTGATTGCTTCTCCTCACCAATGGTTCTTGTCTATCAGAAACTACCTGATAAGGGAAGTGTGTTGTCCCTGTACGACTCAAAGAAAGCCACAGGCAAAAGATTGTTGCAACTTTTTCAAACAACAAAGGTAGTGCTGTCTCAGGTGGAGCCGTTAACCTTAAGCTATCTCCAGCGTTACGTGAAAAATGCTGATCAAACCAAAGCTGAAAAAATACTGCGTTTCTGGACTGGTTCCTCTGTCATTTGCGTAGACAAAATTATGGTATGCTTTAATGGTGAAACTGGCCTTAACAGACAGTGGCGGAGCTAGACTTTTATTCTTGGGGTGGCCAGGGGGTGGCCGAGGCTATTTAAGGGGGTCCAAAGACTATAACAATACATTTTTTTCTTGACTTATCAATTGCAATCAGAGTGTCAAATGTTGAAATGTACATACTAACCACACAGGTGATGAGATTTATGTATATAATTAGTTTATTAACTTGATAATAACTATATTTTTAAAAAATGGTGAAAATTCACCAACACATTCACAGTTACTCATACGACCCCCCCACCCCCACCCCCCTTCTCTCTTATCAACATCTTAACGATGTAAAAAATGTTAAAACACAACTTGGTAACAACTTTTCAATCAGTCATTAATAATAACTATTTTTTACAAAAACGGTGAAAATGCACCAACACATTCAAAGTTACCCACACGACACCCCCCCCCCCCACACACACACACACACACACACACTTCTCTCTTATCATATCAATATCTTAACGATGTAAAAAATGTAAAACACAACTTGGTAACAACTTTTCAATCAGTCATTAATAATAACTAATTTTTACAAAAGTAGTGAAAATGCAACAACATATTCATAGTTACTCACACACACAGTGTACAGGTCTTAACTAAGACAAGGCGTACTATTTGACTCCCAAACTGTCCTTGGTCTAAGTAGAACATAGTGAAGAGCTTAGTCATGTCTGAATTTGTATGTCATTATGTCACTAAATTATTTCCAGGAGATTGTAGATAAGTGATGTACGCAAAATAATTAATCCAAATATTTTAAGATAACTTTTAAGATAAATATATTTCCATACAATGGCTTCCATACTAGTGGTATGGAAGCCATTGTATGGAAATATATAGTAGAACTACTACTATAGAACTAAATATAAAAAAATCAAGTTCCATACTTCCCATACTCACGTAGGAAACCTGTATCTGAAAAATTACTGCTGAAGTGAGCATGTGACTGCTTCTCAGACCAGAGAAGCTGCTTCTCTGCTCTGACTGACCTGGTGATGGGCAGTGTGTGCCAGATTCTTTCTCATCCTGAGCCTGACTCGTCCCAGACTTGGATCGCTTTAAAAAGAGGTTATAAATCTTCGCCCCCTGCCTTTTCATTCTGAACTGTCCCTATGAAACAATGAGCCAGTCCTGTTAACGTTACTCCTAGCATCACTCCTAATCACACAATGTTGGTAAATGATTAAATCCCTACTTCAAGCCTTTAAAAATTCAGGGCAAATAAACCACCGTAGACACAAATGTAATATTCTGACTTTTAAGCTAGTTGACAGCAGGCCCGGCCGGCCAACTACCGTGTTCACGTGACGTTTCATTTAAGGCAAGAGAGCATGAGACAGCTGGCTAATGCTCTACAATTATTGGAGAAACATGTATGTAAATAGCGACCCAAATGAATTAAAAATAGAAGTTAATATCGAACGGCTGTTGGAAGCTGGACGACATGAGATATATGCCTTGGCTCTCTGTTTTAGCGACAACAAAAAATCTCCTTCCTACAAATTTAAACATTGACTCATTAGGACACCAGCATAAAACTTACATTACGACGAGGATTTCAGTGGCTTGAAGGCAGGGTATCCAATTTCGTCTCCTTGTCACTTTGTTTATCTTCCGTGTTCCGTTCCGTCAACGATGACCAAGTACTCAAATCTTCCTCCGTTTCAGTGGCGATTCTTCTTCTCCTCATGAAAGCGAATTTGCAACGCTTTGTGGTACATAGCGCCAACTACTGTACAGGAAGGATTTAGCAGTCGGTGCCGCGATATGTCATTGTCAATCATCTGGGGTGGCACCTGGGGGGTCCAATCAGATTTTAGGGGGGTCCAGTGCTACCCCGGCCCCCCCTCTAGCTCCGCCACTGTTAACAGAAGGCCTGTTGCTCATACTTGTGGAGCCACACTTGAGGTCCCGTCCACGTATAGTTCATATCCTGAATTTCGCACGGAGTTTGACAACATCCTTGCTAGTAACTACTTAGAAATGGACATCCTTTGAACACGAGAATGTCTGTGCAGGCTTAATATTAACAGACCTGACTTCATTTTTCAATTGTTGTTATAGCTAGGCTCCACCTAGCCCTTTATTTTTTGTTTTCGCGTTTTCATGTTGGTGTCATCAGCCTCCCTCAAATTTACAAAGCCTGCATACTTACTTTATTGTCACATTGAAGAAATGTCAAAAGAAAAAAAAAAAAAAGATAGTTGATCCCCTCTCGCACCACTCTCTTAGTATGATCAAGACAAGACCTCTTGTTACGTTGACATTTTGTATTTTGAAACAGGAAAGAGGGAACTTTTTTGTTAAATCCCCCCCTCCTAGATAATCCATAGTTTGTGCTCCTTAAAATTATGCTTTTTAGGAATTTTTAGGTTTCATACGAGAGTATTTTTGAGAGCCTTTCAGCTCAGTATCATGGGGTCCTAGATGACTTCAAACTATGCAGTAATTTCCTTTCCCCCCAGTGTAACAATACATAACTGACGTTGCAACACAACACTAGAGATGAAACTTATGTTGGATGTCTGAAGTCATGATGTCAATTTCATTTGAAAAGTGTAATTACACACAAAATGCGGACGGGTACCCAGGCTACCTATAGTTATTCTACTCAGAAAGAAAAACTTTGTATTTTTCTGTTTGTTGTGCAGTGAAAGTAAATGCCACTTATCCTTTTTTATTTTTTGGGATATTTTGCTTTTTTGGGCTGGACCAGCAGTTAGTAATGCTACATTGTCACTGGACTAATTGTTAATGTTAATATATTGTATTGAGAATAGTTCTGAAAATTTGCACTGGTAGGAGAAGAGTCTCCTTGTTTAAAACGTTTTTCCATTTCTAGGAAATGTTCACAATAAAGTCTGTTTCAACACACATACTTGAACTCATAGTTGTTTCTGTAGAGCAAATTGAAATTTGTAAAACTCTTAGATTTATAAATCTTTATTTATATTTGTTGTATGAAAGCCAAGTTCTAAACAAAGACACCACCTGTTGACCAAATTGAGGAGTAATTACTAATACGTATACATTTTGAGAGTGCCATCTTTTTCACTTGATTCCGATCCTCTGTGGGGAAAAAAAAGGTTTTCCGGACAATGTCTCATGACATGAACAGGGACATCTCCAGTTACATGCAGGTACATGGTCCGTGTCTCTTTTGGTAATTGGATATTATGTTTTGAAACGGGTTTGAAAAATACAAAAACGGCTGGTTATTTGGTTTTCGTTTTAAAACGGAAAAATTAAAATACAGCTTGATTTTCTTGTTTCTTATCTGGAACGTGTAAAGAAAAGTCCCAAAACAGTTTAATTTATGAATTTTAAATTTTTTAACCAAAACAGAATTTAGCACAAGACAAAAATCGAAAAATGGTCTGTCTATTTGTTTTTAGTAACTGGAAGATGTCATCAGCAATAATATGATCTCATATTGACCGGGCGATGGCGACAGCTTGACGCCTCCACATAGGCCTGCCATCCAAAAACACGGTAGAGAAGAACAGTGTGCAATTACTAGCGCATAGGTGGTGGAGAAATTAAATTAGTGGTTCAAAGTTAGCGGTTGTAGCACAAAAGATGGATATGGGGCATTTTATCGTCTTCAGAAAGGACAAACGTGGGTCTCTCAGACACTTCTTCTCTCTCTTCACGTCTTCACACGATAAAATGCTCCATATCCATCTTTTGTGCTACAACTGCTAAATTTGAACCACTAATTTAATTTCTCCACCACCTATGCGCTATTAATTGCACACTGTTCTTCTCTACCGTGTTTTTGGATGGCAGGCATTATGTGGAGGCATCAAGCTGTCGCCATCTCCCGGTCAGTATGAGATCATATTATTGCTGGTGACAACTTCCGGTTACTAAAAACAAATACACAGACCATTTTCGATTTTTGTCTCGTGCTAAATTCTATTTTGGTTAAAGAATTTAAAATTTAAAAAATCAAAACAGTTTTGGGACTTTTCCTTACTCGTTCCAGTTAACAAACAAGAAAATCAAGCTGTATTTTAATTTTTCAGTTTTAAAACGAAAACCAAATGACAAGCCGTTTTTCTATTTTTCAAACGCATTTCAAAACGTAATATCCAATTACCAAAAGAGACACGGATCATACATAAAACTTCTATAGGGATTACAGTATTTGTGCAGAAATAGTCCAACATCAAATTGTTGCTTTAGAAGATGTGGATTAATTCATTTCCCAAGAAAATGCATTTATTTATTATTAATGCAAAAACAAGCGTACGAAAGAAATACAATTTTTACATATAGAAAGATATCGATAGAAGTTTTTTTTTTGTCATTTCCAGCATTCAATGAATTGTAACAAAGAATTATGTTTTAGCTTTTAATCAACTTAATATGTAAAGAAACACAAGTTTATTTTCCATAATTTATTTTTCATATTTTTGTATATTTCATAGCTCAAGCAGAAAATAAATGCATTTTAATTTAGTTCCTGTTTGTATTTAAATTAAAAACAAAATATGTATTTTTAATCATTGAGCAAAAGCAAGCCAATACTCCGACCAACAGCTCAACATTCAGGAGCACAGTGAAAATGTAATTCCTGTGATTTACAGTGTTGCAAGTATGGCCTCTCTTAGGTGCATATACAAGTTCACAGCCTGATATGGATCTCTTGGATATGTAAGATGGGACGAGGCCATTAAAGAAACACACATTGCAAATACGTCTGGATCACATGGTATGGTCTTTCTAAACACACATTGGCTCTTACACAGTTCAACTTGATCATTTTCAACAGGGTAAAGGAAGTCTCTTGTCCCATAAAGTTCAGGTAAAGCATACATCACATTGGGCCTACCACTAGGAACGTTTATATTTTTCGAGGGCCGGATGAGATGCGAGTTCCAAATGTGTGCAGTGTCATCCAACTCATCCTGTTGAAAATAATATACAAATAGATTTAAGGAAGAGTGCACACTTCTAACAACCTTATTTTTTCAAATTTTCACTCCTCCAATATCTCATCACTCTCATCCAAACATGCATTACTGTATTATGAGAATAATCTCACCTGAATAAGTCCCATGCAACAAAATTGAAGGAGGCTTTTGTCCAGAAATCCACCATCAAATAAGCCATTGTCTCTGAGGTCAGCGAACAGGGATAACCAGAACTCCATGCACTGGCTGCGAAGAAATTTCCACCAATATTCAATTCTTTGATTGGCGGTGCTGGCTCCTTCCAAGTAACTGTCAAGGGTGCATCCTGGTGGCGTTGGGACCAGCAAACGCTGGAAGCCTTTAACGTGGCCATTTTCGGTTCCAAGATCACCTCTCACAATTCGAGGACAGCTCCCCAAACGCTGCACTGTTTCTATGTAGTAACCGCCAATCAACTTTGGATCACTATTTGTTGTGTAAGCGTTTAGCCAGATTATTTTCCTCGAAAAACCATCAATACTGCCATTGATACAGATTCCAAATGGCTTCAGTTTATCATAGGAGTCCATGTGCCAAATAAAGTTTGGTCCTCTTGAAAAGTAGTTGCGTCGTCTGAGACGTCTTGCCTGCCTTAACGCCACTCCTCTCGGGTCCAACTCTTTCAGCACCAGGCGAACGTCCTCTTTTCTTACGCGGAGCCCGTGTTCTCTGCATTTGCTGTACATCCATCTGTAATGATGTAGCTGTCCGGAGTATAGCAATTGGTTGCGAATGAAGTCAACAAGGACCGACAAATCACAGAACGTTTTCCGACGAAAATGTCCGGTTGAGTTTAAAACTCGCTTCAAATGTCTTCTGCTTATTTGGAAACCGTGCTTAATATCAAGAATTGATCTTGTGTCATCATATTTTAGGCCTATTTCAAAGTAAAACTCAATTAACCTGCTCCACGGGTGATCAAGCCCCATTGTTGCCATTGTATCCGTCCTTCGACTTCCAAAACTCAAACTGACCTGGAGGCACAACTATCTTCCAACAATTTTTTTTTTTTTTTTTTTTGCTTCGACGTAAACATTTTTTTTTTTTTTTGCTTCAACCTCAACTTTTTTTTTCTGCTTCGACGTAAAAAAAATTTTTTTTTTCTTCAACCTCCACTTTTGTTTTTTACTTCCGGGTCTTTTTTTTTTTTACGATCCGGGGCATTTTTTTTTTTTTTTTGCTTCGACCTTTTTTTTTTTTCACTTTCGTGTTTTTTTTTTTTTTTGCTTTGACAGAAAAAAAATCTTTCATGTCCCTCTCGGGGCACTATTTTTTTTTTTTAACGTCAACTTTTTTTTTTGTCTCTGTTTTTTTTTTCTTCTTCCATGTCACCTTAGGGGCTCCGTAGACCCATACACACAGTAGGCTATGTGCCAACTAAACATTTTTATAAATTACTATCACGACAATTGTCCTTGACAAATTGTTACTCCCATTCAATTGATGTTCTCATTCAATGTTCTAGATTGCACACAAACAAAAACCGAAATAAACTGACAAACTATTCAATCAGCATGTTTCCAAACGTAGCAGTTCAAAACTACGTTTCCCATAATGCCTAGCGCGGTTTAGCTTATTGGTGGCTAGCTGAGGCAAAAATCAAACTTTGCTATGAAAGTTTACAATCATCGGCAGCGCGCCGAGGCGACACCAAACGGAATTTTACAGTCAAAGCTCCGACAGAAGTCAACAGTTGCCATTATATACATATTTATCATTAAAAAAAACAGGCATTGTGGCCAAATCGTCAACCCATGATAGGGGTAAACTGCCAACAAAAACAAGAAGAACTACTACTTCCTTCCATTCTAGTAGGAGCCATGTCAAGTGCTGCCATCGAGCGGCCGGAGGGATTCTCTTCAAATTGGTCCCGTGAAAAAACAAAAAAAACGGACATTTTTATGAATTTATGAAACCCGCCCGGACGACGAGGACACTACGTGAAAGTAGGACTTGTCTGGGCAAAAGAGGACGTTTGGTCACCCTACTTTCAGCACATTTTTGTTTGAGACCGTGTTACAACAGGACAAAACCCATTGTGATTCAACCCATTTACCTCCCCTTTTGCATTTCCCAAAAGTTCTAGCAGTACAGGGAAATCAGTGCCAAGGACCAGGTGAACTGATAAGTTTTCTACTGCTGCAACAGTCATCAAATATGATAGTCCATCAATTCTAACAGTCACTTCCGCTTTGTGATACGCATGATTATCACCATGAACACATACAATATCGGTTTTCTGGTTATAGTCAATACAGGTCAGTGGGACCAAACTTTTTTTTTTTTTTTTTTTTTTTACCAGTGAGGCTATACTCCCACTGTCGAGCAGTGTTGTCACTGGCTGGCCGTTTAAAGTCACAGTTTTTAATATATGGTTGTTCGAATCCCTTTTAGCGAACGGTCTGCCCTCTGCACGAGGTGCAAAACAGGCCCCCGTAAGCTTATCCCTTCGCACTGGGCACACAGAGGCTTTATGTCCCTGTTGCTGGCAGTAATAACAGATAAAAGGCTTACCCATCCCAAGCTGGTTTGGAGTGGAGTTGGGTGTACCTCGCGAGCTGTACATTGGCTCCCTCGTATGCCGTGCTGGTGCAGACTGCTGGGCAGGTCTCGGTGCTGAGCTGATGGGGTCGTGAAACTCCTCCCCAGCGAGTGTTTTGGTACTGCAATGCCAGCTTTGCTGCAGTCAGACTATCTCCATTTTCATGGTCTCGGACCCAGGTGTGGACGTCAGCAGGCAGGACACGAAGCAGCTGCTCTGGGAAAATGAGCTCCCCGATTTGCTCCTTGGTAAGCTGGTCTGGGCGCACCCATCTTCGGTAAAGGCCTTTCGGATGGTGGTAGGTCTCGGTCGGTGTCTCTCCAGGTGGAATCATTGTGGTGCGGAACTGCTGTCTGTACGTTTCGGGCGAAATATCAAACTTTGCTAACAGGGCTGCTTTCAAGTCTGAGTAGCAGTGCGCTTCCCCTTCATCCATGGCTGCATATGCTTCCAAAGCTTTCCCCGACAGAAGTGGCACAAGCCGGCATGCCCACTCAGTCTCTGGGCATCGCCAAGTCTTCGCAATTCTCTCAAAACGTAACAGATAATTTACGAGGTCTTCCCCCTTCTCATATGGTGGGATTTTCAGCTCAGCGGCATATGGCCTGAGCTCCATATTTGGCGGTGGACAGTCAGCTCCGGCGGCGCCCTCTTCTGGTCCCGCCCGCAATGTCGTGGACTGTCCTAGAGGCCGCCTTGATTAAGCCGGTGTAGGCAACGCCATCCGTATGCTGCCCACGCTTGATAACCCGTCATGTTCAGCTGAAAAGGCCGGGGTAGCTGGTCTCAGCGAAACACGAAGGTTGCGTATCTCGTCCAACATCCCCTCCTCTCTCCTCTGCTGACCCGCCAAAAACTCTTTCATGAGGCCAAGGGGCTCCCCTACAGGCTGTTGCGCTGCTGCTGCCCATTGGACTCTGAGAATTCTTCCTCCTCCAACTTTATCCCACCACTGCCACCATGTGTGGCGGGGTTCTTGCTCGCAATGAATGGCAACCGAAGTGGTTTGATGGTTTTTCAGTGTTTTTTATTAACAGCGTTCCCAACAGTGTTCTGTGACAAAGTGCAAGAGTGATGATTTACAACAGTTTAACCACAATTTACCATATTTACAAAAACATTCATGGCATAACAAATAACATTAAAAAAAAAAGTCTGTTACCTGATCTGCACCACTGCGTGACTTCAAATGACCTAGGGGGCTAGGTTGGTCCGTCTTTATATTTCCCAGGCCCCTCCCCTCAAAACCAATTAACTCAAAAAGTCTAGTTTTCTGCCCAACAACTGCAGTTTGTGCAAAATTAGCTTTATGATAAATTAACAAAAATACAACAAACAACATACAGTTGCCATTACACCTAGATAACATTTGGAAAGAAAAATCTATTTTCGTTGCCAAAAAACTCAACCCGTACGGTGACGTCACATGCTGACGTCCCGCTCGCGACGTCATAAAACCAGTAAGTGCGTGCGTGCTCGGTTTTGACAGTTCAGCCTGTGAGCGGTGGAGGAATACTTGTGTAAATGTTAAGCACATGGCATCAAGTTATTTTAGCGGCAGTCTAGTGTGCACACCAGACCCCCCGCGATGCCTAACAAGTGGAACCGGCAAATAAACAGGTAAGGTGCGAGCGTGTGTGTGTCCTATAACTTCTATTGAGGTTGGGTTTGCCATGTCTAATCCATTATATTGCGGACGCCGAGTTTCCCCCGGGATCTGACGGGGCTACTCCGTCACAATCTCATTGTGTTTCACGAACAATGGATTCAGTTCAAAGGCTACGTTAATTTTCCATGACACTCAGCGCCGCTTCCTTAAGAGTGTGATCACATGTGATCTCACCCACTCTTGCTTTTTTAAGCAGCGGGAAGTGCGACAAGCAGGTGATCTTCACGCCATTGTTGGAAAAGCGCTCGCACGACCCTGTCGTGGATTCCCACCCACACCTGGTGACGCTCATCTCAATGTCCTCAGCGGCCACCGGCAAGAGGGGCTTTTCTGTTTCGGCACTGCGGGACGTCAACGGTTCCACGAGTGTCCAAGACAAAGAGTGAGTGACACTCTTTTTAAATTTTTTTTTTTTTTATCACTGCCTTGGTCCTACTTGAGGATGTACACGTGTCCCGGTTGTGATTATAAATGGAGTATTGTTACCATTAGGCTCAGGTGACAGTCATTAAAGGGTATTAAAACACTAAGGGGCTGTGAGATATCAATAGAACCGTTATGTGGCAAGATAACAAATATTAATATAAATAAATCTCATTCATGAGCAATTATCGAAAATAGATCGAAAATGACGATCATTTCCGAAAGTATTCCGGAAACAGCCGAATGGGGCGGAGAAGTCATAACAAGGTAACGAAAGTTCGAGGCAGGTGCAATCGTTGTTTATCGACGAGAGAGTTGCGTACGTGTTTTATCAAAATATCGCTAAAATGGTTCAAACCTGTCATGCTTTGTGGTCTACAAATAGCCATTTGTCGCAATGTCGTACCCATGAGTTCCCGAACGCGAGAAAAAGAGCTGGACTACGCAGACAATGAGTAAAGTTCGTCCGTCCTAAGAGGGCTAATTTTGCAGACCCAGCCTCCGGCACGGTTTTGTGTTGTGCGCATTTTACACCAGAAAGCTATCCAAACAATGTACAAATGAAATCAGGTTTTGCTAAGAAATTGCTGATGAAAGCAGCCACCATACACGCGCAGCCACCTAAATTTCCCGAGATATCAAGAAAGAGGACGACTGGCTCTGATGAGACCACCCCAGGCTAACCAAAGGAGCGGAGCAGCCAAGCTCGAAATGGCCAGAGTGAGTACTCTTTTATAATAAAAACATATCACGCATTGGATATAGGACTTGACACATGAATAAATTATCACTCGTAAAATATATAGAACAAATTATCGAATCCCATTCATATGTGTGTCTCTTGGCAGAGCGAAAACCTATGATAGCACAATAAATGATAATTATTCTATAAATTACATTATTTTACGGTCACGGTGTATCAGCTTCACAAAAAGAAATGCAAAACAAACTCTTCGGTGTTTCCCACACAATGTTGCCGGTGTTTCATCAGTGCGATTGCTCCCCTCAATGATCCTTTAATTAGGCTGCATTGGCTTTCGTTTGGGCTCAAATTGATCACCCAAAACACCAAAGAAAGGTTCATAACTCTGCTCGTCACCATTAGAAAAATGTTCGTTATGTCGGATTCGTCGCTGCAACTGGAAACAAAATTGTCCGCCATCATCGCCGCCATTCAGTACTAAGCACTGAGCCGGTTTTTTCCTTGTAGTGATGTCACGCACACAATATGCTAGATTTCCGGGATCTTGGGGGCGGGTCCTTTTAGCTTGACAATCGATCCAAATTTCTATCATTTTCTTGGTGTTGCAATGTGTGTAATTACACGAAGTGGCATGATATGAATCCAAAAGACATGCGTTTATGGATAAATGATGGAATATTAGCATTTTTTCCCGGTGTTGTCATACCCTTAAACATCAGTATGAACATGTGTTCCTGTTGTGCTGACACTGTACATGGTGTTGTGGTAGCACTACCAGGGTCAAAGGGATGCTCATTAGCCCTGAGGTGCAGAATGCCCTCCTCCGTGAGTCATCACCTTATTGGGGTGGAGGGGTTTGCGTGTCCCAATGATCCTAGGAGCTATGTTGTCTGGGGCTTTAAGCCCCTGGCAGGGTCACCCATTGCAAACAGGTCCTAGGTGAGGGGCCAGACTAAGCATGACTCAAAATGACCCCTCATGATGAGAAAAATAAATGGACTCAGGTTTCCCTTGCCCGGACGCGGGTTACCGGGGCCCCCCTCTGGAGCCAGGCCTGACGGTGGGGCGCCAAGGCAAGCGTCTGGTGGCCTGGCCTGTCCCCATGGGGCCTGAAAGCCCGAAAAGGCAACGTGGGTTCCCCCTCCCATGGGTTCACCACCTGTGGGAGGGGCCAAACGGGTTGGTGCACAGAGATTTGGGCGGCAGCCAAAGGCGGTGGCCTTGGCGGTCCGACCCCCAGCAGCAGAAGCTAACTCTGGGGACATGTCCCCTCTCTGGATGGGAAGGAGCCCAAGCTGGTATGTGAGGCAGAGAAGTTCCGACTAGATATAGTCTGACTCTCCTCCACACACAGCTTGGGTTGTGGTACCAATCCTCTCGAGAGGGGTTGGCCTCTCTTCCACTCTGGAGTTGCCCACGGTGAGAGGCGCCGAGTAGGTGTGGGCATAATTATTCCCCCCCGGCTTGGTGCCTGTACGTTGGGGTTTACCCCGGAAGACGAGAGGGTAGCCTTCCTCTGCCTTCGAGAGGGGGACAGGTTCTGACTGTTTTTTGTGCCTTTGCACCGAACAGCAGTTCAGAGTACCCACCCTTTTTGGAGTCCTTGGAGGGTGTGCTGGAGAGCGCCCCCTCTGGGGACTCCCTCGTTCTTCTGGGGGACTTCAACGCTCATGTGGGCAATGACAGTGAGACCTGTAGAGGCGTGATTGGGAGGAACTGCCCCCCCCGATCAGAACCCGAGTGGTGTTCTGTTATTGGACTTCTGTGCTCGTCACGGTTTGTCCATAACGAACACCATGTTCAAGCATACGGGTGTCCATATGTGCACTTAGCACCAGGACACTCTAGGCCGCAGTGCGATGATCGACTTTGTAATTGTGTCAGTGGGCTTGCGACCGCATGTTTTGGACACTCGGGTGAAGAGAGGGGCGGAGCTGTCAACTGATCACCACCTGGTGGTGTGTTATCTCCGATGGCTGGGGAAGATGCTGGCCAGACCTGGCAGGCCCAAACGTATTGTGAGGGTCTGTTGGGAACGTCTGGCAGAATCCCCTGTCAGAAAGAGTTTCAACACCCACCTCCGGCAGAACTTCTCCCTTGTCCCGGGGGAGGTGGGGGACATTGGGTCCGAGAGGACACTGTTCCGCACCCCTATTGTTGAGGCGGCCGATCGGAGCTCTGGCCGTAAGGTAGTTGGTGCCTGTCATGGTGGCAATACCCGAACCCGCTGGTGGATACCAACGGTAAGGTATGTCGTCAAGCTGTAGAAGGAGGCCTACCAGGCCTTTTTGGCCTGTGGGACTCTGGAGGCAGCTGACAGGTACCGGCTGGCCAACTGTAGCTTCGGCGGTCGCTGAGGCGAAAACTTGGACATGGAGTGAGTTTGGCGAGGCAATGGACAAATACTTCAGGACGGCTTTGAGGAAATTCTGGTCCACCATCCGACGTCTGAGGAGAGGAAAGCAGTGCACCGTTAACACTGTGTATAGTGAAGATGGGGTGCTGCTGACCTCAACTCGGGATGCCGTGAGTCGGTGGGGAGAATACTTCGAAGACCTTCTCAATCCCGCCGACACGCCTTCCTTTGAGGGAACAGAGTCTGGGGACTCAAGGTGGGCTCTCCGATCTCAGGGGTTGAAGTCACTGAGGTGGTTGGAAAGCTCCTCGGTGGCAAGGCCCTGGGGGTCGATGAGATCCGCCCGGAGTTCCTAAAGGCTCTGGATGTTGTGGGGTTGTCGTGGCTGACACACTTCTACAACATCGCGTGGACATCGGGGACAGTGCCTCTGGATTGGCAGACCGGGCTGGTGTCTTCCAATTATAGAGGGATCACACTCCTCAGCCTCCCCGGTAAAGTCTATTCAGGGGTACTGGAGAGAAGGGTCTGTCGGTAAGTTGAATCTTGAATTCAGGAGGAGCAGTGTGGTTTTCGTTCCGGCCGTGGAACAGTGGACCAGCTCTACACCTTCTCGAGAATGCATGTGATTTCACCCAACCAGTCTACATGTGTTTTGTGGATCTGGAAAAGGCGTTCCACAGTGTGCCTCGGGGAGTCCAGTGGGGGCAGCTCCGGGAGCATTGCCGGTAGTAAGTCGAATTCGTTCCCAGTGAGGGTTGGACTCCGTCAAGGCTGCCCTTTGTCACCAATTCTGTTCATAAATTTTATGGACAGAATTTCTAGGCGCAGCCGAAGCGTTGAGGGGTTCCGGTTTGATGACGTCAGCATTGCATCTCTGCTTTTTGCAGATGATGTGGTGCTTTCGGCTTCATCAGGCAATGATCTCCAACTCTCACTGGAGCGGTTCGCAGCTGAGTGTGAATCGGTCGGGATGAAGATCAGCACCTCCAAATCCGAGACCATGGTCCTCAGTCGGAAAAGGGTGGAGTGCCCTCTCCGGGTCGGGGATGAGGTCCTGCCCCAAGTGGAGGAGTTCAAGTCCTTGAGGTCTTATTCACGAGTGAGGGTCGGAGGGAGCGGGAGATCGACAGGCAGATAGGTGCAGCGTAATGCGGACTCTGCACCGGTTCGTAGTGGTGAAGAAGGAGCTGAGCAGAAAGGCAAAGCTCTCGATTTACTAGTCGATCTACGTTCCTACCCTCAGTTATGGTCACGAGCTGTGGGTCGTGACCAAAAGAAAAGATACTGGATACAAGCGGCGAAAATTAGTTTTCTCCGCAGGGTGTCCTGGCTCTCCCTTAGAGATAGGGTGAGAAGCTCGGTCATCCGGGAGGGACTTGGCGTCGTGCCGCTACTCCTCCGCGTTGAGAAGAGCCAGCTGAGGTGGCTTGGGCATCTGGTTGAGATGCCTCCTGGACGCCTCCATGGAGATGTATTCCGGGCATGTCCCACCGACGGGAGGCCCCAGGGAAGACCCAGGACACACTGGAGAGACTGTCTCTCGACTGGCCTGGGAACGCCAAGGGATCCCGCCGGAGGAGCTGGTTGAAGTGGCTGGGGAGAGGAAAGTCTGGGCTTCCCTGCTAAAACTGCTGCCCCCACGACCAGACCTCGGAGCAAGCGGAAGATGATGGTATGGTATGGTGCGGAATGCCATCCACGTTAGAGACCGCATCCTTGGGATCAATGGTGTTCCGGTGGGGACATTGCTGGAGTAAGAGGTGACATTGCTCTATCTTACTGACCCCCCCCAAAAAACTTACTTTTCTCATCTCACTGCCACAGAAATTCTCAAAGCTCGTTTTTGTGCATAAATTGCAATTTGGATTTTTGGCATTCTGATCATACCACCATTATTAATGCATTCTCCAGAAGGAAGAGGATGAGCAATGACTGTACTATTTTGACACACGGCCTTATTCTCACATTATTGTTATCACACCCTATAAAACTATTTCTCTCACTGATTGTACAGATCAATCTTTCCAATTCACTCTGTTTAGATGCTTAGCAGGCAACTAAATATACATGAAATATGTAATACCATGACAAATAGGCATGTGCCAGTCTGAGATTTTGACGGTATGATAACCATAAGCCAATATACAGCGGTTTCACAGTACAACGATATTGCAATTATAGCTCTAAAATGTCATTTTAAGGCGTATGGGTTAAAAAAACAAACTTTTTTTTTCCATTGAACAGAATTTTTTTTTTTTTGACAGCAAATTTGGAAAATCTGAACAACAGCATGAATATAACATACATATAACATACATCTCTTAGAACTCCGACTTCTTCAGTGAGGATGGACTGAGAAAATTAGTTTTTTCTCTCTGCAAAAGTCTCAAATGTGTTTTGAACAAGATAATTCAGTGTTTTTGAGCTGGAAACTTTAAATCATGTATGGTTACTATTTGGGCGGGTCTTCCATGGTCTGGTCAGGCACTCTTCTACTATAGTTAACCTAAAACCACAAAAAGAATAAATTTATCTCACGGATTCGGCTGAAGAGCACCACTCTGCGTCTGCTGGGAAAGCAGACCATTAAAAACATGTATAGTTACCTAAACCTGTGGGGAATACTGCCAGTCCATGCCATAATGTTGTTCATATTCATCATACTCCATTCGAATCCTTTCTTCCCGGAACCTGTTCAGCTTGGCCTCTAAGTTGTCATCACAAAAGCTGTTGTCAGAGAGTAAAGTTAGTTTTTTTTTTATCTCAGCAAGAGTCAAGAATGTTGTTTGGACAAGATAATTTATTGTTTTTGAGATAAGAACTGTAAAATAATATATAGTTACTTCGGATTGTTGATCAGAGCCCACTCGCAGAGTGCCTCGTCAAAGCAGGGCGGCCGGACACCCTTTCTGTTGTCAGAGAGAAAAGTTATTATCTCTGCAAAAGTCTACAATGTTGTTCGAACAAGATAATTTATTGTTTTTTAGATGAAAACTGTAATATCATATATAGTTACTTGTAACGATATCTCGGGTTGTTCGCTTCCTCCTCAAATTCGGACAGACGCCAGGATAAGAACTGAGCCAACTTTTCCATTGGTCTAATCATCAGAGAGAAAAGATAGTTTTTTATCTCTGCAAAAGTCTAGAATGATGTTTGAAAAAGATAATTTATAGTTGAATTGTGGAATGCTGTAAAGGACATGCCAACAGGTCGCGCACCGGGGCCTGACGGGTTCTCAACATCATATCTTAAACACTTTTGGAATATGCTGGCACCACTTTTCTATAGAATGGTTCAAGAAATCAGTGCCAAGGGTCAAATCAGAGACAATATGAACACTGCAGTAATCAAACTACTGCCAAAAGCGGGGAAAGACCTAACCCAACCAGCAAACTATAGGCCAATATCCTTAATGAATACAGATATTAAAATTATTGCAAAGGCTTTAGCTACTAGATTAGAACAAACTCTTCCCACTATAATTCATAAAGACCAGACCGGCTTTATTAAAGGACGTAACTCTACAAATAATATAAGACGCTTGTTAAATCTTATTAATATTGCACAGAAGTATAAACAGAAAGCAATTATCCTCTCTTTGGACGCAGAAAAAGCATTTGACAAAGTCAACTGGATTTTTCTCTTCAAAATTTTGGAAAAATTTGGCTTCGGAGAGCCATTTATCCGCTGGATGAAAATATTCTACAACGCCCCAAAAGCTACGGTAAACACAAACGGGGTAACATCACAAAGTTTCTGTCTTCAAAGGGGAACTCGACAAGGTTGTCCACTCTCACCCCTATTATTCGCTCTATTTACTGAGCCATTAGCAATTGCAATAAGACAAAACGCTAATATCAAAGGGATCTGCTCGCAAACATCAGAACACAAAATTAATTTATACGCAGACGATATACTGTTATATCTAGAAAAACCGGAATCCTCCCTACATGAGACTTTTGAACTAATAAAGACATTTTCACAAATATCAGATTATGCTATAAATTGGTCAAAATTAATTATAATGCCCTTATCAACAAACTCATGGAATCCTGCAGATCAAAATTTAAATCACAATATTCCAATAGGGAATATAAAGTATCTTGGAATCAACATTTCACCAAAACTTACAGAATTAACTAAACTAAATCATACACCCCTTTTAGCAAAAATATGTGAAGATTTGACACACTGGAATAATCTACCCATCTCACTTTTGGGCCGGATAGCAACAGTCAAAATGAAAGTATTACCACAAATAAACTATTTGTTCTCAATGATTCCCTTTAAGCCACTCAAAAATGGTTTCAAGACCCAGACTCAGCCGTCACAAAATTCTACTTTAAAAACAAGAGAAGCAGAATTAGCCTCGCCAAATTGCAAAGAAATAAACCAGAGGGGGGTCTAGAGGCCCCTAATTTCCAACACTATTATATAGCAAATCAAATACAATATCTTATTAGGTGGTTATATCTTAACACTGAACAACAGTCATGGCTAGAATTAGAGCAAACAGACTGCAACCATATACAATTGGCAAACCTCCCCTTTATTAGTTCTAGTATTAAGCACCATAGCTGCTTCAAAAACCCAATGATAGCATGTACCTTGAAAGCCTGGTGGAGAGGTATGGAAATTACGCAATCACAACAAGTCCCGTGTAAATTTTCACCAATCTGGCACAACCCAGACTTTGGTGTTAATAAAATTCCTATCTATTTCAGCACATGGGATGATACGGGAATAAACCAGTTACAGCATTTGTTTAAAGATAATACATTCAGGTCATATGAAAAAATAATACAAGATTTCCAGATCAAAGGGGTCAATTTCCTTCAATACAATAAAATCAGAGCAGCCATCAGAAGCAAATTTCCATCACTAACGGGTACGTTAGACCCACCACCTTTCGTAAATAAAATAATAAATATACATCCTCAACAAAAAAAAAATACTTTCAAAAGTATATATAGCCCTCTCATGTAACAACTCTACTTGCCTACCAATCGAAAAATGGAATAACGAACTTTCGGTAACATTAGATAATAACTATTGGTCCAACATCTGTAAAAATGCATTTATAATGACAAAGAATAAGAACCTTCAGCTTATACAGTTCAAAATACTGCACAGATGGCATATGACTCAATCTAAAATGCACAAAATGGGGTTCTCCCAATCCGATAAATGTACAAGCTGCAACGAAGATACTTCAGATACATACTTTCATGCTCTTTGGCAATGCAAACCAGTACAAGATTTCTGGGCACAGGTAACGAAGAAACTCTCTTCCCTATTGAACTGCAGGATTCCATTGTCTCCAACTCTTTGTCTGCTTGGCGATCTGAATACAGTGAATATCTCTACCCATCAAACCCGTCCACTACTAGCAAGTTTAACGATAGCCAAAAAAACATTATTGTTGAATTGGAAAAACAAACAAAACATTAGCATTAACCAATGGCTAAATCTAATCATTGAATATATAACATTAGAGAAAATATCTGCCAAACAGACAAATAAAATGGACAAATACGAACAACAGTGGGAAACGGTCGCAAGAATGATGAACATAGAATAAGGATTCTCTCTCACCTGCGAAGAAATGCCACAAAAAATAACAAAAATGTATACATAAATTAATGTATGCGAGGTGTCCAGGGAAGTTGTATGCATCCTTCTGCAGCTGCAAAATGGACATGTTTAAATCTGAACTGTTTCATACACTCCCAGCAGCATGTAATAAATATTTTTTCTTCCTTCACAGTTTAGTCGGTCAATGGGCTTATTTTACAAAGAAACCCATAGACAACTTGGTTTCCAGCTGCTGGAGAACGTATGCAACTTTTCTTTGGGACACCCTATATATTACTTATCAGACTTGGAACAATTAAGGAACTATACGTAAATAATACACTTCACCGGTCCTTGGCATACATCTAATGGTGTTTAATAAACCTCTTCTTCTGTCAGCTTTACAGGTGAAGTTTGTTGGCGTCCTGCCCTGGGCCGTCCCGTCGCCGGTCTTGGCCCCCGGGATTTTCGGCCGGGGCTTGTCTGGTTGCGTCTGGTTGTGCGGGGGTCCCGTTGGGCGCGCGCTGGGGTCGTGGGCGGCTGGGGGTGCCGCGCGGGTGCCGGTCCGGGGCCGCGGCCCTTCCCCGGCCGGCCGGGGTGGGGGTGGGGGCCGGGGGGTGTATGCCACGGCCATGGTTCCCTCCCGGGTCCGCACGGCCGGAGCCGCGTCTCCCTTTACCGGGTGCCGGGGAGGTGCCCTCTGGTGTCATACCGCGCGCCCCTCCTGGCCCGGGGATGGGTTGTGGGGGGTGCGCTTCCGTCCCCTTGGTCTGTTTCCGCCCCAGTCCTTCTCCCTGGGCCGCGGCAGCCGCCGTTGCCCCCCGGCCGGCGGGGTCGTCGGCGGGGCCTCTTGGGGCCTGCGGGGCCTTGGGTGGGGCTTGCTGTCCCTTGCCGGTGGGGTGGTCGTCCCCTGGTCGCCGGCGCTTGGTGTGGCACCTGCTCGGAGTGCGGGGTGGGTGCTCGGTGGGTGGGTGGGGGGGGCTGTCGCGGAGGCGCCCTGGGTGGTCTGGGGTGGGGATCGATTGGGGCCCTGACGCTTCTTCCGCCCTGCGGCCGGTGGTTCTGGTGGACGGGGCCACGCCCGCGGGAGCCTGCCTCTGAACTCACGCACTTCTCACTTTGGCACTGTAAATATTTTTTACCCTGGCACTTACATGCTCATACATTTCTCCGGGGAGAGTTGGGACGGGGCTTTACAGTCCCGGCCCGGCTCCCCCCTGCTTTTAATGCACCACACACCAAGGTTGTGGGATGGTTGGGACCTATTGGGGGGGGGGGGGGGGGTACCTCACGGTTGCCTCCACACCACAGGCCCCACCATCCCTGCACCTTTTTTAAATGCACCACACACATCATCCACAGGAGAGCTCCGGCAAAGGGCGGTGGGACGGGCGGCTGGGCAGAAACTCCATGCTGCGGTCCCACTGCCCTAAGCCAAGCTCTCCTATTTTAATGCATACATTGCACTACCCTCCCCTCACACTCCCATCACGGTGCTGGGTGATGGCTGCCAGTCGGGAACCTGGCAGCCACAGTAATAGGGTGGTAGGTGGGTCCCACACTTTTTCCATATGGCGTGGCTCCTGGGGTGTGGCCTCCCTTCTGCCTGGGCTGCCGGCCGCGGGGGCGGGTTGGGGGGTCGGGGCTCTGATCTTGCATCGCCCCGTGGCCGTTCCTGGGCGTTCTCCTGCCTCCGCCTCCCCCTCTCTTCTCTGGCTGGGCATCCGCCTTGCGCTCCGTTGCGGGTCGCTGGCTGGGCGCCGGTGTATCTGCGGGGTGTCGCCTGCACCGGCGGGGGGACCCTGCCTTGCCTGGGGCTTGGTGGGCCGCTGGGGGTCCCGTGGCGTGCTGTGCCGGTTGGGGGGCTGCGGCTGTGGCTCGTGGCCCGGGTGGGTGGGCGGGCGGGGGCGGGGGTAGGCGTGGGGTTGGTGGTGCGTCCCCTCCGGCCATCCCTGAAGGCCGGTTGATGGGTGCGCGGGTGGCCTGGGGGACCACCCTGGGCCCCGAGGGGGGGGACGGCTCCTTTGCTGGACTGCGGGAGGAGGGATAGGCTGCGCTTCACCCTGGGTTGGCGCCCGCGCGGCTTCTCCGCCCGTCTGCGTGGTTGGCGCGCCCGGTGGGGCTTGCGTGCTGCTGGATGTGGTAGGGCATGCTCGGGTTGGGGGTCCCGGTGCCGGGATTGGTGATGCGGCGGTGTAGGGTTGGTCGCCAACGGGCTCACACTCATAAGAGATTCACACGATTACAGAACTTATTTGTGTACACTCTACCCCTTTCAAGCACTTGGCTTATAAACTTATAGACACCCCCACCTACATCCCCCTCTTTCACTAGCCAATAGGCCCCCACATGGTGTAAACCAGAAATACACCTCGCTGACGATAGCCCCAACATATTAGTGACTCGTCTAGTTGTTCAATGTATTTCTTGTTTTGTTTGTGTATGTATTTCTTTTCTTTCTTCTTTTGTATTCCTTTTCTTCTGTCCCCCCATAATCCCTTCCTGTTCGCTGTTTTGTCATAATAAAAAGGTATTTTGAATGATCACAATGGGAGTATGTCAGACTCTCAATGTGAAACATTAAAACTGTTCAGACTAATCGGGTACTTAGACTTCCATTCTCTGTGTCAAACAGCTGAACAGGACAGGTTTAAAATAAAAAAAAAAAAAAAAAAAAAAAAAAAGATAATTTATAGTTACACGTCTGGGATCATGTCTCCGGCGCCCATCTGGAGCGCTGTCAGGCGGTCGCTTACATGCCGCCAATACGAGCTGGAAAAGAAAAGAGAAAGTTTTTTATCTCTGCAAATAGTTTATTGTTTTTGAGATGAAAACTTTAAATCATGTATGGTTACTATTTGGGCGGGTCTCCCATGGTCTGGTCAGGCACTCTTCTACTATAGTTAACCTAAAACCACAAAAAGAATTAATTTATCTCACGGATTCGGCTGAAGAGCACCACTCTGCGTCTGCTGGGAACTCATTGCGGACGGGCCTGGCCTGTGTAAGAATTTTCAAAAGATGTGCTTAACGCTTTTGAAGGGTTTTGGCCATTGGCACATGAAAGAACTTAACGTAACTGGCGCTAATGGCATCCAATAGCATTGCGAATTCCGCCAAGTGGCAAGTATGTTCCCCCAGGTCACATGCGCCACCCCCCAGGAGGGGGCGGTCGCGCCCAAATATTTGAGAAGTACTGCTTTAAAGAAAGTTTGTAGTGTTGACATTGGAACCGCTGCATTCGCGGCCATTTTTAACATGACACGCATGCACAGAACCATTTTTTTTTTTCATTCTTGGATAGGTAACAGATGATTAACAAGTTTGTATTTGTTGAGTATGATTGGTAATATAATTTTTGTTCAGATATTCCAATTATAATTTGCTTATAAGACCCAGACACTTATTCTGGAAGTTTTCAAAATGCGTCTTTGGTAGTTTTTGAAAACAAAGGTTTGAATCAAACTGTGTACCACCTAAACAATTACACATGCACTGCAAAACTCCACCCCCCAAAATGAATAAATAAACTTCCCTTGTTTTCAGTGTAAATCTACTAGAAATAAGTGAAATTATCTGCCAGTGCTCAATAAATTTTCAGCTTTGTTAAAATAAAATAGCTAGCTCAAAATAAACTTAACCTTTTAACACCTAAACCAATTTTGGCCGAATTTGCATGCCTTTAAGAAAGAAATTTCCCAAAATCTTTTTTTCAAAATTTGTCATGGTGTAAATAAAATTTATTATTATTATTAAGCCAAACCTGAAATTCCGCAGTTCCAAATCTGCACACCAGATGGCGGCAGAGGCAAATCAATCGCATTAAACAATCTCTAATTACTTCACTCCTATTGAAAACACCTGGGTGCATTAGGGTAGCCACCCACTAACCACTCTCATTTAAAGCACCTGGGCACCAGTGCAATTAGAA
The DNA here is from genome assembly GCF_030265065.1 of Corythoichthys intestinalis. Classification (NCBI taxonomy): domain Eukaryota; kingdom Metazoa; phylum Chordata; class Actinopteri; order Syngnathiformes; family Syngnathidae; genus Corythoichthys; species Corythoichthys intestinalis. Next base: position 65,656,568 of record NC_080397.1, read on the forward strand.
CAAACACTCAACTCTTACAGTTTAATGGAAAGACTGCTGGTAAGACTGTTTCGTGCTATTGCTAATGGTGATTGTGGAGTAATATTAATCTGGGATGTTTTAAATTTCAACTGTGTTTTACTGAGAGGACTGTCATAATTTAACACTACATTTTCTGTGCCTAGCTTTATACACTGAAAGAAGTTCAAAAAAGAAAAAAAGGAGAAAAATACATTGTTGTCCACGTCCATTCTCTTGAATGACGCCTTTTTCAAGTTCGGGCAAGAGTTGAGGTTACCGCACAAATTAGAACTTGAAAAATGGTGACGTCCGATTGAAAACCAAACATGGTCTACCAACAGTTTTACAGCTTGATAATATTTATTTAATTTGTTAGGATAAACATTCTAGTGCTGCAACGATTAATCGATTAACTCGAGTATTCGATTAGAAAAAAAAGGATTCAAATGTTGCTGCTTCGAGTATATAAAGTGGCCTTTTAATGGTTTGTTTTGAAAGTGATTGCATTTAATTTTATTGATCTGGGTGGATAAACGGCCCTCTATTCTAATTTCAAATGGCTGAATCCATCTGCTCCCTGTTAAGACCAACATATGCTAGGTTTTTGTTTGAGCTAATTTTTTTTTTTTTTTTAATGCATTCGTGATTTACTAATATAGGTATATTTTTGTGGGAATAGACCCTACTCACCGTCACAGAATGACGTGTCGCTGTATCCGGCCGCCATATTGTCCGTCAGTGTTAATCCATATTCTCAATGGTTTCAATTTGTCGTGCAATTCATGGAAGCCCCGGTGCTTTCAGACGATGTAAACTCATGGGATGTGTTGCATAAAAGGCGTTATGTGGAAAAGCTTCAGTCTATCCATTCGCCAGATCCATATTTGATGCCTAAATCGATATTTTTCGACCCCCGCTGTCTTCGCCCTCTCTGCCTGACATCTGCTACCCTGATATCTACAACTATCTTGTCCACAGAAACTCAGCCTATTCTCACGAAAGAGCAGCACTCTAAGCAACATTACCCCGTGTGATCCTTTACTTCCAATTTTCTAAAATGGCGACAATAAACAAAAGTTGACTGCGACACGTCAAGGATAGGTGCATATTGTACTATTTCTTCAATAAAATACACAACTGTGTCCGCCTCATTTGCAAAGAGACAGTCGCGGAAGATGCGCAACGAGAACTTAAAGCAACTTAAAGCTAATTAATTTCACAACAGCAGTCAGTATTTCGCAAGAGCCCGAGGGTCGAAAGAGAACTCCACAAAGGCGAGATTGTTGAAATTATGAATTAGAAGAAAAAAAAATAATAAAGCAAATGTGACACACAGAAGGGCTTGCTAAAATTTCTTTAAATGTATTCTACGTAAATCAGCCCAGGTAGCCCCCCCACATTTTTACCACACCAAATCTGGCCCCCTTTGCAAAACGTTTGGACACCCCTGTTTAACCGATGATCCGTAGACGAGGCCAGCTTCTTTCACTTGTTACCAGCTAAATATTATTCAAAAAATAAAGATGGTGGAAAAAATAAGCATCTTGAATTTGAAACTGTATGTTGTCGGCTATTAGCCTAGCAATGATCTTAATTGTGGTTGTCAGCCCAAAACCCTCTAAATATATATTAAATGCATCTTACCAGATATAAAATGACTACTACATAATCTGTGGTAATCGTTTGGAGCCCAGTTTTCTCGTCAAATTGCAACAGTCCATCTCGCTCTCCTCTCCGGGTCTCTCGGAATACGGTAGAACTTCAAGTCTCTCCGTCTATCTTCTCTGTTATTGTAACCAACCACCACACACGCCTTCACCATTTTGATTATTAATGTTAACGAGCAGAAAAACACGCCATAATAGGAGGAATTTACGTAGCGGTAATGCGTCAACACGAGTTGACGGACAATATGGCGCGGAGGCGTGGTTGTGACGTCATGTGAGTAGGGTCTATGTGTCTGAACCATTTAAGAGCATTGTTTAAAAAAAAGTTTGCATTTAAGCTAGCGGACTTTTGCTATGTAAGTTATCCGACTGTTCTTTTGCTGTACATAGATCCTCATTTATACCGTTTGAGACTCAGCTCGGGTATTTTAATTTTTATGTTCCTTATTCGAACTAAATGGTTCATCGATTAATCTACTACTAAAATAATCAGTAGCTGCAGCCCTAAAACATTTAATCGAAAAAAAAGGACTGAACAGTTTAATGTTTGACAAGTCAACATAAACAGCAAGTATGGTCATAGACGTTTTTGGCCGTTACATATACTATGGTCAAAACAGGTTATATACAGTACAAAATAGTGGAAATATACAGTATATGGCAGAAAACAGACAAGACTGAAAAAGCAGTTTCTGCTCTTGCAATCCTCATTAAAAGAAACTGCTGTATTTTAAGCCAAAACAACTGTTGTGTTTGATAGAACAATGTCTATATGCTGCCATAGCAGATTCATGGTGTATTAAGCCTCCGAAGTATTTTTAATTTGTCCGTTTTACCCTGGAAACCCGTTTACAGACTTCGCTCAACCGCTTTTGTTTCAACCCAACTAGGCCTGAACGATATATCGTTTAAACATCGCCATCGCGATGTGCGCATGTGCAATAGTCCCATCGCAAGGACGTGCGATAGTTTTTTAATTTCATTTTTTTTTTAATCCACAAACGTTTGTTTTGAGGAAGGAGAGGGGAAAAAAAGCGCACAGCTTCTTTCCCTCCAGCAAGTCATCGGCTCCTCCCCCTCCCCCTGCAACAGCGGAGTGGAGGGAGGAGGGGCCGAACAGCAGAGCGGAGGGAGGAGGGCCCGTTCTCAAAGTGAAAGCAAGCAAGCAATCAACACGTTGGAGGAGCAAGGAAGACTGTATCCAAAAGGAGTTTTGGAAGTATTTTGGCAAGAACAAGACTATAAGGGACAAAAAACAGCCCTGTCGACAGTGCCTCGCCATGGTTGCCTCAACAAGAAGTAATTTGTCAAACATGTGGGACCATTTAAAACGCAGGTATCTATGCATTGCTGCTACGAGCTCCCCATCAGAGGCTTTTTAGCACAGGTGGGAACATTGTTACGTGCCAACGTTCTTGTCTCAAGCCTGCTATAGTGGATAAACTAATAGTCTTGGCCAAAAACCTATGAGACCCAGTTGAGAATTGCTGAGCAAGGAAGGTGGACGATATGCCGACAAATACATAACACAGCTGAAGGAATGTCTTTTCTTTTTATTCATGTGACAGCTATCAGGAAGGCAGGAAATTTGGGAGTTAAAATGGTTCTGTTATTCATCAGTTATTTGCAGTTATTCAGTTCAATTATTTACAAGTTCAATTGAGTTTGTTTCTTTTATATTTAAATTTATTGTAAACCGTATTTTTCAAATAACTATATATATAGTACAGCTGCACATAAAGTTTTGATACTTAATATTTTTGTTGAAATATTTTTACAACTTTGTTGCCGTTTTGCAATTTTATATTGTTATATTTTTGTGTAAACAACTAATGCACTTGCACTTTTATTAGTCAGATTTAATATTTAAGTTCAAATGTGTTGACAACTTTGTTGTTTAACTGAGGTTTTTATTTATTGTTATAGTTTGTGAACAACTCTTTTTATTTGTCATATTTAATATTTTTGTTCAAATATGTTGACAACTTTGTTGTTATTTTACAGAAGTTTTTATTTGTTATATTTTGTCAAAAACTTCGGGGACTAATGCACCTGCTCTTTTATTTCTCATTTAATGTATTTGCTGCTGTTGAAGTGTAAAATATTGTATTCAATAAATGATCTATTTTGTGCAGACATGACTTCCTGGATACATTCATACAGAAATCTTCATCATTCACAAATTAAACGGCATTATACCTGTATGAATACACTGTGGTCACGGTGTGTTATGTAAAGTATTTCCAAACAGCTATTCAAGTCATTTAGTGAACATTTCTTTAAAAAAGATCTTTTTTTTTTTTTTTAAATATCGCAATATAATATTGCAAACCTAAAAAAAATCGCAACAATAGTTTTTTCCAATATCGTTCAGGCCTAAACCCAACCCATAAAACAAAGGTAATGATTCAAAATATCATTTTTAGCTTAGAATCATGAATTGATGTAATATTTCGTTTAAAAAAAAAAAAAAAAGACTTTAAAAAAATTATTCACTCGCATATTTTAAACTTTTAAACAAAATAACGTCACAATAAAAAAAAAATGGCATCTGTAAAAAGTCATGGATATCTACCTCATAACTTGCTTAATTGTACTTTTTTTTTTTTTCTCTCTCTTACTGGAGCATTTTCCCCGTTATTTGAGATTAATAATCGATCCAAACAAAGAAAAATGGGGAAGAAAAACATTTCAAAGGGTAAATGTATGAAAAGAACATCTCGACCACTCCTTGGTGTCTGCGGTTACTGCATCGCGACCCTTGTTATATTACCATGTTTCACCCATAAAATCCATCTGTGGCCATTCACAGCTGTGTCTTGACACTGTGATACACACTACATGGAGTTTTTGGATCGAAACAAGGCAAGTACGCGATAATATATCGTTAAAGTCATGGCGTCTGTAATTATGCTTTAGCGTGCTCTCACCTCCAGATAGGGTTTTGCCGTTTAAAAAACTTTTTTTTTTTTTTTTTTTTTTTTTAAAATGCCCCCCTGTTAAATTTTTTTTTTCCCCCCCAGAAAATTGAGATTTGAAGCTTTCCAATGATATATCACACATGCATATCGGACAATTTTGAAAGTTGGCCAAATTGGGGGTCTCAGATCGGAACTTCAAGTCACCTGAGTGTTTTCCGCCATATGCATAATGAACATAAAACCTAAGAGTTCTGTCAAATTCTATTGAAACATTTTAGCAACTCATTTAGCTCAACAAATGCACTGGATTGCAATATTTAGTCACAATATGCAAACTATGATGCTGGGAGCCATTATCAGAAGTCTTGTTTGCACACAACATGGCGTCGACCGCGTCCAGCTCCGACACAAGCGAATATGAACAAAAAAAATAAGGAACCCATATTCCAAATTTAGTCAAAAGGCATTGAAACGATGCTATATGCATCTCTCGTCTGTCCAAGGGCGAAAACGTGCAGGAATTTAGACTAAAACGGTGAGATACTTGCAGCGCCTGCATCAGACAATGGTTTTCCTCCCAGGCTCCGTCAAAGGATCTTGCTAAAAATTATGAACATTGCGTCGGTGTGGATTTTTAACGCCCTTGACTACAGGTAAGCCACACACACGCCTTTTGTTGTGAATAATGATTTGGGGTCTTCTGGTCAGGTCACATATGAAGTTAAGGCTTGTAATGAGAATTGTGGTTTGTAACTGTGATGGTCGTTTTAAGAACTCACAATGATTTTGTTTTACATTAAGCAAAAAGTTTGACACCTTTAATAGCATTGCCATTAAGTAACTGAGGGGGGGAGGGTCTTTTGTGTGTTGAGATGGTACAGCTTAAAAAATGAGCCATTGACAAAAAAAGTCTTTAGTTTATTTATAGTTCCAAAACCCTATTTGATAATTTTATTCAGAGAACGATTCACAAACATCCAAATTCCGATTATTGAATTATACCAGGTAAAACACAGCCAGCGCGGTCTTTGGGACGCAATGAGGAACGGACCGAGAGTAAATTTTATGTTCAACTCATGCCGCCAGCTAAAAAAAACAATCATACCTGACTGTGGCCGACAGCCGATACAAACAACGCCTAGTTGCTACAAACATACGGCTACAGTAGATATCATATAAACAGTGCCTTGCAAAAGTATTCGGCCCCCTTGAACCTTGCAACCTTTCGCCTTATTTCAGGCTTCAAACATAAAGATATAAAAAATTTTTGTCAAGAATCAACAACAAGTGGGACACAATGGTGAAGTGGAACAACATTTATTGGATAATTTAAACTTTTTTAACAAATAAACTGAAAAGTGGGGCGTACAATATTACTCGGCCCCCTTGCGTTAATACTTTGTAGCGCCACCTTTTGCTCCAATTACAGCTGCAAGTCGCTTGGGGTATGTTTCTATCAGTTTTGCACATCGAGAGACTGACATTCTTGCCCAGGGCCATTCTTCCTTGCAAAACAGCTCGAGCTCAGTGAGGTTGGATGGAGAGTGTTTGTGAACAGCAGTCTTCAGCTCTTTCCACAGAATCTCGATAGGATTCAGGTCTGGACTTTGACTAGGCCTGTCGCGATAACAAATTTTAGTGTGCGATAATTTATTTTATAAATTATTGCGATATGCGATATTATTGCATCCCCCAATTTAAAAAAAAAAAAAAAAAAAAAAAAAAAAAAATTACAATAACACTGAGAATACAGTGTATATTAATAGATCATGTACACCCATTTAAACGCAATAAATGTTTACTCTTAAATTCAAAAATACTTTTTAGGAAATCACAACTAAAAACAATAGACCATGCCTCTTTAAAGTAAAAGACAACAATATTATTACTGCACAGAAACAGAAGAAATAAAATGTGTTTTTTAAGAAAAATAAAATTCCACTTAATAAATTAAGCATCTAGGCAAATGAAAACGTTTCCCCTCATAGCTTCTGCTATGGCGTTCCATGTGTAATACAGTGGTACCTCTACATACGAAGTTAATTCGTTCCAGGAGCTTTTTTGTAAATCGAAATGGCCGTATGTCGAGCAAGATTTTCTCATTCGAATACATTATAATTCCAATAATTCGTTCCACAGCCCCAAAACCCACACTACATCCTTAATAATTACTGGTGTTACTATTGCAAATAGCAATTACAAAGACCAAAAAAAATAAAATATGAATAAAAATCAGAATAACAATAATATAATAATAGCAATAAAAATACGGTAATAATACAGTACAGTACCTGTAATAATGTAACAAATCGGGTTCTAATGTGGCGGACTTTTTTTGCTGCACCTGAACGCACCGCGGGGCTGACGGTGAGCAGATCGCTTTTTACTTTCTGTTTCGATCCTGGCGTCAACAGCAGTGGACACTCGACGAGTTGATGGAATAAATGATTAGAAACCTGACGAAGCTGGCGATTTCTTTGACGATATTACCACAATAAGAACTGTCACCTTAACTTATAAAGACTGGCGAACGGAGGGGGACCGCCGGCCGAGATCGGCATTCTACGACCCAGTTCATGGATGCACACACCATATATTTTGCTATCATTCACATCTTCATTTCAATGGTGAGCGTCACCTTTTCTTTTTTTTTTCTCCACCTGCACTAAACTTAAACTGCACTAAACTAAAAACAGAACTAAAATGCATTTTGCGTAGTTGGTAACAAGGATGCCGAACTTTTACTGCACGTCAGCCGCACGCGCGCACACAGGTGCACGCGAGGCGATAAATCGCAGCGGAAAAATTATCGCCTTAATTTTGATTTACTGTGCTATAAATGGAATTATTGCATATTGCGACAGGCTTAACTTTGACTTGGCCATTCTAACACCTGGATACGTTTATTTTTTTAACCATTCCATTGTAGATTTGGCTTTATGTTTTGGATCACTAGCCACGTTTACATGCTGACTTTTATTCATACCGATTCAAATCATTCCGAATGGAAATTTCACATCAGCTGTTTACATGTCACTTCATCTATTCCGATCCAGCGTTTACATGTGTCTGCCTTTATTCCAAAAGGACGTTTGACAGCTGCCGTCTGACGTGCGCAGATTAATCAAAACAAAGCGTCACGTTGCAAAACATGGAGATCGATCGTCAGATCAGCTGCTGTTCTAACTTTTCGAGTGGAAACAAAACTTCAGAATGACACGCCGTTCATTTAAAAAGTTGTGCGGGTGCGTGTGCTTGGAAGCTATGTTGCATGTGACGTTACTTACGTCACCAAGTGACGTCACCACGTCAGTACGGAGCATGTGCAGAAAGAACGCAAGCAGACACCATTCCGCTTCCGTGTTTACATGATATAATTTTACTTCTAATCGGTTTGAGAAAAGGAATATTCCACCCCTGTGAATCGGAATGAAATTCCATTCGGTTTGGGCCTGTTCATTCCGAATGAGGTGTTTATATGGAACACATTTATTCGGTTTGAACAAATATTCCGATAGTAATCGGAATATTTGGCTCCATGTAAACGTGGCAATTGTCCTGTTGGAAGATAAATCTCCGTCCCAGTCTCGGGTCTTGTGCAGATACCAACAGGTTTTCTTCCAGAATGTTCCTGTATTTGGCTGCATCCATCTTCCCGTCAATTTTAACCATCTTCCCTGTCCCTGCTGACGAAAAGCAGGCCCAAACCATGATGCTGCCACCACCATGTTTGACAGTGGGGATGGTGTGTTCAGGGTGATGAGCTGTGTTGCTTTTACGCCAAACATATCGTTTTGCATTGTGGCCAAAAAGTTCAATTTTGGTTTCATCTGACCAGAGCACCTTCTTCCACATGTTTGGTGTGTCTCCCAGGTGGCTTGTGGCAAACTTTAAACGAGACTTTTTATGGATATCTTTGAGAAATGGCTTTCTTCTTGCCACTCTTCCATAAAGGCCAGATTTGTGCAGTGTACGACTGATTGTTGTCCTATGGACACTCTCCCACCTCAGCTGTAGATCTCTGCAGTTCATCCAGAGTGATCATGGGCCTCTTGGCTGCATCTCTGATCAGTTTTCTCCTTGTTTGAGAAGAAAGTTTCGTAGGACGGCCGGGTCTTGGTAGATTTGCAGTGGTCTGATGCTCCTTCCATTTCAATATGATGGCTTGCACAGTGCTCCTTGAGATGTTTAAAGCTTGGGAAATCTTTTTGTATCCAAATCCGGCTTTAAACTTCTCCACAACAGTATCTCGGACCTGCCTGGTGTGTTCCTTGGTTTTCATAATGCTCTCTGCACTTTAAACAGAACCCTGAGATTATCACAGAGCAGGTGCATTTGATTACACACAGGTGGATTCTATTTATCATCATCGGTCATTTAGGACAACATTAGATCATTGAGAGATCCTCACTGAACTTCTGGAGTGAGTTTGCTGCACTGAAAGTAAAGGGGCCGAATAATATTGCACGCCCCACTTTTCAGTTTATTTGTTAAAAAAGTGTTAATTATCCAATAAATGTTGTTCCACTTCACGATTGTGTCCCACTTGTTGTTGATTCTTGACAAAAAAAATTAAATTTCATATCTTTGTTTGAAGCCTGAAATGTGGCGAAAGGTTGCAAGATTCAAGGGGGCAGAATACTTTTGCAAGGCACTGTATGTAGAACTAGATGCAAAATGACAGACGACGACGGTGTTACAACATGTATTATTGAACAGAGATGCAAAATGACACTTTCCAGCTTTAGTAAACAGCCGCCATCTTAAAGCAGTACTAAAGCAGTGACTTCTCTAAAAGGCTCTGTTGTAGTAAACCAAGTTAACTTTTTATCTAAAATACTCCTAAATCAGCAGAATCTTGTCTTGAATCTATCTTTAAATGATTAAATAGTTTTTAAACTTTGACAAAAGTAGACAGAAGGGAAATTATGGAATAACGGGAGCAATTTTAACAACTTTAACAGTTGATTCGCAACATTAAATTAATTGAATGTAGTTTAAAGCTGCTGTTACAGAATAGGGACTGGAGTATTTTATTTACTGTTATTTTTGTATATTTGTTTTCTGTTATATGTTAACTTGATACTGAAATAGTAGTTTGGTTTAGCCTGAGGATTTTTGAACAATTTTGGAACTAATGTACAAAACATTTAAAAAAAAAAAAAAAAAAGAGGGGGGGTGCATCAATAATCGTTTTATAATCGAATCGGGACCTCTGAATCGTAATCGAATCTTCAGGTGCCCAAAGATTCCCAGCTCTAGTCTCAATATTGATGGGGACGTTATAACTGCATAGCCAGCAAGTACACTTTTTGCTGGGAAAAGGGCATCAATAAAACCAAACTGATTCGGTGAACGGGGGTCAGCTTGATTTCTCACCAATATGAACCTAAGGCAGACATGTCCAAAGTCCGGCCCGGGGGCCAAATGCGGCCCGTGATCAAATTTCATCTGGCCCCCAGCCTCTGTCATAAAATCAATAACGTCTGGCCCACACACAGACTTAATAAATTGGTCAGCAGTACTGCTACGAGCATATGAAGTACCTTACACACTAAATTTACCCACTAAAAGGCAGCAGCACTCATTACCCCGTGTGACCCTTCCAATTTTCTAAAATAGTGACAATCAACAAAAGAAAGTCAAGGATAGGTGGAAATGGACTAGTTCTTCACTAAAATATGCAACAACCGTGTCTGCCTCATTTGCAGAGACAGTCGCTGTTTTTAAAGAGTTCAATGTGAGGCGATATTACCAAACAAGACACGCTGACATGTACGACACGATTATAGGGAAGATACACAGCGAGAAATTGAAGCAACTTGAAGCTAGTTGAATTTCACAGCAGCAGTATTTCACCAGAGCCCGAGAGTGGAAAGAGAACGCCACAAAGGCTAGTTGCAAGATTGTTGAAATTACTGATTATTTTAAAGCAAATGTGACACACAGAATGGCTTGCTAAAATTTGCTTCAATATATTATCCTATGTAAAGGAAGTCAGCCCCCCACATTTTTACCGCACCAAATCTGGCCCCCTTTGCAAAAAGTTTGGACACCCCTGACCTAAGGAATTGATAGGCTAAATGATCAATGCAAAAATAAATCTGTATTGACTTTCACACTGCAAATTTATAACTCTTCAATCTGATAATTTTTCTTAAATCTATTATTCGAATAATTTTTTCCATCTTGGTTTTTTAAAGACTATCAGATTAATGGGTCAGATTATTTAATTTACTTTGGGTAAAACCATTTGTTCTTATTAAGCCCATACATCTAAAGGTTGGTCATTTTTCACCAAAATCAAGGGGGAAAATGATTTTAAATAATGTTTTGAACAATATCACTTCTTGAAAGAAGAACATTTCTGACGAAAAAAAGCGTTCATTCACGTAATCCGAGAATAATCAGAATCACTTTGACGTTGTGTTAAGAAAATACGACATGCCGCAGTTGTTATGAGGCGGAAGTGGCGAGTTGAGCTGGTGTGTCGCGTCTCGGCTGCCTGTGTCTCTTGTTTGTCTGACCTGGAAACCGTGCGTCGAAGCGTTCCCCCTGGAACACATCCTCCACATTAATTCTGTGGGTGAATTAAATGGAGAGGATGTAGTGATCACCAACACCCCCCACGAAAATTCACAAAGCAGAACCAGCTTCACTTCCTTGGTCAAGTGATTGACATGACAGGTGTAAAACCTGATCCTGAAAAAGTCAAAGCCATCAGACTTTTACTGTTGCTGCAGAATGTACCTAAACTGAGACAAAACCTTGTTCATGTTCACATACATGGGAAAATACATCCCCAATTTGTCAACTGTGGGGCAACCACCTTATGAACTCTTGAGCAGGGGTCGCGTTAACCAAATATTTTCCGTCGTTGACCGGTTTTTTAAAACGGTGACGGAAAATACTGAAGTCCATCCGTCATTTTGACAGGTTGCAATTCACACCCCAGACCACAGGGTGGTGAGTGAGCATATTAATTATCTATTGTCTCTCTTGATGCATGACGTCGTCGGCCTTACTCGGAAAAATGTCAAGGCAACTGAGTGTTTGCCTGGCACGGCCAGACTGTTCTCCCTGTATTTTTCAAACACTGAGAGAAAAGTCTGGGACACGGACTCTCAAGTAGGTACAAAATCAATCGACAAATCAGATTTGTTTATTTGCGTGACGTGTTCTTCACGAGCAACGTCACTCTTGCGCGCCGAAAGTCGTCTCTACAACAGCACGGATGGCGGGAGAGCCAAGAATATGTTCCAATCTGCGGTAAATTCAGTTTTAAATGAGCTAAAATACATCGAAACGACACATTGACAAGTCTTGTCTCGCGCTAGCCATGTTGAATAAACTCCGTTCTCCTCGTATGTTTACTTCCGCGCGCAAGTCCATCATCCTGCCCTCGTCGCTTTGCTTAACGGCACGTCTGCCCGTCACTGATTGGTGCACTCTGCTGTCTGTCTGCCTCTTGTTAAGCTTGTTCGGACAGAATATTAATTAAAAATGAATAAAAACTAAATACTATTGAATGTCATTATTATCATTTAAAAAATGTAAGTGACGGGTAAAAAAAAGATTATGACCGGATTTTTATGACACTGTCAGTCAAAATGACAGACAACGAAAAAGTCTAGCGCAACCTCTGCTCTTGAGATAAAAAAAAAAAAAAAAAATGACATGGGATCATGCAAAGCAGAAGGCATTCCAACACATCAAAGACATCCTGTGCACTTTTCCAGTTTTAAAATTCTACGACCTGAACAGGCATACAGCTGTGTCTGCTGATGCCAGCAGCTTTGGAATTACTACACGACAAGGAACGGAAGCCTGTTGCATACTGCTCACGTCGTCTGTCAGAGGCCGAAACCAGGTTTGCAGAGATTGAAAAAGAAAACCTGGTAGGTGTCTGGGCATGTGAAATGTTTCAGAAACATGCTATATGGTAATTATAAGCTTGTTAAGAGCTGGTATCCTGGACCGGATCCATCATGGACATTAAGGCCTGACAAAATGCAGAGAGCAGGCTAAAAAGTCCTGAACTGTCAAGTTTGTCGCAGGTTAAGACACACGCACACAGTGCAAAGAACCTCTCATACCAACACCACTACCTGACCAATCCTGGAAGAGGATTACTGTTGACCTGTGTGATCATTCCCATCACATATACCTTGTCATGTCAGAACTCTTTTGAAAGAAAGTGCGCTTATTACGCTAGTCACTTTAGCTGCGTTAGCTTCTCTGGTCACATATGACAGGGTTCCTGCATCGGTTTGTTAAAGCTACGATATTATAAATATTTTGTTTGTATACAAATTTTTATCGAAGAAAATGTCTTATTGTAAAGAACACTAAAATAAGTGCACAATAGTTAATGTAAGCGTGTGCATCCGTAAACAGTTTTACCCTAGGATCACTATGGTTTTGAACAGGGCTCCCCAAACTACGGTCCGCCTCCACATTTGGTCCGGCCCCCTGAACAAAACCAGAGAGCATTTTGATTCCCCCCCCCCTCAATAGTGTTATTTCCTGGCTTTTTCTGTGAAGAACCCAGAGAGGGTTATCTTTTTAATTCATAGTGTTATTATTGTTTATTGTTCTATTACAGGGATTCCCCTATATTCAACAGATTGTGGCGCACCGCCACACTAAATTAAAAGCCGCCACGCCTGGCAAATGAGATTTATTTTATTTATCTTTATTTAAAAAAAAATTTTAAGGCTGCTTCAAACTAGCGTCAGCCGAGTGGGGGGAGTTCAGCGACACCTATTCATTGTGTATTGTAGCCTAATGTTCGTAACTATGCAGGCCCCCCTTAAGAGACGCAAGGGGAACGAGTAGGAAGAATGGGAGAACGAGAGAGATAGCGGTCACATCTCGTAGCAGCCCGCTGTTATTTTGTTATTGGTTTTCTTTATTATTGTTACCACAATAAAGTGGGTAAGCAAATCCAGACTTCTCTCCTTCTTCCCCATATCCGGGGCATTACAATAGTTTGGATCGGACTTTTCGGCGAAAGTGAGCGGTGGACGGCCGTCTTGGACGGAAAGCAAACTTTGACTGAACTTGCGCGGAGAGGCGGGGCCCAAAATAAAGCCTTGCTCTATTTTCAGAGCGTTGGTCACAGTAAAATATTTATTAGTTCAAGCAGAGTAAAATGATACATATTCACTGTACAAGAACGTAGTTTCTGTGTTCATCAATTGGTAAGAAAAGGCTGTTTGTACGAGTGACGTGTGGGTGCTCCCGTCAGGGGGGACATTTCACATGGAGTGGCTATTTTTCGCCACAACACCGGCGCGCCAACTTCAGACAAATTACGGCTGACGAAACTTTGATAAATGCGCCCCCCCCCCCAAAAAAAAAAATTTCGCGAGCCCTGGGACACTCGAAAAATGACTCTCATACCTCTCCTTGCTAAGTTAATGGTACCTCCATGTGCGTTTGTGTGGAAATTTAGTTCAAGAAGAACTGGGAAAAAACTATTCACCTTATCACCGTATCAAGTAAAACTCTTTACACGGCTATTAGAATTCCCCCAGTCCTGTAAATGGGTCAGTTGACAGAAGGACTGTTATTGTCGTGGTAATGTAGTACTTATGAGGGTCAAATAAAGGGAAAACAGAGGACTACGATGGTCGTCTGCAACCCGCGGCTCTCGGGCCGCATGCGGCTCTTTAGCTCTGTTTCGGGGCCTTTTTTTTTTTTTTTTTTTTTTTTAAATGGAAAAAGACGGGGGAGGGAATTTGTTGTTTTAATAGGATTTCTAGGAGGACAAACATGACACAGATTCTTTCAATTCATTAATATTGAAATGAAGTTAAACTGTGGTGGCATCGTACAACAGAGTAGTCACGTGGTGCGTCATTCTCTATAGCAGTGCTTCTCAATCATTTTCTGTTACGCCCCCCCCAAGGAAGACGTAAATGTTTCGCGCCCCCCCAAACTCGGCCGCCGGTATAAATGGTATCATTTGTCTATAATATTACTATTATTAGTACGCCTCTGCCTCACAGTGTCCTTTTTTTCTATTAGAGAAAAAAACATCAACTTAAAAAGTATCACTTTATTAACATTGTTTTGTTTGTAACAGAAAAGACTTAACGCGCATCAATTTGCCTTATTTAAAAAAAAAAAAGTCACATGCAAACTGTAAAAATACAATCAAGGTACATTTTTGACCATTTGATACTGAAAAATAAAATCAGTAAGTAAAAAGTAAATAATAACATTCAAATTGATTAGAAACATAACTCATGAGGACAATATGCCACAATATAACACTGACAAAGCGGGACGATTGTTGGCAATATTCGGCACGTCTTCGCTGAAAAACAACCAAGCAGTGTATCAATGAGATCGGGCTCTAATGTCTTTAAGTGGCGTCATAATTGATTTGGCTTCCGGCTGTCCGCTATGATCATTTTTAGACACAGTAAACCGTGGTCTTTCCTCATCTACCACTGCATTAAATGTCAAAGTCAAAAGGCAAACGGTCCGAAAAAAAAACGCATGCTCGGCGGCCGAGGGAGAACCGTAGGTGAGGGCAGTCGTCGTGACGATCCCAAGCCGAAAATGGCACTTTCCGGGCGGACACGTGAGAACCGGAGAAGACAGTGGGTCGCTGCATGAGTCCGGCCGGAAAACAGCTTTCGAAAACGGCGCACAGCTCTTCATATCTCTCTTCTGTGTGCTCTTGTTTACTTCCAAAATACTGCGCGCACTTTGAAAATGAAAGCGCCACTGCCACCCACTGAGTGGACGTGCAAGTACACTTTATTCTAGTACGGGGGGGGGGGAATTCATGTTCCCCGAGGTCACATGCGCCACCCCTGGTATCGCTCTGCGCCTCCCTGGGGGGGGGGGCGCGCCCCCGCCCCACTATTTGAGAAGTACTGCCCTATAGGATCCACTGCAGGGAAAATAAACATTTAATCATGAAGGCTAATCATGTATTTCCAGCCAACTTAGTCATTTCTATAGTAGTCTAATATAGCTAGTATTGATAATTATAAGGCTTGTACAAGGCTTTTAATTTTTTGCGGCTCCAGTCATACTGTATCAGTTTTTTTTGGGGGGGGGTCAAATATGGCTCTTTCAACAGTTTGGGTTGCCAACCCTGAGTCACTACGAGATGTAAGTCGTACTACGAGAAAAAGTCTCATTATTGCATAGGGTAACATAGCTGTAATCAGCTACGCATTTTACATACATGTACCGTAGCTGAGAGCTACAACATTAGCCTAGCTAATGAAATATTTCAAATATATCTTTGTTATGGTTCTTCTTGGGGGGAAAAAAATAATGGAAAAAAAAAAATTCGCCGTGGCACAACATGGTGAGGCTGTCAGACTCAGATGCAGCCCACCACCACAGCTTTAAAAAATCCTAGGGGAAACACTGTATTATATTATTTTTATTTTATTTACTTTTGTTCGGTGAAGAATCCAGAAAGGGTTATTTGATTGTGGCTTTCTGAAAAACAATAAATTTTTACTTTTAGACACTCCTGCAATCGTCACACTTTTTCTGTTACAAACTGACCCTGGCCCCTCATCAGAGAAGGGAAAAGTTATGTGGCCCTCACAGGAAAAAGTTTGGGGACCCCTGGTTTTGAATGTCAAAATTTAAAATAAATTCACTGTTTTTTTTCTCCTCTATTAGTTTATTGCCACCAGTTGCCTCTGTATGGCTTCCGCATTGAAGTTCAGAATGACAGCCACCTTGCAGCCATTGCAAGCAAATTTTTTTCAAGAGTCAACGTTCATCTAACAAATTCACTCTTTTTGTCCTCTCTTAAAGTTTTTTTTTTTTTTTTTTGCCATCACTTGCCACTCGACGGCCTTTCTTCCCGCTGCCGCTTACACATTCAAGTCAACCGGGCCACAACCACCACCAGCCATCGCAAGCTATTATTGTTTTGAGATTAATTGTGACTGACTTAATTAAAAGTCCATAGTCTTTGAAATGTGTAGGTGCAAAGAATGTAAACTATATAAATGTATTTGAAAATAAAGCTTTTGCATAACTGGTTGCCAAGTTTAAACTGCATACTCATTAGCATTAAGAACAATAAATGTCATTTGATATTTGCAATATTAAATTCAGTCACACCATATTTGTTGTTGCATCTCAATTAAATTGATTGAACATTTCTCAATTTAGTCAATGATATAATTAGTGACCATGTCAAAAATACAAAACTGTTATGTTAACCAATCACTTATGTTGACTCGACATACAGTGGGGAAAACAAGTATTTGATACACTGCCGATTTTGCTGGTTTTCCCACTTGCAAAGCATGTAGAGGTCTGTAATTTGTATCATAAGTTCTCTTCAACTGTGTGGGACGGAATCTAATACAAAAAAACAATCATACATGATTTTCTTACATAATAAATTTTGCATTTAATTGCATGAAATAAGTATTTGATACATCACAAAAATCGAACTTAATATTTGGTACAGAAACATTTGTTTGCTATTGCAGATACCAAACGTTTCCTGTAGTCCTTGACAAGGTTTGCACACACTGCAGCAGAGATTTTGGCCCACTCCTCCATGCAGATCTTCTCCAGAGCCTTCAGGTTTCGGGGCTGCTGCCGGGAAACACGGACTTTCAGCTCCCTCCATAGATTTTCTATCTGGTTCACATCTGGTGACTGGCTAGGCCACTCCAGGACCTTAAGATGCTTCTTACGGAGCCACTCTTTAGTTGCCTTGGTTGTGTGCTTTGGGTCGTTGTCATGCTGGAAGACCCAGCCACGACCCATCTTCAGGGCTCTCACTGAAGGAAGGAGGTTGTCAGCCAAAATCTGGCGATACATAGCCCCATCCATCCTCCCCTCAATACGGTGCAGTCGTCCTGTACCCTTGGCAGAGAAGCAGGCCCAAAAAATGATGCTTCCTCCATGTTTCACGGTTGGGTTGGTGTTCTTGGGGTTGTACTCGTCATTCTTTTTCCTCCAAACACGACGAGCCGAGTTTAGACCAAAAAGTTCAATTTTGGTCTCATCCGACCACATGACCTTCTCCCATTGCTCCTCTGGATCATCCAGATGGTCAGTGGCAAACTTCAGACGTCTCTGGACATGCACTGGCTTCAGCAGCGGGACCTTGCGTGCGCTGTAGGATTTTAATCCATGACGGCGTAATGTGTCTCCGATGGTTTTCTTCGAGACTGTGGTTCCAGCTCTCTTCAGGTCATTGACCAGGTCCTGCCGTGTAGTTCTGGGCTGATCCCTCACCTTCCTCATGATCAGTGATGCCCCACGAGGTGAGATCTTGCATGGAGCCCCAGAACGAGGCAGATTGACCGTCAACTTGAACTTCTTCCATTTTCTAATAATCGCTCCAACAGTTGTTACCTTCTCGCGAAGCTGCTTGCTTATTTTTCTGTAGCCCATCCCAGCCTTGTGCAGGTCTATTATTTTATCCCTGATGTCCTTACACAGCTCTTTGGTCTTGGCCATTGTGGAGAGGTTGGAGTTTGTTTGTTTGAGCATGTGAACAGGTGTCTTTTTATACAGGTAACAAGTTCAAACAGGTGCAGTTACTTCCGGTAATGAGTGGAGAACAGGCGGGGTTCTTAAAAAAGAACTAAGAGCTGAAATATTTACTGGTTGGTAATGTATCGAATACTTATTTCATGCAGTTAAATACAAATGTATTATTTAAAAAATTATACAATGTGATTTTTTGGATTTTTGTATTAGACTCTGTCCCTCACAGTTGAAGAGAACTTATGATACAAATTACAGACCTCTACATGGCTTGCAAGTGGGAAAACCAGCAAAATCTCTCCCCACTGTATGTGCTTTATGTTAAAAGGACATAATCGCTAAATGCTGAAGGAATGCAATTAAATCAGGTGCAAATTCTTTCCATAATGTTTTTTATGCCAGTTCAACATCCTATTTTTTTAGTATAGTTATTGTGCTGAGCAAATTGAACTTGGATTCATTGGATGTAACAATAGTACTTTAGTGTAACATTAAGGTATCGCATACATTCAACGTTAAAATGTTTTGTCAATTGAACATGACTGCAGTTATTTACCGGTAGGTAGAAGAAAAAACTATATTAGCTTTAATCAATCAAAAATAACATGTGACCTCGGGGAACATGCTTTTTTATTTTTTTATTTTTTTTTGGGGGGGGGGGGCGTAGTGCTGTAGAATAAAGTGTACTTGCACATCCCCTCAGTGGGTGGCAGTGGCGCTCTCATTTTAAGAGTGCTTGCAGTATTTTTTACCTAAGCAAGAGTCAGCACACAGAAAAGAGATACAGTGGGGAGAACAAGTATTTGATACACTGCCAACCCCAATGTATGACGAGCTGTGCGCCCTGCGCCGTTTTCCGGCCGGATTCACGCAGCTACCCACTGTTTTCTCCAGTTCTCACGTGTCCGCCAGAGAAGTGCCATTTTCGGCTTGGGATCGTCACGACGACTGCCCTCACCTAAAGTTCCTCCCTCGGCCGCCGAGAATGTGCTTTTTTTCCCGGGTCGTTTGTCTTTTGGTTTTGACTTTTGATACAGTGGGAGATGAGGAAAGACCACTGTTTACTGTGTCTAAAAATGACTATAGCGGACAGCCGGAAGCCAAATCAATTAAGACGCCACTTAAAGACATTCGACCTCAATCTAATTGATAAACCGCTTGATTGTTTTTCAGTGAAAGTGTGCCGAACATTGTCAACAATCGTCCCGCTTTGTCAGTGTTATTTCAGTAATCCAGTGAGCACTGTTGGCATGCTCGGTGAATATAACCCCACACCATTGAAAAGGAAGTGAAACTGGGCAACGAAAATAAAAACTGTCCTTCTGTCCAAAGACACTTTTTTTTTTTTTTCTTCTTCTTCTATTCAGTTTTGTTTTTTTCGGTCAAATATTTTCCTGCTGTTGTGATATTGATGCTAATGATGCTAACGGCGCGCACGCACGAGGTGCAGTGCATCGGAAAAATTCTACGCGTCTTCGTTATGGATTTAAAAAAAAAAAAAAAAAAAAAAACTTTGTCACGGATATAATTTAGGTTGCACTGAGATGTTCTTGAAAATTAAAACCACGGTGAAAAAAATTCCAGACTTACCACAGCTAATTTAATACTTTTAATACCTTTAATAATGGAAAACTAAATTCAATGCCTTTTTAATACTTTTAATAACCCGCAAGTACCCTGCACATAGTTTGGGGGGGCCAAACATTTACTTCTTCCTTGGGGGGGCGTATCAGAAAATGAGAAGCACTGCTTTAGTGTAGCATTAACGTATTGCATACATTCAACGTTAAAATGCTTTGTCAATTGTACATACCATATTTTTCGGGCTATAAGTCGCACCTGAGTATAAGTCGCACCAGCCATAAAATGCCCAACGAAGTGGAAAAAAAACATATAAAGGCGCACCGGAGTATAATTTTTCATTTTGGGGGGAAATTTACTTGATAAAATCCAACACATAGAAAAGATATGTCATCTTGAAAGGCAATTTAAAAT
This sequence comes from Corythoichthys intestinalis, assembly GCF_030265065.1. NCBI lineage: Eukaryota > Metazoa > Chordata > Actinopteri > Syngnathiformes > Syngnathidae > Corythoichthys > Corythoichthys intestinalis. Next base: position 65,676,651 of record NC_080397.1, read on the forward strand.
TAAAATGCAATAGAGAACAGCATGCTGAATAAGCATGCAGTATGATAATGTTACATGATGAATGAACAACGAAATGCAAACGTGGCCGGCATAAAGAACATGCTAACAAGTTTATCAAACCATCAGTGTCACTCCAACTCATCAAAATAACATGTTAAATTTTATATTAATGTGTTAATAATTTCACACATAAGTCACTTCAGAGAATAAGTCGCACCCCCAGCCAAACGATGAAAAAAAACAAAAACTGCAACTTATAGTCCAGAAAACACAGTAACTGCAGTTAAGTAGGTACAATAAACTTTATTACTTAGCTTTAATCAATCACACATGACAATCATATGTCAGTGTAACATTAAGGTATTGCATACATTCAATGTTAAAATGTTTTGTCAATTGGATATAACTGCAGTTAATTATCGGTAGGTACAAAAACTATATTAGCTTTAATCAATCAAAAATAACAATAGTTTAACATTAAGGTATTGCATACATTCAACGTTAAAATGTTTTGTCAATTGAACATACCGTATTTTTGGGGCTATAAGTCGCACCTGAGTATAAGTCGCACCAGCCATAAAATGCCCAACGGAGTGGAAAAAAACATATATAGGCGCACCGGAGTTTAAGTCGCATTTTGGGGGGAAATTTACTTGATGAAATCCAACACAGAACAGTTATGTCATCTTGAAAGGCAATTGAAAATAAAATGCAATAGAGAACAACATGCTGAATAAGTGAACAGTATGATAATGTTACATGATGCATGAATAACTAAAAGCAAACGTGGCCGGTATGTTAACATAACCTAGCTATTAAGAGTTATTCAGATAACTATAGCATCAAATTTATGCTAACAAGTTTACCAAACCATCAGTGTCACTCCAAAACACCAAAAGAACATGTGAAATGATATAGTTCGTGTTAATAATTTCACACGTAAGTCGCTCTGCAGTTAATTAGGTACAAAAAACTATATTACTTAGCTTTAATCAATCAAACATAACAATTATACTTTAGTGTAACATTAACCCTTGAGAGTCGAAGGACGCGCCGGCGCGTCCTCAGCGCATGTCGTCTTTGAAGCGCCCTCACGTTTTAAATACGTCACCCACATGCCGTTGGTTGGTCTCGTTTTAAAGTGCGGAAGTTGCGGTTTACTCTCGTTATTATTTGAAGTCAATCGACCAATTAAAACGTGAGATATTGTCATTTTAGTTTTATAGTTTTATTGTCCTCTCAAAAAAACATTAAAACGCTGCATGGATCATTTGTTTGTGTCTATATTTCCATCATTTCTTGTCCTTTTTCAAAACGGAAGCTCCATGAAAAAACCACAAATCAAACGAACCCTTTCGAAGTCACAGTGGACGCACTAAATGCGTTTTTTAAATAAATATAACTGCCATGCGAGGTTCCACCGAACGAGAGGGAGGAGTGTTCTGAAGCAGCGAGGTGGCGAGCCGACGGCCGTTTGGATCGAGCAGCGACTTTGTGTGACTTTGAGAATGAACGGAAAACTAAATTTAGCGCAAGCAATTGTACTATTTGATCAACTTGAGGAAGAGGATGGTCCAAATTCGTCATCATCGTCTTCTTTGGAAGAGTCCTCGAGTGAAGATAGTGACGTATTTGAACACGTGGGTGACGCCATCGACGAGCAGAGGTAAGCAAACTTTTTTTTTTTTTTTTTTTTTAGGCTGGAAAAAGTTTCTTTTGAAAGTTTCTTTTGATATTGCAAGACAAAGTTAATTTTGATGCAATATAAGTGTGTGTTTGTGTATATAATAATAAACTGTGCATATCAGATCAAAGTCGTTCGTGAACTGTGTGTATCCAAGGCAGGAATTTATAATTGTGGTGATCTTCTTTCTATATGAAGATTAGGGATGTAGCACATATTCAGCTATGGTATTCTTTCTATTGTCATACATATAGATTTCCAATATTATTTATTGCTGTATATATTTTTATTTTATACTTTATTATTTTCATAAATACTGACTTTTTTTCATGTACATTTATAGTGACAATGAAAGTAAAGTGAAATGAAAATGGAAGGGTGGAAAGAGGACCAACACCCCATGGAAGTGTGGGCTGTGTGATGTCGCCCTGTTTCGAATTCCAGGACGAAACTGCTTTTCGGAGTGGCATGCCTGAAAAAAATTTAACTTGTTAATTGTAAATATTTTTGAAAATACTTCCCCCCCCCCCAATGTTATATATATATATATATATATATATATATATATATATATATATATATATATATATATACATTTTTTCCCACAATCAGTCTTCTCAATTTGTGTATATAAATGTGTGTTCAAGAAGCTTGATTGTGTGTACATAGTTTTCATCAGGTGATGGGCCGCAATACCTAAACTCATAAAGAGATGGCCTCTAAACACTTTTTGTGTTAGATGGTATATATTTTTTCACTGTTCTGTCTGCTGTATATAACCTGTTTTGACTAGAGCATGTATAAAGGCAAAAAACGCCTATGCTATACCTGTTGTTTATGTTGAATTGTCAAATATAAGACTATTTATTCTAAATTTTTTTGGTTGAATGTTCATCCTAACATGTTGAATAAATATTACAAAGTTTCAAAACGGTTCGTTACGCATGTTTGGTTGTCAATTGGACATCAAAATTAAAAATTTTGACAAAACGATTGTGGAATTTTTGGTCTTTTTGGTCCCAAAATGATGATTTATAATTGGTCAGTGACGGAAACAACAGTTTGGACATGAAGTTCAAGGTGTCACAAAAAAAGGGACCAAACCAGGCCATCGTAAACAATTCTTTCTTTGAAATATAAAGGCAACTTCAAAGGCATGCAAAATCAGACAAAATAGGCCCAGACCTTATAGGGTTAAGGTATTGCATACATTCAATGTTAACATGTTTTGTAAATTGAACATAACTGCAGTTAATTATGCACAAAAACAATATTAGCTTTAATCTATAAAAAGTAACAATAATACTTTAATGTAACATTAAGGTGATGCATACATTCAATGTTACAATGTTTAGTCAATTGAACATAACTGCAGTTAGTTAGGTACAAATAACTTCATTACATGGCTTTAATTTAAGAATATGACATAAGTACAAATTAATAAGAGTTTTGTGGAACGTTTTGACTTAAGTCAATTAGGGTCAATTAAAAACATGGCTGCAATCTAAGTATAGTGATATACCCCTGACAGAAGAAATTTTTTTATTTGGTGTTAATCTAAAGAATACAAATTTTGAATTTGTTTTAAATGTAATATTGCTTATGAGGATTTTTTTTGTTCATAAGTGCAGGTTTTTTAAAATCAAACAGTGTATGGCTCATTGGAGAAATGTTTTCTCTATATATTGCAAAGTCTTGAATGTGATCAATGGGAAGGCCTGTCATTTGTTTTCTTTATTCAAACAATTTAAGTTGGTTTAGTAAGTCCTCTCTCAAAAGAAAAAAGTTGATTTTTTTTTTTTTTTTTTTTTGGTTTACTTTTGTGTTTGTTGTGGTGGTTGTTGTTGTCGTTGCTATTGGTTGCTCGATTATGGTCCATTTGTATATTGTATTTAATGTAGATACTTGAGTTCTTTGTTTTGTGTGTATATTGTTCAATAAAAAAAAAGTAGACCAGCCAGCGGCATGTGGGTGACTTAATTACAGCGTGACGGTATGCGTAAACATGTCGGACACGTTCGGTGTTAAAGGGTTAACAGATTTATTGTAAGAAAAACGCTTTTATTTATTTATTTTTTTATATTAAATATACACTTTCAACTTTCATTTCAAGAACAGATATTGTTGAAAGCATTACTTGAAAGCATTTTTTTTCTTGGTTTAGGTGAAAAATTACCAACATTTACATGTATGGGCTTAATAAGAACTAGAGATGTCCCGAGCCGATATTTGGATCGGATCGGACGCCGATATGGGCAAAAAAAAGCGGATCGGATCGGCAGACACGGAAAAATTCCGATCCAGAATTCCATTCCAGTTTGTTTTTTTTCAAAGTCCGTTCCGGGTTTTCCAGCGCTCCGATTTACATAATCCATTCCAGTTTTTGCTTCGGGTTCCCTAAAATCCGGTCCGCATTTTACGGCACACCTTCAACACACTACATTACCGTCTCCCAATTTACCGAGAGACTTTATCGGTAAAAATGTCAGCTGTGTGGGATCATTTCACCTTAAAGGACGACAAAGACGAAGAGGCAGAGTGCAACATATGCCACAACAATAAAGTCAAGCGTGGTGGTAAAGCTGTAAGAAGTTTTGATCCAACCAACCTAATCGAGCACTTAGCGAAATACCACCACTAACAGTTTCCACGTTTACATGGAGCCAAATATTCCAATTACAATCGGAATATTTGTTCAAACCGAATAAATGTGTTCCATATAAACACCTCATTCGGAATGAACAGGCCCAAACCGAATGGAATTTCATTCCGATTCACAGGGGTGGAATATTCCTTTTCCCAAACCGATTAGAAGTAAAATTATATCATGTAAACACGGAAGCAGAATGGTGTCTGCTTGCATTCTTTCTGCACATGCTCCGTACTGACGTGGTGATGTCACTTGGTGACGTAAGTAACGTCACATGCAACATGGCTTCCAAGCACACGCACAGCGCACCCACACAACTTTTTAAATGAACGGTGTGTCATTCTGAAGTTTTGTTTCCACTCGAAAAGTTAAAACAGCAGCTGATCTGACGATCGATCTCCATGTTTTGCAACGTGGCGCTTTGTTTTGATTAATCTGCGCACGTCAGACGGCAGTTGTCAAACGTCCTTTCGGAATAAAGGCAGACACATGTAAACGCTGGATCGGAATAGATGAAGTGACATGTAAACAGCTGATGTGAAATTTCCATTCGGAATGATTTGAATCGGTATGAATAAAAGTCAGCATGTAAACGTGGCCAATGAAAGGAGTATGTGAAGAAAACCGAAGACAAAAAGAAAGGTCCTACGCAACTAACACTGGCAGAAACTTTTGCTATGCGGGACAAACTGGCACAAGACAGTCCCAAAGCCCAGGGAATAACAAGAGTCATTGCCGAAGAATTCATTCTGGATGACGAGCCATTATCTCTCGTGAGTAAAGACGCACCATCTAACACTTAGAACCACAGTACAACATGCCCAGCCGACATTACATCCTAGAGCTATTCGGCCGTGGAAGATTCGAGAACGATACACAAACATCCAAATTCCGGTTATTGAAATATGTCAAGTAAAGCGGAACTAATGCACAGCGCGGTCTTCGGGACGCAATAAGAAACGGACCGCATTGCGTCCCGAGAGTAAACATCATGCAGACCCGGGTAATGCCAATGCTCAACTCACGGCTTTAGTTCAACTCATGCCGCTAGATAAAAAAACACAAGAACTGCTGAGAACAAGACTGCTGCTGACAGCCGCTACAAACTACGTCAACATCGTTTTACTGTAGATAACAGATATCATATGTATATAGAACTAGATGCAAAATGACAGACTGGATGGTGTTAGCAACATTGAAGTATTGAAACTAGATGCGTTAGTAAACAGCCGCCATCTTAAAGCAGAAGGCTCTGTTGTAGTGAACCGTCCAAGCGAACCTAATTAACTTTTTATCTAAAATACTCCTTAATCGGCAAAATCTTGACTTGAATCTATCTTCAAAACAGTTTTAAAACTTTCACATATCGAAAGTAGACAGAAGGGAAATAATGGAATAACGGGAGCAATTTTAACAACTTTAACAGTTGATTCGCAATATTAAATGGATGTAGTTTAAAGCTGCTGATACAGAATGGGGACTTGAGTATTTTATTTACTGTTTTAAAATGTTAACTTGATACTGAAATAGTCGTTTATTTAAACCTGAGAGGCTTTTGATACAATTATTGTAACTAATGCACGAAACATTAAAAGCATCTAATAGCTTGGGGGGTTTGTGGGATTTTCCACTGAGGTTGTTTGTGTTTTTTGCTTTTTTAAGACAGTTTACAATATTTGCACGTTTTACTGACTGACTATGCCATTTCTGTTTGTTATTTATAATGGTTTGTGTTTGTCACTGAATAAACAGGTCAGTTTCTTGTTACCAACCGTTGTTATTCAAACCCACTTAATTCAGCTGGCTAGTTGTTATCAAGAGTACTAAAACCCTTTTCAAAATGTGTCTGACAACTAAGTAAGGAGGTTAAATAACTTTAAACTTTAATACATGCTCAGATAGGCCAGCATCTGTATCGGATCGGAAGTGCAAAAGAATATCGGTATCGGATCGGAAGTGCAAAAACCTGGATCGGGACATCCCTAATAAGAACAAATGCTTTGGTAATATTTACTTAAAGTAAGTGCAACAATCTGACGCATTAATCTGTTAACTAGCCTTTAAGACTCAAAACAAGATTGAGAAAATTATTCGACTAGAATTAGGAAAAATTATCAGATTAAGACAGTTAAGTTCTCACGTGTCTGCTCGAGAAGTGCCATTTTCGGCTTGGGATCGTCACGACGACCGCCCTCACCTACGCTTCTCCCTTGGCCGCCGAGAATACGCTTTGTTCGTGCCATTTGCTTTTTGGCTTTGATTTTTAATACAGTGGGAGATGAGGAAAGATCACTGTTTACTGTGTCTAAAAACAATTATAGTGGACAGCCGGAAGCCAAATCAATTAAGACACCACTTAGACATTAGACGGCAATCTCATTGATAAGCCGCTTGATTGTTTTTCAGCGAAAACGTGCCGAATATTGCCAATAATCGTCCCGCTTTGTCAGTGTTATTACAGTTACAAATTACTTCTCCCAAAATTGAGTTAGTAACTCAGTTACCTAAATGGAAGAGTAATAAGTTACTTGGAAAGGTAACTGGCTTTACTTTTCATGTTTTGTTTTTTTTTCATTCAAAAAAAAAAAAAAAAACATAGGTTACTCTATGTGAAGTTCAAAGGTTTACCCAAAAATTAACTCTTAAAAGTGAAAGGACGCGCCCGCGCGTCCACAGGGCATGTACTCTTTGAAGCCCCCTTACGTTTTAATTCACCCATGTGCTGCTCGTCAGTGTCATTTGAAAGTGCGGAAGTGGAGGTTTACTCTAGTTTTTATTTGAAGTCAATCGACCAAGTAAAACGAGAGTTAATGCCATTTAAGTTTATAGTTTTATTGTCCTCTCGAATAAACAATAAAACGCTGCATGGATCATTTGTTTATGTCCATATTTCCATCATTTTTTGTCCTTTTTCAAAACCAAAAGCGCCACTTCTGACGTCACAATGGAAGCAGACAATGCGACCATTACAAATGCAGTTCCTTCTCAAAAAATTTGCATATTGCGGTAAAATTCATTATTTTCTGTAATGTACTGATAAACATTTGACTTTCATATATTTTAGTTTCATTACACACAACTGAAGTAGTTCAAGCTTTTTATTGTTTAAATATTGATGGCAAAATTTTGGCAAAAACGTCAAGAAAAAACAATCCCTAGACCAACCAAATCCAACCTAACCAAATCCCTATCTCAAAAAATACTGTGCTCAATTGACCTGCCAAATCTCCTGACCTGAACCCCATAGAGAATCTGTGGGATATTGTGAAGAGGAAGTTGAGAAACATCAGACCCAACACTGTGGATGCGCTTAAGGCCGCTATCGAAGAATCCTGGGCCTCCATAACACCTCAGCGGTGCCACAGGCTGATTGCCTCCACGCCACACCGCATTGAAACCGTCATTTCTGCAAAAGGATTCCCGAGCAAGTATTGAGTGCATAGCTGATATAATTAAATGAAGGTCGACTCTCTTGTATTAAAAAACACTTTTTTGTATTGGTCGGATGAATTATGCTCATTTTTTGAGATAGGGATTTTTTGTTTTTCTTGACTTTTTTTGCCAAAATCATCAATATTAAAACAATAAAGCCTTGAACTACTTCAGTTGTGTGTAATGAATCTAAAATATATGAAAGTCTAATGTTTATCAGTACATTACAGAAAATACCGTATTGGCCAGACGGCCCTGATTATAAGACGACCCCTTCTTTTTCAAGACTCAAGTTTGGAAAAAAAACTTTTTGAACACAAAATATATTTTTATACTGAGAGTAATTTCAGTACATCTGAAACAAATGATTATAACAATATATTTGAAAGCAAAAGCATGTTATTTTTCCTCATTCAAATTTTAATATCATTTAAATATGTAAACTAAAGTGCAATCACATTCGTAAATGAATGGCTTCTGGTTTTTGAAATGTAAATAAACCAATCTATTGTGATAAAACAACACAATTGCAATAACTGCATTAACCATCAAAGTGAAGTCTAACTAGTCTTGAAACAAATCTGAATAAGGAAAAACATTGCAATAAAATAATGCAAACTGGTTAAACTTGAGAGTAGCTGAGCCATCTGTTATGACAGAACATCGCTTCAATGATATCTGGCGCCATCTAGCGTCATGAATGGGTATAACGTCTAGACGGCAAATATAAGATGACCCCCACTTTTTCAATCTTATTTCAATGCAAAAAACAGTGTCTTATATTCGGGCCAATACGGTAATGAACTTTATCAAAATATGCTAATTTTTTGAGAAGGACCTGTATAATGCCGGGCCCGATTGAGGATCCACCGGATGAGAGGGAGGGAGGGAGATTAGCAAACGGCGATCGACTTTGTGACGGAGAGAGGAGATTAGCCAGGTTGGGAGCGGCAAACGACTTTGTGAATGAATGGAAAACTAAATTTAGTGCAAGCATTTGTGCTTTTCTATCAACTAGAGGAAGAGGATGGACCAAATTTGTCATCGTCTTCTTCGGATGAGCTGCGAGTGAAGAGAGTGACGGATTTGAACACGTGGGTGACGCCATCGAAGAGCAGCGGTAAAACCACTTGCTTTACTTTTGATGCTGTAAGAAAAAAAATCTTCTGAAGCTGTAAGACAGTTAACTTTGATGCTATATAACTATGCGTGTTTGTATAGGTAATGAAAAAATGTGCACATTAGATCAGTCATTTGTGTAGTATATTGTATGTGTATCTCAAGCAGGCATTTACAGTTACAGTACAGTTATTGTTCATCTTTCTATATGAAGATTAGGGATGTAGCAGATATTCAGTTACTTTTTTATATATAGAGATTTCCATTATTATTATTATATATATCTGCATATATTTTGTTACTTTACTGAACACTTACACATTTTTCTTTTCATGTACTGCACATGCATAGTGACAATAAGCGAGCTACACTCACTGCCCCACTGGAAAGAGGAGAAGGGGTCAGCATTGAAGAGGGATGGGTTTTCAACGCAGATGATGCTGAAGAAGTTAGTGCGGCACAAGTTGGTCACCACTGGCTCAGCCTACATATTTTAATCCCCCCCCCCACACACACACACACACTCAGTCTCCTCAATAAGAGTGTGACAATATCTCGATACAGCGATATATCGCGATATTTTGCAACCCGATTGTTTATCGATATGCTCCCGCCAAGTATCGATACTTTTATTTAACATATTGGGCATACAATGGAGTATGGATGCTGTAAACTCCTCAGTGTTTGTTGAGCAATTCCTTGGCGGTCCACTAGGGGCGCTCGGGAGTGGCGGTGAAGGTAAAGTGCGCACAAGTCGTCTAGAGAAGAAGAGAGAAGGCTCCAAGTGGGTTGAAAAAATAAAAAAGGTTCGTGAGAATGGTGGAGGAAAAAATAAGAAAATATTGCTACAAATCATACATGGGGACACACTTCAGATTTTACACCAACCAGGAAGGAAGTAAGGTGAACAAGGACTTTGCTGTATGCAAGAACTGTCTAACAAAAATAAGGTCCTCTGGGAGCTGGTGACGAGTTGCACACCCGGATTTCCCCGAGAGAGTCTGGCTGCAGCCTCTCGATTTCTTCACTGCTTTGCTTTCATCACTTGAGGTAAGAAAGTTTTGCAATGTAATTGATTTTTAATTTTCATGTATTATTTTGATGACATTTGGTGTTGAATGATATAAAATAAACCAGGACCCTAAACTGGATGAAAATGAATATTGAGCAAGCCCACGTGAATTTACTGATTTATTTGATATTATTTGAGAACCACTTTCCATCTAGTTTACTACACAAACTCCTATTACTGCCATTTTGATACAATAAGTTACAAAAATGGTTAGAATAACTTCCAAAATATATAAAGTGATGTGCTTGATAATTAATGTAGCCTACATATTAAAAATAGGTCATTATTGCATTTTTTATTTCTATAGATTCAATTAATATTTTTTGTAATTCACTCAATATTTCCAACGCAAAATATATATATATATATATGGATTCCAACTCAAAAGCTATTAAGTTGCTCATATTTTTTGTTTTGTCATTTTTAAGGTGAGGAAGAATGTGACTGACCAAGTCTGACATCTCAAATGCTGAAGCAGATAGTGGAAATGCTCAAACCAACGCTTTTGGCAACAAAGGTCATATACGAAGAAAAGACCCACCAATTTTATCATTGCCCCTCTCCAAGCTCAACTGCTGACTGACACCTACAACACTGATGTTTTTTTTTTAAGATTTAAAACTTAAAGGAAATTAAGGGTGCCATTCATCATAATCTCTCCAAGAGATATCAGTGGTTGTGGTTTGTTTCCTCTCTATGTGTAGGTGCACAATTTGCAGTAGATTGATACTTTACAGCAATGCTGCACAGAAAAGGTGTCACTGTTTAATAAATGACTTAAACAGTATTTTTTCTATTTTGAAATATCTTTTTTTCCGTTTCAACAGTTGTATCGGAGAATATGATGTATCCAATTTCTGACCAAAATATCGATAATCGCTGTATCGTGAGATAATCGTTATCGTGAGCCTCGTATCGCGAATCGTATCGTATCGTGAGGTGCCCTGAGGTTCCCACTCCTACTCCTCAATTTGTGTATAGAAACGTGTGTTCAAGAAGCTTGATTGTGCGTACATCGTTTTCATTAGGGGATCGGTGCAATACCTAAACTCAGAGATGTCCTCCAAACCTTTTTGTGTTAGAAGGTATATTTTTTTTTCACTCTTTTGCACTGTAGTCTACTGTACATAACCTGTTTTGACCAGACCATGCATACACGCCAAAAACGCCTATGACTACACCTGCTGTCTATGTTGAATTGTCAAATATAAAACTATTTTTTCAAATTTTTTTTGCGTTGAACGTTCATCCTAACATGTTGAATAAATATTATCAAGGTTCAAAACGGTTCGTTGTGCATGTTTGGTTGTCAATAGGACATCAATATTAGAAATTTTGACAAAAATGTTGGGAATTTTTTGTCTTTTTGGTTCCAAAAAGTTGATTAATAACTGTTAAGTGAAGAAAACAACAGTTTGGACATGAAGTTGAAGGTGTCCTGAAAAAAGGAACCAAACCAGGCCATTGTGAATTCTTTCTTTGAAATATAAAGGCAACATCAAAGGCATGCAAAATCAGACAAAAAAGGCCCGACCTTAAAGGGTTAATTAGACACAGGGTATTGTGGATATTGCGATAACTAGATAGTAACCTTTGCTATGTTTGGAAGTCATTTAATGTTGTGAATCAACCGTTAAAGTTGTTAAAATTGCACCCGTTATGGCAGACATGTCCAAAGTCCGGCCCGGGGGCCAAATGCGGCCCGTGGTCAAATTTTATCCGGCCCCCAGCCTCTGTCCTAAAATCAATAACGTCTGGCCCGAACAGAAACTTAATAAGTTGGTCAGCAGTAATGCTACCAGCATATGAAGTAGCTTACACACTAAATGCTACTCATCATTTATCCACTAAAAGGCAGCAGCACTCTAAGCAACATTACCCCATGTGACCCTTTACTCCCAATTTTCTAAAATGACGACAATCAACAACAACAACAACAAAAAGTTGACTGTGACGGCCAACGCTTCAAGGATAGGTGGAAATTGGACTATTTCTTCACTAAAATACGCAACAACTGTGTCTGCCTCATTTGCAAAGAGACATTCACTGTTTTTAAAGAGTTCAATGTGAGGTGATATTACCAAACAAGACACGCTGACATGTACGACAAGATTACAGGGAAGATACGTTGTGAGAAATTGAAGCAACTTGAAGGTAGTTTATTTCACAGTAGTATTTCGCAAGAGCCCGGGAGTCGAAAGAGAACGCCACAAAGGCTAGTTGTAAGATTGTTGAAATTATTAGTTAAATAATTAAAAATAATAATAAAGCAAATGTGACGCACAGAATGGCTTGCTAAAATTTGCTTAAATATATTGTTCTTAGGGCTGTCAAACGATTAAAATTTTTAATTAAGTTAATCACAGCTAAAAAATGTAATTAATCACAATTCAAACCATCTATAAAATATGCCATATTTTTCTGTAATTATTGTTGGAATGGAAAGACAAGACAGAGGACGGATATATACATTCAACATACTGTACATAAGTACTGTATTTGTTTACTATAACAATAAATCAACAAGATGGCATTAACATTATTAACATTCTGTTAAAGCGATCCATGGAAAGAAAGACTTGAAGTTCTTAAAAGATAAATGTTAGTACAAGTAAAAAAAAAAATTATATTAAAACCCCTCTCAATGTTTTCGTTTTAATAAAGTTTGTAAAATTTTCAATCAAAAAATAAACTAGTAGCTCGCCATTGTTGATGTAAATAACAATTATGGTGCTGAAGCCTGAAAATGCTGAAACCCATATAATCAGTCGCACCCAAGCGCCAGCAGAGGGTGGAGAAACACCAAAAAACACAAATAACAAGTGAAAATGACACTTTGCTGTCATTTTAATCTGTTTGAGTGGAGCATGTGCGATAAATGCGTCAAACATATTAACGTGATTAATTTAAAAAATTAAAAATGAACGCCCGTTAACGCGATAATTTTGACAGCCCTACTTGTTCTACGTAAAAAACGTCAGCCAAGGTCGGCCCCCCAAATTTTTACAACACCAAATCTGGCCCCCTTTGCAAAAAGTTTGGACCCCCTTGCGTTATGGCATTAGTTCCCTTCTGTCTATGGAGGACCAGGAGTGCAAAAATTCAATAAATAAATACACAATTAAATAAATAATTAAAAGCGTCATTAAAATGTATTTATTTCAATATTTATTTATTTATTTCAATATTTATTTCAATATTTATTTATTTCAATTTTTATTTATTTCGATTTATATTTATTTATTTCGATTTTTAATTATTTATTTCAATTTATATTTATTTCAATTTTTAATTATTTCAATTTTTAATTATTTCAATTTATATTTATTTATTTCAAAATTTATTTCGATTTTTATTTATTTCAATTTTTATTCTTTTATTTCAATTTTTATTTATTTATTTCATCATTTATTTATTTATTTCAACATTTATTTATTTCACTTTTTATTTATTTCATTCTTGCACTCTTGTTCCCCGTGTGGCCACATGAAATAATTTTATCTGTCACTGGCTCATCAAACTCGGTGGGCGGGCGTGAACTAGGCGGGGTTTGAGTTGGTCGAGTAATAAGCGATTGCTTCGTCCTATTTCTTCCCAACATGGCGGCATTATCTGAGATTTTGCATGAGCTCTCTTGGGACATGTTAGATTTCTCAGAACAAATTAAAGCAGGACATTTGGACCCTGAGCACGTGTCCTACAAAACAGAGCAATTAATTAACGTTATTGGCATCATCTCGGCTCTGTCAGATCAAGATGTTGATCAAAGAGTTTTTGATAGTTTAGAACTGCGGTCAAACCAGCCTCCACTCGTAAAAACGAAGTCAAACCAGCCGCCCCTCATTTGGATTATTGTTTGCATTATGTGCATTACGGTAATGCAATGCGCTGGCTTCAGAATGCAATGACGTGGCTTCAGAGCGCAATTCCCTTTGTTAAATACATGGAGGGAAAAACGGTGATCTATTCGATAACGGCTCCACTTTAGAGAGACACTGGAGCACCCCTAGACCCAAACTAAATCATTATCATGTAAAAATGATGTCGGAGTTCAGAGTAAAACTACTTAGAAAACTGCTAGTTATTTCTGTCATTTAGTCTTATTTCAAAACTTGATTAAAAAATAAATAAAATCTGGTAAATATCCAAGGACCGTTCCACTTCTGAGTTATACTAGAGTTTCCCGTATGCAGACATCAGCCCGTTGAAAGGCGTTGGCCCGCGCGATGTAGAAGCCACAGACTGGACTCCGCCATGGGCTGCTGGTGGAGTTCTCCTCAGAGTGTCCTCGATTAAATTTGCTGCTTCTATGAGCAGCTCCGGGCACATTTTGGACATATATATGTTTTGCTTGGACAACACGCGAAATGCGTCAAAGCCTACTACCGCTACACTGACCACGCTCGTGACGCTACTAATCTTCGTCGTCTTTGTGATTTTGAGGGAGCAATTATTTTTCTGATTGTACGGATCTACACTGCCACCTTATGTATCGGTTGTTGTCACCTACGTCATCACGACCACCTGAGCCGCCATCTTTCGTGCATCTCAGTGACCTGGACTACATCCGCCCCGGTCACGTTTGTTTTGTTGACAATTTTGCGGGTAAGCAGCCACGCGAATGTCACATCAAAATGGGGAAAAGCCAGAAAAATGACAAGACTCCTTATGTGGAGAAGCTTGAAAAGGAAGCCAGAGATCGGTATTTGTCAGTTATGACGTCAGTTATGGTGCCTCTGCTGTGGTCTGGAGACCAAAGATGACATGGTTGCGTGTGATAATTTATGAGATCTGCCCCTTTATTATTTAACCTGTGTTGGTCTACACCGCATGAAACAGATAAAGATGTGTTGGTTCTGCTCTCTGTGCTCCACTTAAGTTAGTGGTGGTTGGTAGTTTGTGATTTGTTTTAACTGACAATTTGGCAACATGAAAAGTACCTGGCCAAAGTAGTTAACTGTCGTCCTTTGTTTAAACATTATTATGCGTGTGTATATATATATATATATAATACAGTATTGACACATGCTGTACTTACAAAGAATAGGATTCAAGATGACTTAATATGTTTTATTAAATACAATCAAGTCACAACAAAATACAAAATATCAATAACAGCTAAGTTTGAAAGGCTGAAACGGTTAGCATAGTAAATGGTATAACAGTACAAACTACACAACAGTTGGGCAAAGGTTTGTAAGGGCACCGCATACATAAACAATCTTATCCAACAATGTGCAATCTTTGCCGTCACATGGCAGAACCAAGTTAATAGGTATGCAGGGGTCGCGTTAACTGAATATTTTCCGTCGTTGACCGGTTTTTTAAAACGGTGACTGAAAAAACTGAAGTCCATCTGTCATTTTGACAGGTTGCAATTCAAACCCCAGACCACAGGGTGGCGAGTGAGCATGTTAATTAGCAATTGTCTCTCTTGATGCATGACGTCGTTGGCCTTACTCGGAAAAATGTCAAGGCAACTGAGTGTTTGCCTGGCACGGCCAGACTGTTCTCCCTGTATTTTTCAAACACAGAGAAAAGTCTGGGACACAGCCTCTCGAGTAGGTACAAAATCAATCGACAAATCAGATTTGTTTATTTGCGTGACGTGTTCTTCACGAGCAACGTCACTCTTGCGCGCCGAAAGTCGTCTCTACAACAACACGGATGGCGGGAGAGCCGAGAATATGTTCCAATCCGCGGTAAATTCAGTTTTAAATGAGCTAAAACACATCGACACGAGGGAGTGACAACAGTCTGTCCCGCGCTAGCCATGTTGAATAAACTCCGTTCTCCTCGTATGTTCACTTCCGCGCGCAAGTCCCTCGTCCTGTCCTCGTCTCTTTGCTAACGGCACGTCTGCTCGTCGCTGATTGGTGCACTCCGCTGTCTGTCTGCCTGTTGTTAAGCTTGTTCGGACAGAATATTAATTAAAAATGAATGAAAACTAAATACTATTGAATATGTCGTTATTATCATTTTAAAAATCTAAGTGACGGGTAAAAATAGATTATGAACGGATTTTTATGACACTGTCAGTCAAAATGACAGACAACGAAAAAGTCTAGCACAACCTCTGAGGTATAGTTCCTGTTGGATCTTATACTTCTGGCAAAGATTACCAATTACCCGTTCAACATGGATCCTCAAATGTGCTATCTTCCTAGTCTCCTCCACATCTCTACCAGCTAACTGACAGCAGTGACCTTTTGTGAGTTTGACCTCTGCACATAACATACCCACATGTTCTTGAATATCAAAGCCTCTGTCAGTCAAGAAAATGTCGCCATGCAAAAGGTTATTAAAAAAAGCACTGTTCAAGGTGATATGTTTGTCACTTGTGCGACCACCCCAACCTTTTGACATCAAACAAATTCCCCCCTTTGGTGTGTTTCCAGTTAGGTATTTCATGGTGTAGTTATGCTTGTAACTAGAAAACATTTGCGCACGTGCCTTAAGATTTGATGGTTTCTCTGTAAAAATTTCCAAAAACTCAATAATCACTGCAACTCTGCGTCTGAAGGACTCAACAAACTCGTGAGGCATTGTTTTATAGAGTGTTTCTCTGTTGGGCCAAACAATTGCTCGTCTCAAGTTAGCATGTAAAAAGGGCACCATGCCACTGAACACTCAATACACAGTCTTACGGGAAACATGCAATATGTGTGCAATGTGTAGTGTAGGCAGGTCCAAACGCAGGCGCATGAAGGTCAGAAGGAGCATCTAAAGGGCGCTGACGGCTCCTCCTGTAGCTCACCAAGGTCTTCCTCCATCCTCAATTTCTCACGCCTACTTCGCCTAGAAGAGCGGTCCACGTTGGTGGGCTGACCACATGTGTGTCCCAGGCGTAAGGATGGTGCCCAGTCAGGGTCTGCCTCATTTATTTCATATGCTGGTTTTCCTGAAATTATAAAAGTCGTATCAGTCATACAACAGGTTAACATTAGTAACTTAAAATGAATTTTAAAGCTTTGTAGTGTGTCTAAACTGGTGGGACCTGCCCTCATATGGCACTGATTTGTATGCAACAGACTTAAATTTTTTTTTTTTTTTTTTAAGTTTAACTGCTCATTAGGCATAACAAACAAGCAGAAGATTCTTCTGGTAATTTAGTTGATCTGTAGTCTCCTCCACAGAGTGCTTGGTCAAGCATATCAGTAGCCTAAGCGGGAGGTAAATATCGCATTTTTTTCTAACACATCTCCCATACTTATAATCATTCATTGTGTGCTGTTACATCTTCATTACTACCCTTACTTTGTTACCTTTGAACTGTTTTTTGTGTACTAGAACCATACGGTGAACGCCTGTTGCTTATGCACAGCTAGCCAGTAGGGCTACAGTTAGCCTCTCTTAGACACTAGCGTGGTTAGCCAAAGTAAACATCACGACCACACGCCATAAGTGTTTAAATGCAGTCAGTATCAGCATCCAAAGAACATTAACACTTCCAGTTACTTACCTTTATGGAAATGTAGGGAACAGACCGACATGTTGTCAGTTGATGAATAAAAAGTGATGGCCTTTCCTCTCACCGCTGCAACCATTTGAAGCCTCTTGGTCAACTCATCTGAGTTCCATATCTTCTCTTCCAGGCGGGAATGCTAAGAAAAAACCTATCCCATCCATTTTGCATTCGTTTCTATCATGGGACCTAGAATGGCAGTCTTTCACACAACACGAGTGTACCATTTTCAACGATTACCACGCAGAATGGATGCCTAGCAAAGGATCACGTCGCGGGCTTGTTGTCGTTCTGCAATACACGAAAACCCACAATGCATTGCGCTAGAAACGTCACGAGACAAGAACCGATCGGGTGTACATAAAAATTAGCCAATGTCTCAGGCGTCAATCTATTATCTGAGATCGACTAGTTAAGACTTGCTTTGCTGAGCAACCAATCAGACGTTAGAAACTTTGACGAGCAAACGTGACAGATAAAATTATTTCATGGTTGCACCTCCAGAGGAACAAGAGTGCAAGAATGAAATAAATAAAAAGTGCAATAAATAAAAGTTGAAATAAATAAATAAATGATGAAATAAATAAATAAAAATTGAAATAAATGAATAAAAATTGAAAGAAAGAAATAAAAATCGAAATAAATTTTGAAATAAATACATGTAAATTGAAATAAATAAATATAAATCAAAATAAATATAAATTGAAATAAATAAATATCGAAATAAATATAAATTGAAATAAATAAATATAAATTGAAATAAATATAAATTGAAATAAATAAATAAATAAATATTGAAATAAAAGCATTTTAATGACACTTTTAATTATTTATTTAATTGTGTATTTATTTATTGAATTTTTGCACTCCTGGTCCTCCATATCTGTCTACTTTCTACATGTGAAAGTTTTAAAACGGTTTCATTATTTAAAAATAGATTCAAGTCAAGATTTTGCCGATTTAGGAGTACACTAAAAAATGCTGGGTTATTTTTTCTACCCAACCAATGGGTTATGAGATATTTGACTCATTTTGGGTTATTTTTTGGTGATTTGGGTTAAGTGGGTTATTTGTTGTGCAACCCATGTGCTGGGTTAAAAATCATACAACCCAATACCCATCGGTTTACTCAGCATCTGGGTTGTTCTGCCTCGTACGTCATCACGTCAAAGGACGTCGCCCTCCACACACTCAGGAAGGCGCGGGCAGGCGCCATTGCCCAGAGTTCAGCTCAAGCACTTCTCATCGTGAGCACCTGTCGGATATCTTCGAGGCAACTTGATAATGAAAGGTTTGTGCACACTAACGCCTAGCTACATATCAAATTCATGTCGTTTGTTGTGTGACCTAATACTATCTTTACGTCGACGTTACTCAGTTGATTTGCCAAAAACGTAAAGCTAACTCAATTACCTTTTGGCTAGAAGTAGCAAGTGCGTTTTTTTCTTTGGGTTTGCTGCAATGCAGCTTGATGAAATTTAAATTAAAACCAGTCAGACTCTCACAGATAAGTCTGTTTGCCAGCCAATTTTATGGCTGACACAGTCGGAGGAAGGCATGTGCCCGCCCGCACACGTCCCTGTCGCACACATTAACAGCAAGCTAGCTAGCTGCTTGGCTAACCCTTTAGCCAACAAGTAGTGCGCCGACCTTATATCAACACTCATACAGCTTCTTTCTTCATGTCTAGGCCATTTATCGAATAAATTAAAATAGTTTGTATGTAGTAAGGTCGTCAGCTGGCAGCCATGGCTGCATTTGTACTCTGTGCGTTTTCACCACTGTAGCCACGGCCACTTCTGCTGCTCTCGTCGGGCTGCGAGGCAGTGTCCATGACTGCGCTCGGTCATGGACACTGGTTAGGCCCTTGCAGCCCGACTAGTGTCCATGACTGTGCTCTCCTACACGCGTCTCTCACTCTCCGACAGCCTGATCTGTGGTCAGGTCAGTAAATGGAGCTCACATCTCAGTTGCGCCTATGAGCTAACACGTGACTTATCCTACTTTGGCTTGGCCTAGCTAGCGTCACTAGCAGCAACATCCGTGCAGCCTGCGGCTCCATTGAGAAGAGCAGCTCTTAGTGAACGCTAGGGGCAGGTAACTTTTGCAACTGGACAAGCAGGATTGTTAGCCAGGTGAGCAGTGGAGCCACAACGATAACAAGAGCGGTTGTTACTAGCAGGTTGATTTTTGGCAGGACAATAAGTCGTTGGTTTCCTTTTATCCCAGCGACGACTTGACTTTTTACAAATGACGAAATGTAAAGTGCAAGACACGTTGTAAAACTAAGGCGCGACTGTGACACTTTGGATTATGAAACGCTTTAGGCAGGAAAAAAATGTAGCTGTGCTTTGTTTTCTGCTACTTCTACTTTTTCCGGCCATGTAAACATAGCCACTGCGATAAATGCGGTTAGCACTCCCGGCGATATTGCCGTGATTGCGATATTGCCCTAGCAGGTTAATTTCCTAGAAAGTCAAGTCAGTCTCCAGTTGTATTTAATGTCCAATAAGATTATCTATTGTTAATGAGCTCATGAAATAAACGCAAGCAGTTGAGTTTTTTTTTTTTTTTAACCTTTTCCCTAGAAACAAAAAGTCAGAAATGTCAATAATTATTTAATTTGTTTGCGCGCTTGTGGTTTCTGTCAGGAGTAAACACTTTAGAGACACTCTACAAACTAAAGTTAGCTTTGCGCTTTAGCCCCTTAACATCTGCAGATTTGTCATTGTTAATGTAAGTACCCTTTTGAAAACGTTTTGAGGCTTTTTGTCCTCCCTATTTGTTGGATTTTTTTACTTTAGTGCCTGTTTTGGTTGCATTTTTAGGACTTTTCAAGCATTTGTTTTTTGACACTTTATTTTGAGTTTTTTTTTGTGTGTGTGTGTGTGTGTGATTTCTTCTCTAATTCTTTGACACGTTTTGTTACTCGATTTGGTTGTTTTACTTTATTCATTTGTTAATTTCTGTTTTGTTTTTCATACTTTTAGAAGCCGTATTCAAGAAAGTTGATTAGTTCATAGTCGAGAGTATGAGTTTTATTGCCTTTAAATTTTATAAAATTAGTATTTAATGTTATCGCAAACTGACAAGACTCGTGTAAGTCATCCTAATAGCAGTATTTAATGGATTTAAAAGTCAAAATTGAAAAGGCTCAAATTAAATAGAAATCACAATGTGTCTCCGATAAATCACAATTAGGTTTCTTTCAAAAAATCATGCAGTCCTACCTGTGAGTGAACAAATATTGGATTACATTCTGCAGTTAGTTTCCTTTTCATTCGACAATGTTTTCCCTGAATAATTATACAACAGTTATTTTATTTTTGCTTAAGCCCTTTTTGTGTTTGTTTCAGATCAATGGATTGCTTTGTCCCTACACCGTTGACAGAGTGGCAGCTGGCAGATGTGGTAGAAAGATTTAAAGGTATGAAAACATTTTCATCTTTTTTGAGTAGCTTCCAGTGGTATGTTATGACTAATATGGCACATTTTATAGCCTTTCAGTACTCTTTTCACCTTTAATAAATGTTGGGAGATTGTGCTTCTTACTATTGCTTCCATATAATTTTGCTTTCTGCTGAACTGATGTAATGTCTCTGTCTTCTGTTTTGTTTTTCAGAGGAGGGGATTGATGAGGAAACAATTAAGCAGTTAATTCCAAGAGCAGGCCCTAGACTCCAGTTTCTCAAGAAATTTAGAGAACTTGTACGTAGTTAAGTGACTAGTTGGAGGGTTCTCTTCTTTTTGTTTTTGCTTATTTTGAATATATTTTTTAAAAGATGACATTCAAATGCTTTAAGTGCAAAAAGCAAATTTCAGGGGGCATCAAGGGTCTTTTTTTATTCATTTGTGTGGGGTACACCATGTACACTCAGCATCAACCGACTTCCAGTGTTGTGAAAGCGGTTGTGGTCGGACATTTTCTTATCTATGGTCTTTTAGACGACACTTAGAAGAAGAAAAAAAAAGTCCTTCAAAATACTCTTGATGACCCATTAGAAGGTCCAGCCCCACCCAGCCACAATGTTCAAATGATGAAATTGAGCCAGCCCTGGAAGAATGTGTCATTTTAAGAACTTTTTTTGATGTTTTTGAGGTTTTGTCACACTTGTTTGATCTCTGAAGATGATTCTGTCATTCTCAAATTACTTGTTTTTCTTGGGTGCTTTATTCACAATTTCCTTATCATATTAATCTATTTTTGTGCTATTTAGGGGCTTATTCAAGGTTTTTAGATTTGTGTAAAGCAGCAAAAATGAGTCAAGAACAACAACCAAACTGAACAACAAAAACACCACCAAAACCAATCAAAAGAGTGACATAAAATCACCAAAACATTCCCAAAATGCAAAAAAATGACCAGAAATAAGCTAAATTCACTAAAAAGTGCAAGAAAAGTGACAAAAATACTCAAGCATCATTAAAAAAATGCAAATAAAATGTGACAAAAACCAACAAAGAAATGAGAACATGATAACATGAAGTTGAAAAGACAATGGTGTTTTTGAGGATTGAGAGGAAGGCGGGAGTTAAAGGGTCAAGCTTAAATCTCGCATGGTCAGTCCTATAAATGTGTTGGTCCTAAACTTCAATCATGATTTTTTTTCCTATGTTTGTCTGTTTTGCACAGTATTTTGCCAAGTTTGCCTTGACTTTTTTAATGTGTGATTCACTCATTTGCACTGAATGTTTTACAAATAAATATCACGGCAGAGTATTATAAAGATTGCTGTACTAGTATTTATTGGTACCTCCTATCCATTATCAAATCACTTGGATTGTTATAGGTTGTGGTTGTACATTTTGGTTAATTTAAACCAAGCATTTGTATGGATTACTGAACTTGTTTAAAACAACCCAACATTTTAATTCATTTTGCCCCACATTTACAACTGATTTTACTCAACATTTGGTAAAGTTGATAAACAATACAGGTAGTTAAAACAACCCACAGTAACTCTTAATTAAACCCAACATTAAGTACAATTAATAAACTGTATATATAGTTAAAACAACCCAAAATTGTAATTAATTTGACCCAGTTTTTGGGTACAATATATAACACATACATGAAGTTGAATTTACCTTGGTTTGTAGTTAATTTGACCCTGAATTTGAGTAATTTTTTTTAACTCATCTGTTGGGTTATAGTGATGAAACCCATCTTGCTGGGTCAAATTGACTACTGCTGGGTTGGTGCAATATTTAACCAGCGGTTGGGTTATTTTATAACCCAAATTGGGTTATTTTTAACTCAGCAGTTATATCTACTTACAAGTGCACTTACACTGTGTATTCATGAATGTTTTTCTTGCTAAAATTTCAAGTTAAACGCCCTTTTAGTCATCGTGGGGAAAACATATGTTCGTCTGAAGCGTACTTACAGAATAAAAAATAAGATAAACAGAAAGCGATGGATTGAAATGCTTCTACTTAAAAACGTATAAAGTCTGAACTACACTTTTTTTTTAAAATAAATAAAACAGAGTAAATAGATAGGTCATCTAAAAATATTTACACAAATTAAATACGCATACCTGAAAAATCTACTTATATATTGTAACAAAGTATTTATACTTAATTTCTTTCCATCACTGAAAATAAGCCATTTACACATTGCCCTCAGTCTTAATTATTTAGATAAAAAGTTACTTAGGTCCGCTAGGAAGGTTCAAGTTCAAGTTTATTGTCCCCTAAGAAGGGGAAACTTATCTTATAGCAGGTAAGCATACACAGAACACGACAACAGATAACTCATTAAAATGACAACGCTCTACAACATAGCCTTTTTGAGAGGTCAACTGCCGCCGAGTCTGTCATTTCGCATCTAGTCACTCTCCTGCTGTTCTCTCTTCGTGTCTCTCAGACTGTAATTCAACCAACGTAGTAGCGCAGAGTAACGGTAACGGCGTTGCAAAGATGAGAAAACTAATTCATTAAATTACGCACTACTGGAGAAAAAAAAATAGCGCCGTTAGTAACGCCGTTATACTCTAACGCCATTATTCACAACACTGCCTTTCAGTACAGGCTAAATATAAAATTGCTATTTAAAAATGACTCAGCAAAATCCACTGCCTTCGACCAAGAGGTTTTAAGGAAGATGCAGATTTCAGTTTAAGTAAATTCCCGTTACGAACAACACTGCCTTTCAGTACAGGGTAAATATAAAATTGTTATTTCAAAATGACTCACCAAAATCCAATTTCGGGCCGGGTCAGACCCAAAATGTCAGTTACCTACGTTCTGACTGGGTTGGATCGGGTCGGGTCGCGCTGGTGTCGGTGTAGGAGTACTATTTTATTCCACCCGTTCGCGGGGACTGCGCTTGTCGCTATATGATTGGCCGAGGAGTCGAAAGGCTCCCCCATAATATGCCTGTTTAAAAATGAAACGTCGCTCACAACAACGCATGCACGAATTGCTGGGTTGTTTTTTCTACAACCATGGACGATTTAAATGAGGAAATTTTCCATTACTTAAAGACAGGAGAATACAGCATCAGGGCTCTTTCCTCAAAATGTGCCGCGGGCCGAAAGGCCCATATTCGTGCATCAGCAAAAAAAAAAAAAAAAAATACTCAATCAAAAGTAAGTTTAACCAACTGTAAGAATTTTAAGTCATTTTTTAAGGCACCTGTGTTTTTGAGATGCATGTGTTAACACGTGCACTTTAAGTTAATGTTGTGTTTTCGTGCTACATAGACGATAGGTTGTTTTACAACCATTAAGGCAGGGAACGCTCGGTGGTGTTAAAGGGGAAGTTCTGATTTTTTGACATCAGGCTTAATCTTCGAGTTGGGGGGGGGGGGGGGGGGGGTGTTAATTAGTCAGTGGAGTAGATTTCAAAATATTACGTAACGTTTGTTAGTCTTTTATTATTTTTCAGGGCTCCTGAATGATGATGCTAGTGCAAATCAATATGGCCAATTAGCATGCTGATAAAAAGCGATATTCACAGATCTAACACAGTCAAATAAATTGAAAACGCAGCTCAATGTACAAAAATCCCCAGCAGCCAAAAAAATGTCGCACCAAACTCCGTAATGTATCTAATTCTGCGGGATGGGACCAAGTCGGCGTGATGTCACAATGACGTCGCCTCGCATAGCAACGAGTCGCCATTTTGAAAAGGGGCCAAGCGCAGGTAAACATCCATAGGAAACCATTGTGTGTAAGTCATATATTTCAGCTGTATTTTCCCTTTTTTTTCCAGAAAAACGTCTAAAACATGACGTTTTGTTATCAAGAATCACTACCGACAGACCCCAGGAGGCGATACAATTTAAAATTTGCCTGTATTGGCTTTGAAATCTGCCCATACAAAGTCACAGCTGATAGCTGGATGAGCAATCCTAAGGAATGGCCTGCAGTGGAGTATGGAAACATATATAACTACCTCATAAAGTCACCCAGTAAGTTGACCTTTATCAATTAGGCGTTTGTTTTTAAACAAATGAAATTAATGGGAAGGATATTTCATTTAGATGCAATCTGTTTTTCTCAGGGTTATTTAGCAGAGAAGCCATGGAAAACTACAAGTCCTTGGAGGCTCATTCATTTTTTACATCTGGTTATGTTCAGACTGTAGAACACATAAAGTCAACGAATGACACATCTTTAGAGCTTCTGTGCGACATTCATGGCGGGTAACAGATGAGCCTCATCATACCTGGGTGGCTGTGAAAAAAAGTGGGACAGTAGTCATAGCTCATTGCACATGCATGGCAGGTAAGTATCAGTGAAAAAAAAATCCACATCAAACTGTTATTTATATATACTTATATATATGCTACATATGGTGACCTTACCTTTGGTCACCAAAGTTCTGTGTAGTGAAACGTGTACATCGTAAAGAGAATTTCATTGCCAGCATGATAGACAGGGTTGGGGCTTTTTGGAGGAAGCACATCCACAGCAGACTCTTGGCCC
Source organism: Corythoichthys intestinalis (assembly GCF_030265065.1). Taxonomy (NCBI): domain Eukaryota; kingdom Metazoa; phylum Chordata; class Actinopteri; order Syngnathiformes; family Syngnathidae; genus Corythoichthys; species Corythoichthys intestinalis. The sequence continues at coordinate 65,702,007 of NC_080397.1, forward strand.
CAGAAGAAAAAGAGAACGTTACGCCTGATACTTCCCAAAATGACCACTTTATTGTGTGTGCAAAACTAACCCAGAAGAAGGGCCTATGGTGGGATGTGACTCATGCAATAACTGGTTTCACCTGCCATGTTTGAAACTTAAAATGCTGCTAAAAGCAAAGAAATGGTATTGCCAAGACTGCCGTAAAAAGAAATGAGCATGTTTACATTTTGTTTTTGTTTACATATCATCTAAATAGTTTTATGGTGTTTGCACTTTATTTTTTATGCACTTGTGTTCTACCTCATCTTTGTGCAATAAAATCTATACTTTATATCTTGTTTTATGTACCATTTCATTTTCAAATAAGTAATAATAAGAACGGAGCTGTCATATACTGTTCAGAACTTTATTAATGTAAATTTACCAAAAAAAAAATATATTAAAAAAATACAGAGTAAATTTGCTGCAACAGTCAAAACAGACACCAAACTAAAAGAATACATTTGAACAGTCAAAAATCTAGAAATTAAATTAGATTTTGAGTAAGAAACTAATAAAAATATTAAGAAAAAAAAAAGGTCTCAGCTTAATGTTCATCATACACATTGCTGGGGCACATGTTGCTCAAAATGGCACACACTCGCACAATCGTATCGCAGTTCGATAAAGTGCAGCCCAACGCTTCATCTTTCACATTCTGAACACAACAAATTGGCAGTGTACCTTTCAGAACATTAAATCTATTTTTCATGAGGCCAATAACATGTTCGACTTGTATCCTCACGGAGGAAATTAGTCGTTTTGGGAAGTCCTTTCAAAAATGCAATTAATTCAAATGACAAATTGTGCCTCAGTTTCACCAAAGTTAAGAAGAGTTGCTCTTGCAGTGGTATACTTGATTTGTTTGTGCTGTTGTTGCCCACAAACTGGCATAAAAACATGGAAGATTTTCATGAATGTGGCCCACTTGATTCCTGTCATCATTTGGCATTTTTCATCATTTCCTTCCACAGACTCTGAACACATATTTGTTTCTTTCAGGAGTTTTTCTAGGTAAGCAACTCGCTGAAGAGCATTGTCCCGTTCTGTTCGCAAATTCTGGATTTCCTCATACAACTGGGCTCACTCAGTGGTCGACATTGGCGCATCAGCTACCATCTCCTTTTCTTTATCAAAACTGTCATTTGTCGTTTCTACAATCTTCTCGCTTTCTTGGCTCACAGTGCCACTTGCACACTCCTGAGACAGACTTACTAGTACAATCAAGAGAATTTTCAAGATTTATGTTATGGCAACTCTGGCAGGTGATGAATCCGTTTGATCTTGAGGAGCGACACTGGGAGTCGATTCCGTTTCATTCAAAGTAAAGATACACGATAATATCGGCTACCGATAATTACCGTCCGATAATGGCAATTATGACGTCACACAGATAATACAGATAATAAAAAAATCAACCGATAATTATATACTTGATTTAGCCTCCAAATGTGCGCAACCAAGCAGTTTTCTCCACTTCACTGCCGCCTGCTCAACCCCTCCCCTCTCTGAAGCCCCTGTGGGAGGAGGGGTTTAGGAGTACGGCATCATAGAGGAGGCGGTATTACACATCAGTGTTGAGGCGCTCTCACTAGCGTGCGTTGCTTTTACCGTGTGTGAAATGAAATAAACGACGCTCTCGCCATCTACAAAACAGTTGCTCAAGGCGTAAAGAAAGCGTCCTCATTGAACACCACAAGCACTAACCGAGCAGCCATTTAAAACTGCATCACAATGATTTTTGGAATGAATATAGGCTGCTGCTAGCACGAATGCTAAAGCTATTGTTTACACAAATAAACTATAAAGGAAGCTACGGGGCTTGTGACAATACAGAGACGCTGCGGTCCTCCCGGAGTCGGGTTGTTTGGGAAAGTGGGCCCAAAGCGGGTGGTAAACTCCCATCTATGGCTAAACACATCATGAGACCGATAGTCGACAAGTAGCTGTCTTCCAAAGGAGTCCGACGGAGCACGCCGGTCCGGCAGGCCGCCGCCGCCTCACCCCAGGCAGGCAAAGCATGAGAGCAGAGCCGGCCGGGGCGGGCAGATACGGTACGAACTTAGCTGCCGCCGCCACTCCGGTTCAAGACAGAGGCCTGGCTGAAGGAAATTCCCGAAATGACCTGATAGCCAAACCCCTGGATGAAAAAATAATGCAGTTTATACGACCACGATTCTTCGTGAAAGACATGCCGATCACATCAGTTTTACCACGGACATTTACACAGTTGATGTCAACAAACCATGTTTATCATGACGGCACAGTGGTAAGTTGATAATTGTAACGTGCACTAAACCACTCAAAGAAGTCATCCAGTCAGTAATGCATTCAGTACGCTTTAAATTTATGACGTCTTAATCAGATCATTCTTCTTAAATCTAGTCAAATAATTTTCCCCATCTTGTTTGAGTGTTGAAGACTAGTTAACGGATGAATGCGCCAGATTATTCCGCTTACTTGAACTAAATATTGCAATTTGTTCTTATTAAGCCCAAACATCTAAAAAAAAAAAAAGTCATTTTTCACCTAAATCAAGAAAAAAATGCTTACAAATAATGTTTTGAACCATACATATTCTTGAATAAAGAACATTTCTGACATTTTTTTTTTTTTTTTTTTTTTAGGATTATGTATAATAATTTATTGCTTAAAATAAGGCTCTTAAGCTCATTTTCAGCTGGCCATTTTTCTTCAAGAAATGTGAGTGAAATATACTTGAAGTGCTGGCAGTTAATTTAACTTATTTCCAATAAATTTACACTGAAAACAAGGGACTAGTCTTAAGGAGCTGTGTTTTTGCTGTGTAGTAATGTTATACTTTAGGAATGGCAGACTTTTAAAGCCATTTTTGTGCAACTTATGTATTTACTCTGTAAGTAATTGTTGCCAAAAGTTGACCATTACACAATGTCAGACAATCTGTCTTTATATAGATGTTGGCATTTACTACTTGTTCACATTTGATGTTGGAAAAAAAAGAGCAATCTTATTTTTGCACAGCAATATTTTCTCTTGTGTATACTTTAAAATTTTACATAAATCTTTTAATAAAATTATCGGCTTGACATTATCGGTTATCGGTTGGAACGAGAAGGAAATTATCGGTTATCCGTATCGGCTGAAAAATGCATTATCGTGCATCACTAATTCAAAGTGGTAGATGGGCAGGCTTTGAATGATGCTCTTTGGCAGTGCATCAAGGGCTGACATCCGCCAGGAACTGTAATGCATTAAGAAATAAAATAAAATCACGATCCCGTATTAACTTTAATGCAAAGGCTTGCCACCTGCCCCTTAAAATAAGGAAGAGTTATGAATTGGGAATTAAAATTTGCGTTCCGTATTGAACCAAGATGGAATATTTTTAAATAGATGCATTTCTATGCATTTTAGGAGTTTTTGGGATGTCCCTTTTTTTTCATGCCTGCACGGGTTTGGGCGTGAGGAGGGGCGTCCCTTATTTCTATTTCTGAAAGTTGGCAAGCCTATATGCATGATATAGTAATCGTGTACCTGTTTGAGATCTCCGTGATGCTCTCTCAGGAAGTAATTATTTCTGCTGTGACCGCTAATTCGCTCCAAGCGTTATTTAGCCGTGAACCGTTGTAGTAGAACTAAACGGGGTTGTCACGAGGCAAGAACGCAGTGCATCACGGCAAAATAACCAATTCCCACCAGGCCAATAACATACCGATTGACGTGGGGCAAACAAAATCGATTTAATTTTACTCACTAGTAATAAAATGCAGGCTGCAAACGTAAACGTGCCTGGATTTAGGTTGCCACAGGCAAGAATGGTCCACCAACCATCTTCTCTTACTGTTCCTCAATTAATGGTTTTCAACCATTTAGTCCTCCTTTTCTTCTCGCGAGGAAGAATAAAGAACTTTAAATGCGGCTCCGAACTCTTCCTTGTGTGACAACCCGCAACACAGCAACTTCTTCCCATTCTGACAAACAAAAAAGACCGCAAAAAAGAAGAAAGGCCAGCACGTTTGTATTAGAATGCATTACAGAGCACTCGTCTTTTGGCCCCTTTTCAATATGGCGATGCTATCTTTTGGCTGGTGACGTCATAAATCCCCGGATGTCCGACTTGGTCCTTTCAAGTCAGTCTGCTTTTCTAAAGGTTTACGAAACAACGTCAGCATGGTGAAATGTGCTTATAGAAGTTGTGGAAACATACAGAAGAAATGGACAAAAGAAAGTGTCCACCGCTTCCCTGCGAAGAACGGGGAACTATATAAACTTTGGTTACTATGCTGGATATGACATTCACACACCGGTGGAAAAAGGACTGAAATGGCTCCCATGGCCATCTCAGTCCCCAGACCTTGTTTTGTTGGCAATAGGGGGTTGTACAAAGTATTAACACTAGGGGTGCTAATAATTGTGACACACATTATTTGATGTCAAATAATTATTTCTTTATGTGGGATTTTTTCCCCACTGAACAAATGCACTTGTATTGAAGGTTGGATTTTCTATTTTTTCCATTAAGCTCCCATATTATTTGAAAAAAAAAATAAATTAGAAGCTAAAAAACACATCTCAACCAGGGGTGCCAATAATTATGAAGGACAATGTATGTAAATTTGATGTTGGTAGATTGTTTTCTTCTTGGAGATGAAATGCATGTGTGGCAGCTTAGCATTTTTTTTTTACATAGTGTTTTGACAGTTGCCATCATATTTTCGGAGTCAAAGCACCATGTACAGGAACAGCATTCAGGCCCTGAATGTTTTACCGGAACTGCATTCCGGCCCTGAATCTTATACCTGAACTGCGTTCTGTCCCTGAATCTTATACCGGAACTGCGTTCCTGACCGTTCTGGCTCACTTTCACCCCTGCATCTAACATATTGGAGAAAATGCAACAGTGACAAAAAATAAATAAATTATGCGATAGTTATGAGGTAGATATCCGGGACATTTTTACAGACGCAATTTTTTTCATTGTGAAATAATTTGTAAAAAATAAGTTTAAAATATGTGAGTGAATAATTTTTTTAAATTGTTTTTTTTTTTAAATTTTTTTTTAAAACGAAATATGAGGCATCAATTAATGATTCTAAACTAAATACGACAGACATTTTGAATAATAAATATAATTAATTACCTCCTTTATATGGCTGGGTTGAAACAAAGCGGTTGCGCGACGTCTGTAAACGAGGGTTTCCAGGGTAAAACGGACAAATTAAAAATAGTTTGGGGGTTCATGTGCGATGAATCTGCTATGGCAGCATATAGACCAGGGGTGTCCAAATTTTTTTGCAAAGGGGGCCAGATTTGGTGTGGTAAAAATGTGGAGGGGCCGATCTTGGCTGACGTCCTTTACGTAGAACAATATATTTAAGCAAATTTTAGCGAGCCATTCTGTGCGTCACATTTGCTTTACTATTTTTTTAAATTAACAATTTCAACAATCTCGCAACTAGCCTTTGTGGCGTTCTCTTTTGACTCTCGGGCTCTTGCAAAATACAACTGTGAAATTAAACTAGCTTCAAGTTGCTTCAATTTCTCACGACGTATCTTCCCTGTAATCTTCTCTCATGTCAGCGTGTCTTGTTTGGTAATATTGCCTCACATTGAACTTTTTGAAAACAGTGACTGTCTCTTTGCAGGTTAGGCGGACACAGTTGTTGCGTATTTTAGTGAAGAAATAGTCTACTTTCCACCTATCCTTGAAGCGTCAGCCATCCCAGTCAACTTTCTTTTTTGTTGATTGTCGCCATTTTAGAAAATTGGGAGTAAAGGGTCACACGGGTTAAAGTTGCTCAGAGTGCTGCTGCCTTTTAGTGGGTAAATGAAGAGTAGCATTTTGTGTGTAAGCTACTTCATATGCTGGTAGCAGTACTGCTGACCGAATTATTACTGTAATTTTCGGACTATAAGCCGCTACTTTTTTCCCCTCATTTTGGATCCTGCGGCTTATAGTCCAGTGCGGCTTATTTGTTGATTTATTTGGGTTAATACGTAACACTTTATTTGACAGTGGCGCATAAGACAGTCATAAAACCATCATAATTATGACATGACACTAACATGGGCATTACTGAATGCTTATGACAGATGTCATTCAGTGTTATTCAGCAAATTATGTCACTAACTCTATGTCCAACTCAGATCTTTCACATCCATTCAAAAGTGAGATAATTGGCTGGATGACACTAAATGACATCTGTTATAAGCATTCATTCATGCTCATGACAGTGTCATGTCATAAATATGATTGTCTTACGGCACCACTGTCAAATAAAGTGTTACCAAATACCATGACTAGCAATTAATGAAACCAGCAGAACAGTAACCGAAGAAATAATTAGCACATAACATAAATTTGATTGTTTTTACATCTGTAGCGCTGCAATGCATGCTACGAGGCATGTTGGACGACAAGAGTGTTGACAGCAGGAGGTTGACTGTCTCCCCCAAGGGAGCAGTGATGACCAAATGAACCTTTGCAGCAAATTGGTTCAAAGCTTAATGGTGGTTCATTTGGTCTGATGACAGTTTTATGATGCCGCTGTCAAATAAAGTGTTACCGGTTAATATGTTTTGGTGTAAATATCCGCTAATACAGTAAGGACAAGTGGGCTTATAGTCCCAGTGGGGCTTATTTATGAACAAATGCAATTTTTGTGTCGAATTTGGTAGGTAGCGGCTTTAAGACAGGTGCTCCTTATAGACCCCACTCACCAACGTCACACAATGACGTGTTGCTCTATCCGGCCACCATATTGTCCGTCATTGTTTATCCGTATTCTCAATGATTTCAATTTGTCGTGCAATTTATTGTGCAATTCATGGAAGCCCCGGTGCTTTCAGACGCTGAACACTCATTGGATGCGTTGCATAAAAGGAGTTATGTGGAAAAGCTTCAATTGATCCATTCGCCAGATCCATATTTGATGCCTAAATCGATATTTTTCGACCCGCTGTCTTCGCCCTCTCTGCCTGACATCTGCTACCCTGATATCTACAACTATCTTGTCCATAGAAACTCAGCCTTTTCTCATGAAACTTTGAAAAACTTTAAGAGCAGCACTCTAAGCAACATTACCCCGTGTGACCCTTTCAATTTTCTAAAATGGCGACAATCAATTTAAAAAAAAAGCTGACTGCGATGGCCGACGCTTCAAGGATAGGTGGATATTGGACTATTTCTTCAATACAATACGCAACAACTGTGTCTGCCTCATTTGCAAAGAGACAGTCGCTGTTTTCAATGAGTTCGATGTGACGCGATATTACCAAACAAGACGCGCTGACATGTACGACAACATTACAAGGAAGATACGCAGCGAGAAATTATAGCAACTTGAAGTTAGTTTAATTTCACAGCAGCAGTATTTCACAAGAGCCCGAGTGTCAAAAGAGAACGCCACAAAGGCGAGATTGTTGAAATTATGAATCTAAAAAAAATAATAATAAAGTAAATGTGACACACAGAAGGGCAAGGCCGGCCCAGCCTATACGCATACTATGCAGCTGCTTAGGGCCCCTGACCACGAGGGGGCCCCCAATCTGGCAACCTCATTTTATACGTTGTTAATAGAACATCGTGAATAATGTGGCGCGCATTGCCGTTTATCTATGCACACATCCATTTTCTTGTCATTACAATCTGGCAACCTGGGGAGTGACGTTGAACCTGCTTTGCGATGATTGGTGCTCAAACTTGCTTGGAAAATAGATGCACGAATATGTCGAAGAGAATTTATCATTGAATTTTTTAGTTTTGATACTTGATTACAAGCTTAAAAAATTAAAAATCTTCCTTAACTTCTTTCTTTTCCTCTTCTAGAAAAAGGTTTGGCGCCATCTACTGTAAGTACTGACAATCATTTGGCGTGTTAAGTTTGAAGTATGCAGTGCAACAAGATCTGGTTAATATACAAAATATGGACGTATGGGTTGGATTGCATGTATGGGTTTCACAGTACAATGTGACGAAATCGTGGGCCAATAATATGGGCCCCTTGGCATTATTTTGCTTAGGGCCCCCAAATGGCCTGGGCCGGCCCTGCAGAAGGGCTTGCTAAAAATTGTTTAAATATATTGTTCTACTTAAATCAGCCAAGGTAGCCCCCCACATTTTTACCACACCAAATCTGGCCCCCTTTGCAAAAAGTTTGGACACCCCTGCATAACTGATGAACCGTAGACGAGGCCAGCTTCTTTCACTTGGTACCAGCTAAATATTATTAAAAAAATAAGGATGGCAGAAGAAATAAACATCTTGAATTTGAAACTGTATGTTGTCGGCGATTAGCCTCGCAATGATCTTAATTGTGGTTGCCAGCCCAAAACCCTCTAAATAAATATTAAATGCACTTTACCAGGTATAAAAGGACTACTACATAGTATGTGGTGATTTTTGGTGCCCATTTTTCTCGTCGAATTGCAGCAGTCCATCTCGCTCTCCTCTCCGGGTCTCTCGGAATACGGTAGAACTTCAGGTCTCTCCGTCTATGTTCTCTGTTACTGCAACCAACCGCCACACACGCTTTCACCGTTTTGATTATTAATGTTAACGAGCAGAAAAACACGCCCTAATAGGAAGAATTTACGTAGCGGTAATGCGTAAACACGACGAGCTGACGGACAATATGGCACGGAGGCATGGTTGTGACGTCATGTGAGTGGGGTCTATAGTCCGAAAATTACGGTAAGTCTGTGTGCGGGCCAGACGTTATTGATTTTAGGACAGAGGCTGGGGGCCGGATGAAATTTGACCACGGGCCGCATTTGGCCCCCAGGCCGGACTTTGGACATGTCTGATATAGACATATTGTTCTATCAAACGCAACAGTTGTTTTGGCTTACAATACAGCAGTTTCTTTTAAAGGGGATGTTGCGGCAAAGGGGGTGTGAGACATCAATAGAACCGTTATGCGCCAAGATAACAAATATTGATAAAGTTAACAAAAAAATCAATCACATTAATGAGCAATTATCGAAAATAGATCGAAAATGACGAACATTACCGAAAGTGTTCCGGAAACAGTCGAATGGGGCGGCGACGTCACGACAAGTGATTGAAAGTCGAGGCGGAGCTAGGTGCCATTGTTTTTTAACGACGAGAGAGTAGCGTTGGGGTTTGTTTGACCAAAACATCACAACAATGGTTCAAAACTGCTGTGCTATGTGGTGTACAAATAGTTATTTATCGGAATATTGTATCCATGAGTTCCTGAACGCGAAAAAAAAAGCTGGACGACACAGAAAATGGGTAAAGTTCGTCCGTGCAAAGAGGGCTAATTTTCTAGACACAGCCTCCGGCACGCTTTTCTGTGGTGCGCATTTTCCACCTGAAAGCTTCTCGAACTATGGACAAGTGAAATCGGATTTTGCTAAAAGATTGCTGCTCAAAGGAGATGCGGTGCCGACCATACACGCGCAGCCACTTAAATGTCCCGAGATACCATGAAAGAGGACGAGTAGTGGCAAAGGAGGCTAAGGCTAAGCAAAGGAGGGAGCAGCCAAGCTCGAAATGGCCAGAGTGAGTACTCTTTTATAATTCAAAAAAAATGTCACGCATTGGATACAGGACTGGACACATGTATACATTATCGTTCGTAAAATATATAGAACAAATCCTCTGATCCCATTCATATTTGTGTCTGTTGGCAGAGCGAAAAGCTATGATAGCGCAATAAATGATAATTATTCTATGCATTCCTTTATTTTGCAGTCACGGTGTATCAGCTTCACAAAAAGAAATGCAAAACAAATCATTGGTGTTTCCCACACGATCTGCTGCCGATGTTTCATCAGTGTCATTGCTCCCCTCAATGACCGTTTCATTACGCTGCATTGGCGTTCGTTTGGGCTCAAATTATAACACCGATTAAAGCTTTGTAACTCTCCTCGTCACCATTAGATGAACATTCGTTACGTCCTTCTACGTCGGATTCGTCGCTGAAACTAGAAACGAAATTGTCTGCCATCATCGCCGCCATTCAGTATTAAAGCACTGAGCCTTTTTCTTGTTGAAGAAACAGCCCTCACTGTCAATTCTGAATTCTCTTGTATTGACAACGAGCGGTGTTTCTTCATGAGGGAACCTGGAATATGTGCAGGACGAACACAATGCATCAGCATAAACAGCTCAAAACACCCCTAATTCTCCCCACACTAGAAGGAATTATATTGATGCAGACAGGCGCTGCCCCCCTAGTGGCCGGTGGCACTCTCTTCACTTGTTGTGACGTCACGCACACAATCTGCCAGATCGCGGGCGCCGGTCGTTTTAGCTTGACAATCGAGCCAAATTTCTCTCATTTTCTTGTGTGTAATTACACGTAGTGGCATGATATGAATTCAAAAGGCATGCGTTTATGGATAAATGATGGAATATCAAAATTTTCCCAGGGCACTACATCCCCTTTAACGGGCGCTAATTGTTTACAAATTAATCACGTGAAAATATTTATCGCAATTAACGCATTCGGGGTACGACTCATTCACGCATTGCCGCGCACAGCCTACAATGGCGCCGTTTTACTTATACACAGATATAAGAGGCAGAGTGGAGTAGATACAAGCATTCATTGGGGCCGTGCTTTTAATTGGCAAAAGCTTTGTCATCACGCCCACAATAGCTATAAATATTGTGGGAAGTGACGTGGGGAAAAATGACAGGAGTTGATCTTTTTCTTAACACCCTGTAAGAAAAAGATCAACGCAAAGAAGATATAGCATTTGCAGCCACCACACACAGTCATGGTTGCACCACTTCCCAACATGCATTTGGGCAGAACAGTTACGTCGCTACAGTATCATTAGCTGAAAGCTCAACAAATACACTAGATGGCAAAATTTAGTCACAATATAGAAACTCACATTTATCCTTTAAGAATTACAAGCCTTTCTATCCGTGGATCCCTTTCACAGAAAGAATGTTAATAATGTTAATGCCATCTTGTGGATTTATTGTTATAATAAACAAATACAGTACTTATGTACAGTATGTTGAATGTATATATCTGTCTTGTCTTATATTTCCATTCCAACGATAATTTACTGAAAAATATGGCATATTTTAGCGATGGTTTGAATTGCGATTAATTACTATTAATTAATTTTCAAGCTGTGATTAACTCGATAAACATTTTAATCGTTTGACAGCCCTAGTTAAATGTACACCTTATGCCTAATATATACAGAACACAATAAAACAATTGTTGTGGAACTCAAAATGTTGACTGGACAATTATGGACTATGCACATTAAATCATTAGTAACATCAAATGTTACACAATACACCAAAGTATATCAGTAGCTGTGTCCTTAAGTCTTTCTGATAGTTTTCCCCCTGACCTTTTTACTGTAATAATATAATGAAAACCTGAAATTATGGCTTTTCATTTTGGCCACCCCAAGATTTTAAGTGGCCCCCATCTGGCCACCCCTATGAAAAATTTCTGGAGGCGCCACTGGGCCGAAATGGGGCACGTTGAGGCAGCATGACGAGCGTGAACCCATCTGGCCGTTGGCGCGACCCATAATCGTTGTTTTTGAGCATGTTTGGATAAAAGTACAGTGATAAACCGTAAATGAACATGCAGAATGAAATCATTTTAATGAGAGCACCACTAAAACTTCCACCATGGAGGCTCCAGGCACTATTTTTGGGCACAAAGATGGAGGATTGGGGTGAAATCCACGTTCTCAGCCAAAACATAAGTTGGGCATTTTAACCAAAACATTGCACTCTGAGGTGGACTGATGAGCGTGAACTACCCCTAAATACACAGGCGTCTGAACTGTATAAGTGCATTGGGAGACAGCCGTTTTGGTGAGTTCAATTATTCTTTCAATCAATCATTCAATCTTTCACATTTAATTGCGGTAATTTTATGTCATGAAAACACTCATAAGTAATGATATATTAATTTTGTATTTATTTAAACTATATACAGCACGCCCCCAAAATTTTGAATATCAAGTAAAAGTTGTTTTATTTTGGTAGATTAAACCAACAAAATTGAGTATGTCAATTTGCATGTACCATAAACCCCCCAAAAAATGAATATGATGAAAAGCTTCAGTTTTGTACACACTTGCCACATGTGTAATTCAAAACACCTGCAAAAGGTTCCTCATTCTCTAAAAAGTCGGTCTAATAGAAGACAAAATTATAGCCCGTACCCCAAAAATAAAATGGTAACTTCACACAGAACCTGCGCTTGAGCCCTTGATCTCAGAACTGTCAGTAGACATGCTTTTTCTCTGTGCCTCCCTTTTTACAAGTTATTTGGGGAAAATTCATATTTGATTCATCTTTACAAGTGTAAAGGAAAACTCTTTTCTTGTTTCTAATGAGGCTTAAATTTGATGAACTCCTGTGCTAATAGGTGTATTTAGAAATTGAAATATATAATTTATGCATTTTAAAAAATCGCAAGTTTACTATTGACAGCATGCGATAAGTCGCGATTTTAAAAAAATCGCTAGACAGCACGATTATTATTACAATATTTTAATAAGGTAGGTCATGACATAAAGAGGGCCGTTCTGTGGCACAAAACTTTTTGTTTTAATTGTATCTTCAATAAATGTGCATTCTTTTGTCAAACACACTTAGTAATTGAGGTTAAATTTGATGTTCAGTGCTTTATGTTTTTTAATATGATTAAATGTTATCTAAATAACGGGTGCGAGAAAAGTATAAATTTTCAGTTGAATGGTATTAAAAAAGGTCTTAAAAGTCTTCAATTTAGATTTATCAATCCTGGGGGGACCCTGAAATAGTCCAATTTCCACCTATCCTTGAAGCGTTGGCCGTCACAGTCAACCAGGGCCGGCCCAGGCCATTTGGGGGCCCTAAGCAAAATAATGCAAAGGGGCCCATATTTTTGGCCCACCATTTCGTCACAGTGTACTGTGAAACACATACTTGCAATCCAACCCATACATCCATATTTGTATATTAATCAGATTTTGTTGCACTGAATACTTCAAATTTCTCACCCCAAATGATTGTCAGTGCTTACAGTAGATAGCGCCAAACCTTTTTCTAAAAGAGGAAAGAAAGAAGTTAAGGAAGAACTTTTATTTTTTTAAGCTTGTGATCAAGTCTCAAAACTCACAAAAGTCAAATAAAGCAAACTGTAGTAAAAAAAATAGAACACAAATTAAACAATTGCCAGATTGGGGGCCCCCTGGTGGTCAGGGGCCCTAAGCAGCTGCATAGTCTGCGTATAGGCTGGGCCGGCCCTGCAGTCAACTTACTTTTTGTTGTTGATTGTAAGTAGTGGGTCACACGGGTAATGTTGCTTCGCCCTTAAATACCTGCAACATGAAGCAATTATCAGAGAATCCCAAAATTGGAAAAATAAGGTCCTAGTGAAACCTTTTTTTCAAATTTGTTAAAAGAAAAGTCAAAATGAGTATGTGTAATAAGCGCTCTAATATCTATAACCCATGGAACCTGCAGATGCATATGTTGAATTGCATCATTTTTTTTTCAAGAAGAAATATCACAATTCTAAATTAGTCTCAAAATCATGAAATTTCAGGTATATCAAATGTGATATATTTGGCAATAAAGGGTTTTTGTGATTAAATGTGATTTTTACGTATAATTTTATTTCCGATTTTGATTGTCTTAGTTTTTACGTTGTATTGATTTAAATGTGATTTTTATCATCTTCATGTGATGTAAAGCACTTTGAATTGCCTTGTGTTGAATTGTGCAATATAAATAAATTTGCCTTGCCTTGCCTTTTGTGCGAGACCAAGATTGAGCTTTTTGGCAAAAAACACTAAGTGGGTCTGGCATGCCACGAAAGATGCGCATGCTGAAAATCACCTCATACCCACTGTGAAGTATGGGGGTGGGTCAGTGATGCTGTGGGGCTGTTTCGCTTCCAAAGGCCCTGGGAAGCTTGTTAGGGTGCATGGCATCATGAATGCTTTGAATTACCAGGATATTTTAAATCAAAACCTGTTGCCCTCTGCCCGAAAGTTCAAGATGTGTCATCACTGGGTCCTTCAGCAAGACAATGACCCTAAACATATGGCCAAATCTACATACAGTGCCTTGCAAAAGTATTCGGCCCCCTTGAATCTTGCAACCTTTCGCCACATTTCAGGCTTCAAACATAAAGATGTGAAATTTAATTTTTTTGTCAAGAATCAACAACAAGTGGGACACAATCGTGAAGTGGAACAACATTTATTGGATAATTTAAACTTTTTTAACAAATAAAAAACTGAAAGGAGAATTTTTCAAAATTAAAAAAAAAATCAAAAAAAGAGAAAAATTTGCCATGTTTTTTCTTATTGATATAACCAGTAAATGATTATTGCTTGCTACACTAGGTTCTAGTATAATGTTTAAGTGTTATAAAGTGTTAAAGAGGGTCGGGGTGACAACTGCCTTGCTTCATGGCCGCAACATTGCGTAACTAGACCTTCTGGGACATCTTCAGCATCTTACGTCTAGACTTTCGAGGACATCTTCCATGGCCGCAGCGTTGCATAACTGAAGTGTCTGGGTCATTCTGACCACTTTACCTAAGTGCCTTTGCTTACACACGTGTATCTAGTTAGTTCCGCCTACATGCTCACACATAGCCAATCAAACTCACATGGGTGTCTCCAGCTTGCTTTCCCCCTCCCTTTAGGGTGGCACCTTTATGTGTTAGGGTAAGCCCCTAATAAAAGAAAGAGCAAGGAGTTTAGTTTTAGATAAATTTTGGTGACTAAACAGCGTAATCCAGCATTTCACTGTCTAGTCCCTCCTTGCTCTCCTTGGCCAAGAAAACTGTCTTCTCTCCTTATTTTTGGGTAATTTTACAAATGTTTACCTAAGCATCTATTTTTGAACTTGACAGTCCAGTTCTATGCGACTTGTCTGTTCAGACCGCCAAGTTAATGGCTCACTCAAGTCAGAAAAACACGAAAAAATCGGATTCGTGCATTAAGACCTGTAGTATGAACGTAGCCCTAATATCCAAGTGAATTAACGTTCAACTTTCTTCTCATTTGACAGCATGTTTTTAAACAGGTCAAAATTTGAGTCCACGCTGCCCATAAGTCAGTTATACTCTACTATAGTTATCTGAATAACTCTTAATAGCTAAGTTGCGTTAACATATCGGCCACGTTCGCATTTTGTTGTTCATGCATCACATAACATTATCATACTGTAGACTTATTACCTGGTCTTTCCTTTGGAAAGATCAGGTAGTGAGATTCTCCAGCCTCCCCCTATATGTTATTCTGTTTTTTTTTTTTTTTTTTGAATGGGAATCCTTCGTCCCGCCGCGCAGCCCGAACCGCTTGACCGATCGGCACCATTGAAGTATCGACACGTCCGGAATTTTCGCGCGACACAGGGACTTTTTCAAAAGTCCCCGAAAAATTTTCCGTTTACCCGTAAACGGCAATTTTCTGAAAAAAAAAAAAGTAATTTTCAAAATGTATCCCTACAATTTTTTACCAAATTACATAATTCAGGTATCAAAAGTTCCGGGACGGTGAGGGGCATAAAAGTTGTATACAGAATTTGGAAAAAAATTACGGTTCCCCAGAAATTTGACAAAAACTTGCCCATTCATTTTTAATGAGAAAAAAAAAGTTTCAAAATGTATCTAGTCCTACAATTTTTCACCAAATCACACAATTTGGGCATCAAAAATTCCAGGAGGGGGAGGGGAATAAAGGTTATTAACACAATTTGGAAAAAATATACGGTTCCCCTGAATTTTGCCAAAAACCTGCCCATTCATTTTTAATGGGAAAAAAAGACAAGTTTCAAACTGTTACTAGTCCGTCAATTTTTGACGAAAACACACAAGATGGGCGTCAAAAATTCCGGGATGTCGAGGGGCATAAAAAAAGACCGAACATTTTTTTTTGGATAAAATGTACGGTTTCCTGGCAATTTGCCAAAAACTGGCCCATTCATTTTTGATGGGAAACGAAGAGTTTAAAAATGTATCTAGTCCTTCAATTTTTGACCAAATCACATAATTTGGGCATCAAAAATTCTGTGACGGTGAGAGGCATAAAAGTTCTATACAGAATTCTGATAAAAATTACAGTCGCCCGGAAATTTTTCAAATACTGTCCCATTCATTTCTAATGAGAACATTTCCCATTCACTTACAATGGGATTTCCAATTGAATTTTTTACATTGCATTGATGCCATTGACGGCCATGCATGTCGAATCTATTGATGCCAATGTACTTGGATTCAACTGACTTTTTGGATGTCGATGCCATTGACGGCCATGGACGTCCAAAATGTTTCCCATTCATTTTCAATGGGGAAAAAACAAAATTTCCCCAAATCAACAGATAATGACCAGATATCAATAGGACCTGTCCCCAAACATCCCTGACTCCATTGACGCTTATAGGGGGTGCTGCCATTGATGGCCATGGACGTCCAAATTTCCCATTCATTTTCTAATGGCATTTCAGCATGTTTTTACATTTTATTGATGCCAATGTACTTGGATTCCATTGAAGCCGATGTAAGTTGATACCATTGACGTCCATGGACGTCCAAATTTTTTCCCATTCATTTTCAATGGGAATTTTTTTCCCCCCGAAAATCAACAGATAATGACCAGATATCAACAGGACTCGTCCCCCAAACTTCCCCAATTCCATTGACGCTTATTAAGGGTGCCGCCATTGGCGGCCATGGACGTCCAAATTTCCCATTCATTTCTAAAGGGATTTAATTCGTTCAATGCCATTGATAGGCATGTCTGTCCATTCTATTGATAGCCTTGGGCGGGGCTATGATCTGTGTAGCCACACAGGAAAGACCAGGTGTAATTTCTCCAGAAATTGCAGTTTCTAGTTCAGCATGTTTTGCTTCCCATCAGGCAAAGTTTCAGCAAATGCACTCATATAATCTTTGACAATCGGTGCTTCGCTCACTTTTTGTTTTGACCCAATATCCACACTATTCTGAGGGAGCATTCATTTGCACGTTGCTGTGCAGTTAATACATCAACCATGAGCCTTAAGGTGCGATCATATTGAGCCCTTAATTCCGAAATTTTTTGAGAACGGATGGCAGAGTGCGCAACGCAGAGTGGAAACTTTGCAAAAAAGCTGCATGCTTCGTCTCAGTGTCTTTTCAAATTGTTGCTTTTTACAAGCGCTACCGTCTCTGAACAGATGAGGCATAGCGGTCTTGTGCTGCCGCCAGGTAAAATAAACAAAAATGCGTTGGTCCACTTCTCCTTAAACACTGTTTTCTGCATCAATCTTGCGTAGTTTGACAACGCCATTTGCCGTACCTTCTCGCCTTTTCCTCCAACTTCATCCGGCTCAGTTTTTGGCTGTCACTCCGCGTAGTCTGGAAAACGAGTTTGAGACATTCTGTTCTAAAAATAACTTTCAAGTGCTTCACTCCCATTGGGTGGCTCATGCGCGTCACGGCTAAGGTTTTTGTTTGTTGCTGTGACGTGGCTCTTGCTCTCAATGAATGGCAACCGTAGCAGTTTGACAGTTTTTCAGTGTTTTTGACGTTCCCAACAACTAGACAAGCAGTGTTCTGTGACCAGTGTTGGGAGTAACGCCGTTATAAATAACGTCGTTACGTAACGGCGTTATTTTTTCAGGAAGGGGGTAATCTAACTAATTACTTTTCCCGCCGTTACCGTTACTGACGGTCAAAAGCGGTGCGTTACTTGCTCTGAATAAATTGAAGAAACTACCAGCCGTGTCGAGTCGACTCTCTGCTCTGTTGATTTGTCATCCAAGACTTGGGGTGAGTTCAGGTTCGACAATAGCGCACGTACTTCTGACTCCAAGCTGTTTGTCCCTGCTCATTCAATTAGACAATGCTTTCCAAAGTTTGGTAACGTTTCTGTGTTTGCTACACCAGACGCTAGCCTCGTTCCTATGGGGTTATATTGCTGACATTATTCTGAGCGAGCAGTAATGGAAATTGAGCAAAAAGCTTCCATCTTGAGGACGGCAGACGCTTTGAAGGTGACGTGAATTGTCGGGAAACCAGCCTACCTGAATGCAGCCCCTCGAGAGATGCGATGGAAGTGATTTTGATTGGCTGAGGGTTATACCCCTTTCCCACTGGCCAAAAAACCCGTGTCAACCCACTCACAATCGGCTTTTGGCGGCAGTGGGAAAGGTGCAGCGAGCCGCCTCGACCCGTGTCAATCAACCCACCAAGCAACCCGCGTTAAAATCACCTTGGCTCTCATCGTCATGCAGTGTGAAAGCAAAACCCCGGGTCAACAGCCAACACGCTAATCTTACGTGATGCGTCATAACAACATGCCAGTCGCCTCCCATTTAACACGCCCCACAACCGTAGTTACGTCGATGCAAACAACAAGGCTAGTAGAAGAAGAATTCACGTCGCCTACGTTGCCCCAGCACAAGCAGGGTTGATCCTTTGCCGCATTTTGACCCTTTTGAGGGCAGCAAAAAGCATGAAAACAGAGAACACAAACGGAAAGGAGGCTTTCATAATGCTCTGCATTGTTTACTTCCTTGAACTGAATGAATTCGGTCGCACTTGTCGACATTGATCTTAGTGTGGTGACGACACGTAACCTTACGCACGGCTGAGGAGGGGTGGGGGATTAGACGGGTGAAAAAAAAAAAAAAGACACGGCTTTTTTTTTTGTCAATGGGAAAGGTGCCAAATGCCAATTGCTAGTGGGTTGCATCGGCTTGGAAAAAACGCGCGTTGACCCACTAGTTTCAGTGGGAAAGGGGCATTAGAGTCATGTGTCGTGGTAAGCCAATCAGAGTCGGTGATTTCACAAGCAAACCGGAACAGCGCGTGCGGCAAACACACACACGCAAAACAGATGCACAGGGTCGGGATGGCAGAGCATTCAGAAGAAAAGTAGTCCTTTAAGAGGTGGAGATATAGACACTATTTCAAGTTTCTCGAAATTAAAGGAAAGAACCTGCATGTAATGTGTAATTTATGCAAAGCTTTTGTCGACATCTGTGGTAAGAAATTCAAATCTGCTGAAGCACCTAACAAGTTAACTAGCTGTCTGTTCTTCTCTATTCCACTGATTCGAATACTGCTCAGAAAATTTCAAATTCTTTGACATACAACAAGTTCTTTTTAAAGTAACGGTAATAGTTACTTTCCCTGGTAACTAGTTACTTTTACTATAGAGTAATTCAGTTACTAACTCAGTTACTTTTTGGAAGAAGTAGTGAGTAATGTCACTAATTACTTTTTTAAAGTAACGTGCCCAACACTGTCTGTGACAAAGTGCAAAAGTGATTATTTACAAAAGTTAAACCAAAACTCATATTTACAAAAATATTCATTGCATAACAAATAAAGTTACAAGGTCTGTTACCTGATCTGCACCACTGCATGACTCCCAATGACAGGTAGGTTAGGTAGGTCCTTATATTTCTCCTGGCCCCTCCCCTCAAACCAATTAACTCAAAAAGTTCAGTTATCTGTTTAACAACTCCAGTTTGTTCAATATTAGCTTCATAGTAAATTGAAGAAAAATACAATAAACAAAATACTGGTACTACTCCACCAAAATAACCTTTGGAAAGAAAAAATAACTTAGTTGGCCAAAAACTCAACCTGTACACAGACGTCACACGCTGATGTCCCGCTTGCGACGTCATAAAACCAGGAAGTAAATGCGCGCTCGGTTTTGACAGACTAGCATGTGAATGGAGGATGAATCCTAGTTAAAATGTTTGTTAAGCGCATTAATGGCATCACGATGTTGCAGAAGCAGCCTAGTGTGCACCCCAGACCCCCGCGATGCCCCACAAGTGGAACCGGCAAATAATTAACAGGTACGGTGTGAATGTACGCGCGTGTGTCAAATGAATAGAATTGAAGACGCAGAGTTTCCTGTGTCTTATGCATTATATAGACCCTACCCACGTGACGTCACAACTCCTTCCTCCTGACTGGTGCCGCCCAATTGTCCGTCAACACATCATGTTTACCTGTTGCGGCTACGTACATTCCTCCTATTTACGACGTGTTTTTCTGCTCGTTAACATTAATAATCAAAATGGTGAAGGCGTGTGTGGCGGTCGGTTGCAATAACAAAGAAGATAAACCGAGAAGACGGAGAGACTTGAAGTTCCACCGGATTCCGAGAGACCCGGAGAGAAGAGAGCGAGATGGGCTGCTGCAATTCGACGAGAAAACTGGGCTCCAAACGATTACCACAGATTATGTATTAGTCATTTTATATCTGGTAAGATGCATTTAATATATATTTAGAGGGTTTTGGGCTGACAACCACAATTAAGATCATTGCTAGGCTAATCGCCGACAACATACACGTATGTATGTAGTTAGTGCTATCGCTAAACCATATAAACATTAAAAGCCCTAACTCCATTGACAAACGACATGAAATACATTAGACTTGACAGTGGATGTTAGCAATAACAAAAGATTTTGAATTGAAAATTTCGTAACTCACCTTTCCAAGCACAAGATAGATTCCTGCCGAATTTTCGTGGACGAGGACCTGTTTCACCCAACCAGCAACGAAGTATTTATAAGCCTCCAAGCTCTTACAAACTTTCGTGAGAATAGGCTGATTTTGTGTGGACAAGATAGTTGTACATATCAGGGTAGCTAGCAGATGTCAGGCAAATACGGCGGAGACAGCGGGTCGAAAAACATCGATTTAGGCATCAAATATGGATCTGGCGAATGGATAAACTGAAGCTTTTCCACATAACGCCTTTTATGCAACGCATCAAGTGAGTTTACGGCATCCGAAAGCACCGGGTCTTCCATGAAATGCATTATAAATTGCTCGATCAATTGAGACCATTGATAATACAGACACAAAATGACGGACAAGGGGGCGGAACCATACAGCGAGCACGTGATTTTGTGACGTCGGTGGGTAAGGTCTATTGAGGACGCAGTTTCCCCTGCGGGATCTGACGGGACTACTCCGTCACAGTTGCTCACCTCCACTCTGCAAACCCGCAGAAAAAAAAATTTTTTGTGTTTGCAACGGTATATTTACAAGTCTTGATAAAAAATCAGTCAGGAAGTTGGAGCTGGTACAGAATGCTGCAGCCAGAGTCCTCACAAATACAAGGAAGCTGGATCACATTACACCGGTTTTGAAATCGCTACACTGGCTTCCAGTAAGTCAAAGGATAGACTATAAAATACTACTGCTCGTCTACAAAACACTTAATGGCCTTGGACCAAAATACTTGCTTGACTTGTTAGAGTCCTATGAGACATCTAGACCCCTAAGGTCGTCTGGAACCGGTCTTCTGCATGTTCCAAGAACAAGAACCAAGCAGGGTGAGGCAGCATTTAGTTATTATGCTCCTCACCTCTGGAACAAGTTACCCGAACGTCTGAAGTATGCTCAAACTGTTAGCTCTTTTAAATCAGGGCTAAAAACGCTTTTGTTTAGCACTGCATATCTATAACTGTCTATACTGTATATTTCAATCTACCTGCTTTCTATTCCTCTTGTGCTTATCTCCATTGCTGATTTCAATTATTATTAGTAGTAGTAGCTTTTGTTTTATTTTTATTCATTCATTTTTATTCTGTGATTCAATGCGATCTTTTGTCTTCGTTTCTACGTTGTGTTGATTTAAATGTGATTTTTATAATCTTCATGTGATGTAAAGCACTTTGAATTGCCTTGTGTTGAATTGTGCTATATAAATAAATTTGCCTTGCCTTGCCTTGCAACATGTATTGGTCCAGACAGCTTGGGGGTCCGGAACCGGACCGAGGTCAGCGGTTCCGTGACCTCTGATATAGATGTTAAATAAGAGTGGTCCAAGAATTGACCCTTGAGGGACTCCACATGTGAATTTGGTTCGTTCTGAATGATGGTTTCCGATTGACACAAAGAAATCCCTATCATGTAAAAAAGATATGAACCACTGAAGAACAGTGTCAGTAAGCCCTACCCACTGTTACAATCTGCTGAGTGCTGAGTAGTATGTTGTGATCAACCGTGTCGAATGTGGCGCTGAGATCCAATAGTAGCAGAACAGATGATAAGCACGGTCTCAGTGCTGTGTTGTGGCCGGAGTCTGGACAGAAATTAGTTAAAAAGATTGTTTTGCATCATAAAAACCCGAATCTGTTCTAACACAAACCCTTTCGATAATTTTCACCAGGAATGTCAGATTTGATATGAGCCTTTAATTACTAATGGTTGAGGCATCCAGATTAGGTTTTCTTTTTAGAAGGTTTAATTACGACCGTTTTTAAAGTCTATGGAGAAACTGCTGTTTGGAGAGAAGTATTTATAATAGAGATGTCCCGATCCAGGTTTTTGCACTTCCGATCCGATACCGATATTGTTTTGCACTTCCGATCCGATACCGATACTGGCCGATACCGATACCGGCCTCTCTGAGCATGTATTAAAGTTTAAAGTTATTTAACCTCCTTACTTAGTTGTCAGACTCATGCTGAAAAGGGTTTTAGTAGTCTTAATAACAACTTGCCAGCTGAATTAGGTGAGTTGGAATAACACATAATGGTTGGTAACAAGAAACTGACCTGTTTATTAAATGATAAACACAAAACATTATAAATAACAAACAGAAATTACATATTCAGACGGTAAAACATGCTAATAATATTGTAAACTGTCTTAAAAAAGCAAAACACACAAACAACCTCAAACTATTAACGATTAAACATTCCCTTTGATTTGCTTGCCCAGCCCGAAATAACCTAAAATTTTATGTTTTATTTGTAGGCACGAACCCGAAAAAAAACAACATTTTATGCTTTATTTGTGAGGACTCGGAAGCGATGCCTGGTTACGTTTTGTGTGATCACGTTTGGTGACGCCAGTGCATATATGCATAATGATAACAAATTATAGCCTGTCTTTTGTAACAAATTCTCCCAGTTAAACAAGACTGTAAGATGGATATTCAACAAACATTTATATATTTTATATTTGCATGTGTGTTCTAACGGGTGGATAGTGGATTTGACATTTTGTAACAAATTCTCCCAGTTAAACAAGACTGTAAGATGGATATTCAATAAACATTTATATATTTTATATTCGCATGTGTGTTCTTAACGGGTGGATAGTGGATTTGACATTTATTTTAATCTCCTTGAGTTGGCAGAAAAAAACCCGCAAGTTTTCTCAATGTTTAAATACTCTACATATTTTTATCATTCTAAATGCATTTACACAGCAAAATAACGCTGGAAAAGTACATACATACATACATTGTTTTAGTATAAATATATGAATATATATTTTTTGAAAAAAGTCTGCCCGATGCGTCTAAATCCCACTTTACTCACGAGAGATAATGGCTCGTCATCCAGAATGATTCCTTCAGCAATGACTCTTCCCTGGGCTTTGGGACTGTCAAGTACCAGTTTGTCACGCATAACAAGTTTCTGCCAGTGTTCGTTGCGCATGACCTTTCTTTCTGTCTTCGGTTTTCTCCTTTTACTCCTCATACTCCTTGTATTGTTTGTGGTTGTATTTCAATAAATGCTTGATTAGTTTGATTGTATTAACACTTCTTACAGCTTTACCACCACGCTTCACTTAATTGTGGCATATGTTGCACTTTACCTCTTCATCTTTGTCGTCCTTTAAAGTGAAATAATCCCACACAGCTGACATTTTTACCGATAGTCACTCAGTCATTTGAGAGACGGTAATGTAGAGTGTTGAAGGTGTGCGTAAAATGCGGACCGGATTTTAGGGAAACCGAAGCAAAAACTGAAATGGATTATGTAAGTCGGTGCACTGGAAAACCCGGACCGGACTTTAAAAAAACTGGACCGGAAGTCTGGATCGGAATTTTTCCGTGTCAGCCGATCCGATACCGATACGCATTTTTTTGCCCATATCGGCCTCCGATCTGATCCAGATATCGGATCGGGACATCTCTAATTTATAATCTGAAGTATGTCTGGGGCTATGCAATAAACAGTTTTGAAAAAGTCTGAAGGAAGGATGTCAAGGCAGCATGTTGTGGGCTTTAATTTTGACACACATTGAAACTTAAACGGAAAAGAACAAGACTGCAATGGGCATGCAATAAGGAGAGGTAATCGTGGACTGTGAATGACTGGATGAAGGTTAGTTTCAGTAGCGAGTCAAGAATCTGCATTGGACATGGTGGTGATGCTGGAACTTTTGTTTGGTGCCATTGCAGTGAGATTTACAAAGATCCTGAAGAAAACCTCAAAATTCCCTCAGTCCTTGATGATACGGGGCTGCATGTCAGGCAAATGCACCGGGGTTAAATCTTCAATAAATGCACAAGTTGACATTGAAATTTTAGACAGTTTTCTTATCCCTTCAATTGAAAATATGTTTGTCATTTTCCAAGATGACCATCATGCCACAGAGCTAAAACTGTTAAACGCAAAGAATGACGAACTGTCATGTCAGTAGGTAATGAAGTCTATGATACGCCGTAAATAAATGCTTCAGATGGATTAGCAACATGGAAAACGAATGAATGCATTAAATTGTTTGATTGCTGGCTATTTGTATTATTTTCTGCCCAAGAGATGATAATGACACCTTACTTTGCACACTGAGTTATAAGAGGACTGCCACGCACATTATTTGTACAAAAAAACGAGTGATCGTATGTGTATTGTTCATCGATCTGTTAGCTGCAATCACGAACAAGTCCTCAGACGGACACCAAAAAATCGGAACGTTTGACCAACTCATGAATTGCTACATGCTTGACATGCATAATAAATAGAATGTCAACATGCCTTGTGTAGGAACTGGCATTAAATGCAACATATTGAAAGTCGAAGCTGTCAGTCATTTGGATTAAAATTGATTTTATTGATTGATTTTATTTTCGTCAATTACTCTAATCCCCATCTCCTGCCTCCAGGTGACGACGCGCACCAGGCGGAAAGTAGTTCCCCCTCCCCGGGGGCCGATTAATATCTCCCGCAGTCTGAAGAGGCTCACGAGCCTGGGCCAGGGCCCTGCACCGCCAGTTACACTCCTCTGTGGGGCACCGGGTCGTTGGTAACAACATGGCCGGGTGCCGGGTCGTTGTCGGGTCTGTTTTCAGAGGGAAAAGTGTTAGATTTCATCCCTACAAAAGTCTAGAATTGTTTTGAACAAGATAATTTCTTGTTTTTGAGATGAACACTGCAAAATCTTTAACCTAAACCCATAAAAATGGACAAAACACAAAATCGCATTGTGATAAATGGAATCAATTGATAACCCTGACACCAAGTGTGCCGGATCTGGCGAGCATAGCAATCACGCCTGCTGAATGTCTGGGTAGCTACCTGCACCGTAATTCTCACCAGAGAGCAGAAGTAGTTCTGGTGAGAAGAACGGCAGAGGAAGAAGCAGAGGAAGTAGCTTACATATATATGGCGGAAAACACTCAGGTGAATTTAAGTTCCGCTCTAAAACCCCCAATTTGTCCAAATTTCAAAATTGTCCGATTTGCACATGTGATATATCATTGGAAAGCTTAAAATCTCAAATTTCTGGGGGAAGACAAATTTTGAACAGGAGGGCTTTTTAAAAATATGTATGGGGAAAACAGACGAGTGAAAAAGCAGTTTCTGCTCTTGCAACCCTCTATGAAATAAACTGCTGCTTTTTAAGCCAAAAGAAGTTTTGTGTTTGATAGAACAATATTTCTGTATGCTGCCATAGCAGATTCATGGCCCATTAAGCCCCCGAACTATTTTTAATTTGACCGTTTTACCCTAGAAACCCCCCGTTTACAGACGTCACGCAACTGCTTTTGTTTCAACCCAGCCATAAAAAGAAGTAATTATATTTATTATTCAAAATGTCTGTAATTTTTAGCTTAGAATCATTATTAAATGTCCAATATTTTGTTTAATAAAAAAAAAAAATCCATCCATCCATTATCTTCCGCTTGTTCCGGGGTCGGGTCGCGGGGGCAGCAGCTTTAACAGGGAAGCCCAGACTTCCCTCTCCCCAGCCACTTCAACCAGCTCCTCCGGCGGGATCCCAAGGCGTTCCCAGGCCAGCCGAGAGACATAGTCTCTCCAGCGTGTCCTGGGTCGTCCCCGGGGCCTCCCGCCGGTGGGACGTGCCCAGAACACCTCTCCAGGGAGGCGTCCAGGAGGCATCCAAACCAGATGCCCGAGCCACCTCAACTGGCTCCTCTCTCAAGGAGGAGTAGCGGCTCGACGCAGAGTCCCTCCCGGATGACCGAGCTTCTCACCCTATTTCTAAGGGAGAGCTCGGACACCCTGCGGAGGAAACTCATTTCGACTGCTTGTATCCGGGATCTTGTTCTTTCGGTCACGACCCAAAGCTCGTGACCATAGGTGAGGGTAGGAACGTAGATCGACTGGTAAATTGAGAGCTTTGCCTTTCGGCTCAGTTCTTCACCACTACGGACCGGTGCAGAGTCCGCATTACTGCAGATGCTGCACCGATTCGCCTGTCGATCTCCCGCTCCCTCCTACCGTCACTCGTGAACAAGACCCCGAGATACTTGAACTCCTCCACTTGGGGCAGGATCTCATCCCCGACCCGGCGAGGGCACTCCACCCTTTTCCGACTGACGACCATGGTCTCGGATTTGGAGGTGCTGATCTTCAGCCCAACCGCTTCACACTCAGCTGCAAACCGCTCCAGTGAGAGTTGGAGGTCACGGCTTGATGAAGCCAACAGCACTACATCATCTGCAAAAAGCAGAGATTCAATGCTGAGGTCACCAAACCGGACCCCCTCAACGCTTCGGCTGCGCCTAAAAAGTCTGTCCATAAATATTATGAACAAAATCGGTGACAAAGGGCAGCCTTGGCGGAGTCCAACCCTCACTGGGAACGAATTCGACTTACTGCCGGCAATGTGGACCGAACTCTGACACCGATCGTACAGGGACCGAACAGCCTTTACCAAGGGGCTCGGCACCCCGTACTCCCGGAGCAACCCCCACAGGACTCCCCAAGGCACACGGTCGAACGCCTTCTCCAGATCCACAAAACACATGTAGACTGGTTGGGCGAACTCCCATGCACCTTCGAGGACACTGTAGAGGGTGTAGAGCTGGTCCACTGTTCCACGGCCGGGACGAAAACCACACTGCTCTTCCTGAATCCGAGATTCGACTCTCCGACGGACCCTTCTCTCCAGCACTCCTGAATAGACTTTACCAGGTAGGCTGAGGAGTGTGATCCCTCTATAATTGGAACACACCCTCCGGTCCCCCTTCTTAAAAAGGGCAGCCACCACCCCGGTCTGCCAATCCAGAGGTACTGTCCCCGATGTCCACGCAATGTTGTAGAGACGTGTCAATCACGACACCCCCACAAAATCCAGAGCCTTTAGGAACTCCGGGCGGATCTCATCTACCCTCGGGGCCTTGCCACCGAGGAGCTTTCCAACCGCCTCAGTGACTTCTACCCCAGAGATCAAAGAGCCCACCCCGGAGTCCCCAGACTCTGCTGCCTCAAAGGAAGGCGTGTTGGTGGAATTGAGGAGGGTTTCAAAGTATTCTCCCCACCGGCTCACGACGTCCACAGTCGAGGTCAGCAGTACACCATCTTCACTATACACAGTGTTAATGATGCACTGCTTTCCTCTCCTCAGGCGCCGGATGGTGGACCAGAATTTCCTCGAAGCCGTCTAGAAGTCGTTTTCCATGGCCTTGCCGAACTCCTCCCATGTCTGAGTTTTTGCTTCGGCGACTGCCGAAGCTGCAGTCCGCTTGGCCAGCCGGTACCTGTCAGCTGCCCCCGGAGTCCCACAGGCCAAAAAGGCCCGATAGGCCTCCTTCTTCAGCTTGACGACATCCCTTACCGCTGTTGTCCACCAGCGGGTTCAGCGATTGCCGCCACTACAGGCACCAACCACCTTACGGCCACAGCTCTGATCGGCTGCCTCAACAATGGAGGTGCGGAACATGACCCACTCGGACTCAATGTCCCCCACCTCCCCCGGAACAAGGGAGAAGTTCTGCCGGAGGTGGGTGTTGAAACTCTTTTCTGACAGGGGATTCTGCCAGACGCTCCCAGCAGACCCTCACAATACGATTGGGCCTGCCAGGTCTGGCCAGCATCTTTCCCCGCCATCGGAGCCAACACACCACCAGGTGGTGATCAGTTGACAGTTCCACCCCTCTCTTTACCCAAGTGTCCAAAACATGCGGCCGCAAGTCTGATGACACGATTACGAAGTCGATCATCGAACTGCGGCCTAGGGTGTCCTGGTGCCAAGTGCACATATGGACACCCCTATGTTTGGACATGGTGTTCGTTATAGACAAACCGCGACGAGCACAGAAGTTCAATCACAGAACACCACTCGGGTTCTGATCGGGGGGGGGCCGTTCCTCCCAATCACGCCCCTCCAGGTCTCACTGTCATTGCCCACGTGAGCGTTGAAGTCCCCCAGGAGAACGAGGGAGTCCCCAGAGGGGGCTCTAGCACACCCTCCAAGGACTCTAAAAAGGGTGGGCATTCTGAGCTGCTGTTCGGTGCATAAGCGCAAACAACAGTTAGTTAGTTAGCCTCGTAACTATCGGTTAATTGTATTTTTTTTGTTACTTTCGGATTTTCCCCGATATGTTAGATGATAAATTATCGATCCAAACAAAGAAAGATTGAAAAAAAAAAAAGTTTGATAGGGTAAAATATGAAAAAGAACATCTCGACCACTCCTTGATGTCTGCGATTTCTGCATCGCGACCCTTGTTATATTAGCATGTTTCACCCATAAAATAAAAAAAAAATCCAGCCGTGGCCATTCACAGCTGTGCTACATGGAGTTTTTGGATCGAAACAAGGTAAGTACGCGATAATAATTCGTTAAATTCGTGGCGTCTGTAATTCTGCTCTCGCGTGCTCTCACCTCCAGATAGGGTTTTGCTGTTTGAAAAACATTTAAAAAAAAAAAAAAAAAAAAAAGAAGCCCTCCTGCTCAAAATTTTTCTTCTCCCAGAAAATTGAGATTTTAAACTTTCCAATGATGTATCAGACATGCATATCGGACAATTTTTGAAAGTTGGCCAAATTAGGGGATTCAGAGTAGAACTTCACAAGTTACCAGAGTGTTTTCCGCCATATATTTTTTAAACCGCAAAACCTTAACTGGAGGTGAGAGCACGCGAGAGCAGAATTACAGACGCCACGAATTTAACCAATTATTATCGCGTACTTAACTTGTTTCGATCCAAAAACTCCGTATAGCATGTATCATCAAGTGTCAAGACACAGATGTGAATGGTCACAGATGGATTTTTTCGGGATTTTATGGGTGAAACATGGTAATATAACAAGGGTCGCGATGCAGAAATCGCAGACATCAAGGAGTGGTCGAGATTTTCATTTTCATATATTTACCCTCTTAAACATTTTTTTCAACTTTTCTTTGCTTGGATCGATTATTTATCATCTAAAATATTTGGGAAAATGCGACAGTAACGAAAAAAATACAACTAAGCCATAGTTATGAGGTAGATAGCCGTGACTTTTTTACAGACGCCAATTTTTTCATTGTGACGTAATTTGTTTAAAACTTTAAAATATGCGAGTAAATAATTTTTTTTAAGTAGTTTTTTTTAAACAAAATATTAAACATCAATTAATGAGTCTAAGCTAAAAATGAGAGACATTTTGAATTATAAATATAACTAGGCCTGCAAGCAGGACTGAACGGGCCCTCGCAATCTAGCGCAACTCGGACGTCACTCAACTCGGACAGTGTGCAGGTCAGGGTGGTGGCAGATCCTCCTCTCTAATCATCTCATAAGAACCGACCATGCTCAAAAGTCGCCTCTTTACATTCACACACCTAGAGATAAGAACCCCTATTGGAGAGAGTACTACAAAAAAGGAGCCTCTACTGAGCTGTGCAGCCAAGCCCTTATTCAAAACCAAAATGAATCTTCTAACTGGGCCAATTCAACCAAGTGTGCCAAATTCTGTGGCTCTATAAGCTGCCTGAGTCTCTGAAAAAAAAAAAGCCTTTTAATGGCGAACAAAGGGTCGTCACGGCAACAGACAGAGACATGTGGACATGGGCCGAAAAATAAGTATTTCAAAAAGGTCTTGAAACTACAATGACCAACCTGAAAAGAACTGGACATGTATTGGAAAAACGAGTGATTTTCTATTGCCACTAGTTGGCGCTGTAGGGTTGATGCAAATGACCCCTACAGGACTGTTCAGAGTATGACTCAACAAGCACGAGATGTTTGGCGCAGATATGTTGTAGATCTTCCGAGTTATGACTGTTCAAAAATTATGGTGAGACGAAATGGCTTCAGTCATGTTCACTTCTCCTGTTGGACCCTTCTGCTCCAACCAAACCTCAGTATTTTTCATCAGTCACCTGAAAACATGTCTTATGGCTCCCCTGATGCAGGTTTGAGGTGAATAGATTTTTTTTTCCTTGGAGGAGAAGGCATTTCCTGTTCCCACTAGCGCTAGGCCTAATGGGTAATATTTCAATGCACTCGTGTTAAGGGTGGGATCCCGCACATACATACTCGATATGAAAAAGATTGAACTTTGCGTCAAGGACCTATTAGTCATTTACTGAATTTGTCATTTTGCCGAAAAAATGGCTGACTTTGGCACCACGCCCAGGTCAGACCCATGAATGAAAACGCACCATTTTAAAAACTTAAGATCTCATATGTCTCCTGAACAGTCTTACCAATTTTGAAGATGATCCAACTAACTCCTTCGGCGAAAAGGCCTCAAATGTGCACCCTGTAAATCGATAAAAAATTCATATTCGATCCAAAATAACCGATTTCCTGTTGGGTTTGGAATATGGGTGCCTATGCTTTTTTGGAGCGGTTTTGGACAAGATATAGACTCCCCAAATTTCATCGCTCTACGCTGACAGACCCTAATGTTATAGGCCAATTTAAAATTTCAAGGGGGTGCCACTGAGCCATTTTGTTACATTTTTTTTTTCAACGTTGCAAAATTATCGAAATTTACAATTTTACGCACGTATGCGCAAATTTTGGTGACTTCGTGCATGTTCAGGCCTCCAAATTGGCCGTTTTCATTTGCCCTTAAAAAAAAAAAAAAAAAAAAAATAATCCTTTGCAAAACAATAGGGCCTTCGCACGCTTAGTGCTCGGGCCCTAATAATAATCCTTTGCAAAACAATAGGGTCTTCGCACGCCTAGTGCTCGGGCCCTAATTACTTACCTTCTTTTTATGGCTGGGTTGAAACAAAAGCGGTTGCGCGACGTCTGTAAACGGGGGTTTTCAAGGTAAAACAAACTTATTAAAAATAGTTGGGGGACCTAATACGCCATGAATCTGCTATGGCATTATATAGACATATTGTTCTTTCAGACACAACAGGTCTTTTGGCTTAAAATACAGCATTTTCTTTTATAGAGGGGTGCGAGATCAGAAACTGCTTTTTCAGCCTTGTCTGTGTTTTCTGCCACATATACAGTGGGGAGAACAAGTATTTGATACACAGTGTATCAAATACTTGTTCTCCCCACTGTCTATACACTCACCGGCCACTTTATTAGGTACACCTGTCCAACTGCTCGTTAAACCTTAATTTCTAATCAGCCAATCACATGGCGGCAACTCAGTGCATTTAGGCATGTAGACATGGTTTAAGACAATCTCCTGCAGTTCAAACCGAGCACCAGTATGGGGAAGAAAGGTGATTTGAGTGACTTTGAACGTGGCATGGTTGTTGGTGCCAGAAGGGCTGGTCTGAGTATTTCAGAAAATACCGATCTACTGGGATTTTCACACACAACCATCTTTAGGGTTTACAGAGAATGGTCCGAAAAAGAAAAAATATCCAGTGTGTGGCAGTTCTGTGGGCGGAAATGCCTTGTTGATGCCAGAGGTCAGAGAAGAATGGCCAGACTTGTTCGTGCTGATAGAAAGGCAACAGTGACTCAAATAACCACCCGTTACAACCAAGGTACGCAGAAGAGCATCTCTGAACGCACAGTACGTCGAACTTTGAGGCAGATGGGCTACAGCAGCGGAAGACCACGCCGGGTGCCACTCCTTTCAGCTAAGAACAGGAAACTGAGGCTACAATTTGCACGAGCTCATCGAAATTGGACAATAGAAGATAGAGTCTCGATTTCTGCAGCGACATTCGCATGGTATGGTCAGAATTTGGCGTCAACAACATGAAAGCATGGATCCATCCTGCCTTGTATCAACGGTTCAGTCTGGTGGTGGTGGTGTAATGGTGTGGGGAATATTTTCTTGGCACTCTTGGTACCAACTGAGCATCGTTGGAGCGCCATAGCCTACCCGAGTATTGTTGCTGACCATGTCCATCCCTTTATGACCACAATGTACCCAACTTCTGATGGCTACTTTCAGCAGGATAATGTGCCATGTCATAAAGCTGGAATCAACTCAGACTGGTTTCTTGAACAAGACAATGAGTTCACTGAACTCAAATGGCCTCCACAGTCACCAGATCTTAATCCAATAGAGCATCTTTGGGATGTGTTGGAACGCCGGTGAGTATATATATATATATATATATATACACACACATATATATACATTAGGGCTGTCAAAATTATTGCGTTAACGGGCGTTAATTTTATAATCACGTTAAAATATTTGACGCAATTAACGCAGATGTCCCGCTCCGACAGATTTAAATGACAGTACAGTGAAACGCTCACTTGTGTTTTATGGAGTTTTGCTGCCCTCTGCTGGCGCTTGGGTGCGACTGATTTTATAGGCTTCAGCACCCATGAGCATTGTGTAAGTAATTATTGACATCAACAAGGGCGGGCTACTAGTTTATTTTTTGATTGAAAATTTTACAAATATTATTAAAACGAAAACATTAAGAGGGGTTTTAATATAAAATTTCTATAACTTGTACTAACATTTTTCTTTTAACCCTTTAACCCTTTAACACCGAACGTATCGGCAGCGACGCGTTTACGCATATCGTCTTTGAAGCTTCGTCACGCTGTAATTACATCACCCACATGCTGCTGGTTGGTCTCGCTTGAAAGTGCGGAAGTTGATGTCCACGCCAGTTTTTATTTGAAGTCAATCGGCCATGAAAAACGGGAGATAATGTCATTTGAATTTTATAGTTTTATTGCACTCATAAATATACATTAAAACGCTGCATGGACCATGTATCCATCTTCATATTGTCATCATTTCAAAGACGACATGCGTAAACGCGTCGCTGTCGACACGTTCGATGTTAAAGGGTTAAGAACTACAAGTCCCTCTATCCATGGATCGCTTTAACAGAATGTTAATAATGTTAATGCAATCTTGTTAATTTATTGTTATAATAAACAAATACAGTCCTTGTGTACCGTATGTTGAATGTATATATCCATCTTGTGCAGACCCGGGCATTTTACGGCCCGCGGGCCGCGAAAGGTTGCTTGGACTTAAGAAAATAAAACCTACTTTCAAAATTGTGTGTAATGCGTGGACTAAAACAGCAGGGCTTTTACTTTGAAACCTGTTTACGGCATGCGTATGTCATTTACGTCCAGGTACTGAAACAAGTCTGAGTGCACGTGACTCGCAGCAACTCAATGGTAACCCTAAAATGTCTGCACACGCCAAAAAAAGAAAGGTGGACGCTGAATAGGGATGGGAATTGATAGGATTTTTACGATTCCGATTCCATTATCGATATTGCTTAACGATTCGATTCTTTATCGATTCTCTTATCGATTCTAATTTGGGGGGGGGGGGGGGGGGACAAACATTTAGATTGGCATTGAGTTTGTTTAATCAGAAGTCACAACCTTAAAAACTCACAACAAGGTCAAAAGAGGCCCAAAGCCTCAATATTAACTGTGGCAAAAAGTGGCAAATGCACAAGAATGTTTAACATTTTACTGAAACATTTTTCTAATAGAAATAAAAAATATTGGTATATATTAGCATATAGGTAGTTGGTCTGCCGTTAGCAATATGTGTTAAACTTGCAGGGGTCCCCAAACTTTTTCCAGTGAGGGCTGCATAACTTTTCCCTTTTCTGAGGGGCCGGGGTCAGTTTGTAACAGAAAAAGTGTGACGATTGGAGGAGTGCCTGAATGTAAAACAATTATTGTTTTTCAGAAAGCCACAATCAAATAACCCTTTCTGGATATTTCACGGAACAAAAGTAAATAAAATAAAAATAATAATATAATAATAATTAATAATAATAGCACTATTAATCAAATAGATAATAACTAAATAACCCTCTCTGAGTTCTTCACAGAAAAAGGCCAGAAAATAAATAACACTATTGAGAGAAAAAAAAAAAAAAAAATGCTCTCTGGTATTGTTCAGGGGGCCGGACTGAATGTTGGGGCGGGCCGTATTCGGCCCGCGGGCCGTAGTTTGGGGACCCCTGTTAAAGTATTATTTACCAGTATATTGAAGTGCATGCCTTTTAGTTTTTATGGTGCTTTCACTCTCAAGTGGGGGCGGCCTTGCGCTTCCTCACGTGAAGAAGAATGCGAGAGAAAGCGTGAGAGAGTTAGTGAGAGAGGGAAGCACTGCTACGACCCTATGTTCTTTATTAATGCTTGTAAAATATCTACAGAGGCAACGCCTGTATGTATCATCTTTTGTGTTATTGTTGTTGTGTGTTTCCACTCACGATCGGACACTTAAATCCAGTTGTGTAGTGGTTTGAACAATGTGCTAATGCTAGCGAACGCATGCTAACTGTTTTGTTATTACAGCTAATCAGCGCTGATTTACGTTGATGCAAACCTGTTTGTTACTGGGGACGAAATTATTTGTTTCATTTCTATTTTTAGTTTCACTCTTCAAGTGATGGTTGAATAAAGTCAGCAAATTATACCAACGTCTTCTGTATCGTCATTTCAGAGTTTAGCTAGCTGTATAGGTGTCTCGCTGAGGACAGTGCTGTCTATTCCCTCCCGATAAAGTTATCTCTACCTTCCCTCCCGATGTAGTTATCTCCACCATGCAATGATTGCAAGTCGTTTTGTTGTAATTTTTCCTCGTGAAGTGAAGACACACTTTCGATCGTTTGAATCTATGTGCTGTCATTGTTATGTTTACGGCTGCAATGCTCGTGCTAAACCATCGTAACCTTTCATTTTCACCCTCTTTCCTGGTGAAGTGTAGCCAAACTTTGGAGCGGGTGGTTCGTGGTGCCATGCTAGTTTGATGTGTTTGGACAACAAGACAGTCACGACGCAATATGCGTCTTCAGGACTCGTTAAAGGGATCGTTAAGGCTATTTCATTATGATGTCGAGGCCTCGAAACACTCGGAACCGGTTCCGAATTGGAATCGGATTTCGATTCCCATCCCTAACGCTGAAGGTCGTGGTTTCAAAAAAATATGGACAACTAAATATTTATTTACAGACGTCAGCGGTAAACCCGTGTGTTTACTTTGTGGTGAGCAGGTCGCCGTGTTTAAGGAATTCAACGTGACTCGGCATTACGAGACGAAGCATGCAGAAAAATACGGACATCTGACTGAGGCTGGAAGCGCGCGGTTATCTGAAGATTTGCTTGTGAAGCTAGAAAAACAACAAGGCTAATTTACCAAGCTATATGCAGTCCGGGATGCAGCAACCAAGACCAGCTTTGTGATATCTCATAAAGTCGCTAAAAACTGTAAGCCGTTTTCGGAGGGAGAGTCTGTGAAAGAGTGCTTGGTGGACTCTGCAGCGCTAATATGTCCGGAGAAAGAAAGAAGCATTCGAGAAAGTCCCGCTGTCCAGGCGAACGGTGACCAGAAGGGTGGAGGACATCGCGGAGAATCTCCGACTTCAGCTAAAAAGAGGAGTAGCAGGTTTTGACTTTTTCTCCTTGGCTTTGGACGAGAGCTGTGACGTCCGCGACACGGCGCAGTTACTCGTGTTTCTACGAGGAAGAACACAGGATTTCACGATTACGGAGGAGCTGGCAGCAGTGAGATCAATGAAAGGAACAACCGCGGGGAGTGATTTGTTCAAGGAGGTAAACGCATGCATGGACAAGCTTGAACTGAAATGGGAGAAACTGGTTGGAGTCACTACTGATGGTTGTCCCAATCTGACCTGTACAGTGAGTTTTCAAGACGATTTGAAGATTTTAAAAACACTGAGGATGAAATGCACCTGATTTCCTCTCCCTTTGCATGCAATGTGGATAATGCACCCACTGATGTCCAGCTGGAGCTCATAGACTTGCAGGGCAGAGCACTTTAAGTCAGCCTCACTGCTGGAGTTCTATTCATCTCTCAGGAAGGAGAATTTTCCAAACATGAGGAAACATGCTCAGACGATGTTGATTCTTTTTGGTTCTACCTATAGATGTTAGCAAACATTCTCAGTAATGAAGTTGACCAAATCCAGGTACAGGTCCTCTCTGACTGATGACCATCTGTCAGATGTGCTTCACATCTCCACCTCAAACATTCAACCTGACCTTGATGCTCTTGTTAAAGATCAACAGAGGCTAGATTTCTCTCACTGAAGAAAAAAATACTGAAACATGTTTGTTCTGCACTGTTTGGCAGTTTGATAAAAATGTTGAGTTATGTTACATTATTGTGGTATCTTTCAGACCTGTTAAGTTTCACGATTTGGTCGGGAGACTCCCGATTTTGACCCCAATGCTCACGCCTCACGATTAGAAAGCCAAATCTCCCGATTTTCCAAAAATGTCAATTTTTTATTTTTTTTTTAACGTTTTTGTTTGTCACCGTTTTGTAACGATACCATTCGGCCCGATTCGGAAAGTGACCAACAACGAATAGCCTGGCCGTCTCCGACTTCCCTGCCCTCCCTCCCCTTCAGAGCTGGAAAAGCCAAAAACAAACATCTGACAGGGAGGGAAGAGGCGACGCACCACCGACTTCCCAAGATGCTGGCACTAATAAACCGGCTTTTAGACTGGTTCAAGTCTTTATTTTGGAAGGAAGAGATGGAGCTGACCCTGGTCGGCCTCCAGTATTCGGAAAAAACGACGTTCGTCAACGTAATTGCCGTAAGTCTTACCTGCCAGCGATAGCTAACTAGCCTAATGCTAATAGCATTAGAGCTAATGATGGGAGAACGATGACGAGGAAGAAGTCGCTGCTTTACTCTGTGTTTTCGTGGATCAAACATCATGGAATATTAAACCACTGCGGTCCTACCCCCACAATATATGAATTTAAGTGAGAAAGCGTATCGTTACTTACTTGAAGTTTAATCATTTTGATTCGCTATTATGCTAAAGCTAAAGTGTATACTATACACTTTATTACATTATATCATTATTACTGTGCTGAAACAAAAAATATAAAGTTTCAATTCTAGGTTACAATTCAATTAAAAAACTGCCATGACAAAGATACTTTTAAAAACAAATATGATTAATTTTCTAAATGATTTAATTAATGTTTTTAATCTTGCTGATTTAGTCTGACGAAACCCTAATTGGAGTGATGGTTGATGAGATGAAGAGGCTGCTGAGGAAGCTGATGTCCAAATTTGTGCAAATGGATGTGATCAGGAAAGCTGAGGATATCCTAGATGTTGATTACAGGAACAAGGAGAACTGGCATGACACAGGCAACATAGCAGTATCACATGATGCCAGACAATACATGGAGCAAGTTGAAGACTATCTCTGATGCCACCAAAAAGAGGTTCTTTGACAGTGTAGTTAATTTTTACACAAGTGTTGTGACCAAAATGAACTTGAAAAAAAAATGGTTGCATTTTGTCTTAGCGATTGTCGCGCGCGCGCGCGTCATCAGGGTTGGCAAACAGAAATCTCCCTATTTGCAATTTCTACAACTTAACAGGTATGATCTTTATAGAAAGTTAAGTTAAAAATAAAGCATTGTGGTAATGTGACTGAAAAACAGTCAAAAATGTAGCAAACTTACCTCTGTTTTCACTGAATTAATTCAGTTTTTTTGTAAAACAACCTCACTCTCTCACTATTTAACAATAACACATACTCTTACCAGCTTCTGTAAACAATAAAATTTACTTATTTCAATGTAGAAATTAAATTAACAACGAGTAGATTTCAAACTTTTGGTCCGGCCCTCCACAATATTTTCTGCTTCTCATTTGGCCCCTGGGGAAAAATAATTGCCCACCCCTGATCTTGTGTCTTATCTTTCCATTCCAACAATAATTTACAGAAAAATATGGCATATTTTATAGAGGGTTTGAATTGCGATTAATTGCGATTAATTACGATTAATTTTTAAGATGTAATTAACTCGATTAAAAATTTTAATCGTTTGACAGCCCCAAAATATATATATATACATTTTTTTAAATAAATAGAGACAAAAGATGACTCAAAATCTCCAGGAAGTGATCCGAATTCGACAGGAAATGAACCGAAATGCTGCAAAGTTTATTTCTAAGCTGTCATTGACGTGCTATAGACGTCCAGTCCGTTTGAACTCGGATGGATGGCAGCAAATATTCATTCATTCGCTGCCACCCTCCCACTTCAAATGGATTGGATGTCTACTCGTGATTAACTTATTGAAATTCACTGCAGGAGAA
The DNA here is from genome assembly GCF_030265065.1 of Corythoichthys intestinalis. Lineage (NCBI taxonomy): Eukaryota > Metazoa > Chordata > Actinopteri > Syngnathiformes > Syngnathidae > Corythoichthys > Corythoichthys intestinalis. Next base: position 65,740,485 of record NC_080397.1, read on the forward strand.
TGAAAAGAGCTTGTTTTTTTTATTGTTGTAGAAATTCGTTAAATGATTTTCTGACCCATGTATTGGATGTGGCACACATTTTAATTTTTTATTTTTATTTTGATCAACTTTAAACTGGTGTATGTTCTCACCTCAAGTCTCGCTGCAGCATTTCTGTTTTGCACCTCAGGTTAGATATAACCACACCAGCGGACAAAACCACTGCTCCCAGGATCACGTCGATACTAGTCCCCAGGCGACGTTCCAGAAAACTGATGGCTCTCTGGACATAACTGCCTGACGGCACTGCTGCAACGAGAGCACAAACTTAGGCGGTGTTTGCACATTGTACTGATCATAAATCAAATGCGAATTAAAGTGAGCCGTCATTGATCAAGGACTCCCAAAAAATAAGCCGGTCTGTAGGTAATGATCTTCATCCCAACTGCTTCACACTCGACTGCGAACCGCTCCAGTGAGAGTTGGAAGTCACAGCTTGATGAAGTCAACAGCACCACATCATCTGAGGCCACCAAACCGGACCCCCTCAACGCTTCGGCTGCGCCTAGAAATTCTGTCCATAAAAATTAGGACCAGAATCAGTGACAAAGGGCAGCCTTGGCGGAGTCCAACCCTCACTGGGAATGAATTCGACTTACTGTCGGCAATGCGGACTAAAGTCTGGCACCGATGTCCAGCCAAAATGTCCTACATCGGCGAAACGTGCTACACGAGGCGAATTTGACACCCAAAGTACTACAGTGCGTTTTCAACTTGTTTCGTTTAGATGCATCCAGGCATAATCCACAAAAAAAATGAGGGTGTAGTACTGGTCCACGGTTCCACGGCCGGGACGAAAACTCCACTGCTCCTCCTGAATCCGAGATTCGACTTCCCAACGGACCAGTGTTGTCAGTAAAACGTTACTGTAATCTGATTACTTTCTTCAGTAACCAGTAATCTAACTTTCATTTTTCTACACCAGTAATCTAATTAAAGTTAGTTTCCTTAGTGTCTCTGTGTTACTATTTTTTCATTGCCTCATAACGTATGTAGAATGAAGAATATTGTAGTCATGTAAGAGGAGCATTTTGAATAGAAAATGCTAAAATAATCATGTAAATAAAAACAATCACAAATAAACAATGAGGTTAAATGCTGATAGCATTTACTAGTGCAAAAGAATGGAAAGTAAACAGATTCAGAACACTGACTTTGCCTTTCCAACATTATTCAAAACAATTCTTAAAAAAAAATTCTAGCATTATTATTGTAGTATGCTACTATGTACAGTTGTGGTCAAAAGTTTACATACACTTGTGAAAAACAATGTCATGGCTCTCTTGAGTTTCTAGTTATTTCTACTACTCTGACTTTTCTCTGACAGAGTGATTGGAACAGATACTTCTTTGTCACAAAAAAACATTCATGAAGTTTGGTTCTTTTATGACTTTATTATGGGTGAACAGAAAAAAGTGATCAAATCTGCTGGGTCAAAAATATACATACAGCAGCGCTAATATTTGGTAACATGTCCCTTGGCCATTTTCACTTCAATTAGGCGCTTTTGGTAGCCATCCACAAGCTTCTGGTTGAATCTTTGACCACTCCTCTTGACAGAATTGGTGCAGTTCAGTTAAATTTGATGGCTTTCTGACATGGACTTGTTTCTTCAGCATTGTCCATAAGTTCTCAATGGGGTTTAAGTCAGGACTTTGGAAAAGCCATTCGAAAACCTTAATTCTAGCCTGATTTAGCCATTCCATTACCACTTTTGATGTGTGTTTGGGGTCATTGTCCTGTTGGAACACCCAACTGTGCCCAAGACCCAATCTTCGGGCTGATGGCGTTAGGTTATCTTGAAGAATTTGAAGGTAATCCTCCTTCTTCATAATCCCATTTACTCTCTGTAAAGCACCAGTTCCATTGGCAGCAAAACAGCCCCACAGCATAATACTACCACCACCATGCTTGACGGTAGGCATAGTGTACTTGGGGTTAAAGGCCTCACCTTTTCTCCTCCAAACATATTGCTGGGCATTCTGGCCAAACAGCTCGATTTTTGTTTCGTCTGACCACAGAACTTTCCTCCAGAAGGTCTTATCTTTGTCCATGTGATCAGCAGCAAACTTCAGTCGAGCCTTAAGATGCCGCTTTTTGGAGCAAGGGCTTCCTTCTTGCACGGCAGCCTCTCAGTCCATGGAGATGCAAAACACGCTTGACTGTGGACACTGACACCTGTGTTCCAGCAGCTTCTAATTCTTGGCAGATCTGCTTTTCGGTGATTCTCGGTTGAATCTTTACCCTCCTGACCAATTTTCTCTCAGCAGCAGGTGATAGCTTGCGTTTTCTTCCTGATTGTGGCAGTGACAAAACAGTGCCATGCACTTTATACTTGCACACAATTGTTTGCACTGTTGCTCTTGGGACCTGCAGCTGCTTTGAAATGGCTCCAAGTGACTTTCCTGACTTGTTCAAGTCAATGATTTGCTTTTTCAGATCCATGTATGTATATTTTTGACACAGCAGATTTGATCACTTCTTCTGTTAACCCATAATAAAGTCATAAAAGAACCAAACTTCATGAATATTTTTTGTGACAAAGAAGTATCTGTTCCAATCACTCTATCAGAGAAAAATCAAGAGTTGTAGAAATAATTGGAAACTCAAGAGAGCCATGACATTATGTCCTTCACAAGTGTATGTAAACTTTTGACCACAGCTGTATAATAGTAGTATACTAATTATAATAATTATTCATTGCCAATTAACCACAACTGTATAATAGTAGTATACTAATTATAATAATTATTCATTGCCAATCATATTTGTCATAAAGAGTGTCATTTGAAAACTATTCTTAGTGTAGAATCTGTTTTCTGTAGTATTTACTCACCATATCATAATATTAATTCTGAAGTATGTGGGATTAACTCCAGAAATCGTTATTTATATGACGAACATGACATGCTTTTATTTTGAAATGTTCACTGGAGGTACATTCGCTAAACCGCTAACCGAAAGCTTCACACTCCGGAAAAAAACATTCTTCGTCATTGCTTGTGGTGTCACGAATAGATTTAAAAAATTTTTCGTTAGCAAATGCTGTTAACCAGCTGTTGAGTGTTATTGTATGACTGATTGGAACTGTACTGCAATGTTTCGCCACAGGGTGTGCTGTCATGTATTTTATGTTCGATGTGATGAAGAAGAAAGTTAAAATAGGCATTAGCGGCCTGTTTTCAACTTCTCCCTCACTGCACTTTGGCTCTCATGGAGAGCACGTTCGCTCATGTGTTCGAAATAAACCATAGCCCACGTGCAATGTAGCAAGTGAGCTGTAAAAATAGCGAGCTTAGTGGCGTGAAAAACGCGGGAGAGCTACGTGAAGCTAATGAACAGCAAAGCGGAGCTAAGCGATGCTAAACGGAGCTAAGCGAAGCTAAACGGCGCTAAATGAAGCTAAGTGACTGATACTCAGTCCGTCGTCGTGGAACAGTCCATTGTAGTGCGTGTGTGTGGGGGAGAGACAATATAAATGCAGCATTCAAATGGCTTTCTTTGTAGGGCCCGAGCACTAGGCGTGCGAAGGCCCTATTGTTTTGCAAAGGATTATTATTATTTTTCAGGGCAAATGAAAACGGCCAATTTGGAGGCCTGAACATGCACGAAAAGTCACCAAAATTTGCACATACGTGCGGAAAATTGCAAATTTTGATAATTTTGCAACGTTGAAAAAAAATGTAACAAAATGGCTCAGTGGCGCCCCCTTGAAATTTTAAAATTGGCCTATAACATTAGGGTCTGTCAACGTAGAGCAATGAAATTTGGGGAGTATATACCTTGTCCAAAACCGCTCCAAAAAAGCATTGGCACCCATATTCCAAACCCAACAGGAAATCGGTTATTTTGGATCGAATATGAAATTTTTGTCGATTTACAGGGTGCACATTTAAGGCCTTTTCGCCGAGGGAGTTAGTTGGATCATCTTCAAAATTGGTAAGACTGTTCAGGAGACATATGAGGTCTTAAGTTTTTAAAATGGTGCGTTTTCATTCACGGGTCTGACCTGGGCGTGGTGCCAAAGTCGGCCATTTTTTCGGCAAAATGACAAATTCAGGAAAGAACTAATAGCTCCTTGAAACAACGTTCAATCTTTTTCATATCTGGCATGTATGTGCGACATCCCACCCTTAACACAAGTGCATTGAAATATTACCCATTAGGCCTAGCGCCCCCTAGTGAGAACAGGAAATGCCTTTTTTTACGAGACAGGTTCCTCCTCCAAGGAAAAAAAATCTGTTGACCTCAAACCTGTATCAGGGGAGCCTCAAGACCTGTGTTCAGGTGCCTGATGAAAAATATTAAGGTTTCGTTGAAGCGGAGGGGTCCAAACAGGAAAGTGAAAATGACCGTCAACAATTTGTCTCGCAAAAGACTTCGAACAGTCATAACTCGGCAGATATACAACATATCTGCACCAAACTTCCTGTGCTTGTTGAGAGTCATACTCTGAAGGGTCTGGTAGGGGTCATTTGCATCAACTCTACAGTGCCAACTAGTGGCGACAGAAAGGAGTTTTAAAAACGGCCTTTTCTATTGGGTTTTTTCAACGTAGAGCAATGAAATTTGGGGAGTCCATACCTTATGCAAAACTGCTCCAAAAGTCTCTTGCACCCATTTTCCAAATCCAACAGAAAATTGGTTATTTTGGATCGAATGTGATTTTTTATCCATTTGTAGTAAAGAATACATTTGGAGGCCTGAACATGCACGAAAACTCACCAAATCGTGCACATACATGCGGCTTTGCGTGGATTTCGATAATCTTGCGGCGTTACAAAAAATGTAACAAAATGGCTCAGTGGCGCCCCCTTGAATTTTTCAAAAAGGCGTTTCCTATTAGTTTTTTTTAACGTAGAGTTATGAAATTTGGGGAGTCGATACCTTGTGCAAAACTGCTCCAAAAAGTCTCTTGAACCCATATTCCAAACCCAACAGGAAATCAGGTATTTTGGATCGAATGTAAAATTTTTATCAATTAACAGGGTGCACATTTGAGACCTTGTCACAGAGGGAATTAGTTGGATCATCTTCAAAATTGGTTAGACTATTCAGGAGACATAGGAGATCTAAAATTTTCAAAATGGTGCGTTTTCATTCATGGGTCTGACCTGGGCGTGGTGCCAAAGTCAGCCATTTTTTCGGCAAAATGACAAATTCAGTAAATGACTAATAGCTCCTTGAAACAACGTTCAATCTTTTTCATATCTGGCATGTATGTGCGGGATCCCACCCTTAACAAGAGTGCATTGAAATATTACCCATTAGGCCTAGCGCCACCTAGTGGGAACAGGAAATGCCTTTTTTTACGAAACAGGCTCCTCCTCCAAGGAAAAAAAATCTATTCACCTCAAACCTGCAAGAGGGGAGCCTTAAGACATGTGTTCAGGTGCCTGATGAAAAATACTGAGGTTTGGGTGAAGCAGAAGGGTCCAACAGGAGAAGTAAAAATGACTGAACCCATTTCGTCTCACCACAAGTTTTGAACAGTCATAACTTCTACAACACATCTGCGCCAAACATCTCGTGCTTGTTGAGTCATACTCTGAAGGGTCCTGTAGGGGTCATTTGCATCAACCCTACAGCGCCAACTAGTGGCAATAGAAAGTCACTAATTTTTTCTAATATATGTCCAGTTCTTTTCAGGTTGGTCATTGTAATTTCAAGACCTTTTGTAATACTTATTTCACGGCCCATGTCCACATGTCTCTGTCTGTTGCCGTGATGACCCTTTGTTCGCCATTAAAAGGAATTTTTTTTTTTCAGAGACTCAGGCAGCTTATAGAGCCACAGAATTTGGCACACTTGGTCGAATTGACCCAGTTAGAAGATTAATTTTGGTTTTGAATAAGGGCTTGGTTGCACAGCTCAGTAGCGCCTCCTTTTTTGTAGTACTCTTTCCAATAGGGTTTTTTATCTATTAAGTGTGTGAATTTAAAGAGGCGACTTTCGAGCATGTTAGGTCCTAAAGAGGTGATTAGAGAGGACGATCTGCCACCACCCTGACCTGCACACTGTCCGAGTTGTGTGACGTCCGAGTTGCGCAAGATTGCAAGGGCCCGTTCAGTCCTGCTTGCAGGCCTAGTTTGTTTTGTTATTTTTTTGTTTGGTATGCTGACATAGTTATACATGACAAATAGTTGGGGGTGCTGCTGGTTCCGGTGGCCCAAGCCCTTGCCCCAACGAGCAAGGGCTTGGGCCACCGGAACCAGCAGCAGTTGTTGGGGGCCTAAGGCGATCACCTACTTAGCCTGAATAGTAGATCCGCCTATGCTTTCCAGCACCCCTGAATAGACTTTACTAGGGAGGTTGAGGAGTGTGATCCCTCTATAATTAGAGCACACCCTCCGGTCTGCCAATCTAGAGGCACTGTCCTCGATGTCCACGTAATGTTGTACAGGCGTCAGCCATGACATCCCCACGACATTCAGAGCCTTTCGGAACTCCGTGTGAATCTCATCCACCCACCACCCCCGGGCGACTTGCCACCGAGGAGCTTTCCAAACACCTCAATGACTTCGACCCCAGAGATAGGACAGCCCACCTCGTAGCCCCCAGACTATGCTTCCTCAAAGGAAGGCGTGTCGGTGGAATTGAGGAGGTCTTCGAAGTATTCTCCCCACCGACTCACGACGTCCCGAGTCGAGGTCAGCAGCACCCCACTGCTTTCCTCTCCTGAGACGGCGGATGGTGGACCAGAATTTCCTCGAAGCTGTCCGGAGGTCTTTTTTTTTTTTCTTTAATATATTTGAATAAAAGAATAATACTGGGGACTCTGTCTTGTTAAAAAAAAGCCCAAGTCAATTTTTTATTGCAAAAGAGAAAAAGATCACTTACTTTTCATCTGCGATTTAGGATCAATGTTTTCTGGACATGTGGAAACGTTAGCATTTTCCACGATGGATGCTTGGTACACTGAAAAAAGAAAAACCTAGTGTGATTTACTTGACCAAATCTTTGTAACATTTTTCACAATCAATTAAATTAGACTTCGAACTGACCCTTCTCATGTACCAATGTACCGGCATATTGCATTAGACTCATGCATTACAAATCTTTCATCACAAAGACCCTTTAATATGTCACAAAGAACAACTGAGAACAGTATATAAGGCACGAACACAGCACCACCTCTCTGGTGGACGGGGGTCCTGTCTACACAGTTCGCCGCTTGCTCAAGTCACGCCGCCGGGGCAGGGGCCTCCAATACCTGGTGGACTGGGAAGGATATGGTCCTGAGGAGAGGATGTGGGTCCCAGCTGGGCGGATTGTTGATCGGACCCTCATATCAGACTTTCACCACCTCCATCCGGACCAACCGTCCGTCCGGCGGGATCTGCTTTGAGCGGCTTGCTCTCAGCCCGTGCCTGCATCTGACTCTGAACCCGACCCTGTGCCATCGGGAGTTGATTCCTCCACTGTCAAGGAGGAGATTGAGCCGAAGCCCCAGTGGATGAGGCCGTGGACTCTGGCGGGTCGTGGATTAGTAGCCTTTCGTGGGCTCAATTCTTGGACTTCTGGAGCCGTCCCTTGAGAGGGGGGTTCTGTCATGAACCAATGTAACAGCATATTGCACCACACTCATGCATCACAAAGACTGTGTACTAGGGATGTCCCGATCCAGGTTTTTGCACTTCCGATCCCATACCGATATTGTTTTGCACTTCCGATCCGATACTGGCCGATACCGGCCTATCTGAGCATGTATTAAAGTTTAAAGTTATTTATAGTGATGCACGATAATGCATTTTTCAGCCGATACCGATAACCGATAATTTCCTCCTCGTTCCAACCGATAACCGATAATGTCAAGCCGATAATTTTATTAAAGATTTATGTAAAATTTTAAAGTATACACAAGAGAAAATATTGCTGTGCAAAAATAATATTGCTCTTTTTTTTTCAACATCAAATGTGAACAAGTAGTAGTAGTAAATTCCAACATCTAAATAAAGACATTGTCTGACATTGTGTAATGGTAAAGTTTTGGCAACAATTACTTACAGAGTAAATACATAAGTTGCACAAAAATGGCTTTAAAAGTATGCCATTCCTCAAGTATAACATTACTACACAGCAAAAACACAGCTCCTTAAGACTAGTTAAAGTCCCTTGTTTTCAGTGTAAACCTATTGGAAATAAGTTAAATTAACTGCCAGCACTTCAAGTATATTTCACTCAGATTTCTTGAAGAAAAATGGCCAGCTGAAAATAAGATTAACAGCCTTATTTTAAGCAATAAATTATTATACATAATCCTAAAAAAAAAAAAAAAAACTTGTCAGAAATGTTCTCTATTCAAGAATATGTATGGTTCAAAACATTATTTGAAAGCAATTTTTTCTTGATTTAGGTGAAAAATGACCTTATTTTTTTTAGCTGTTTGGGCTTAATAAAAACAAATTGCAATATTTAGTTCAAGTAAGTGGAATAATCTGGCGCATTCAACTAGTCTTCAACACTCAAACAAGATGGGGAAAATTATTTGACTAGATTTAAGAAGAATGATCTGATTAAGACGTCATAAATTTAAAGCGTACTGAATGCATTACTGACTGGATGACTTCTTTGTGTCGTTTGGTGCATGTTACAATTATCAACTAACCACTGTGCCGTCATGATAAACATGGTTTGTTGACATCACCTGTGTAAATGTCCGTGGTAAAACTGATGTGATCGACATGTCTTTCACGAAGAATCGTAGTCGTATAAACTGCATTATTTTTTCATCCAGGGGTTTGGCTATCGGGTCATTTCGGGAATTTCCTCCCGCCTGTGCCCTTCAGTCCGCCCGGCTGCCAAATTAGCACCCGCGCCAGGCCTCTGTCTTGAACCGAAGTGGCGGCGGCAGCAAAGTTCGTACCGTATATCCGCCCGCCCCGGCCGGCTCGCTGCGGCGCATTCGGTGAATGGCTCTGCTCTCATGCTCTACCCGCCTAGGGTGAGGCGGCGGCCTGCCGGACCGTCGGGCTCCGTCGGAAGACAGCTACTTGTCAACTATCGATCTCGTGAGGTGTTTCGCCATAGATGGGAGTTTACCACTCGCTTTGGGCTGCATTCCCAAACACCCCGACTCCGGGAGGACCGCAGCGTCTCTGTATCGTCACAAGCCCCGTAGCTTCCTTTATAGTTTATTTGTTAACAATAGCTTTCAGTGTTTCCCACAGGATTTTAGGAGACTGTGGTGGGAGGGTCTCTGACCATAGGATTTTTTGAAACTGTGGTGGTGGGCTGCATCGGAGTCGGACAGCCACACCATGTCATGCCACGGCGAATTTTTTTTTTTTTTTCATTATTTTTTTCCCCCCAAGAAGAACCATAACAACGATATATTTGAAATATTCCATTAGCTAGGCTAATGTTATAGCTCTCAGCTACGGTACATGTATGTAAAATGCGTTGCTGAGTACAGCTACGTTACCCTATGTAATAATGCGACTTTTTTTCTCGTAGCAATAGTACGACTTACATCTCGTAGTGACTCAGGGTTGGCAACCCAAACTGTTGAAAGAGCCATATTTGACCCCCCCCCCCCAAAAAAAAACCTGATACAGTATGTCTGGAGCAGCAAAAAATTAAAAGCCTTGTACAAGCCTTATAATTATCAATACTAGCTATATTAGCCTACTATAAAAATGACTAAGTTGGCTAGAAATACATAATTAGCCTTCATGATTAAATGTTTATTTTCCCTGCAGTGGATCCTATAGCGCACCACGTGACTACTCTGTTGTACGATGACACCACAAGTTTAACTTCATTACAATATTAATGAATTGAAAGAATGTTTGTATTATGTTTGTCCTCCTAGAAATCCTATTAAAACAAAAAATATACCCCCCCCCTCATCTTTTTCCATTTAAAAAAAAAAAAAAAGCTCCGAAGCAGCACTAAAGAGCCGCATGCGGCCCAAGAGCCGCGGGTTTCAGACCGCCGTCGTAGCCCTCCTTTTTTCTTTTTATTTGACCCTCATAAGTACTACATTACCACAACAATAACAGTCCTTCTGTCAACTGACCCATTTATAGGACAGGGGGAATTCTAATGGCCGTGTAAAGAGTTTTTCTTGATTCGGTGAGAAGGTGAAATAGTTTTTTCCCCGTTGTTCGTGAACTAAATTTCCACACAAACGCACATCGAGGTACCATTAACTTAGCAAGGAGAGGTAAGAGAGTCATTTTTCGAGTGTCCCAGAGCTCGCGAAATTGTGTGGGGGGGCGCATTTATCCAACTTTCGTCAGCCATAATTGTCTGAAGTTGGCGCGTCGGTGTTGTGCCGAAAAATAGCCACTCCACGCGAAATGTCCCCCCGACGGGAGCGCCCACACGTCACTCGTACAGCCTTTTCTTACCAATCGATGGACACGGAAACGACGTTCTTGTACCGTGAATATGTATCATTTTACTCTGCTTGAACTAATAAATACTTTACTGTGACCAACGCTCTGAAAATAGAGCAAGGCTTTATTTTGGGCCCCGCCTCTCCGCGCAAGTTCAATCAAAGTTTGCTTTCCGTTCAAGACGGCCGTCCACCGCTCACTTTCGCCGAAAAGTCCGATCCAAACTATTGTAATGCACCGGATATGGGGAAGAAGGAGAGAAGTCTGTATTTGCTTACCCACTCGATTGTGGTAACAATAATAAAGAAAAACAATAACAAAATAACAGCGGGCTGCTACGACATGCGACCCCTATCTCTCGCTATCTCGCTCGTTCTCCCATTCTTCCTACTCGTTCCCCTTGCGTCTCTTACATAAATAAATAAAACACTACTCTAAAATGCTGCTCTCGCTCGCGCGGGTGGTAGAGTGGAGTGGGCTACAGCTGTGTAATCGGCTGACTGACGCATCTGAGTATCAGAGTGGAGTGGGCTACAGCTGTGTAATCGGCTGACTGACGCATCTGAGTATCTTTTTTTTTTTTCTTCGGAAGGGTGGTGGGGGTGGAGGGGGCGCAAACGAGACTGTGGCGGGCCCAAACCATCCATCCATCCGTCCATTAGTGGGAAACACTGGCTTTAGCATTCGTGCTAGCAGCAGCATATTCGTTCCAAAAATCATTGTGATGCAGTTTTAAATGGCTGCTGGGTTAGTGCTAGTGGTGTTCAATGAGGACGCTTTCTTTAGGCCTTGAGGAACTGTTTTGTAGATGGCGAGAGCGTCGTTTATTTCATTTCACACACGGGAAAAGCAACGCACGCTAGTGAGAGCGCCTCAACACTGATGTGTAACACCGCCTCCTCTATGACGCTGTACTCCTAAACCCCTCCTCCCACAGGGGCTTCAGAGAGGGGAGGGGTTGAGCAGGCGGCAGTGAAGAAGTGGAGAAAACTGCTTGGTTGCGCACATTTGGAGGCTAAATCAAGTATATAATTATCGGATTGCATTATCGGTTGATTTTTTTATTATCTGTATTATCTGTGTGACGTCATAATTGCCATTATCGGCCGATAATTATCGGCAGCCGATATTATCATGTATCTTTAGTTATTTAGCCTCCTTACTTAGTTGTCAGACTCATATTGAAAAGGGTTTTAGTACTCTTGATAACAACTAGCCAGATGAATTAGGTGAGTTTGAATAACACAACGGTTGGCAACAAGAAACTGACCTGTTTATTTAGTGACAAACACAAAACATTATAAATGACAAACAAATGGCATAGTCAGTCAGTAAACCGTGCAAATAACATTGTAAACTATCAGTGGAAAATCCCACAAACCCCCCAAGCTATTAGATGCTTTTCATGTTTCGTGCATTAGTTACAAAAAATTGTATATAAAGCCTCTCAGGTTTAAATAAACTACTATTTCAGTATCAAGTTAACATTTTAAAACGGTAAATAAAATACTCAAGTCCCCATTCTGTATCAGCAGCTTTGAACTACATTCAATTCATTTAATTTTGCGAATCAACTGTTTAAGTTGTTTGCCCCCTCCCTTTGGTTCAGACCTTCCCACATTCAAAAAATTGTTAAAAACTCACCTTTTTAAACTAGCTTTTAACTTAAAATTATTTTCTTTGTTTTGCTCTGTTCACGTTGTTTCCTGTTTTTGTTCCTACTGTAAAGCGTCTTTGAGCATTGGTAAAAGCGCTCTACAAATAAAATGTATTATTATTATTATTAAAATTGCTCCCGTTATTCTATAATTTCCCTTCTGTCTACTATTGACATGTGAAAGTTTTAAAACTGTTTTGAAGATAGATTCAAGTCGAGGTTTTGCCGATTTAGGAGTATTTTGGATAAAAAGTTAATTAGGTTTGCTTGGAAGGTTCACTACAACAGCCTACAAGGGAAGTCTCCTGCTTTAAGATAGCGGCTGTTTACTAACGCACCTAGTTTTCAATGCATGTGTATGTCGCTAAATGCTCGATTAGGTTGGTTGTATTAAAACTTCTTACAGCTTTACCACCACGCTTAACTTTATTGTGGCATATGTTGCGCTCTGCCTCGTCTTTGTCGTCCTTTAAGGTGAAATGATCCCACACAGCTGACATTTTTACAGATAAAGTCTCTCGGTAAATTGGGAGACGGTAATGTAGTGTGTTGAAGCTGTGCCGTAAAATGCGGACCGGATTTTAGGGAAACCAAAGCAAAAACTGGAATGGATTATGTATATCGGTGCGCTGGAAAACACGCACCGGATTAAAAAAAAAAAAACGATCGGAAGTCTGGATCGGAATTTTTCCGTGTCGGCCGATCCGACACCGATCCGCATTTTTTTGCCCATATCGGCGTCCGATCCAAATATCGGATCGGGACATCTCTACTGTGTACCCTTTAATATATCACAAAGAACAACTGAGAACAGTATATAAGGCACTAGACATGTGCCGGTTACCGGTTTCACGGTTTACCGTGGTGTGAAAACGTCGCTGTTTCTAAACCAAAATTTTCCTTAGTACTGTATTCGCTATTTTTCATGTGCCAACATGCAGCCGAAGTGGCTTGGCGCGGCAGCGCTCACCCTTCCCGTTTGTTGCCGTGAGTGTCAGTGACGCTATTCTGCTAAACAGCCAGCAAACCCAAAAACAAACCCTCCAAACACAAGGCGTACTTCTCATCAATTTATTGAGCTCTCAAATCGTGCTGAAATTTACAAATGAATATATTTAAAACTTTGTACAATTGTATTTTTCCACGTGTGATTAGGTTCAACAGGATAGCAGTAGCACCATTAAAAAGTTCGCCAACAACAAAACACACATTTTCCTTTCAAATTCAATATACAAACTAACTAAAACTTACAAAGACGAATGTTAGCCTAGGCTAAGCTGGGAGAGCAGCTTCGTCGAGGTTTTATGTCTCACAGCCGCTGAGTGAGAAACAAGTTTGAATGAAGGGGGGAAGAAAAAGGATCGCGTCAAAGATAGCTAATTGAGAAAGGAGGTCTCACTCCTCACTTTTTTTTTTTTTAGATGAAACCTTTCCTCAACAATATTCATTTTAACTAATTTATAAAACTAACGTATACATTTTTAACTAACTTATTAACTTATGAATTCTTTTTCATTTTAACACAAAGGCATGGCATCATGTAGACTAAAGTTGACACAGTGGCTGAAAATGGCAAAACTTCACTTGAGCCCCCCCCCCTCAAAAAAAGTCATACAGTATATATTTTGAATTTTATTTAGAAGTGTTTTTACTTTTTTTTTATAGCAATTATTTTGTTCTTGCTCTAATATTGAGCAACTTGAGCTGTGGCTGTGGGTATAGTCTAGGTTCTATTTATTTGAATTTTATATAAAATATTTGTTATTTTTTGTTAATTTATTTATTTTCACATTATATTCATGTTCCAATTTGCAAATATGTTTTGAAAAAAAATCTTGTTCAATGGAAAAAAAAAATTATTTTCCTTTTTCTTTTAAAAAAACCCCCATACATCTCAAAATTTTGGAGCTATAATTGCAATACCGTGAAACCGCGGTATTTTTGCTCACGGTTATCGTACCGTCAAAATCTCATACCGGTACATGCCTAAAAGGCACGAACACACAGCATTCAGTATCAGGTCGTCAGCGTTCCAGCTAGACATGTGCCGGTTACCGGTTTCACGGTTTACCGTGGTGTGAAAACGTCGCGGTTTCAAAACCACTAAAATTTTCCGTCAGACCGTAGTACGGTATTCGCCATTTTTCATGTGTCAAAAATCCAGCCAGAAGTGGCCTGGCGCGGCAGCGCTCACCCCCTCCCGTTTGTTGCTGCGTGTGAAAGTGATTATCGGCTAAACAGCCAGAGAACCCTAAACAAATACTCCAAATATAAGGCGTTCTTTTCTTCAATTTATTGAGCTCTCAAATCGTGGTAAGTGAAATATACAGAATGAATACATTTAAAACGTTGTACAATTGTATTTTTCCATGTGTGAGTAGCTAAACAGATTAGCACTATGAGTTCGCCAAAAACAAAACACATATTTTCCTTTGAAATTCGATATACAAACTAACTAAAAGCTTATAAAAGACGAATGTTAGCCTTGGCTTAGCTGGGAGAGCAACTTCGTCGAGTGTTACAGCCGCAGAGTGAGAAAACAAGCATGATTCTCTTGAATGAAGGGGAAAAAAGGCATATCATCAAAGATCGTTAATTGAGGAAAGATGATCTTGCCCTAAGCACAAATCCACGTTCGCTGGATCAAGAAGAGGTCTCACTCCCAATTATTATTATTTTTTTTTTTAAAGATGAAACCTTTCCACAACAATATTTACATTTTAACTAACTTATACATTTTTAACTAACTTATTAACTTTTGAATTCTTTGTTCTTTCTAACACAAAGGCATGAGATCATGTAGACTAGAGTTGACACAGTGGCTGAAAATGGCGAAACTTCACTTGAGCTTTTCAATCCTCAAAAGAAATTATGCAAAAGAGTTTTTACTTTTTTTATAGAAATTATTTTGTTCTTGCTCTAAACTTGAGCAACTTGAGCTGTGGCTGTGGGTATAGTCTACGTTATATTTTAATTTTATTTAAAATGTTTTTTTTTAATTGATAGTTTATATATTTTAACAATACATTCATATTCCAATTTGCAACTATGTTCTAAAAAAAAAAAAAAAATCCTGTTCAATGGAAAGAAGCTTTTTTTTTTTTTTTAAACCCATACATCTCAAAATAACACATTTTGGAGCTATAATTGCAATACCGTGATACCGTGAAACCGCGGTATTTTTGCTCACGGTTATCGTACCGTCAAAATCTCATACCGGCACATGCCTAGTTCCAGCATACGCTAGCGTGTCAACTGTCCATTACTGCTTGACCTGATTGTTTCCTTTTCCTGCCTCCTTTTTGCGCCCGGGCCACTCTTTGCACCTGCAGGCTACACCCCGCCGCGCCAGCATACTCCACCGATTGAATGATCAACGATCATCCAATCTCATCTACGTCGTGCTGAATCCATATGTGGAGATTCAGTGGGTTCCTCTGGCTTGATTTCAGAGTTTTAACTTAGTCAACGCACTACTAACTTCAACCGCACCTCATGAGGTTTTTTTCCTAAACCAGAAGTTCGAGGCAGACATTGTCCAAGATAGAGCCGCGCATATTTCAAGCCAAAACTATGTGTTCACAATTGACTGAAAGACGGAAACTCCTTAACTCATTTGCTCCCAAAAACGTATAAATACATTCTGTTTTTTAATTGTTTCAGTGTCCCAAAGACGTATATATACGTCTTTTACGTTTTTGTTTTTTTTTTCCTCAAAAAGACATTTCTGGGTTCTGATTCAATTTAGCACAAAGCACAAAGCTGAAAATCCATTTTAAAGCAATAAAACTGGCCACTGGAGGGCAGCAGCGCATTTGGTAAGACCCGCAACCCAATTCAATGGTAAGGCAACAAATGGCCAGGCGGGAGACAACCGAGCAGATCACCGGTAGGACGCCCGGAATGCCAGGTGCTGGACGACCGAGCAGAACGACCGGGACCACTTGTGCAGCGGACGATGCCTTTGAGTCCGTGCTGCTCGCGAGCAGAGCCCGCAGAGACTCAAAAACATTCATCTTTATGAGACGGACGGCGATGAGGGAAAAGCTTAACCGGCTGTTGCGGCCAGAACGGCATCTTTCAGTTAGTTATGTGTAAATAAATTGTTACTTTCCTATCAAAAGCTCTATTTGTCTCGTTGTTTATCTTATTTTGTAAAAGGAAAACATTATTCAGATGTAACTAAAGCAAAAAATTGCTGTGTATAAGTCAAAGTTATATTTGAAATGTATGCTTTCACAAAAAGCTCAATTTCTCAGTTTTTTTTTTTTTTTAAATCAGAAATTGGAAAACTGCTCAAACTAAGCAATTTTCTAATGCTGATTTATAAAGAATGGAAAAAGATATGAACTACCTTTTTTTTCTGCTGAAAGAAGAGAGTCTTTGGTGGGTTCCATGTTCATATACAGTGGGGTAAATAAGTATTTAGTCAACCACTAATTGTGCAAGTTCTCCCACTTGAAAATTTGGAGAGGCCTGTAACTGTCAACATGTGTAAACCTCAACCATAAGAGATAGAATTTGGAAAAAAAAAAACAGAAAATCACAGTTTGATTTTTAAAGAATTTATTTGCAAATCATGGTGGAAAATAAGTATTTGGTCAAAACCTAAAGTTCATTTCAATACTTTGTTGTGTACCCTTTGTTGGCATTAACGGAGGCCAAACGTTTTCTGTAACTCTTCACAAGCTTTGCACACACTCTTGCTGGTATTTTGGCCCATTCCTCCGTGCAGATCTCCTCTAGAGCAGTGATGTTTTGGGGCTGTCGCTGGGCAACACCAACTCTCAACTCCCTCCACAGATTTTCTATGGGGTTGAGATCTGGAGACGGTCTAGGCCCCTCCAGGACCTTGAAATGCTTCTTACGAAGCCACTCCTTTGTTGCCCTGGCTGTGTGTTTGAGATCATTGTCATGCTGAAAGACCCAGCCACGTCACATCTTCAATGCCCTTGCTGATAGAAGGAGATTTTCACTCAAAATCTCTCAATATATGGCCCCTTTAAATCTTTCCTCCACAGATCAGTCGTCCTGGTCCCTTTGCAGAAAAACAGCCCCAAAGCATGATGTTTCCACTCCCATGCTTCACAGTGGGTATGGTGCAATTTAGTATTCTTTCTCCTCACAAACACGAGAACCTGTGTTTCTACCAAAAAGTTCAATTTTGGTTTCATCTGACATTAACACATTCTCCCAGTCCTCTTCTGGATCATCCAAATGCTGTCTAGCGAACCGCGGACGGGCCTGGACATGTACTGGCTTCAGCAGGGGGACACGCCTGGCAGTGCAGGATTCGAGTCCCTAGCGGCGCATTGTGTTACTGATAGTAGCCTTTGTTACTGTGGTCCCAGCTCTCTTTAGGTCATTCACTAGGTCCCCCCATGTGGTTCTGGGATTTTTGCTCACCGTTCTTGTTATCATTTTGACGCCACGGGGTAAGGAGGGAGTTGAAAGTCCGTGTTGCTCAACGACACCTACGAAACATCACTGCTCTAGAGGAGATCTGCATGGAGGAATGGGCCAAAATACCAGCAAGAGTGTGTGAAAAGCTTGTGAAGAGTTACAGAAAACGTTTGGCCTCCGTTATTGCCAACAAAGGGTACATAACAAAGTATTGAGATGAACTTTTGGTATTGACCAAATACTTATTTTCCACCATGATTTTCAAATAAATTCTTTAATAGTCAAGCAATGTGATTTTCTGTTTTTTTCCACATTCTGTCCCTCATGGTTGAGGTTTACCCATGTTGACAATTACAGGCCTCTGTAATATTTTCAAGTGGGAGAATGTAGCAAAATAAGAGAATTTTCTGTGGGCCTTGCAAAATCAGTCAAAATCCAGTAATACGGCCGGGAGCAAAGGGCCTTGCTCCGGTGAAAATGGCTGGGAGTGAATGAGTTAAGTAAAATATGAAAAAGCGTATTTAATTCTAGGGGGAGATTATAATGACGCTTCAAATGATCTTATAGATCGAATAGCAGTAAGCAGTAAGAACTACTCAACAATCTAAATTTAGGAGTTCAGCATTTATCATTGAAAGACTTTCAGTTGTTGATGCATGACGGTTTTTGAACCCTGACAAAAGGGAATTCACATGGAGTAATGCTTAAAGGTCTTTGCAGTCAAGGATTGATTTATGTCTCATTTCACCATGAGGTTTACTGTACATTTCTGAGCCTTCTCACGTTCTAGCTCCTTTATCCGACCACAAATTGATTTCAATTCATTTAATTGGATCAACACTATAGAAAAGCAGTTCAAGAGGGTTTTGGAAATGAAATAATGACTTGTTACAAGACAAGTGATTTTGTGATATGCAGGGGAGAAAGTGAGCCGGAACAAGGCAGAACGGCGTACCGGGACGAATCTTTCAGGCGGATGGCAGTTACGGCATTTGCTGCTTTGATCCCGAAAATATGACAGCAATTGTCAAAACCCCATGTTTGAAAAAAAAACTGCCACGCTGCCACACAGGCATCTCTAATGAGAACAATCTACTAGAGCTGAAATGAATACTCGAGCAACTTGAGTAACTTGAGTTAAAAATCTGAACCGAGTAATTTTATTCAGCTCGAGGAATCGAATTTCCCACTCGTCCAGGTCAGAACTGTACAGTGCCTTGCAAAAGTATTCGGCCCCCTTGAACCTTGCAACCTCTCGCCACATTTCAGGCTTCAAACATAAAGATATGAAATTTAATTTTTTTGTCAAGAATCAAAAACAAGTGGGACACAATCGTCAAGTGGAACAACATTTATTGGATAATTTAAACTTTTTTAACAAATAAAAAACTGAAAAGTGGGGCGTGCAATATTATTCGGCCCCTTTACTTTCAGTGCAGCAAACTCACTCCAGAAGTTCAGTGAGGATCTCTGAATGATCCAATGTTGTCCTAAATGACCGATGATGATAAATAGAATCCACCTGTGTGTGATCAAGTCTCCGTATAAATGCACCTGCTCTGTAATAGTCTCAGGGTTCTGTTTAAAGTGCAGAGAGCATTATGAAAACCAAGGAACACACCAGGCAGGTCCGAGATACTGTTGTGGAGAAGTTTAAAGCCGGATTTGGATACAAAAAGATTTCCCCAGCTTTAAACATCTCAAGGAGCACTGTGCAAGCCATCATATTGAAATGGAAGGAGCATCAGACCACTGCAAATCCACCAAGACCCGGCCGTCCTTCCAAACTCTCTTCTCAAACAAGGAGAAAACTGATCAGAGATGCAGCCAAGAGGCCCATGATCACTCTGGATGAACTGCAGAGATCTACAGCTGAGGTGGGAGAGTCTGTCCATAGGACAACAATCAGTCGTACACTGCACAAATCTGGCCTTTATGGAAGAGTGGCAAGAAGAAAGCCATTTCTCAAAGATATCCATAAAAAGTCTTGTTTAAAGTTTGCCACAAGCCACCTGGGAGACACACCAAACATGTGGAAGAAGGTGCTCTGGTCAGATGAAACCAAAATGGAATTTTTTGGCCACAATGCAAAACGATATGTTTGGCGTAAAAGCAACACAGCTCATCACCCTGAACACACCATCCCCACTGTCAAACATGGTGGTGGCAGCATCATGGTTTGGGCCTGCTTTTCTTCAGCAGGGACAGGGAAGATGGTTAAAATTGATGGGAAGATGGATGCAACCAAATACAGGAACATTCTGGAAGAAAACCTGTTGGTATCTGCACAAGACCTGAGACTGGGACGGAGATTTATCTTCCAACAGGATAATGATCCAAAACAAAGCCAAATCTACAATGGAATGGTTAAAAAATAAACGTATCCTGGTGTTAGAATGGCCAAGTCAAAGTCCAGACCTGAATCCAATCGAGAATCTGTGGAAAGAGCTGAAGACTGCTGTTCACAAACACTCTCCATCCAACCTCACTGAGCTCGAGCTGTTTTGCAAGGTAGAATGGGCAAGAATGTCAGTCTCTCGATGTGCAAAACTGATAGAAACATACCCCAAGCGACTTGCAGCTGTAATTGGAGCAAAAGGTGGCGCTACAAAGTATTAAGGCAAGGGGGCCGAATAATATTGCACGCCCCACTTTTCAGTTTTTTATATGTTAAAAAAGTTTAAATTATCCAAGGAATTTTGTTCCACTTCATGATTGTGTCCCACTTGTTGTTGATGCTTGACAAAAAATTAAAATTTTATATCTTTATGTTTGAAGCCTGAAATGTGGCGAAAGGTTGCAAGGTTCAAGGGGGCCGAATGCTTTTGCAAGGCACTGTATATAAGTGCGAGTATATACAGTGGGGCAAATAAGTATTTAGTCAACCACTAATTGTGCAAGTTCTCCCACTTGAAAATATTAGGCCTGTAATTGTCAACATGGGTAAACCTCACCCATGAGAGACAGAATGTGGAGAAAAAAAAACAGAAAATCACAGTTTGATTTTTAAAGAATTTATCTGGAAATAATAGTGGAAAATAAGTATTTGGTCAATACCAAAAGTTCATCTCAGTACTTTGTTATGTCCCCTTTGTTGGCAATAACGGAGGCTAAATGTTTTCTGTAACTCTTCATGAACTTTTCACACACTGTTGCTGGTATTTTGGCCATGCAGATCTCTAGAGCAGTGAAGTTTTGGGGCTGTTGTTGGGCAACACAGACTTTCAACTCCCTCCTCACCCCGTGACGTCAAAATGATAACAAGGACGGTGAGCAAAAATCCCAGAACCACACGGGGGGACCTAGTGAATGACCTACAGAGAGCTGGAAGCACAGTAACAAAGGCTACTATCAGGAACACAATGCGCCGCCAGGGACTCAAATCCTGCACTGCCAGACGTGTCCCCCTGCTGAAGAAAGTACACGTCCAGGCCCGTCTGCTGTTCGCTAGAGAGCATTTGGATGATCCAGAAGAGGACTGGGAGAATGTGTTATGGTCAGATGAAACCAAAATAGAACTTTTTGGTAGAAACACAGGTTCTCGTGTTTGGAGGAAAAAGAATACTGAATTGCACCATACCCACTGTGAAGCATGGGAGTGGAAACATCATGCTTTGGGGCTGTTTTTCTGCAAAGGGACCAGGACGACTGATCTGTGTAAAGGAAAGAATGAATGGGGCCATGTATCGAGACATTTTGAGTGAAAATCTCCTTCCATCAGCAAGGGCATTGAAGATGAGACGTGGCTGGGTCTTTCAGCACGACAATGATCCCAAACACACAGTCAGGGCAACAAAGGAGTGGCTTCGTAGGAAGCATTTCAAGGTCCTGGAGTGGCCTAGCCAGTCTCCAGATCTCAACCCCATAGAAAATCTGTGGAGGGAGTTGAAAGTCCGTGTTAGCCAACAACAGCCCCAAAACATCACTGCTCTAGAGGAGACCTGCACGGAGGAATGGGCCAAAATACCAGCAACAGTGTGTGAAAAGCTTATGAAGAGTCACAGAAAACGTTTGGCCTCCGTTATTGCCAACAAAGGCAACATAACATAGTATTGAGATGAAATTTTGGTATTGCCCAAATACCTATTTTCCACCTTGATTTGCCAATAAATTCTTTAAAAATCAAACAATGTGATTTTCTGTTTTGTTTTTTTTCCACATTCCGTCTCTCATGGTTGAGGTTTACCCATGTTGACAATTACAGGCCTCTCTAATATTTTCAAGTGGGAGAACTTGCACAATTAGTGGTTGACTAAATACTTATTTGACCCACTGTACCTTGTTCAGGGAATAATTAAAAGTGTGTTCCTAATCATGTCTGTGTATTCCTGGTACACCAATAGCTTATAGCAGGGGTGTCCAAACTTTTTGCAAAGGGGGCCAGATATGGTGTGGTAAAAATGTGGGGGGCCGACATTGGCTGACGTCATTTACGCAGAACAATGTATTTAAGCAAATTTTAGCAAGCCATTCTGTGTGTCACATTTGCTTTATTATTCTTTTTTAAATCAATAATTTCAACAATCTCGCAACTAGCGTTCTCTTTCAACTCTCTGGCTCTTGTGAAATACTGCTGCTGTGAAATTAAACTAGCTTCAAAAGTTGCTTCAATTTCTCGCTGCGTATCTTCCCCATAATCTTGACGTACATGTCAGCGTATCTTGTTTGGTAATATCGCCTCACATTGAATTTTTTAAAAACAGCGACTCTCTCTTTGCAAATGAGGAAGACACAGTTGTTGCGTATTTTATTAAAGAATTAGTCCAATTTCCACCTATCCTTGAAGCGTCAGCCGTCTCAGTCAACTTTTTTAGTTGTTGTCGCCATTTAAGAAAATTGGAAGTCAAGGATCACATGGGGTAATGTTGCTCAGCGTGCTGCTGCCTTTTAGTGGGTATATGAGGAGCAGCATTTAGTGTGTAAGCTACTTCATATGCTGGTAGCAGTACTGCTTACCAATCTATTAAGTCTGTGTGCGGGCCAGACGTTATTGATCATATGACAGAGGCTGGGGGCCGGATGAAATTTGACCACGGGCCGCATTTGGCCCCCGGGCCGCACTTTGGACATGTCTGGCTTATAGTAATCACTACATGCTAAGCTGAACATCACTCCTGTCGTCTCAGCACAATATGAAGTACTTTGGCGGTATATTTTTGTGTTACTTTTGCATAGTGTAAATTAGGCCTGAACGATATTGGAAAAAACTATTGTTGCGATTTTTTTGAGGTGTGCAATATATTGCGATATTATATTGCAATAGTAATAAATTAAAAATATATATATATATATATGTATATATGTATTTATTTTTTTTAAAGAAATGTTCACTAGATGACTTGAATAGCTGTTTGGAAATACTTTGCATGACACACCGTGACCACAGTGTATTCATATAATACCGTTTCATTAGTGAATGATTAAGATTGCTGTATGAAGGGATCCAGGAAGCCATGTCTGCTCAAAATAGATAATTTATTGAACACAATATTTGACACTTCAACAGCAGCAAATATATTACATGACAAATAAAAGAGCAGGTGCATTCGTCCCCCAAGTTTTTGACAAAATATAACAATAAATAAAAACGTCTGTAAAATAACAACAAAGTTGTAAACATATTTGAACAAAAATATTAAATATGACAAATAAGAGTTGTTCAAACTATAACATTAAATAAAAACCTTAGGAAAACAACAATAAAGTTGTCAACATATTTGAACTTAAATATTAAATCTGTCAAATAAAAGTGCAAGTGCATTAATCCCCTGAGTTGTTTGCAGAAAATATAACAATATAAAACTGTAAAACTGCAACAAAGTTGTAAAAATATTTAAACAAAAATATTCAGTATCAAAACTTTATGTGCAGCTGTCCTATATTTATTTGAAAAATACAATTTACAATTAATTTAAATATAAAAGAAACAGAAACTCAATTGAACTTGTAAATAATTGAACTGAATAACTGCAAATAACTGTGATGAATAACAGAACCATTTTAACTCCCAAATTTCCTGCCTTCCTGATAGCTGTCACATGAATAAAAAGAAGAAAAGACATTCCTGCAGCTGTGTTATGTATTTGTCTGCATATCGTCCACCTTCCTTGCTCAGCAATTCTCAACTGGGTCTCATAGGTTTTTGGCCAAGACTACTAGTTTATCCACCATTGCAGGCTTGAGACAAGAACGTTGGCACGTAACAATGTTCCCACCTGTACTAAAAAGCCTCTGATGGGAAGCTCGTAGCAGGAATGCATAGATACCTGCGTTTTAAATGGTCCCACATGTTCGACGGATTACTTCTTGTTGAGGCAACCACGGCGAGGCACTGTCGACAGGGCTGTTTTTTGTTCCTTATATTCTTGTCGATAGCCAAAATACTTCCAAAACTCCTTTTGGAGACAGTCTTCTAGAGCTGTCCCGACTAGTCGACATTGTCGACGTCATCGATGACGTAAATCCGTCGACGAGCGCAACATCCCGTCGACGGTTAATAAAGGGTTAAAAAAATATATGCGTGGAAAGTTCAGAATGTCGGACGCGCTCTGTATGCAAGCGGGGAAAGCGGCACAAAGCGAAAAAAAGCGCACCAGAGTGTCCAAAACATTGACTTATGTCAAAGAAACAAAGGAAGGTACAGTACACTCTTTCTGTCGTCTCTTCAATGCCAAGCTTGGCTGCACGTCGGCCGTGAATTAACACCTCAAGCGCCGTCGCCCAGTTTGTAAGTCCATCTAACTAACTAACGACATGTTTTATTGAAGATGCTAAGCCTGTCGCGATATGCAATGAGTCCATTTATCGCAAGGCAAATAAAAATGAGGGCGGTAATTTTCACGGCTGCTTTTTATCGCTGCGCGCGTGCGTGCGTGCATACATTGGTGTGTGCGTGCTGGTGGCATGTGAGACTCCTTTCTCTTATCAACACGCTGTAGAATTAAAGTTCAGACATATAAAATAAGAAAACACATCTATATTAAACACTGTAACGTTAGCATTGCTACACTGAGGTGAATGGGGGGAAAAAGGCAACCTACCGGTACTTTAGCCTGCTATGAAAAATTGGCAGTCGTCTCGTGAAAGCAAACTTGCGGTTAAAAGGTGACATTTCAAACATGAAAAATCGCTGGTTAACAGCATTTGCAAATGAAAAAAATGGCAAAAAAAATCTATTATTGACACATGCAATGACAAAAAGTGCTTTTTTTGCGGAGTGTAAAGCTGAAGTTAGCGGTTTAGCGAACGTACTTCCGGTGAACATTTCAAAATAAAAGCATCTCATGTTCGTCATATAAATAACGATTTCAGGAGTTAATCCCGCATACTTCAGAATTTAGATTCTACACTAAGAATACCTTTAAAATGACACCTTTATGAAAAACCTGATTGGCAATGAATAATTATTATAATTATTATAAAACTATTATATATAGTACTATATTATAATATTAAGGCTAAGTGTTTTTTTAAGAATTGTTTTGAATCATGTTGGAAAGGCGAAGTCAGTGTTCTGAATCTGTTTACATTCCATTGTTTAGCACTAGTTAATTCTACCAGCATTTGAACTCATTGTTTATTTGTGATTTATTATTGTTATTTACGTGTTTATTTGTACTTTAATAAATAATTTAAGTGTTCCAATATGTTTTTGTGAATTGATAAGCGTCCCCAAAAAATTTAATTGCTAAACTAGTAAAAAAAAAAAAAAAAACAATTTTTTTTTAATTTATTTTTTAAAAATAGATTAGTCGACTAATCGTAAAAATAGTCGGCTGACTAATCGGGAGAAAATTAGTCGTTTGGGACAGCCCTACAGTCTTCCCTAGCTTGCTTCAACGTGTTGCTTGCTTGCTTTCACTTTGAAAACGGCCCCTCCTCCCTCCGCTCTGCTGTTCGGCCCCTCCTCCCTCCACTCCGCTGTAGAAGGAGAGGGGGAGGAGCCGATGACTGCGAGCTGGAGGGAATGAGAGGCTGTGCGCTCTCCTTCCCGCTCCTTCCTCAAAACAAACGTTAGTGGATTAAAAAAAGTGAAATGAAAAAACTATCGCACCTCCTTGCGATGGGACTATTGCGCATGCGCACATCGCGATGGCGATGTTTAAACGATATATCGTTCAGCCCTAGTGTAAATGGTGTTATACTTATATAGCGCTTTTCCACCTTTTAAGCCGCTCAAAGCGCTTTACACTATTTCGCCAATCTTTGTTACTTGCAGGAATCAGAAAAAGTTCAACTCACCACGGTCAAGGTCCTCCGTCTGTCGAAACTCCCAAAACAAGTGTTGCATTCTTTCGACCTTGAATGAGAAGTGAATGATTTTTCAAAATATGTGCTGAACGCTTTTGAAGGGTTTTGGCCATTGGCCATTACAAGTCGCACCTGAGTAGAAGTCGCACCAGCCATAAAATGCCCAACGAAGAGAAAAAAAAAACATATACAAGTCGCACCGGAGTATAACCATAAGCGGAGTTTGCAGGGGGGCCGAGGGGGCCAGGCCCCCCTGGTGGCCGAAAAGTGTCAATGCATGTAATTGACATTCCAATATATGATTTTAGAATTTGAGTTTAAGTAAAAATTGTATATAAAAGTTGTAAAGCAATAAAAACAACAAAAATGAATTAAATGAACAAAAAAAGAATAATTAGTCAAAATTTGTATAAGCCATATACAGTGATACCTCAGCTCACGAACGCTTAAGCTCACGAACTTTTCGCCTCAAGAACATTAAAATCGTGAGCATATAGTCTCTGCTGACGAACTAGTTTTCGGCGGACGAACCAAACCACGCGGTCAAACAGCGCCACGAGAAGCTGACGCACGCTCACGGCGTCCCAGTTCGTCCCCTCCATTTCGTTGAGTGCGGACGTGGTTTGTGTTTGATAGACATTTTGGACCACATTGAGTGTACTTTTGCTATTATGGGACCGAAAAAGACCCCACCACAGGCTAGTGTTAAGCCCAAGAAGACATTAATTAAAGAAAATTACGATCGAGCAGAAGAAGATCATTGAAAAACACGAACGAGGTGTGCGTTCATGTGACTTAGCGTCCCAGTACCAGTACGCTAAGTCTACCATTGCTACCATCCACTACCATCACAAAGGTAAATAAAACGACTTTATTATACAGTACAGTTTATTTCTTTACTTACAATAGCACATTTATTATACATAAAATAAGGTATATTTTTGTGTAGTTTTAAGGCTTATTTAGTAGAAAATTATGTTTTATGGGGACCTGGGAACGGATTATTCTCATTTTAATGGTTTCTTATGGGAAATAAATGTTCAGAAGACGAACTTTTCGCCTTACACACACTTTCTGGGAACCAATTATGTTCGTGAGCTGAGGTATCACTGTACCTGATTTGTGTTGTTATTGTAATTTCACTCCTTGCCACAAGAGGCTGCCAAACGTTTCTTTCCACTGACCTGGGGTCAGCCCCGGTACAGTTAAAATGACAGCTAATGGGAAATGGTAAACAGTGTTATACTTGTATAGCGCTTTTCCACCTTTCATGACACAAGGTTTGGCAGTTAGGACGGCAAAACAGTTTTTGACCGTGGCTTAGTGCATTGTGCTCGAAAGCAGTGTACTCATTTTGTTTGTTCCGTTGTGATTACATTTTTGAGTCTTTTGGTTCGTTTTTATTCGGATAAAGAGCATTTGAGTTAAGTTACAAGACGCCGCCAAAATAAACTATTGGATAAGAGAAATGGACTCGCTGTGTATGCATCGCTTCTTCAGCTGCACTGGGCGCACATTTCACGAAATTATTTTTCGAACTGATAATGTAACTAGCACCTTAGACCAGAGGTTGCGCTAGACATTTTCGTTGTCTGTCATTTTGACTGACAGGGTCATAGAAATCCGGTCATAATCTATTTTTACCCGTCACTTAAATTTTTAAAATGATAATGATGACATATTCAATAGTATTTAGTTTTCATTCATTTTTAATTAATATTGTAACGCTTGCTTGGCGGCGAAAAATTAGACACGGAAGTCCCTCTTTTTACTCTGCTTACTGCCAACAACACCAACAAAACAAAAACTCCGCTCCCAAAGAAAAAGAGGCAACTATATAGACCCCAATCACCAACGTCACACAATGATCTTAATTGTGGTTGTCAGCCCAAAATCTTCTAAATATATATTAAATGCATCTTACCAGATATAAAATGACTACTACATAGTCTGTGGTGATCGTTTGGTGCCCAGATTTCTTGTCGAATTACAGCAGTCCATCTCGCTCTCATCTTCGTGTCTCTCAGAATACGGTAGAACTTCAAGTCTCTCCGTCTATCTTCTCTGTTACTGCAACCAACCGCCACACACGCCTTCACCATTTTGATTATTAATGTTAACGAGCAGAAAAACACGCTGTAATAGGAGGCATGTACGTAGCGGTAATGTGTAAACATGACTAGCTGACACACAATATGGCGGCTCCAGTCAGGGGGGCGGAGTTGTGACGTCATGTGATTGGGGTCTATACACAGGCGGCAATCTTGTCCACCAATTGGATGACGCGCTGGCACACCGGGTGCACCAATAAGAACCTCGCGTTGATGTGTCAATCACGGTGCCGCCGCCAGACCCCGGTGATGCTACAATATTCTGACAGAATAGCCAACGACGTCATGCATTAAGAGAGACAATAGCTAATTAATATGCTCACTCGTCACCCTGTGGTCTGGGGTGTGAATTGCAACCTGTCAAAATGATGGACGGACTTCAGTTTTTTCCGTCACCGTTTTAAAAAACCGGTTAACGACGGAAATTATCCGGTTAACGCGACTCCTGCCTTAGACGGTCATTTGCTTTGCCTAGCAAAAACCACACGAGGACCGAAGAGGCAACACGTTTTTTTTTTTTTTCAAACCTAAGCTTTCAAAAGCGACAACAACTATTGAGCAAGAACCAAGGATTGAAAATGTGGACCACAAACCGCCAGAGAGCACCGCCAAAACGGTGAGCGGAGTTTCAATTTGCCCCACTAAAGATTTTAATTGTACAACAGAGCAACCACCAGTTTCTTGGCACACACACACACACATTAGTTATGAGTTATGTCCACTTATAATTCAAGCCAGAAAAGAACCACAGTTATTGATTTTGGACATTGAAGTTTATTAAACTGGAGAAACTCCATACAGGACTTGAATTACAGTAGTAAAAGTTACAGTTCATCCTACGAGTAAAACAGTAAAACCTTGCCTTTTCTTTTTTACCTTTAGTGCTTATGTTATGTTATACAACAGAAGAAATTTTTTTTTTTTCTTTGATGGCTGGGCCATGTTTTAAAACCTTGTAGATACAGTTGTGGTCAAAAGTTTACATACACTGGTGAAGAACATAATGTCATGGCTCTCTTGAGTTTCCAGTTATTTCTACAACAGATTTTTCTCTGATAGAGTGATTGGACAGATACTTCTTTGACACAAAAAACATTCATGAAGTTTGGTTCTTTTATGACTTTATTATGGGTTAACAGAAAAAGTTCTTCCAATTTTCTAAAATGGCGACAATCAATTAAAAAAAAAGTTGACTGCAATGGCCGACGCTTCAAGGATAGGTGAATATTGGACTATTTCTTCAATAAAACACGCAACAACTGTGTCTAACTTATTTGGAAAGAGACAGTCGCTGTTTTCAAAGAGTTCGATGTGACGCGATAATGATATTACCGAACAAGACACGCTGACATGTACGACATTACAGGGAAGATACGCAGCGAGAAATTTAAGCAACTTAAAGCTAATTTAATTTCACAGCAGCAGTATTTCGCAAGAGCCTGAGTGTCGAAAGAGAACGCCACAAAGACAAGACTGTTGAAATTAAGAATTAAAAAACAATAATAAAGCTAATGTGACACATAGAAGGGCTTGCTAAAATTTGTTTAAATATTGTGCTACGTAAATCAGCCACGGTAGCTGTTGAGATAATTATCGGGGTTTGATTTATTAAATGTTTGCCTGATTGGTTGATTGAATATTTGCTTATGTTCATATATACCATAAATAGTACATACTGCCATATTCTTACTTCTAATTACTTTATCTAATTACTAATTACTGTAAATAATATATTGCCATATTCTTCTTACTTCTGATTACTTTATCTAATTACTAATTACTGTAAATAATATATTGCCATATTTTTCATATTATTCATATATAACCAGTAAATGATTATTGCTTGCTATACCAGATTGTAGTACAAAGTGTAGAGGGTCGGAGTGGCTTCATGGCCGCGCCGTTGCATAACTAGACCTTCCAGGCATCCTAGCACCTGGGGTTTTGGACTTTCGCCTAGCCCCTCGAGGACGACTTTTCCATCCGAGGACATCTTCCAGGGCCACAGCGGTGCGCAACTGGAAGTGTTTGGACTATTCTGCTGATTGTTTAACGTTGCATAACTAAAAGTGTCTGCATTATTTTGACTGCTTATATATTATTTTGACTGTTTATATGATTGTTTTGATTGTTTGCATAAGCTCTTGCTCCACACACGTGTATCACTTAAGTTCCACCTACATGCACACACATAGCCAATAAAAAACCACATGGGTGTCGCTAGCTTGCTCTCCCCTCCCTCAGGGCGGCGCCCCTTTGTTCAGGGAAAACCCCTAAATAAAATACCAAGGAGGGTTTTTTTCCTTTAGATCAATCTTGGTGACGTACGAGTCACATGTTTGACCTCCTTGGCCAAGAAAACTGAGTGTCTTCTCTCCTTATTTTTGGGTAATTTTACAATGTCTACCTAAGGATCTAATTTTGAACTTGACATTTTTTGGTCAATCGAGCCGGATTGCGACATACCTGACGTTTCCTGGAGCGGAGAGGATATCCATTCAAAGCGTGCACGTACTCGGTTTGCGAGGGGACTGGGCTCAACTCCGCTTCTGGAGGCGAAGGGTTGAAGCAAAACCGAAAGGATTGAAGACATCTCACGGTAGGATCAGCCAAATTGGATGATTGTATGGGTGTAACAATTTTTGCGGCTGGTAAATTTTAAGGGCGACGGTGTCCTGTACGTACTTAAACTCCGTGAAAAGTAGACGCACCTAGAAAGGAGGCGATACAATATTTCGCGTCCTTTTTGGGTGCACGTTCCGTGTCTGCTTTGAGTGGACGCACCCAGAAGAGGTGCGATACGAGATTTCGCATCTTTTCTGGGTGCACGTTCCGTGTCCACGTTGATAGACGCACCTAGGAAGGAAGTAATTTCATTATTTTGCATTGAACTTTGAAGCTAAATCTGGTGCTTGAGGCTTTTCCGTGTGAGGGAAGGGTCTCGTATCGCGTAGTCGTGATATACTGTGTAACGCAGCGTGCTATTGGTTGAAGGGTTAAATGTTTCATTCGCGTCTTTTTTGAATGCACGTTCCGTGTCTATTGTAGTAAAAGTAGACGCATTCAAAAAGGAGGTGACACGATATCTTACGTCTTTCCTGGGTGCACGTTCCGTGTCTATCTTGGTAAAATCTTGAGAATACTAGTCCCCCTCAAGTCAGGCAGGTGTCTGTAAATCGGTAACAGGACAACGGGTCCTACGCGCGTCTATTAGGGCAACGGGTCCTAATAATAGTGATATGAATAATAATAATGATATTAATGATACAGATAATATAGAGAAGTAAATAATATTGCGATCAAACTTGGTTATTTGTTGCAAATAAGACGAATAATTCAGGAAAACGCTGAAATCTAAATACGTTCATAATTAGTGTGAAACGCTACTAAAAGGGATTTTTGGAGGTTTAACAACTTCTAGGAGACGAATAGAACACTCTAGCTTGAGTAATAAAAATATCTGAATTTTGAAGTGCATGTGACACAAAAAATTGGAACTTGAGAAAACGCGAAAAAACAATCTAAATGTTTACTAGAAACCCGTGCACAGCAAATAAGATTCAATAAAGCACGGAAAAGAGTAAAATTTAGTGGGAAACTCAATTCTTGGGGAGGAAAAATTAAAATACCATCAAAAAACTGCTGAGAAAATAATTTTTTAGCGAAGTTTAGATCGTATTAAGGAGGATCTTGTGGGAATTTAAGGCGAAAAACAACGTTTTGAATTTTGAAGGGACCCTCGGTCTGAAAGATTTTTTATTATCAGAAAAAACTCAAAGGTGTCTACTAAGCCTGTGCACGGCAGTTAAACGAACGGATAAGAATAACACATAGGATAAAGCCAGTACTGGTGTGTGAATGAGGTTTGTGTGAATGTGTGCTTTTTACTAACATAATACAAGTGGGGACTGCAAGTGGCAACTCACTTTGGATGGATAGCAAGAGTGGTCCGCCTATCAGTAATACTGAGAGATAGAAGCCTGACCACTACCACTGTGAGAAATTAATTGTCACCCCACTTTCAACTGACAATCGGCCCATAGGAACACCAGGTTCAGGGCCTGATCCAAATTTACATCCAAATGGGGAAAACTAACAGCAAACTCGATGTGGGGAAAGATCCTAAATTAGATCTCGCGTGTAAAGACTGGAAATTCATCGAGAGTCGATGTCCAACTAAAATAAGATTTTTAAATCTTTGGATCACCAAGTACGGATTTAATGGCCAACTTGATACCCAAAAAATCGTACACCTGCAGGACCAAATTAAAGTGAAACGGGAAAAACAATGCGGAAAAAATGGCTAAAGACGGATATGAAGATACCAAATTTTGGATGGTAATGGCTCAATGTCGTCGGAGAGACGCGGGAAAGATTAAACAGAAGATAAAGAGTGGAAAAGAACCAGAAGTCTTATTCCATAGGAAGGAAGACGATGAGACAGGTCCGGTAGGGACAATAAAAGAGATAAAAGAGGAAGTGAAAGAATCATCTAAAGAATTAACTTCTACTATGCCAACCATAGTGATAATTGTTGAATTGCGCTGCTGAAAGTTTGAGTAAGTTGTAATGAGGGCAGAGGTAACCATAAGCCTAGGTAAATGGGTTGCGAATGTGTTCGGTTGTTTGGTGGACGTCTGAAGTGGGAAAAAAGGGAGCTGAGAAAGTTCTGGGAGTGGGAGAGGAGCGTTGATAAGCGAGGGAATTGTTTGTAAATAGCTGACCGTCTATTGCGTAAATAGCCGACCGTTTAATGAGCAAAATCAGGAAAAAGGAGGAGTTCTTCAACATGAGGAGTGCGGCCCTTCGGTGGCCCCTATTTGCAACATGGGGTCCTCGACGGCATCCGCTGGGTTTTTGCCCAAACTAATTATGAGGGAAGGTTGTGATTCCAGCTGGGAATATTCCAGCCTTTCCCTTGTACTATTTAGGATATGAATTTTTGAAATGGAATCTCATTAGAGATAAAAATAGACTATTGAGCTCAATTGGAACTTATAGAATACTCTTAAAAGAAAATAAGAGAATGGCTAAAAGAGAAAGAAAATAGTTAATGTTTTGAAAAAGGGAAAGATCAACTGTTGATAAATAGCTATTTGAGACGTAAATTTAACAGATTCATTTTAAGCAATTTTATTTAAGCAAAGAGCTAGTATGTTTGATAAAAGAAAATTAGTTTGTTAGAAATGTTCTTTATTCATGAATAGATATTGTTCATAATATTATTTGAAAGTAAATTATTCTGAATTCAGGTGAAAAATGACCAACTTTTAGATGTATCGGGCTAATAAGAACAAATAGTATTTACTCCAAGTAAGTAGAGTAATCTGACGTATTAATCGTCATTAATGGCCTTTAATCTTTGAATTAGTCTTTGACATTCAAATTAAGGTTGAGAAAATTATTCGGCTAGATTCCAGAGAGATGATGTTAGTGAGACGTTATAAAATTTACAATGAAGAAGGTGACTTAGAAATAGAAAAACGTACTCATTACTGGCAGATTTAAAGAGAAAAGGAATCACACATAATGACATAGTAAATAGATTGACTAAATTAGATTTTGAAGTACATGGCAAAATATACTCTTATAAAGGAGAGGTCCAAATGCTGATTAGCGAACTCCTGTTGAGGAGCAGTTTGGTATATGTCACAAGATAAATAACTACTAACAGCTGGTGGAAAAACCAGTTTTAGCAGACTTTAGAGCAATTTTAAACTTGCCACTTTCTGTGTGTGAATCTGTTCGTGAATAAATTATCAAATAAATGATTGTGCTGACAAATTATTTTAAAGGGGACAGTGAAAGTGATTAATCTTAGATACATTTTTGAGTGTATGGAAGTGGCGAATTAATAATATAGAATCACTGTCATGAGTTACTCTTAACATCATGAAAATTTGATTTAGATTTTTGGGGAATTGATAATGCTAAATATTGCTCAAGATAACTGGCTCACATGCTGATGGAATTTGGCTATCTTTGTTCAGCTGTGACCCAAATAGTTAAGACATTTTCATCAAATTCGGATTCTGGGATGAAAAGATAATTCTGAATTTTGTTGCTACGAAATTATAGTGGGAATAAGTGGCCGATTTTGTAGTGATAGGCCAAGGCAAAATTAGTTGATAAATTCCAAAAGACGGAACTGAAGAAGTTGGGGAGCGGAAGCATATATTGGCTTTTTGCCAAGTGGAGATAATTATGCTGGGAGAATTGTAATTTTAAAACCTTGGGTTAATTGCAAAGCATAACACTCTTTGATGCAATAATAATAATATGGGGTTTTGGGCATGGGTTGTTTACTTTTCATAACGCTCATTACAATTTTAATTTACAATGTATGATTACAATCCTCCCAATATAAGTCTAATTCTTTGTTTTGATTTGGAACTTTGAATGCATTACTTTTATGTTTGATATTTTTATTTTTAGCACTTTAATTGACCTGACCTTTGGTTTCTTTTGTGGTTATAATCGGGTAGGAGTTCATGTAAGTTTATTTAATTTAATTTGCTTCTATATATATATATTGTTTTGGGGAAAAGGGTGATGGTTCAGGCTGTTACATCGGATAATCTTATTTTAATTATGCAGCTTGAGATAAATTTAAAGACTAGGAACTCTGATTATAAACATACATTTGATGCATATGTTTTATAAATTTAATTAAAAGTTAAAACTGTGGGCGGAGAAAGTAAAATTCTTGGGGCATGATTTGAGCAAGGGTGGCAGGACGATCCTAAAAGACAGGGATACTGCCGTGTTGCAAGCCCCAAAACCGCTTACTAAGCGACAGATGATGTCCTTTATGGGCCTCACAAATTACTGTAGACCATGGATTCCTAATTACGCTGAAATTACAAACCCCCTTGCTAAAATCATGTATGACCCAGCATTAAAAATGTCTTCACCTTTGACATGGACAACAGAGGCAGAAAATGCTTTCTCTCAATTTAAACAAACTTTGTTATCTAGTACCGCTTTGGCTCTGCCTGATTATTCTAAACCTTTGGTCCAAATATTTGATTGCAAGGGTGAATACATGACCTTATGTCCGTTCGCGAATAAACTGCCAAAGGACACTTTCCTTATTGATATGTGACTGTAATGTCCAGTACAGGAACACACTTTATGGGTCAATCATGGAGCGACATTGCGCGGTGGGTCTATGTGTGCACGGAGGGGGGGGTCTCATGTCTTACCAGTGGGAATGGTTAGATTAGAAATGTGGTTTTCAAATGCATGGTCTGTGCTCAACCTAGTCCTCACGGCAATGTTCGCCCTAAACGGCACACACATTTAAATGGATTTTTCTTTCGTTTTAAATCGTTTTTTCTTGGAAAATGGGCACGCTGATATTTGGGATACTGTTATTTTTTGTTAATCAAATGGTAATTGGGCAGAAATATTTTAAAGTAAACAACGCATAACAATGTCGAGTATGTATTAATGGTAGCAAAAGGCATTGTGTAAAGACATCCCTAAGTGTGGCATACCTGAAACCATTTATAGCGATAATGGAACGCATTTTGTAAACAGAGTAATCGATAAGATTGGGAAATTGTTTTGCATTTCCTTAAAAAAAATCACTGTGAATGGCATCCTCAAAGCGCGGGTTTGGTTGAAAGAATGAACGGTACTATTAAAAATAGATTAAAGAAATGCATTGAGGAAACGAAAAGACCATGGACACAGTGTTTGGGTCTTGTAAAGTTACATATTAATATTAGTACGTCGGGATTAACACTTTTTGGGAGACTATATCGTTTACCGATTTTCTCCATTAAGTGGGAAATAGATGAAGAAGCTAATTTAGCCGATTATATGCGAAAGACATTGGAAGTGAGACAGGATTTGTGTTTGCCACAAGTTGTTTCTGACTCTTCCCAGCAGAATGACCTGGTGTTTACTGGAGAATGGCTCTTGATCCACAGCATCAAAAGGAAACACTGGCATTCGCCCAAGTGGGAAGGCCCATACCAGGTGCTCCTCACGACTCCTACAGCCGTGGAGGTCGCGGAGGGGAACCTGGATTCACCTTGCCCACTGCAAAAAGGTAATCTCAACCGAGTCCCAAGGTCGAGCAGCTATTTAACTGAAAGTCTGACTGAACGGTGGGGGTGGGCTTATAGTGCTCATAAATACTGCAGGTCAGTGAAGCCCAGGGCGCTCTTCCTGTTTAGGGGAACTCGGTCGACATGACACTGCCGAGGTGGTCAAGAAATCTCTTGATCACCTATGTAGTCATCTTTTCACGCTCGCGATGCACAAAGTTATGGTCAGAAATCTACTTGGTACATAACGGCTAGAAGGGGGGGCCTGGAGGGCGCTGGTGGCGGAGGACGGTCACAAATGGGCTGATTGGACCTCCGACACCTGTGCCACTTCCATTCGCCCTCAAATCAATTTAACTCGTTTAGAGCCGGAAATTCAAATACAAATTAGGTCCGGAAAATGGAATTGTGGTAATAAACCTTGTCTTTATTTTTTCCTCTCCCCATACGAAGGATGGACTGACCCAAGAGGAGATCCTTTTCATCTCCTAATCGTCTGTGTATCCTCCTTATTGGGAGACCCAGTGGAGGCCAGGCCCGTGAGTAAAAATGTAGAGACTAAGCCGTCTGGGTTGATAGTAAAGGCAACGAATAAAGTTACTGTCGATGATAGAATGGTAGCGGTTACTGGGGTTACACAACAAGCTAATAACTGGCTTTTGTTAGCGGAAGCTGCTGGAAGAATGGTTAATTCTAGCTGTGTTGTATGTATGGGTCCCAGACCCCTGTTGCGCGTAGTGCCAGCTCTCCTTCCGCCACATTGCCTTCTGGAAGTTATGACTAGAACCATATTGAGTAAGGCTTGCAAGAAATGGGATGGGGTGTATCCACTAACCAAAGCTGTGAAGGAAAAACCTATATTCCGACGAAGTTGCACTGGCTAACTTTTCCTGTATGGTGGTGGTGCGGTGGCAGCAGGCTCTACGACACCCTAAGGAACTCAGTGGGGGTATGTGCACTTGTGTCATTACTCTTACCGGTGTCTATTTATCCTGTTTCGGCTACAGATATCCTGGACGCAACATCAAAGTTTGACCCCTCTAAGTTGCATGTTAATAAACGTAGTGCCCAGTGGGCAGTTGAACCAACTTACATAGATGCGATCGGAGTTCCCCGTGGTGTGCCGAGTGAGTATAGGTTGGCTAACCCAATTGCCTCGGGTTTCGAATCTGTACTCCCTTGGATCACTGTTAATAAGAATGTTGAGAGGATCAACTACATCCATTTTAATCTCCAGAGACTTAATAACAATTCAGAGATTGCCTTTACAGCTTTAAAACACCAGCTGGATGCCACCTCTCTCATGGCGTTCCAAACCAGGGTGGCCGTGGACATGTTGCTAGCCGAAAAAGGCGGCGTTTGTGGTCACATCGGTGACGCTACCTCCTCTAATGAGGAGAACTTCCACAAGGCCCTCAGAGCAGTCAGCTCCCCTGGTAGAACGATGTAGGGTCACTCTGGGGAGTGGACCCCCGATGTGTCCAGTTGGTGGGAAGCAACGTTCGGTAAGTATAGGTCAAAGCTGTATACTATTCTAGTCTCTGTGACAGTGTTCCTGATGGCTCTGGGATTATGTGGTTGTTGTTGCATTCCCTGCATTCGTGTTGTACTTCACCGGTTTGTTTCCGCGGCTATAGATCCTCGTTTACAGGAATTATACCACCTTTTGGCCCTGGGAGAGGAGTATGACACAGGTGCCCATACGGAGTTTGTAGTTTGCGAAGTGGCTCTCAATGGTGACGATCTCCCTGACGACGGCGATGGCAATGATGGTTTCCCCATTCCGGAAACTTTCTTTCAGACCCCGCCACCGCCTCCAACTCCGGCTGGCGACAATATGCGTCGACATGTCTAATGATTCGATTGAATAAAGCCTTTTTTAGGAGGTTCTTTTTGATGATGTTTTTGTCGCAAATATTGAATAAACAGGCAGGAAATGTTGAGATAATTATCGGGGTTTGATTTATTAAATGTTTGCCTGATTGGTTGATTGAATATTTGCTTATGTTCATATATACCATAAATAGTACATACTGCCATATTCTTACTTCTAATTACTTTATCTAATTACTAATTACTGTAAATAATATATTGCCATATTCTTCTTACTTCTGATTACTTTATCTAATTACTAATTACTGTAAATAATATATTGCCATATTTTTCATATTATTCATATATAACCAGTAAATGATTATCTCTTGCTATACCAGATTGTAGTACAAAGTGTAGAGGGTCGGAGTGGCTTCATGGCCGCGCCGTTGCATAACTAGACCTTCCAGGCATCCTAGCACCTGGGGTTTTGGACTTTCGCCTAGCCCCTCGAGGACGACTTTTCCATCCGAGGACATCTTCCAGGGCCACAGCGGTGCGCAACTGGAAGTGTTTGGACTATTCTGCTGATTGTTTAACGTTGCATAACTAAAAGTGTCTGCATTATTTTGACTGCTTATATATTATTTTGACTGTTTATATGATTGTTTTGATTGTTTGCATAAGCTCTTGCTCCACACACGTGTATCACTTAAGTTCCACCTACACGCACACACATAGCCAATAAAAAACCACATGGGTGTCGCTAGCTTGCTCTCCCCTCCCTCAGGGCGGCGCCCCTTTGTTCAGGGAAAACCCCTAAATAAAATACCAAGGAGGGTTTTTTTCCTTTAGATCAATCTTGGTGACGTACGAGTCACATGTTTGACCTCCTTGGCCAAGAAAACTGAGTGTCTTCTCTCCTTATTTTTGGGTAATTTTACAATGTCTACCTAAGGATCTAATTTTGAACTTGACAGTAGCCCCCCGCATTTTTACCACACCAAATCTGGCCCCCTTTGCAAAAAGTTTGGACACCCCTGTTTGACTGATGATCCGTAGATGAGGCTAGCTTCTTTCACTTGGTACCAGCTAAATATTATTCAAAATGTAATGATGGTGGGACAAATAAGCATCTTGAATTTGAAACTGTATGTTGTCGGCGATTAGCCTCGCAATGATCTTAATTGTGGTTGTCAGCCCAAAACCCTCTAAATATATACCCCTGTGGCATGCAGGTACATATTATGTACATTTTCATGTGTTTTGTATTTTCAATCAAAGAGAAAGCATTGAAAAGTAAACACTTGGAAGCTCAAATTTCCCCCAGGTTGTGAAAACATGTGAATCTTCGAAATGGCATTGTGCGGTGATTTATATGTTATTGCATTTGGGAGCCACCCACGTACTTGACACAAAGCATGCAATGTACATTATTTGGACGCATAGTCATCCATTATAATTCATAATCTTTTATATATCATAAACCTGGTGTATTTCAATGCATTTGCCGGGATTTTGGTATCTGTCTCTTCAGTGCCGTGCAGTCTATTGTATGTGAAGTAAAAATTTTTGTTGAGTGCTTAGACCACTACAACAGCAGGTGGCACCAAAGCCCAAATAATAATTTTGCCTGTCAACGTGCACCGTACACTGGATGCGCATGCACGCGCGCGTAGACGCGCATGCACGTGTGCTACAATTGTTTTGCATTGCTTTGCAGAAACTTCTGCAATGAAAAACAATTGTCGCGCACGTACCTTGCTGTTGCAAAATCGAGTGTCGTGAACTTGCTTGTGTGCCTCTTGGCAAGGCCAAAGCACTTGTGGGCGTGTTCACCCGGGCGCTGCTTCAAAGGTAACGAACTGAATGAACGCCGTGGGAAAAGTAGGTGACTGACCACTGTCGGAAAGGCGGATAATTCAAATAAAAACTTGTTCGACTCTCAACTATTATTGGTCGGCTGTTTGAATTGTAAAATCCGATTGGATCTGATCGTGACCTCTTAGGCTAAATGAATATAAAGGGCCAACTACCCAGCAACCATTTCCTACCAACCCTGACCTGTGCACGATGGAAAGGAAATTCTCAGCCGATGAAGCACGGCGTTTAGTTATGGAGGAAATATCCGAACCGGAGGATTTTTTTTCCTCCGACACCTCGGAGTATTCCGATGACGATTTTGTCCCTGATTGCTCGGCAGAAGTGGGACAAACAGAAGAGGATTCTGACGACGATGAACCGGGTGACGATGTAGAGGAACAGGAAATGGAGGTGGAAGTGGGTGACGAGAATGTGGAATACGTGGGTGGACAAAACATCTGGCGATCTAAAAATAAAAAAATCACGTGGTCTAGATCACATGAAGTGGGCGGCCACTTTGTGCCTCCGGCACTACCCAACATCGGGCCAACTTCATAGCCATTGCCCGTATCAGTAGCCCCGTCGCCGCATTAAATTTATTTCTGACCGACGAAATTATTGACCACATAGTCGCAATGACTAATTTACAAGGGCAGAGAACAATTATGTGCTGGAATACGATCACCGCACAGCAACTGCGTGCATACTTAGGGCTTCTAATTTTAGCTGGAATGTTCAAATCCAAAGAAGAGTCTACAAAGAGCCTGTGGGACAAGGAACTGGGTCGTCCGATGTTCGCTGCAACGATGTCCGCCTTCAAGTTTGGCCTCATCAATAGAGCCCTGCGCTTTGATGACAAGTTGCACCGGCCACAACGTCATCATCGGAGCAAGCTCGCACCGATCGAGGATGTGTGGAGCAAGTGAAAAGCCGTTTGCCGATTATGTTTTACCCCGGCAGGGACATATGCGTGGATGAGCAGCTGGTCTTGTTCCGGGGCCGCTGCTCGTTCAAACAATACATCCCGAGCAAGCCTGCCAAGTACGGGCTGAAAGTGTGGGCAGCGTGTGATGTCGCTCCGACGCGCTGAACTTGGAGGTTTTTGAATTTGGGGTAAATAAATTAAAATCTACATATGTATGGATAGACCTGTTGCCACTGGACATTTTGAGTCACTGAAAGTAAAAAAAAATATTCATAAATGAATGAGTTATCACATTTCAAGTTCATGTCCAAATAATGTACACTTAACATGAATTATGTGAGGTTTTTGGGGAAAATGCTACCGTCAAAAAAATTGGCATGTATTTAAAAAAAAATTGTTACCACTTTTTGACTAATTCAAAGCTCTAATTAGGCCATATGAAATATTCACCTAGAAATTTTATGTATATGTATATACAGTTCAGTTAGTTTTCTTTATAGTCACTTTTAGGAACTGTACTGTCCTAAATGCCATGCGGAATAAATAAATAAATTTAAAACTATATATGTATGGATAGATCTAATGCCACCGAACATTTTGAATGCTTGGAAGTCAAAAAATATTAATAAATGGCTGAGTTATTACACTTCAAGTTCACGTCTAAATAATGTACACTGACATGAAATGTGCGAGGTTTTTGGGGAAACTGCTATTGTCAAAAAAAATGGCATGTATTAAAAAAAAAAATTGTAACCACTTTTTGACTAATTCAAAGCTCTGATTAGGCCATATGAAATATTCACCTAGAAATTCTATGTATATGTATATTCAGTTCGGTTAGTTTTCTTTATAGTCACTTTTAGGACTTCTACTG
Source organism: Corythoichthys intestinalis (assembly GCF_030265065.1). Taxonomy (NCBI): domain Eukaryota; kingdom Metazoa; phylum Chordata; class Actinopteri; order Syngnathiformes; family Syngnathidae; genus Corythoichthys; species Corythoichthys intestinalis. The sequence goes on from NC_080397.1 coordinate 65,781,819, forward strand.
TCCTAAGGGGTGGGGAAAATAAATAAATTAATTAAAAACTATATATGTACGGATGGGTTGAATGCCACTGAACATTTTGAATGATTGGAAGTCAAAAAATATTCATAAATGGCTGAGTTATTACACTTCAAGTTCACGTCCAAATAATGTACATTGACATGAATTGTGCGAGGTTTTTGGGGAAACTGCTATTGTCAAAAAAATTGGCATGTATTGAAAAAAAAATTGTCATCACTTTTTGACTAATTCAAAGCTCTAATTAGGCCATATGAAATATTCACCTAGAAATTTTATGTATATGTATATACAGTTCAGTTAGTTTTCTTTATAGTCACTTTTAGGACTTGTACAGTCCTAATGGGTGGGAGGAATAAATAAATAAATTAAAAACTATATATGTATGGATAGGTCTAATGCCACTGAACATTTTGAATGCTTGGAAGTCAAAAAATATTCATAAATGGCTGAGTTATCACACTTTAAGTTCATGTCCAAATAATGTACACTGACATGCATTGTGTCACTTAAAAAAACGCATGCCACGAGGTTAATTAAATGCATCTTTCCAGATATAAAATGACTACTACATAATCTGTGGTAATCGTTTGGAGCCCAATTTTCTCGTCGAATTGCAGCAGTCCATCACACTCTCCTCTCCGGGTCTCTTGGAATACGGTAGAACTTCAAGTCTCTCCGTCTATCTTCCCTGTTATTGCAACCAACCGCCACACACGCCTTCACTATTTTGATGATTAATGTTAACGAGCAGAAAAACACGCCATAATAGGAGGAATTTACGTAGTGGTTATGCGTCAACACGACGAGCTGACGGACAATATGGCGCGGAGGCGTGATTGTGATGTCATGTGAGTAGGGTCTATAAAGACCTTCTAACTTCGACTCCACCGCCATTGACTTCAATGGTAAACAGGTGGAAACGGAAGTGGTAGGAAGACATAAGGAAGTAAACTGGAAGTGCCTCGGAAACTTGTCTATAAGTCGCATTTTTGGGGGAAATTTACCTGATAAAATCCAACACATAGAACAGACATGTCATCTTGAAAGGCAATTTAATATAAAAATATACAATAGAGAACAACATGCTGAATAAGTGTACTGTATGATGTTACATGATACATGAACAACGAAATAGGAATATACTGTCCTCACCAGGACGCTACGGCTCGGTCCTGGCTATTCAGCGGGCTAAACTCCCAAATGACGATGCTGGACGTCCGTATAATTTGCTGGATCAATTTCGTCCTCGATACCAAACAGGTTCGTATAGATGTAAATAAATGATAATTAGGTGCTTTTACAGCAATGACATGACAAAACGGTTAGCATGCGTTCGCTAGCATTAGCGCATCGTTCAAACAACCACACAACTGGCTCTAAGTGCCCGATCGCTGGTGGAAAACACACAACAACAACAGAAAAGATGCTCATACAGCCATTGCCTCTGTAGCGTTATTTTACAAGGATAAAAAATTACGTAGGTTCGCAGTCAAAGTACTTTTATTTTGAAATGACACATCAGAATTTTATCAGAGTACTTTAGTTCGAGTCTTGGGGTCGTCTAGTATACCTCAGAAGTGGAACCGTCCCGGGATATTTACTAGATTTTTTAAAATTAATATTTGAAATTAGGGTAATAGACAGAAATAACTAGAAATTTTCTAAGTAGTATTACTCTGAAATCCTAAATTATTTTCATATCATAATCAGGGTTTCCCCTAGGATTTTTTTAAGCTGCGGGGGTGGGCTGCATCGGAGTCGGACCGCCTCATTATGTCGTGCCACGGCAAAATTGCGTCATATCCAGAGGTTGCGCTAGACTTTTTCGTTGTCTGTCATTTTGACTGACAGGGTCATAAAAATCCGGTCATAATCTATTTTTACCTGTCACTTAAATTTTTAAAATGATAATAATGACATATTCACTAGTATTTAGTTTTCATTCATTTTTGAATAATATTCTGTCCGAACAAGCTTAACAGAGAATCCACACCGTGCCATCACACATCAAGCAGATGAATATGTAACTTTTTCTCCGCAGTGACAAAAACAGCTGACTGTGGCCCCAGTAGGTAGGCTAGGAGCCGACCTAAGCATAGCTTTAGCTTTTTTATCGACGCGACTGACAATGACATTCTCCTGTTTCAACAAGCTATCCTTTACCACCAGCCCTGTCTTTCTTATATATCCTCTGGTTGTGCTCTTACCGTTCTTCGGGGTAATTTAGTTAGCTTTGTGTAGCGATCGCAAATGCTACTCAGTGACAGCCAACGAACACTTGTAATTTTTTCATTGATAACATATATTAATCCTATAATTTTTTTACAATTCCCCCTTACTAAAGTTGTTTATATATATATTATATACATATATATATATATAACAGAAACGGTAACAGTGGCAGTCAAATACCATTGTAATCATTTTCAGAAGCAGTACGGCAAAACGTTACGCTAAAAAAATAAAGTAAAAATATAAAAATGGCTTACCTCTTTGTCCTCTGAAAGACCATGCCAACCCAACATAATGTTTACTGCATATGAAACGTGAATGGATTCGCCGAGCTGGTGTTAAAGTCCGCGCAAGTTGATTCGGTCTTCACATTTTTTCCTCCTTAGTTTTTGGTTCCAGAAACGTATGAAGAAAACATCCTTCATGTGTCGTAATGTCTAGAGTCGTTTCTACAAGTTCCAAAAAAGCAATGCGTGATCGGCATGTTCGTTTTTGAAAGATTACCGGAGAAAAGTAGCAATTTTTACGTTGGGTCTATGCGAGGGCGGGTCTATAATGTCCCACTCCGGCTTTACTTCCGCTTTACGATGCGATGTCACGGTCTAAAAATAGCCTGCGTGCGGTACGCCATTGCGTGCCTGCTTGTGCATAATTAAATGTCTCAAGTGGGATTGCTGCAGAGGCTGTCCTTCATCCTCCACTGCATCAGTCCCTCTTTTTTCACCTCTTTTATCAACACCATCGTCGTTTTGGGGCTTTTTGAAGAAACTTCGGACACTCGGTTGCCTTGACATTTTTCCGAGTAAGGACAACGACGTCATGCATCAAGAGAGACAATAGCTAATCAATATGCTCACTCGCCGCCCTGTGGTCTGGGGTGTGAATTGCAACCTGTCAAAATGACGGATGGACATCAGTTTTTTCCGTCACAGTTTTAAAAAACCGGTCAATGACGGAAAATATTCGGTTAACGCGACCCCTGGTCATATCATAACTTTTTTTTTTTTTCCTACATTTTGTTACCCAAGCAGAGCCATACCAAAGATCTATTTGAAATATTGCATTAGCCAGGCTAATGTCGTAGCTCACAGCTAGGGTACTTGTACGTAAAATGCGTAGCTGATTACAGCTACATTACCCTATGTTGTAATGACTTTTTTTTTATTATTCTCGTAGCAATACTACTACTTACATCTCGTTTAACACAACAATACTAGTTCTGTTAATGGACCAATGGCGGAAGTTTGCATTGGGGACGTTAGGAACATAACACTAGGAACTTTTCAGGATGCTCAAATTGTCCACACCAACTTAATGCAACCTTATTTGCATTATATAGTGAATTCACTTCTTTAAAGTGGTAATGTTTAAAACATTTGAAATCATTTTCCCCCTTGATTTTGGTGAAAAATGACCAACCTTTAGATGTATGGGCTTAATAAGAACAAATGGTAATATTTACCTAAAGTAAATTTAATAATCTGAACCATTAATCTGTTAAATAGTCCTTAACACAAGATGGAAAAAAATATTTGAATACATTTAAGAAAAATCCTCAGATTGAAACGTTCTAAATTTGCAGTGTGAAAGTTAGTACAAGTCAATACAGATTTATTTTTGCATTGATCATTTAGCCTATCAATTAATTTGGTTCATATTGGTGAGAAATTAAGCCCTGACCCCAGTTCACCTAATCAGTTTGGTTTTATTAATGTCGTGTTCCCAGTAAAAAGTGTACATGCAGGTTATGCTGTTATAGCGTCCCCACCTATATTGAGACCAAACCTACGTCCATGTAATAGAGCCATTTCAAGGTGTAGGGGGAAATTCTAACTGCCGTGTAAAGAGTTTTACTAGTTTCGGTGAGAAGTTTTTGTTGTTGTTGTTCGTGAACTACTTTTCCACACAAACGCACATCGAGGTACCATTTAGCTTAGCAAGAAGAGGTATGAGAGACATTTTTCGAGTGTCCCGGAGCTCGTGAAACGGGGGGAAAAAAGCTCATTTATCAATGTTTCGTCAGCCGTGATCGCATATATCCGTCCGCTGTAACAGCCATGCATTTTCTGCTATTGAATGCGTTGTTGACACATTAGCGCGGCGGCACTCTGACCTACCGCTCGGCGCAAATTCATTCAAACTTGCCTTTCCGTCCAAGACGGCCGTCGACCGCTCACTTTCGCCGAAAAGTCGGATCCAAAATACAGTCATGCCCAGGATGGGGGAAAGAAGGACAGGAGTCTGTATTAGCTTAGCCACTTTATTGTGGCAACAATAATAAAGGAAAAGAATAACAAAATAACGGCGTGCTTCCACAACATGCGACAGCTATCTCCTTCTCGCTTCCCTCTACGTCACAGCTTCCCGTCCAATCGTCACTTTTTAAGGTGGCTCCGTATAGTTACGGCCATTACAATACACAATGAATAGGTTGCCGCTGAACCCTTCACATTAGGCTGCCGTTAGTTTGAAACTGCCTTAAAAAAAATAAAAAAATAAAACAATTTTTTTTGCACGGCGTGGCGGCTTTTATTTTGTTGTGGCGGTGCGCCACAATACTTAATATGTAGGGGAAACCCTGATAATACTTTAGTTTGGGTCTAGGGGTGCTTGAGTGCCTCTCTCAAGTGGACCTGTTCTTGGACGGCTTCCCGTTTTTTATTTATTCATATTATTTTTTTCAATAAAGGGACTTGCGCTGTGAAGCCATCGCGTTCCATTATGAATCCAGCAAGTTGCACCATTAGGAAGCCAGCGCGTTGCGTTACCATAATGCACACAATGCAAACTATGATCCAAATGAGGGGCGGCAAGCTTGACTTCGTTTTAATGAGTGGAGGGTGGCTTGACCGCAGTACCAATACAATGTTGAGACCAAACCTACACCTTTGGTATCACGTAATCCAAATTTACATCCAAGTTAGTATAAACCCTACTCACATGACGTCACAACAACGCCTCTGCGCCATGTTGTCCGTCTACTTGTCGTGTATACGCATTACCGCTACGTGAATTCCTCCTATTATGGCGTGTTTTTCTGCTCGTTAACATTAATAATCATAATGGTGAAGGCGTGTGTGGCGGTTGGTTGCAGTAACAGAGAAGATAGACGGAGAGACTTGAAGTTTTACCGTATTCCGAGAGACCAGGAGAGGAGAGTGAGATGGACTGCTGCAATTCGACGAGAAAACTGGGCTCCAAACGATCACCACGGATTATGTAGTGGTCATGTTATATCTGGTAAGATGCATTTAATATATATTTAGAGGGTTTTGGGCTGACAACCACAATTAAGATCATTGCGAGGCTAATCGCTGACAACATAGTTTCAAATTCAAGATGCTTATTTCTTCCACCATCATTACATTTTGAATAATATTTAGCTGGTACCAAGTGAAAGAAGTCGTCGTCGTCTACGGATCATCAGTTAAACAGGGGTGTCCAAACCTTTTGCAAAGGGGGCCAGATTTGGTGTGGTAAAAATGAGGGGGGCTACCTTGGCTGACTTACATAGAACAATACATTTAAACAAATTTTAGCAAGCCCCTCTGTGTGTCACATTTACTTTATTTTTTTTTTCATTAATTCATCATTTCAACAATCTCGCCTTTGTGGCGTTCTCTTTCGACACTTGGGCTCTTGCGAAATACTGCTGCTGTGAAATTAAACTAGCTTCTAGTTGCTATAATTTCTCACTGCGTATCTTCCCTGTAATGTTGTACATGTCAGTGTGTCTTGTTCGGTAATATTATCGCGTCACATCAAACTCTTTGAAAATAGCGACTGTCTCTTTGCAAATGAGGCAGACACAGTTGTTGCATGTTTTATTGAAGAAATAGTCCAATATCCACCTATCCTTGAAGCGTCGGCCATCGCAGTCAACTTTTTTTTGTTATTGATTGTCGCCATTTTAGAAAATTGGAAGTAAAGAGTCACACGAGGTAATGTTGCTTAGAGTGCTGCTCTTAAAGTTTTTCAAACTTTTGTGAGACTAGGCTGATTTTGTGTGGACAACATAGTTGTAGATATCAGGGTAGCAGATGTCAGGCAGAGACGGCTAAGAGAGCGGGTCGAAAAGCAAGGAATTAGTCTTTTTTTTTTTTTATTCTAGTTACATCTGAGATGCAATTGTTGGCTTTTTTCAACAATATACATCAAAAATAAAGACATTGAATGACTGAAAATGATGAAATGTCTTGTTTTCTCATGTACAGGACTGTCTCAGATCATTAGAATATTGTGATAAAGTTCTTTACTTTCTGTAATGCAATTAAAAAAACAAAAATGTCATACATTCTGGATTCATGACACATCAACTGAACTATTTCAAGCCTTTTATTATTTTAATATTGCTGAATTTGGCTTACAGCTTAAGAAACCTCAAAAATCCTATATCAAAAAATTAGAATACTTCCTCAGACCAAGTAAAAAAATAATTTTATAACAGCAAAACTAAATCAAACATTTGAAAATGTCCATTGATGCACTCAGTACTTGGTTGGGAATCCTTTTGCACGGATTACTGCATCAATCCGGCGTGGCATGGAGGCAATCAGCCTGTGGCATTGCTGAGGTGTTATTGATGCCCAGGATGCTTCGATAGCGGCCTTCAGCTCATTTGCATTTGTAGGTCTGGTGTCTTTCATCTTCTTCTTAACTATACCCCACAAATTCTCGATGGAGTTCAGGTCAGGGGAATTAGCAGGCCAATCAAGGACAGTGATGCCATGGTCAGTGCACCAGTTACTGGTGGTTTTGGCACTGTGGGCAGGTGCCAGATCATGCTGGAAAATGAAATCCTCATCTCCATAGAGCTTTTCAGCAGATGGAAGCATGTAGTGCTCTAAAATCTCTTGGTACACAGTTGCATTTACTCTGGACTTGATGAAACACAGTGGACCAACACCAGCAGCTGACATGGCTCCCCAAACCATTGCTGACTGTGGGAACTTCACACTGGATTTCAAGCAACTTGGATTTTGCTCCTCTCCAGCCTTTCTCCAGACTCTGGCGCCTTGACTTCCAAATGAAATGCAAAACTTGCTTTCGTCTGAAAAGAGGACTTTGGACCACTCTGCAACTGTCCAGTGCTTCTTCTCCATAGCCCAAGTCAGACGCTTCTTCCGTTGTCTTGAGTTCAGAAGTGGCTTGACCATGGGAATACGGCTACAGGTATGGAGATGAGGATTTCATTTTCCAGCATGATCTGGCACCTGCCCACAGTGCCAAAACCACCAGTAACTGGTGCACTGACCATGGCATCACTGTCCTTGATTGGCCTGCTAATTCCCCTGACCTGAACCCCATCGAGAATTTGTGGGGTATAGTTAAGAAGAAGATGAAAGACACCAGACCTACAAATGCAAATGAGCTGAAGGCCGCTATCGAAGCATCCTGGGCATCAATAACACCTCAGCAATGCCACAGGCTGATTGCCTCCATGCCACGCCGGATTGATGCAGTAATCCGTGCAAAAGGATTCCCAACCAAGTACTGAGTGCATCAATGGACATTTTCAAATGTTTGATTTAGTTTTGCTGTTATAAAATTATTTTTTTACTTGGTCTGAGGAAGTATTCTAATTTTTTGATATAGGATTTTTGAGGTTTCTTAAGCTGTAAGCCAAATTCAGCAATATTAAAATAATAAAAGGCTTGAAATAGTTCAGTTGATGTGTAATGAATCCAGAATGTATGACATTTTTGTTTTTTTAATTGCATTACAGAAAGTAAAGAACTTTATCACAATATTCTAATTATCTGAGACAGTCCTGTATATTTATAATTGCTCTTCACCTAAAAATATATTTGTTTTATCCGATTACTCGATAGAATTTTCAGTCGAGTACTCGATTACCAAAATATTCGATAGCTGCAGCCCTATTTATGTATATATATATATATATATATATATATATGTATGTAGTGAGAGTGCTATCGCTAAACCATATAAACATTAAAAGCCCTAGCTCCATTGACCAATGACATGAAATACATTAGACTTGACAGTGGATGTTAGCAAGAACAAAAGATTTTGAATTGAATATTTCGTAACTCACCTTCCCGAGCACAATATAGATTCCTGCCGAATTTTCGTGGACGAGGACCTGTTTCACCCAACCAGCAACAAAGTATTTATAAGCCTCCAAGCTCTTAAAGGTTTTCAAACTTTCGTGTTACTTAGGCTGATTTTGTGTGGACAAGATAGTTGTAAATATCAGGGTAGCAGATGTCAGGCGGAGACGGCGAAGACAGCAGGTCGAAAAATATCGATTTAGGCATCAAATATGGATCTGGCGAATGGCTAGACTGAAGCTTTTCCACATAACGCCTTTTATGCAACACATCCAATGAGTTTACAGCGTCTGAAAGCACTGGGGCTTCCATGAATTGCTCTATAAACTGAACGACTAATTGAAACCATTGAGAATAGGGCTAAACAGAGACGGACAATATGGCAGCCGGATACAGCGACACGTCATTCTGTGATGTCGGTGAGTAAGGTCTATAAGTCAATACAGATTCATTGTGCTTTGATCATTTCGCCTATCAATTAATTAGGTTCAAAAACTGCACATGCTGGTTATGTTGATATATCGTCCCAACCAATGCCGAGACCAAACCTACGCCCTTGGTGTTGGTAAAAGGTGTTATACTTCTATAGCGCTTTTCCACTTTTCAAGGCGCTCAAAGCGCTTTACACTATCACGCCATCCACCTACTGGTGACACAGCACCAGGAGCAACATGAGGTTCAGTATCTTGCTCAAGGACACTTAGGCAAGTTCATCAGGGCGGAGAATTGAACCCACAACCTCTGGGTTGGAGGACAACTACTCTACCACTGAGCCACGCCACCCTTGATAGATATGGACGTAAAACAGTCTCGAGTCTTGGTTAAAAGAAAAAAAAAACGTGCAGGTTAGCTTTTATTCACGTAAATATGTCGAATGCGCGGCTCGTCTTTTAAGTTTACTGTGACACCGCCTTACCACAACAAAGAGCTTTTTACGTCAAAATTCTCGTGAATAAATGCTTAAATCCCTGAATTCTTTATAGATATGGATGTAAAACAGTCTCGATTCTTAGTTAAAAGCATAAAAACGTGCAGGTAGCATTTATTTTACGTCAATATTGCCCACCATGATGCCAATGCCTTAGCGGCTGATTTCTCCATTTTTTCCCACAATGTTTGAAAGTGCATGCATTGTACGGAAAAACAATAATTACCTTAAATCCTCGAACTAATGACACCTGAGACAATCCTTCCTGTTTTCATGTGGAACAGAAATTCGCCGTTAGTTCACTGCGGTCAAGCCAGCCTCCACTCGTAGTAGTTCGTTCGCTGCGTGCGTGTTTGTATCAGAGACAGTCGGACATCCGGAATAAATGACGTCACCAGCCACACAAAGGCTCCCCGTATTGAAATGGGGCAGCAAGAAATGTACAAATAAACATATAAGGGAATCATTCTATAGTAAAAGGAGAATTGTACCTCGTGGGAAATTCTTTTGAAATGCATAGTTTGATAATATAAAATGGAGGGAGGCGTGGCTTGTTCCTTTTAAATTGTTTGTTTCCAACAAAGTACGGGAATTGCACTTGAAAATTTTACATAATATATTGCACTTGAAAATTTTACATAATATATACCCGACTAACGTGTACTTGTCTCGTTTTAAGGATATGACAACAAATGTACATTTTGTATGACTGAACCTGAAAGCGTGACTCATTTGTTTTATGGTTGCCCCATTAGTAGAGTTTTGGACGGATCTTCAGAAATATATTTTATGTCATACTAAACAAAACATTGACTTGACAGGAAAAGCGATCATTACTGTATTTGAATCCAAAGATAAAAAAATATTTACTATATTAAATCTTTATATATTGCTAGGGGAATTTCATATTCATAAATCTAAATTTCAAAAAGTAAATCCGAAATTTAAGATTTTTTTGGGTTGAATTTGAATCATATTTCACATCACTTAATATGATACAATATAATAAATGCAAGTCTACTATAGAAGCTCATGCAAAATGGTTTAGTACTTAATTTCCTCTTGAGTTATTATTTTTAATTATTTACTCTTTTTTTTTGTATGTTTTATGATGTAAATATATTGAGATGGTTATATTCTATGTGAACTAGTTGTTTTGTATTATTTGTTATTTGTATGTTTTGTAGTGTTCAATAAAATAAAAAAATAAATAAAAATATTGAAATGGGGCATAAGACGAGTCACAAGCAGCTGCTCTGTCGTGCATTGTAATACAAACGCGTTGAACTTTCGTCTTATTTGCGGTCTTTTTTCCGTCAGAATGACAAATAGTTGCTGTGTTGCGGGTTGTCAAACAAGGACGAGTTCGGAGCCGCATTTGAAGTTCTCCATTCTTCCTCGTGAGAAGAAAAGGAGAAACAAATGGCTGAAAGCAATTAATCGAGGAACAGGAAAAGAAGACGGTTCCGTGGACTATGCTCGCCTGTGGGAACCAAAATCCAAGCACATTTACGTTTGCAGCCGACATTTTATTACTGGTGAGTAAACTTTAATCGAATTTTTTTTTTAATTTCCCCAATTAGCTGCTAGGATTCAATAGACTAGGCAGTGGCTATTATTACAGAGCTGCCAACTTTTAGAAAAACCTTGGAGTGAGATTTTGTTGCGGGTGACCAAAATTTTGCCCCGTGAGAAATTGGATGTGTGTGCGTGAGAAAACAGGCAATTGCGTGTGTCTCACGCTCATTTTGATAAAATGCTAATGATGGACTACGTTAGCCTATTTGGTTGACCAACGTTACTAACCGTTATGCACCTGACAAATTGGTGACTAATCTTACAACTTTCTATATAGCGTGCAATATGAAACAAAAATAAAACTCAATTTTTCAAATAATATGAATTTATTTATAATATTCTAACTAGGGTTGTTCCGATCATGTAATTTTTTGCTCCCGATCCGATCCCGATCGTTTTAGTTTGAGTATCTGCCGATCCTGATATTTCCCGATCCGATTGCTTTTTTTTTTGGTCCCGATTCAATTCCAATCATTCCCAATAATTTTTCCCGATCATATACATGTTGGCAATCCATTAAGAAAAAAAAATGAATAAAACTCAATTCAATTGCTCCAAGTATCTTTTTTTATTGTCCAACATGGCAATGCTGACAATGTTCCAAGTTTTTTTCGGTGCCACACTTTGTGAGTGCGACAATAAATGGCAGGGGAGGATGTTTGTTGTTATTATGAACCAATCTTTAAACCAAAACTAAAGACTCTGGATGAGTGTAAGACATTTTGTCTGTAACATTAAATACAATTAGAAAACGATTTGATTAAAAAAATATTTGGGGGGTCAAACGATTAAAACTTTTAATCGAGTTTATTACAACTTGAAAATTAATTAATCGTAATTAATCCCAATTCAAAACACCTATAAATATGCCATATTTTTCAGTAAATATCGATTTAGGCATCAAATATGGATCTGGCGAATGGATAGACTGAAGCTTTTCCACATAACGCCTTTTATGCAACGCATCCAATGAGTTTACAGCGTCTGAAAGCACCGGGGCTTCCATGAATTGCACTATAAATTGCACGACAAATTGAAACCATTGAGAATACGGATAAACAATGACGGACAATATGGGGCACTTACAGCGACACTTCATTCTGTGAAGTTGGTGAGTAGGGTCTATAGGCTTCAGCGCCCATTAGCATTGTGTAAGTAATTATTGACATCAACATCAACAATGGCGGGCTACTAGTTTATTTTTTGATTGGAAATTTTACAAATTTTATTAAAACGAAAACATTAAGAGGGGTTTTAATATAAAATTTCTATAACTTGTACTGACGTTTATCTTTTAAGAACTACAAGTCTTTCTATCCAGGGATCGCTTTAACAGAATGTTAATAATGTTAATGCCATCTTGTTGATTTATTGTTATAATAAACAAATACAGTACTTATGTACCGTATGTTGAATGTGTATATCCATCTTGTGTCTTATCTTTCCAACTGGATTAAAAATTTTAATCGTTTGACACCCCTAATATATATCCTACTGTGAAGTAAACTGCAAGACTGGTTACAATCTGCGTGGAGTCTGCCGGACCGAAAGTACTGTATATTGCCAACATGGCGGTGTATCCAAACAATGACGTAGTACGTTCCATTCCCTATACCAGTATTTTTCAACCTTTTCTGAGTCACAGCACTGTTTTACTTTGGAAAAAATCTCACGGCACATCACATACAAAAAAACATTCCAAAATTACCTTCTGTACAGTATATTTAATTGTAAAATAATTTCTTAATAGTTATACTTACTCAGTGTGAAACCCGAGCCTGTTTAGATGAACACAAAGCCGATATCCTGGCAGGAATCCTCGTCAACAGCGCTCAATTCTCTTTTTATTTTCATATAGCAGTTAGGCTTGAGAAGCTCAAAATTATCAGACAGGAGGACTTTAGCAATGTCTTTTACCTCATCATGGTCGAGCATCTTGCTGACAATGGGTTTGCGGGCAGCATAGGCGGGGTTTGACTTTTGGGGCAGGGGGGCACAACATCTTGATGAACCCGAAACGCAGTTTCAGCAATAAAATTAACTTCCAAGAATAAGTATAATAATAAGTTGAAAATAAGCGTTTTTTTGTTTTCCATCATTTTTGAGTGGAATTCTTAATCAGGCTACTTAGGACAGCTATGCTTTTTGCCAAGATCGCCATCCATTGAATATGGTACGCCCGCCGGTGTTAACAGGTGTTCTGTCAAATATCGCACACCATCAGAAATTGCAACTTTATGTTAAAAATGGACGCGAGTACAGCGGTTGCAAAGTAAACACTACAAAACTTCTTTAAACAAAAAACAAATATTTAGGTTTGATCATGGACGGACATGTAGAAAAGTTCTCCTCAGACACATATTGCCATGTTAGCTGCACACAACAACTGCACGCCGTTCTCTCACTGTTTACGTCTTCGCCGTGTCGTTAAGCATGAATTTACGCCATATTCGTGTGGAATATGTATGTTTTACGATGTTACTTGTTTATTTAACACCTGTGGATAACATTGAGAATCCAGTTGAATGTAAAAGAGGGCTTATTCACCGCCACAACAGCTTTGGGAACAAGATATTGTCAGGGTGCAAAATTTGTTGTACAATTAGCGTCTTTAGTGGTGCAAATTTTAAACTCCGCTCACCATTTAGGCAGTTCTCTCTGGCTTTTCATGGTCCACATTTTAAATCCTTGGTTCTTGCTCAGTAGTTGTTGTCGCTTTTGAAAGCCTAGGTTTGAAAAAATTACGAATAGCTATCCATCTTGCCTTTTCGTTCCTCAGGTGGTTTTGGCCAAGCAAAGTAAATGTCCGTCTAAGGTGCTAGTTGTGTTTCTTTGCATTTGTGGGTTTCTTCAATAAGACAACTTACTGAAAGGTTGATGTTTTTTACTGACAGATCTTTAGTTACAGAACAGAAGAGAGGCATCATCAACATTAACTGTCCACTGGCGGGCTTTTTATCAGCTGTCTTGAGCTCGCTGTGTATCTTTAACTTCCGTGTGCTGTGACGATCAGACATTACTAATCGAACATGCAGATATGATTTGCTCATATAATTACAATAGTCGCATGATCTGTTCGAAAAATCATTTTGACCCATTATAAAAAAAAAAAAAGTTAATTGTATTAATTTTTTTTGTTTGTTTTATTGCTATACAACTTTTATAGACAATATTTTACCAGAAAATTCTTTATTTTAAAATCATATACAGTGGTACCTCTACATACGATCACTTCGACACACGATCTTTTCGACATCCGACGTAAACTTTGAGCCGCCATTTGTTTCTACATCCGACGAGTTGCTCGAAATACGACGACATGACAGCACTGCAAACGAACGCACGGTGGATTTTCTTGTGTGAGAAATCAACACAGTTTTCAAAAAAAGTTGATACAGTTGGAGAAACAAGGAAAAAAGTGATGCTTACCTTTGAAATGAAGATGCAAGTTATAGAAAAATATGAGCTTGGGGTGCGCGTCCCTGAACTGGCTCAACAATACAGCTCCATGGTCCTCTTCCGACCACCGTTCGCCACTATTTATAAGTTAAGGTGACAATTATTATTGTGGTAACATTGCCAAGGAAATCGCCAGCTTCGTCACGTTTTTATCATTTATTTAAGAACTTATCCAACACAAAACGCCCATTGTCTTAAGCAGTTGACTGCTCTCAAGAAAACGAAAGTATTATCTCTACCGCACCGACCTATCTCACTGAGACGTCAGCTTCGCGGTGCGTTCAGGGACAGTAAAAAGTGTCCGCCATATTAGAATCCGATTCGTTACATTATTTTCAGGAATAATTATTAATTCTTCTTCTTCTTCTTATATTATTCTGAATTATTTATTTATAACTTATTTGTTTTTCTATGTTTAATTGCCATTTGTAACAGTGCCAGCAGTATTTATTAAGAATTTAGTGTATGTTTTTAGGCTTTGGAACGAATTAATGGAATTATAATGTATTCCTATGGGAAAATCCTGCTCGACATACGACCATTTCGACTTACAAACAAGGTCCTGGAACGAATTAAATTCGTATGTAGAGGTACCACTGTATAGGAAAGTCAATTACATGCAATGACTCTTTTCGCCCCCCCTTAAAATCCGCTTATGGCGGGCAGTTAGTATTAAGGTCTCTGCCACAGTGTGGGACTTTTTGGGTTTAGCAACAAGTTCAGTAACTGGTAACTTTGAGGGCTTTCTCATTTACCTTTCTAGTTTTTCTCTAAAAAGTTCCCCATTTCTCTCTGTTTACGCAAAGGCGAACAAAATAGTCCATTGAAACTTGTTTTGTTTTGAAGCGACGGGTGTTTCGTTCGGAGATAACGTTTAGCATAGCTGCTCGTCACGCGTTCAAGAACTGCTACGATTTCTAACTATCAGCCACCTTGCTGTCCTTGACAATGTGTTGGAATAAAACACGGGGGGATTGACGGTCATCATAAGGGGCACTGCCAGGGATTTTGGGCCCCATGAAAAGATATCACTTTGGGCCCCACCAAAAGTGCCGGGACACACACACACACATTTAGAGTATCAACTCCGTAATTTCCTGCATTCTGGTGAATCTTTACACACTAATCTGTGCATTTTCTGCATTAATTTAAGATGAAAATATATTTACCGTATTATTCGGACTATTAGTCGCAGTTTTTTTTCATAGTTTGGCTGGGGGTGCGACTTACAGTTGTGGTCAAAAGTTTACATACACTTGTGAAGAACATAATGTCATGGCTCTCTTGAGTTTCCAGTTATTTCTACAGCTCAGATTTTTCTCTGATAAAGTGATTGGAACAGATACTTCTTTGTCACAAAAAACATTCATGAAGTTTGGTTATTTTATGACTTTATTGTGGGTGAACAGAAAAAGTGATTAAATCTGCTGGGTCAAAAATATACATACAACAGCGCTAATATTTGGTAACATGTCCCTTGGCCATTTTCACTTCAATTAAGCGCTTTTGGTAGCCATCCACAAGCTTCTGGCAAGCTTCTGGTTGAATCTTTGACCACTCCTCTTGACAGAATTGGTGCAGTTCAGTTCAATTTGATGGCTTTCTGACATGAACTTGTCTCTTCAGCATTGTCCACAAGGGTTTGAGTCAGGAATTTGGGAGGGCCATTCAAAAACCTTAATTCTAGCCTGATTTAGCCATTCCACTACCACTTTGGATGTGTGTTTGGGGTCATTGTCCTGTTGGAACACCCAACTGCGCCCAAGACCCAATCTTCGGGCTGATGACGTTAGGTTATCTTGAAGAATTTGAAGGTAATCCTCCTTCTTCATTATCCCATTTACTCTCTGTAAAGCACCAGTTCCATTGGTAGCAAAACAGCCCCACAGCATAATACTACCACCACTGTGCTTGAAGTTAGGCATGGTGTACTTGGGGTTAAAGGCCTCACCTTTTCTCCTCCAAACATATTGCTGGGCATTGTGGCCAAACAGCTCGATTTTTGTTTCGTCTGACCACAGAACTTTCCTCCAGAAGGTCTTATCTTTGTCCATGTGATCAGCAGTAAACTTCAGTCGAGCCTTAAGGTGCCGCTTTTGGAGCAAGGGCTTCCTTCTTGCACGGCAGCCTCTCAGTCCATGGAGATGCAAAACACGCTTGACTTTGGACACTGACACCTGTGTTCCAGCAGCTTCTAATTCTTGGCAGATCTGCTTTTTGGTGATTCTCGGTTGAATCTTCACCCTCCTGACCAATTTTCTCTCAGCAGCAGGTGATAGCTTGCGTTTTCTTCCTGATCGTGGCAGTGGCAAAACAGTGCCATGCACTTTATACTTACAAACAATTGTTTGCACTGTTGCTCTTGGGACCTGCAGCTGCTTTGAAATGGCTCCAAGTGACTTTCCTGACTTTTTCAAGTCAATGATAGTTCAAGTCAATAATCACTCACAAGAAATTGCTAATTCGTGTTGCTGTATGTATATTTTTGACCCAGCAGATTTGATCACTTTTTCTGTTAACCCATAATAAAATCATAAAAGAACCAAACTTCATGAATGTTTTTTGTGACAAAGTATCTGTTCCAGTCACTATCGGAGAAAAATCAGAGTTGTAGAAATAACTGGAAACTCAAGAGAGCCATGACATTATGTTCTTCACAAGTGTATGTAAACTTTTGACCACAACTGTATACTCAGGAGCGACTTATTTGTGAAATTATTAACACCTTATGATATCATCTCGCCCTGCGATTGGATGGCAACCAGTTCAGGGTGTCCCCTGCCTACTGCCCGTAGTTAGCTGGGATGGGCTCCAGCACCTCCGCGACCCTCGTGAGGAAAAGCGGCATGGAAAATGAATGAATGAATGATATCATTTCACATGTTATTTTGGTGTTTTGGAGTGACATTGATGGTTTGGTAAACTTGTTAGCATGTTCTTTATGCTATAGTTATCGGAATAACTCTTAATAGCTATGGCCATGTTCGCGTTCTGTCTTTGGCAGTGTGTGTTCAATTGTATTTTTGACGTTTTTATATTGAAATGCATGCTTTGAGTTTGTGGCGCTTTCACGCCCACGTGGGGCGCACTCGCACGTGTTTACATGAAGAAGAGCGCTCACACGCCAGAAGAAGACTGACAGCTACGTAGCTCTGACTGAGTGAGTGGGCGAGTTAGCGAGAGAGAAAAACGGCTGCGAACCTACGTTCATTGTTTATGCTTTAAAATATCTCTACAGAGGCAACGCCTGTGTGTATCATCTTTTCAGTTGTTGTGTGTTTTCCACCCGCGATCAGACACTTAGAGCCAGTTGTGTGGTTGTTTGAACGATGTGCTAATGCTAGCGAACGCATGCTAACCGTATGTGTCATTGTTGTAAAAGCACCTAATTATCATTTATTTACATTGACGCGAACCTGTTTGGTATCGAGGACGGAATTGATTCAGCAAATTATACGGACGTCCAGCATCGTCATTTGGGAGTTTAGCCCGCTGAATTGCCAGAATCGAGCAGTAGCCGGACAGTATATTCGCATTTCGTTGTTCATGCACTGTACACTTATTCAGCATGTTGTTCTCTATTGTATTTTTATATTAAATTGCCTTTCAAGATGACATGTCTGTTCTATGTGTTGGATTTTATCAAGTAAATTTCCCTCAAAAATGCAACTTATACTCCGATGCGACTTATATGTTTTTTTTCTCTTCGTTGGGCATTTTATGGCTGGTGAGACTTATACTCAGGAGCGACTTGTAGTCCGAAAAATACGGTATGTAAACATACAGCGTATAGAGCAATAATGAATAGAGTGATATCAGAGTGATATAAGAAATGTACTGAAGGCCATCTTTTACAATCTAAATATATTTTTATTCGAAATATTCTCAAAGCAAATACCATAATGAATGACTTAGAATAAATGTTTTGTTTGAACTTAACTACTACAGTCAAGGGCGTAGGTTTGCTTAGGGATGGTTGGGACAAAACACTACCAACTTTTCAGGATGCTTAAATTGTCCCCACCAACTTTCAAGCAACCTTATTTGCATTATGTAATGACTTGAGCTATATAGGTTATTTATATTGTCTTCCCATATGTTTTAATTGTTGTAACTGACCCCACCATTATTAAGTGAATTATTTTTATTATGTTTGGATGTACACGTACATCTTTTCACTTGCTGAATGTGCCGGTCCATTTTTCCCCTCCTAAACGCACATTTGGTTGGCTGATGATTTAACCCTCACACACACCCACAATAGATATTAGAGCTATGAGAAGTTTTTTTTTTTCAGCCAGCAGCAGCCACTGTTAGAAATTAAAAAAAGACATCATTGTTTTGGAAGTGGGGAACACACCATTAATTTTGCTACTGTAGGTCCAACCTGCATCAGTGTCAGCATAACATTAAACTGTGTGAACTTGCTAACCTGCAAAACTCAAGTAGGAAGCTGCTTTGAGAGAAGGGTCCTGAACTGGGAAAAAACACTTGTACCTTTTTTATGACCTTTCTTGTGATCTTGTGACCTTTTTGTTTGTGACCCGAATTGATCCATATACACATATAAACATAACTGTTTTTAACTGCGTCACAACTGTCTTTGAGAAGAGTAACTAACTGTGTGCTCTAGGTGCACACATTCTTTTGGACTGATAATGCAACTTCTTATCAGGTTATGCTCGCCACTCTGACTCGAGTTTTAGCTCATTGCTATAGTAACCAAGATATATGATGCTGCTCAAAAGTGCAACGAGTGGACCAATCATATTTGGAGACGAGACTCATCTCCTTAAGAGGTTGAGCAAAACATGTTAAATTTACCATGTTTGGGCAGGCAATATGTCTCCTGAGGGCAGGGGTCAGCCCCCTCTGTTCTCACGTGGCATATGCCTATAAAGAGCGGACTTTTTCCGGGCCAAACCTAGGGTCGGTCAGAGGATTTTACGCGTCAGTCGCTCGGCCGGAGTTCCTTGATTGCTCAAACCAGGAACGTTGTGTGGCCCTCCGTTCATTGTCGACAGGTAAGAGCTTGATTCATTGTCATCAGGGAACTCATTGCACTTTGGTGTGGGGATATTTTAGCTTCGACAACTAATTATCTAGCGCCATTGTTATGTGTGTTTGTGTGTTTTTAACTGCATCGTGGGGTTTTTTGACAATTCAGACCTAGCGTTGTAGTTATTCTGAGTTATGTTTGTTATTCTGAGTTATGCTTGATTTTTGCTTGCTTTTGTGGGATTGTAATCAATTAAACTTCATTTATTCATTTATTTGCAATTTCTAATCAATAAACATTGTCTATTAAGCAAAAGTGTGCCTGTTGCTTACTCACTGCGAACCTTGAAAATTTCGTAAAACAGGTCCTTCTCTTTGTGTTTTCTACTGTTAACATTAAATAAACTGAGAAATGTAGTAACCTCTGCTAGTAACTATGGAACTAGAAAAACGTTAGCAAAAAGCTGCTTAGAGAGAGAGAGGGGTGCTGCATAACCTCGTACGTAGCTCACACAACATCCACACAACAATCATAATTGATTATGTACATTAAAAAAAAAAGGATTTTGGGGGGGGTGCCACGAGCTACCCACACTAGCTTTGTGACTGACTGGTCGATCGTGATCAACGTCATGAGCACCCCTGATTTAGTATATCAATTGATGAGGTTGATATTGTTGAGAAATATAGCCCTGACCTCCGTTCACCCAATCTGTTTGGTATTACTAATGTCCCATCCTGAGCAAAAAGTGTACATGCAGGTTATGCTGAAATATCATCCCTACCAATGTTGAGACCAAACCTACGCCCTTGACTACAGTATACATTACAGTATACAACTGTTTTAATATGAAGAAATTGCTAAGGATTTTCTCCAGTTAAATGTGGAGAAGACAGAGGTGATCATTTTTGGGCCAAAAAAGGAAAGGTCAAAGATAAGCAGCCAACTTAGTACAATGTCACTTACAGCTACAAATCAAGTCAGAAACCTTGGTGTAATTATTGACTCAGACCTAAAATTTGATAGCCATCTAAAGTCTGACACTAAATCCGCTTATTACCACCTAAAAAATATAACCAGAATTAAGGGGCTTCTGACTCAACAAGACATGGAAAAACTTATGCATGCATTCATTTTCAGCAGATTGGACTATTGCAATGGTATATTTACAGGTCTTGATAAAAAATCAGTCAGGAAGCTGCAGTTAGTACAGAATGCTGCAGCCAGAGTCCTCACAAATACAAGGAAGCTGGACCACATCACACCTGTTTTGAAATCGCTACACTGGCTTCCAGTGAGTCAAAGGATAGACTATGAAATACTACTGCTCGTCTACAAAACACTTAATGGCCTTGGACCAAAATACATGCTTGACTTGTTAGATTCCTATGAGACATCTAGACCCCTAAGGTCGTCTGGAACCGGTCTTCTGCATGTTCCAAGAACAAGAACCAAGCAGGGTGAGGCAGCATTTAGTTATTATGCTCCTCACCTCTGGAACAAGTTACCCGAACGTCTGAAGTATGCTCAAACTGTTAGCTCTTTTAAATCAGGGCTAAAAACGCTTTTGTTTAGCACTGCATATCCATAACTGTCTATAAATTTCAATCTACTTGCTTTCTATTCCTCTTGTGCTAATCTCCATTGCTGATTTCAATTATTATTATTAATAGTAGTTTTTGTTTTATTTTTATTTTTGTTTTATATTTATTTATTTATTTTTATTCTGTGATTAAATGCGATCTTTTGTCTTGGTTTTTACGTTGTGTTGATTTAAATGGGATTTTTATGATCTTCATGTGATGTAAATCACTTTGAATTGCCTTGTGTTGAATTGTGCTATATAAACAGGGGTGCACATAATTTTTTTGCCCAGGTTCTCAGAGGAGGACCTGGAGATGTGACTTGGTCCTCATTGAGCTTGAGAGCCGACCCGCCTGATGTGATAAATTTATGACAAGCTTTACTTAGAGCCAATTAACTTTAATTAATTATATTAACAATTAATGCTTGATTAACATCAACTGGCACAACAAAATTGCCATTACTTTGAAGTGAAATGTAAAGAAATAAACATAAAAGCACCAATTCAAAATAAAGGGCATTAAGCGGCTCCCACATTAACTCCAAGCCTTTTTAAAAGTGGGATGTCCTCCTCATAAGACCTCATTGAACGTGCATGTTTAGCTTTGTAAAATGCGAGCAAAAACACGTTTGTCAGTGCATGTCGCTGTTCATTACCTTTATTCCGTCACATGTCCATAGGGCGAGTGGGGTCCTGTTTGACATCGATAATTTGCTTAATTGCCACATGCTCTGTTTTTTTTCGTGCTTTTCAAAGTTTGGATGGCTGAAATTCTTTGACCCTACATAAAATGCGCTGCTCTTATCGGCGACATTGGGATTCTCACGGCACATTTTGTACCGCATTTCCGTGCGAGCATCATTTGCTTCTAGCCATGGTACCTCTGGAAGCCACTTTTCAGCAAAAGTCCTTTTTTTCGGTAGCTCCGGTGACGTCTCTGTCGTCTGTCTGTCTTTTGACGGGGGTGGGGGAACACGGAAGTAATTACTCAGTGTGGCCTGCCTCTTCGACATTTTTAGAAGTTATTTTCCCGTGTCCGCCGCAAATACAGTGGTCAGCCATCGGTACGCAAAAGCATATGGAAGCCGTTGAGGGCCAGCGCGTTTGTCTACGTCCAGTATGCATGCGGACCACTTATGTGCACCCCTGTATATAAATAAATTTGCCTTGCCTTGCCTTGCTGTACTGATTAAAAGTAAGCTCAAAGTGGAGCAAACACTAGCTTGCAAACAATTACAGTATTTCATTATGGAGTAGACTTAGCCTCATCTGGAAACTCGCGATCTCCACTATAGAGTACACACCAATTTTCAACATCTGTAGGATACCAAAAAATGTCGTCATGATTTGGAATTCATGTTTTTGAATAGGTGCATTGGCCCGGGAAAATCCCGTATTACTTACGGAGTGAGCTGGCACCTCACTTCGGAGCTAAGATAACAGGTTAATTTTCAGCACTACACTGACACAAGACACCAACCTTCCTTTGTGAAGTACTTTGTCACATCCTGTTGGCCTTTTCCACCCATCTCCTGTTTTGCTTTCTTTCCTCTTTTGAAAACACGATTTTTGTTTTGAAAACATTTCTGCACTAACGCGCTCTGCGCGCTTCGAGTCATTGACTGGTGTAAGTGCGCAGCGCACCGCTGCTCGCGTTCTAATTGAAGGAAGGGCGGACGAAACAATTTAATGAAAATACAGGGGTGGCTGGCAATACATATGCTCTCTGGGTGTTTACTTTTTGCCAAAAACAAAACAAGAAAACAAAACCCTTCGTTTATTACTATTAAAATTATAATGATGAATATTTAAATTTGCAAACGATTAACCAGTGTTCTAATTTTCTTTTTGGGCCCCCATCAGGGCATGGGCTCTTAGAATCGTCTCACTTTTCCCCCCTATACGGTGCCCTTGATCATCATATATGGATAAAATGGAAAGGACACTTTCGTGTATATTGACACTTGACGAGTGTGATCAAATGATATACAGTAGACGTGCTGGGGTCCACATTGTCGCGGACAGCAAGGTGGCTGACGGCTACAAATCCGAGCAGTTCTTGAAAGCGACGTGCAATACCACTACCTACTCCTTCTTTCCTACAGAAACTCCACCCGACAAAGTAAAAACAAAACCAAAAAAATGCGATCTTGGATATTTTCTCACGGCACACTAGTGTACCTCGGCACCAGAGGTTGCGCTAGACTTTTTCGTTGTCTGTCATTTTGACTGACAGTGTCATAAAAATCCGGTCATAATCTATTTTTACCCGTCACTTACATTTTTAAAATGATAATAATGACATATTCAATAGTATTTACTTTTCATTCATTTTTAATTGTGCACCAATCAGCGACAGGCAGAAGTGCCGTTAGCAAAGCGACGAGGGCAGGACGAGGGACTTGCGCGCAGAAGTAAACATACGAGGAGAACGGAGTTTATTCAACATGGCTAGCGCGAGACAGACTGTTGTCAATGCCTCGTGTCGATGTGTTTTAGCTCATTTAAAACTGAATTTACCGCGGATTGGAACATATTCTCGGCTCTCCCGCCATCCGTGTTGTTGTAGAGACGACTTTCGGCGCGCAAGAGTGACGTTGCCCGGGAAGAACACGTCACGCAAATAAACAAATCTGATTTGTCGATTGATTTTGAACCTACTCGAGAGGCTGTGTCCCAGACTTTTCTCTCAGTGTTTGAAAAATACAGGGAGAACAGTCTGGCCGTGCCAGGCAAACACTCAGTTGCCTTGACATTTTTCCGAGTAAGGCCAACGACGTCATGCATCAAGAGAGACAATAGCTAATTAATATGCTCACTCGCCACCCTGTGGTCTGGGGTGTGAATTGCAACCTGTCAAAATGACGGATGGACTTCAGTTTTTTCCGTCACCGTTTTAAAAAACCGGTCAACGACGGAAAATATTCGGTTGACGCGACCCCTACTCGGCACACCGGTTGAAAAACACTGCCCTATACGAACGTGGCAAACAAGTAGGAATTTGTTTATTAAAATATAATGTAGGGTTATTTGTGGTTTTCTTTTTAGAATGTTGCAAATGTGTAAGCCCATTTTTGTTTGTAAAATTGTATAAATGTGTTAATAAAAATAATAAAAAAATATATATATTCGTAGTCGTCCAAAAGAGAGTTGTATTTACATACCCACAAAAAAATCTGACGTCAGAATTTTGTGTTTACAGATACAAAGGCCTAATTATGAACACGAATCCGTAAATATGAATACGAATGTTTAAATAAGAACACAAATATTTTATACACGAACACGAATATGTAAATACGACAACAAATCTTTTTGTCCCATATCTCCCTCCATCATCTCATATCCCAGAGTTCCGCACAGCGTACGCTGCGCACACGATAAAGAAGACGACTGGCCCAGTGCTGCTGACTAGCTAGCCACACCACGGTTGCTCATCATGTCTGCCTCCAAGCCAATCGACCCGCAATCAGGCACCGGCGTCCCCCGTTGGCAGCTCGCTCTGCTGTTCGGCGCGCCCATAGTGCTCGGGGTGAGAGCCGTGTATCTATGGAACAGCATGGTAGGACTAAATGCTACACGTTTTGGCTGATTTTGAATGCCTTTGATGTTGCCTTTATATTTCAAAGAAAGAATTGTTCGCATTGGCCTGGTTTGGTTCCTTTTTTCAGGACACCTTGAACTTCATGTCCAAACTGTTGTTTTCTTCACTGACCAATTATAAATCAACATTTTGGGACCAAAAAGACGACAACAAAAAAAAATCCTAAATTTTTTTGTCAAAATTTGTAATATGATGTCCTATTGACAACCAAACATGGTCAACGAACTGTTTTGAACCTTTTTATTCAAATCAGATCTGCCAACTCTCACGCTTTGAGCGTGAGACACGCAATGGCGTACCGCAGGCAACACGTCACTTCCGCTCATTAATATTCATGGCATTAGCTACGGTTGCTAAGCTGGGACAAAGCTAGGACAAGCCACCGTTTGTCCCTAATAGGAAATGAATGGAAATCGTGTACGAAGGAGATGTTTACAGCGCTAAACCTACCAATTCTCTCTGAAAATGATGTGCCTGGTGCCAAATTGACTGGCATAGATGTGGAAGAACATAAAAATGTTCAGTTAACGAGATGGCTTTAGTGTCGAAGGCTGAATAAGACGAAAAAAAACGAGCCGACCTAAGCATAGCTTTACCTTTTTTATCGACGCGACTGACAATGACATTCTCCTGTTTCAACAAGCTATCCTTTACCATCAGCCCTGTCTTTCTTATATATCCTCTGGTTGTCCTACGTCTCTTACCATTCTTGGGGGTAATTTAGTTAGCTTTGTGTAGCGGTCGCAAATGCTACTCAGTGACAGCCAACGAACACTTTTAATTTTTTCATTGATAACACATCTTAATCCTATAATTTATTTACACTTCCCCCTTTCTAAAGTTGTTTTTTTTATATATATATACATATATATATAACAGAAACGGTAACAGTGGCAGTCAGATACCATTGTAATTCTTTTGAGGTCATTCATTGTCAGACAGAAGCAGTACGGCACAACGTTACTCTAAAAAAAGAAGTTAAAAATATAAAAATGGCTTACCTCTTTGTCCTCTGAAAGACCATGTCAACCCAACATAATGTTTACTGCATATGAAACGTGAATGGATTCGCTGAGCTGGTGTTAAAGTCCGCGCAAGTTGATTCGGTCTTCACATTTTTTCCTCCTGAGTTTTTGGTTTCCGGGAACGTATGAAGAAAACATTCTTCATGGTCGTAATGTCTAGAGTCGTTTCTACAAGTTCCCAAAAAGCAATGCGTGATCGGCATGTTTGTTTTTGAAAGATTACCGGAGAAAAGTAGCACTTTTTACGTTGAGTCTATACGAGGGCGGGTCTATAATGTCCCACTTCGGCTTTACCTCCGCTGTACGATGCGGCCGCACGGTCTAAAAATAGCCTTCGTGCGGTATGCCATTGCCTGTTTTGTCAAGCACACACGCCACACATCCAATTTCTCACCCAAAAAAACCAAAACAATCTGATTTTGTGCCGAGACTTGTTCGTTTCTTTTTCATACTCTCTGACAGTAGATGGCACTACTCGCCACTAGGGGTGTAACGGTACATAAAAATCTCGGTTCGGTACGTACCTCGGTTTTCACGTCACGGTTCGGTTCATTTTCTGTACACTAAGAAAACAAAATGCAAAATATAAATGTGCTAGTTGTTTATGACTTTTGTGCTTTCAACAATAGGAACATTAGCTTATACAAAGCGAGAATTCTGCTCAAAAATAGAAAATACAATATTCTGAAATGTTGATATTTTGAAAAACGAAATAAAAATAAATAACTTTAGCTAAGACTTTTTCTTTCAAAAAATATCTGATGTGCAAAATCGAACAGTTGCAACACTGAACAGTTTCAAGTTTCTCATATTAACTTTATGACCACAGCCTTGAAAAGTAAGGGTTATTTAGGGCTGTCAAACGATTACAATTTTTAATTGAGTTAATCACAGCTTAAAGATTAATTAATCGTAACTGATCGCAATTCAAACCATTTCTAAAATATGCCATATTTTTCTGTAAATTATTTTTGGAATGGAAAGAGACACAAGACGGCTATGTACATACTGTACATAAGTACTGTATTTGTTGATTATAACAATAAATCCACAAGATGGCATTAACATTAACATTCTTTCTGTTGAAGACATTTTTTTTTCTCTGCAAAAACAAACACACTACAGAGCCTTAGAACAGTTACTGAGACAGTATTTTTTATAATGTGTGCAAAGTGTGTGTAGTGTACACATAAATGTGGCCCTCTTTCCTACTCATCCTCTAGCCAATCGCTGAGGCAGACAAACTTATTTACATTTTCTGAGAGTTGTTCCATCTATATTCTTTTTTCATTTGAATTCCCCACCCAGAGGGCCAACCTGCTTCCATGTTTACATTTAACCGTTACCCACGCTGCTCACTGCACTTCTGAGTGGTGCGACGGCCCTGGCCGTTTAATTGTTATCTTTTTTGAGACTGTCAGTCATCTGATCGCCGCGTCCGCCAACTGGCTGCCTCCCCTCCCAAGGTGGCGTGCTCTGATTGACGCCGGACGGGCAGACGTCACAGCCGCTGATGGGCCACCCGAACTAGCCGCTGTCTGACAAGTATCCATTATGCAGCGCTTTGTTTACATTTACGGCAATAACGACACTTGATTTACAGCAGCTAATCCGAAACGCGGTTTTACTATTGGGCTGTTGTTTGTGCTTGCATACCCGCGTGTGTGTTGTATCGTGCCTGAGTCTTGTTAACCAAATAAAGGCAGCGTTAACAAAAGTCATTTGACCGCTCGTCATTTTAGAGTCAACATCCTGAGAGTTCGCAACTTCGCATTTGACAGCGTCCCTCGTTTTTCACGGTTAAAGGGGATGTTGCGGCAAAGGGGGTGTGAGACATCAATAGAACCGTTATGTGCAAAGATAACAAATATTGATAAAGTTAACAAAAAAATCAATCACATTAATGAGCAATTATCGAAAATAGATCGAAAATGACGAACATTACCGAAAGTGGTCCGGAAACAGCCGAATGGGGCGGCGACGTCACGACAAGTGATTGACAGTCGAGGCGGAGCCAGGTGCCATTGTTTTTTAACGACGAGAGAGTAGCGTTGGGGTTTGTTTGACGAAAACATCTCAAAAATGGTTAAAAACTGCTGTGCTATGTGGTGTACAAATAGTTATTTATCGGAATATAGTATCCATGAGTTCCCGAACGCGAAAAAAAAAAGCTGGACTACGCAGACGATGGGTAAAGTTCGTCCTGCAAAGAGGGCTAATTTTCTAGACACAGCCTCCGGCACGCTTTTCTGTGGTGCGCATTTTCCACCTGAAAGCTTCTCGAACTATGGACAAGTGAAATCGGATTTTGCTAAAAGATTGCTGCTCAAAGGAGATGCTGTGCCGACCATACACGCGCAGCGACCTAAATGTCCCGAGATATCAAGAAAAAGGATGATGACTAGCAAAGGAGGCTAAGGCTAAGGAAAGGAGGGGAGCAGCCAAGCTCGAAATGGCCAGAGTGAGTACTCTTTTATAATTAAAAAAATGTCACGCATTGAATACAGGACTGGACACATGTACACATTATCGTTCGTAAAATATATAGAACAAATCCTCTGATCCCATTCATATTCGTGTCTTTTGGCAGAGCGAAAAGCTATGATAGCGCAATAAATGATGATTATTCTATGCATTCCTTTATTTTGCAGTCACGGTGTATCAGCTTCACAAAAAGAAATGCAATAAAAATCATTGGTGTTTCCCACACGATCTGCTGCCGATGTTTCATCAGTGTCATTGCTCCCCTGAATGACCGTTTCATTAGCTGCATTGGCGTTGGTTTGGGCTCAAATTGGTCACCTAAAACATCGATTAAAGCTTCGTAACTCTCCTCGTCACTATTAGATGAACATTCGTTAAGTCCTTCTACGTCGGATTCGTCGCTGAAACTAGAAACGAAATTGTCTGCCATCATCGCCGCCATTCAGTATTAAAGCACTGAGCCTTTTTCTTGTTGAAGAAACAATTCTGAATTCTCTTTTATTGACAACGTGGGGTGTTTCTTCATGAGGGAACCTGGAATATGTGCAGGACGAACACAATGCATAAGCATAAACAGCTCAAAACACCCCTAATTCTCCCCTCACTAGAAGGAATTCTATTGATGCAGACAGGCGCTGCCCCCCTAGTGGTCGTGGGACTCTCTTCACTTGTCGTGACGTCACGCACACAATCTGCCAGATCTCGGGCGCCGGTCGTTTTAGCTTGACAATCGAGCTCATTTTCTTGTGTGTAATTACACGAAGTGGCATGATATGAATACAAAAGGCATGCGTTTATGGATAAATGATGGAATATTAAAATTTTCCCAGGGCACTACATCCCCTTTAATGGGGACCAGAACCCGCAGCGTTAAGTGAAAAACCACAAAGTTGCGCACCCCGCGCCCCAAATTTTATTTTTTTTGTGTGTGTGCTCAATGTATTTATTCAGATTTAGCATTGGAAAGAGATACATATAAGACATGTTTTTTTCTCACTTTTTACCCAAAGTATGATTTTAAAAAATGTGTATATACAGTGGGGAGAACAAGTATTTGATACACAGTCAATGGGAAAACCCATTGGCAGTGTATCAAATACTTGTTCTCCCCACTGTATATATATATATATATATATATATATATATATACATATATATACACATACGTATATATGTATATATATAATATATCAATGGATATAAATGGTTTTAAGCACTTCAGATATAATAATTATGATCAATTTTAAACATAACTGTCCAACCAAATCATTTTTGAACAAGAATAAAGTACTGTAGTAGAAAAATGCTTTGCTTTATTAAAGGGCAACTGAAGACCTTTCCGGATTTTGGTGTAATTTTATGAATATAAACTTTGGACGGGTTTGTCAAAACAACCATGACATTATCAGCACGTAATTGTAAGGATAATTTGCGTTTTTTTAGGGTTTTTTTCACTCCGTAAATGGTCCCTTCGCAAACCCGGAAGTGTGACATAGATTTCCCGACGCAACAGAGAAGACTATCCACAGCTAGCATAGCAGCAACAACGATGTCAGTGATATTTCCACCAAAGGTATCCATTCAGGATCGCTCTTTCGTGACGCTACCGATGGCAAAGGCTCCCAGGAAAGATGAACTACAATTAATCCCTACATGTTTGAACCTGAGGCATCAGATGATGGCGATTTACTTGACACAGCAGATGGCGTCATGACGCCATTTGACAGCTCGACACTTCACGAACGGGAGAGTGAGTGGTAAGCCTAAATCCAGCATCGTTATTTTTTTATTTGCGAGAATGCGATTACATGGTTGTATATTTTCCCATGCTCTCCACATAGCTAAAACTGGATATTAGGTAATGGGACAGCTCCTACTGATCTAAATATGGTAAAGCTAGCCCAAATGTGGCTAACTGAATGATAGGTTATTGATTTTTCAAAATAAATGACAAAACAATTTTATTTTCCAGGTGTTGCTGTAAACCGTCAAGTAATTACCCTTCCAAGAGTATGCCTGTGTCGTCAGGAGATCCCAGACGTGAGAGCCAAACTTGAGGAGGCTGAAGCACTGACAGGGGCATGAATTACATTAAAAAAATAAAACCATAAATTGTAAACAACATTGACACATTTTGTTGACTGTTTAATGCATTCTATTGGTATATAATATATTGTAATTATATTACATTCTGAAAAAATATTCAATAGGCCACAATAATAAATGATACCAGATTTAGTTGAATCAGCATCAGCTTTCGCTGTCAGATTGTGACACAACATTCATTCATTCATTCATTTTCCAACATATGAGCTAAGTTATACCAAGCACACAATGGCACACATCAAAGAACATAAATTTAGTAAGCAAAACAAAGTTAGGATAGCAACAGACTAGCGCAACATTGAAAAATGATAATGGCAGTGGGAAATATGTATTTATATGATAAATATGTATTATATATGAAGGTAACTAGATTTTTCTTTTAAAAAATGTGTACTGTATATATGACTGTGATTTCATGTCATCAAAATTTGCTACATTTATTTCTCCTAAGTAATCGTCATCTGATGTCGCAGACAGAAGAAATTCAGCATCTGGCAGGCCTCATAGGATCTCTTCAGTTGTCATCGCCGGACACCGCATCACTTGGGTCATTATATGACTCGACCCACTCTCTCTTGATTTTGGGAAACTGGGTGGCGACTTACTTGCAATGCTATTTTTCATCGTGTTGAGGGTTTCCGCCACTTAATTTTTTATGTTTGACTTCCTGGAGAAAAAAAAAATCACAGCAGCATGAAAATATTAGGTGAATCCTAATTTTAATTTAATAATTTCTTGGTGATCAAATAATAATGCCCCAGTCAAAGCAGCAACTATTTGATGCTATTGTTCCCTCTTCAAATAGGCAGACCTTGATGTTGAAGTATAACAAGTTATTGTTATATTGAGATGTATTTGATACATTAGGGCCTGACAGGTGGATTGTTTTGTTGTTATAGGCTTTATATCTACCCTGTGACAGGCCAAAAAACAACAAGCCAAGGACCTATTTAGTGCTGGGGACATTTGAATTTACATAATACCTATTGATATAGTAATAAAATCACATGAGTAGACGACATGTCAGCCAACCTATCTACTTATGACAGGCCAACAGCAACAACAACAAAATGTCGCACTTCAACAAACAGACAGTAGGAGTCCCCCTCGTTTATCAAAAAAGCCATTAATGTTCTACTTTCGTCTTTGTAAAACCAAGGTTGCATTGTTGTAGGTTTTCAAAGCTGTCGTGGCTGAAATGATGAAAACAATGAGCCGATTGTGGACCGGTATGCATGCAAACAAAAACGGTCCAAACCTTTGCAGGAGATGTTTTTTTTTGGACCACTCCTAGAGTCTCGAGTCTTCCTGTGAGTAATTTATCGATACACATCGAGGTGGCATGACGAATCCTGCGAGTAAAACCCAGAAAATGTTTTCAATATACGGCGAGGATAGAGTGGCTTCCTGGAAGTTACGTCATGAGGAAGCGGTCGGCAGGACGGCGCGTCCCTCGTTGCTATGGCCATAACTCAAAAACTACGCGGTCACTTATTATTATTTTTTTAAGTGACTTTTTGAGAGAGTGAATGATGCATTTAATACAATTCAACTGAGTAAAACACTTAAGAGCGAAATCTGAAAAGCTCTTCAGTTGCCCTTTAAATACCTCTGTTTATCTACCTTAGCTGTGGTGGACATGTAGAAAATACAAATTCCTCATGATCACTTCTGGCATTTAATTTATATGTCTCAAACGTCTACACACACACACACACACACACACACACACACGCCTACACACACACACACGTACACACACACACACACATTGATTTCAAAGTGGCTTCCTTGCAGAAACTGTTTAACAAGTTAAACGATGATTGACAGTTGCTGCGCTTTGATGTCCCCTTCTTTGACAAGATCAAAGATACCAGCATCGTTGACTTTAATAAGCAAGTGCGGCAGTGACTGTGAGGTTCAAAAAGCTTGGAGAGGGAGGGTGTGAGGATGTGCGCAGAGCAGAAAGCAGGGCGTATGTGGATTAAAAAAAAAAAACCTTCAAAACACTCCATGGCCTGGCCCCTCCCTACCTTTTCAATCTACTCCGTTTAAACAATCCAACCCGTCCACTTCGCCCTACCACTATTCTCCCCCTCTCCATCCCCCGTGTCCGCCTCTCCATCTTTGGTTCCAGAGCTTTTAGTCAGTTTGCCCCCCAGCTCTGGAACTCCCTACCCCCTGATCTCCGCAGCATATCTACCCTATCACTTTTCAAATCCAGACTGAAAACACACCTGTTCACTCTTTCTTATCCACCATAACCCCTAGCTCTGTTATATCTTTACTTCTCTTTATTGTGCTTTTAATCTTTTATCCTTTTAATACCTGTATATCGTACTGTGATTCCATGTCTTTTGTGAAGTGTCTTTGTGTGGTCTGAAAAGCGCTCTAGAAATAAAATGTATTATTATTATTAATATCTTATTAAAATCGTGGCGTCTTTAATTCTGCTCTCGCGTGCTCTCGCATCCAGTTAGGGTTTTGCTGTTAAAAAAATGTTTTTTTTTGTTTTGTTTTGCCCTCCTGTTCAAATTGTTTTCTTCCTCCAGAAAATTGATATTTCAAGCTTTCCAATGATGTATCACACATGCATAACGGACAATTTTGAAAGTTGGCCAAATTGGGGGTCTCAGAGCGGAACTTCAAGTCACCTGAGTGTTTTCCGCCATATTTATAATTGTCGCATTGTCTGCTTCCACTGTGACGTCAGAAGAGCTCCTTGGATATGTTTCGGTTTTGGAAAAGGACAAGAAATGATGGAAATATGGACATAAACAAACGATCAATGCAGCGTTTTAATGTTGATTTGAGTGGACAATAAAACTTAAATGGCATTATCTCACCTTTTACTTGGTCGATTGACTTCAAGTAAAAATAAGGGTGTCCAAAATTAGCGTGTTAACGGGCGGTCATTTTTTAAATTAATCACGTTAAAATATTTGACGCAATTAACGCATGTGCCCAGATTAAAATGACAGAACACTGTCATGGCCACTTGTTACTTGTGTTTTTTGTCTCCCTCTGCTGGCGCTTTGGTGCGACTGCTTTTATGGTGAGAATTGTGTAATTATTGACATCAACAATGGCAAGCTACTAGTTTCTTTTTTGATTGAAAATTTTACAAATTTTATTAAAACGAAAACATTAAGAGGGGTTTTAAAATAAAATTTCTATAATTTGTACTAACATTTATCTTTCAAGAACTACAAGTATTTCTATCCATGGATCGCTTTAACATAATGTTAATGCCATTTTGTTGATTTATTGTTATAATAAACAAATACAGTACTTATGTACAGTATGTTGAATGTATATGTCCGTCTTGTGTCTTATATTTCCATTCCAACAATAATTTACAGAAAAATATGGCATATTTTACAGATGGTTTGAATTGCGATTAAATACGATTAATTAATTTTTAAGCTGTGATTAACTCGACTAAAAATTTTAATCGTTTGACAGCCCTAGTAAAAACGAGCGTAAACCTCAACTTCCCCACTTTCAAACGAGACGACCAGAGCCGTATAAAATGTGCTGCAGCTGTTGCAAGCGTTACATCACCTGACAAAGACCGATTGGATAATTTCTCACGGCACACTTGACGATCTCTCACGGCACTGCCGCGGCACACAGGTTGAAAAACACTGGCCTAATAGACATCTTTCTCCCCTTTTAGAGTCGTTTGGATCGTGCCCGAGAGGCAAATAAAAAAGGCAACAGATACTTTAAGGCGGCCAAGTACGAGAGCGCCATCCAGTGTTACACAGAGGCCATTGAACTCTGCCCCACTGTACAGAAGAGCTACCTGTCGGTGTTCTATAACAACCGAGCGAATGCGTATAAGAAGCAGGTTGGCACTTACTCTCCTAAATTAGCAAAGAGCGCTTTCTTGTGACTCTGCTGCATATGGGAGACTTTTCTGTTACCAACGGTTGCCTTTTACCATAGATGAAATGGACTGAGGTGTCGCAAGACAGCTCACAGGTACTAATGCTCTACCCAGTGAACTTCACAGCTTTCAGCAATAAGTGGCAAGCTCATGGGAAACTGGACAATAAGAAAGAATGCCTGGAAGGTGAGTAAAACTAGTCAAACATTGATCGGGCCTGACACTAAATTAATGGCTTCAAAATGTCTCCCCTTTCGGCGAAATTCGCTGTTTTGAGGTCAAAAAGGGTGACCTACGTGAATTGTGTGTGTGTGTGTGGGGGGGTTAAATTATTATATTCTTATTATTATCATGTGATTCTCGGTGCGTAAACGGACCACTTCAGAAATCGGTCCTTTGAAAAAAGTTTCACTTGGACAGTCAGCAAATCCTTCTGGCTATTTTTCTGATCAGAACCAATCATCGGCCCATACCTGTCAAGTTGTATGGTTTCGGCGTAATTTGTACTAGTGAGCACTGATTTTTAAATGTGTACGCCGTACGTTCAAAATCTGGACGTTTTTCGTGCATTATGTTTTTTTCTCCGTTCGGATTTTGTCACCGTTTCTGCAACGAGACAATGAGCCTTACTATGCATTACTACGTTGGTTGGATGACGTGAGAAAAGTCAGAGACACTGAGAGAGAAGAGTGTTTGTTGTGACGCTGTAGCAAATGCGATGCTAGGCTAGATGACTCTAATATTTCCTGACTGTAGCCGACAGCCTACAAGCTACGCCTACATATCACATGCATATAGCACTACATGCGAAATGACAGACTCTGCGGCGTTAGTAAACAGCCAACATCTTAAAGCAGTAGACTTCTCAGAAAGGCTCTGTTGCAGTGAACTTTCCTAGCGAACCTAAGTAACTTTTTATCTCTCAGCTCCGGTTCTGTCCCAGCTGCCTTCAAACAGGCTGTAGTCAGACTCCTTCTTACGGAAAAAAAATGTTGACTCCTCTGTGCCGTCCAATTTTAGACCCGTCTCCCACTTGTGTTTCCTTTCTAAAGTTTTAGAAAAAGTTGTTTTAATTCAATTGCAAACATTTTTAGAGGCAAACTCCACCCTTGACAAGTTCCAATCAGGCTTCAGGTCCAGACATAGCACTGTTAAAAGTGCGCAACGACATTGCCCTTTCTGTAGATAATGGAAATCCAGCAATCCTTGTTTGACTAGACCTCACAGCAGCATTTGATACAGTTGACCACACAGTCCTTGTATCTCGTTTAGAACAATTTATAGGTATCTGTGGTAACGCACTACAGTGGTTTAAATTGTACTTGGAACATAGGACCTTCTCGGTAATGATTGGGAAATGTTCCTCCTCACAAACTTCTGTCTTGTGGGGTGCCACAAGGCTCTATTTTAGGGCCTGTTCTCTTTGCACTTTATCTCCTACCTTTAGGATCAGTTATAAAAAAAATTATATAATAAAAATTATCGCGTTAACGGTCGTTAATTAATTTTTTAAATTAATCATGTTAAAATATTTGACGCAATTAACGCAGATGCCGCTCAGACAGATTTAAATGATAGTACAGTGAAACGCTCACTTGTTAATTGTGTTTTATGGAGTTTTGCCGCCCTCTGCTGGCGCTTGGGTGCGACTAATTTTATAGGCTTCAGCGCCCATGAGCCTAAAGTAATTATTGACATCAACAATGGCGGGCTACTAGTTTATTTTTTGATTGAAAATTTTACAAATTTAATTAAAACGAAAACATGAAGAGGGGTTTTAATACAAAATTTCTATAAATCGTACTAACATTTTTCTTTTAAGAACGACAAGTCTTTCTATCCATGGATCGCTTTAACAGAATCTTAATAATGTTAATGCCATCTTGTTGATTTATTGTTATAATAAACAAATACAGTCCTTATGTACCATATGTTGAATGTATATATAGATATAGATCGGCGTTCGATCCGATCCAAATATCGGATCGGAGCAACTCTAATTCCAAACTTTTACTGTTTGTTTTTAAAGTGCTTGTGACACGAAAAAGCGTGTTTATTTCATTATACACGCGGTATTTTATGCTCCGGAATGAAATGGACTAGAGCTGTCCCGACTAGTCGACGTCATCGATGACGTAAATGCGTCGACGGGCAAAACATACCATCGACGGGTAATGACGGGTTAAAAAAAATTACATGCGGATAAAGTTTAGAATGGCAGGCGCTCGCGATACAAGCGGTTGTTACTGGCACCCCCAAGGGGCCCGCTGTTATTTTAACGTGACCGGCGTTGTCAGATTGAGCAAAGAGGAAGAAAGTGGGCGAGCGAGCGAGAGAGAGTGAGCGAGATCGGCGAGTTGAGTTGAGTGGCTTCATGCCCCATGTTTTTGTTTTGGTCAATAAAAGTATCCATAAAGAGCCATCCGACGCCTCTCGGCGTTTTTATGCACGCCGCCGCCTTCCTGTGGAGGAAATCGGACGAACCCAGACGAACTGACGACAACGAGCCAAGTGAATCGCCGGTGAGGAGTTGAAAACACCGCCAATTTCCAAAAAGGGCAGAGATGGTAACACGTGAAAGCGGCATAAAGCCAAAAAAGTGGACCAGAATAACCAGAGCATGGAATAATTTCAAGGAAAATATGGAGGGTGCCACTTTGTGTACTCTTTGCTAAGCTGAACTCGCATACCACAGTAGCACGTCGGCTATGAACGAACACTTGAAGCGCCGTCACACAAGTGTAATTTTCGAAGACAACAAGAAACAACAAGCTAGCGGATTGTAAGTCCATACAACTTTCTAACGATTTTTTAAAATGGAAGTTGCCTTTATGTGCGTCGTATCAACGTGCATTTTTATTTAATAAAATAATTAATATAATTATATATATTTTTAAATCATTATTAAATTTATTAGGATCATGGACGCTCCCATTTGGGCAAAATATATACATATATCCTAATACATAATATAATAAAAATATAAACTCACCGGCCACTTTATTAGGTACACCGTGCTAGTAATGGGTTGGACCCCCTTTTGCCTTCAGAACTACCTCAATTCTTTGTGGCATAGATTCAACAAGGTGCTGGAAGCATTCCTCAGACAGTTTGGTCCATATTGACATAATGGCATCACACAGTTGGTGCAGATTTGTCGGCTGCACATCCATGATGCGAATCTCCCGTTCCAACACATCCCAAAGATGCTCTATTGGATTGAGATCTGGTGACTTTGGAGGCCATTTGAGTACAGTGAACTCATTGTCATGTTCAAGAAACCAGTCTGAGATGATTCCAGCTTTATGGCATGGCGCATTATCCTGCTGAAAGTAGCCATCAGAAGTTGGGAACATTGTGGTCATAAAGGGATGGACATGGTCAGCAACAATATTCAGATAGGCTGTGGCGTTTCAACGATGCTCAATTGGTACCAATGGGTACATGATCAATGAACAATGGTACAATGATACAAACCAGGATGGATCCATGCTTTCATGTTGTTGACGCCAAATTCTGACCCTACCATCCGAATGTCACAGCAGAATTCAAGACTCATCAGACCAGGCGACATTTTTCCAATCTTCTATTGTCCCATTTCGATGAGCTTGTGCAAATTGTAGCCTCAGTTTCCTGTTCCTAGCTGAAAGGAGTGGCACCCGGCGTGGTCTTCTGCTGCTGTAGCCCATCTGCCTCAAAGTTCGACGTACTGTGCGTTCAGAGATGCTCTTCTGCCTACCTTGGTTGTAACGGGTGGTTATTTGAGTCACTGTTGCCTTTCTATCAGCTCGAACCATACTGGCCATTCTCCTCTGACCTCTGGCATCAACAAGGCATTTCCGCCCACAGAACTGCTGCTCCTGGATATTTTTTCTTTTTCGGACCATTCTCTGTTGGGCAACAAAAGGGCAAAATCAGGGTACCTGGGGGTTATTAAAAGTATTAAAAAAGCATTGAATTTAGTTTTCCATTATTAAAGGTATGAAAAGTATTAAATTAGCTGTTGTAAGTCTGGAATTTTTTCATCGTGGTTTTAATTTTCAAGAACATCTCAGTGCAACCTAAATTATATCCGTGACGAAGTTTTTTTTTTTTTTTTTTTTAATCCATAACGAAGATGACGCGTACAATTTTTACGATGCACTGCACCTCGTGCGTGCGCGCCGTTAGCATCATTAGCAGGGGTCGTGTTAACCGAATATTTTCCGTCGTTGACCGTTTTTTTAAAACGGTGATGGAAAAAACTGAAGTCCAGGTGTAGCAAACACGGAAACGTTAGGAAGCTTTGGAGAGCATCGTGTAAGGCTATGTTCATTCTACAGGTCTTTATGCACGAATCCAATTTTTTCGTGTTTTTCCGACTCGAGTCAGGCATTAACTTGACGGTCTGAACGGGACAAGTCGCATAGAAGTTGACCATTTCAAATCCGATCTGGGTCATTTTTGTATGTGGTTCAAATCCGATCTGGGCCACATTTTTCCAGACTGTCGCGGCGGTCTGTACCGTCCAGTGTCCCAAATCCGATTTCAGCTGTGCGTTATTAGCGCCTAGCTTGCAGTGAACACGGCTTTTGGGGAAGGGCCGGGCTTGACAACAGTCATAAAAAAATAAAAATGGGTTGAGGATAAGCATGAGAATGATCGGTTTTCTCTCTGCTCTATGTGAGCTATATTTCAACATTTCCTACACGGCCGAGAGTCGGGAGAGGGGTCTGGCTGCAGCCCATCTTGGAGAGTCGGGGCAAACTGCCCGTATGCGAATGTCACATGCACGGACAGTGCGTGCATGCTATCGATCCATATAAACTGTGAATATAAGCCTAAAGGGGTTATTTATGTCTGTTATTTGTCTCCTCCTTTTGAAAAGCAAAATATGATATCCCTGGAATGACGGATGACTTGTCATTTGTTATGATGCTTCTGCGCACCGGCGCGTGTCGGACTGCGAATTAGAGAGCATGCGTAATACTTGAATGGTCTCAATGGACAAAAGCAGTCTGAACGGGCACGCCAAAAAACCGGATATGACAAAAAAATCGGATTTGTGCATTAAGACCTGTAGTATGAACGTAGCCTAATTGAATGAGCAGGGACAAACAGCTTGGAGTCAGAAGTACGTGCGCTATTCTCAAACCTGAACGCACCCCGAGTCTTGGATGACAAATCAACAGAGCAGAGAGTAGACACAACATGGCTGGTAGTTTCTTCAATTTATTCAGAGTTGAGTAAGTAACGCACCGCTTTTGACCAACACTGCAATTGAATATGTCATTATTATCATTTAAAAAATTTAAGTGATGGGTAAAAATAGATTATGACCGGATTTTTATGACCCTGTCAGTCAAAATGACAGACAACGAAAAAGTCTAGCGCAACCTCTGATTATTAGCATCAACATCACAACAGCAGGCAATCGCACAGTACTGTGTGATAATGCAAGGAACTGCTCAGATGCCTGAGTTGTTATGTTCGACGAAAGCCTCAACAAGACAACCAAGTCCAAACAGTTGGACCAGCATGTGAGGTATTGGATCGGCGACCAAGTCGCATCCAGACACTTTGGGTCGCAGTATATGGGTCATGCAAAGGCAGTGAACCTGCTTAACATTTCAAAGTAAGTTGCCAATTTCTCCAATTAAAATGTGTTAGATGCAATAATGTATTTCTGCACGGTTTGCCTTTCGAATGAAAGTGAATTTCGCAGTTTTAACTCAAGAGTTAGCCATGTTCAATGGGGTATTGGCAGGTGCACTAGCCTTAGCATGGATAAACCGGAGTCGTAGATCCACCATCACCCTCAGATATACAAGCACGGTTGACACTATTATTGGAAAGAATGCAGGGTAACGTTGATCTGAATAACATGGCATGGTGATAGGCAAATTATAATGTAGGTGATATTAAAACACCTCCTGGTATATTTAAATGTTTTTCTTGATTGAATAAGAGTATGGATTTTCTTTATCTGATTAAAAGAAATGTCTTCAATTGCTAACAAAGGATAAACATGTGTTTTGTATACTTCTTGTAATGTGATTAGAAAAAAACGATTAATGGTCATGTGTAGCTTTTTTGTTTTGTGGTAATTAATGGTAAACTACTGCCATTTAGTGGCTGTTTTTTCAACTTTCACTGCCAATTGCAATCACTTTACAGTTAAGGTGACCAACTTGACAATCCCTTACCTACCACCTTGACTAGGTCCTCTTAAAAGGGAAACCTGTTGTATTGCAAATGTAATTTCTGAAGTTGCTTTACAATAATAGTGTAAAATCCATTTTATCCTGGGGGGAAAAAATTCTGAAAGATCTTATATTTAAATGTGTTTTAATTGTACCTTCAATAAATGTGCATTCTTTTGTCAAACACACTTAGTAATAGAGGTTAAATTTGATGTTCAGTGCTTTATTTTTTTAATATGATTCAATATTATCCAAATAATGGGTGCAAGAAAAGTATTAATTTTCAGTTGAAATGGCATTATAAAAGATCTTAAGTCTTGAATTTAGATTTATCAATCCTGGGGGGACCCTGAAAACAAAATCTCCGCTTTCGTCACTTTTCATTTTGCAGACTTCATCTATATGACCAATGTTGTTAATCTTACTTTTCAAAAGTAATTAATTACAGTTACAAATGACTTCTCCCAAAAAGTAATTGTTAGTAACTCAGTTACCTGAATGTAAGAGTAATTAGTTACTTGGCAAAGTAACTGGTGTTACGTTTCTTTTTTTTTTTTTTCTCATTTTTTCAAAAAACAAAAAACACAGTAACCTTTCCTATAGTTGGAAGTCTTTAATGTTGTGAATCAACTGTAAAAGTTGTTAAAATTGCTCCCGTTTTTGCATTAGTTCCCTTCTGTCTACTTTCGACATGTGAAAGTTTTAAAACTGTTTCATCATTTAAAGATAGATTCTAGTCAAGATTTTGCCGATTTAGGGGTATTTTAGATAAGAAGTTACTTAGGTTCGCTAGGAAGGTTCACTACAACAAAGCCTTCCTGAGAACTAACACCGCCGAGTCTGTCATTTCGCATGTAGGTCTATATGCATGTGATTTGTAGGCTGTCGGCTACAGTCAGGAACTATTGGAGCCATCTAGACTAGCATCGCGTTTGCTACAGTGTCACATCAAACACTCTACTCTCTCCGTGTCTCTGACTTTTCTCACGTCTTTCAACCAATGTAGTAACGCATAGTAACGCACATTGTCTCGCTGCCGAAACGGTGACAAAATCCGGAGGGAAAAAAAAACACGTAATGCAAGAAAAATGTACAGATTTTGAACGTACGGTGTACACATTTAAAAATCAGTGCTCACTTGTACAAATTACGCCGAAACCGTACAACTTGACAGGTATGTTAACGGTTGTTGCGTTACTTCTGTCAGATAGCATCGCTCAGTCTATCCCGGAGGACGAGCTGAACGAGGAGCGCATGAAGTTCCCTATGGGAAATAAGGTGTGTACTTTAGATATTAACGTCCACGTTGTTCTACAAAAACAAATAGTAAAACCTTTCTTTGGGTTCTAGAAACGAGGGTGGATGATGCCTTCTCCTCAGTACATCAAATCCTACTTTGGTTCTTTCACCGATGACATCATCTCGCAGCCGCTGCAGATGGGCAAGAAGAAAGATGAAGACAAGGACAATGAGGGCGAGGCCTCCGAGGTCACAGCTAGGTACTAGAGAACATTTTGCCACCATGGTGAATAGAGGTGGGAATCTTGGGGCACCTAACGATTCAATTATGATTCAGAGGCAAGAATTTGATTATAAATTGATTAATGATGCCCCCCCCCCCCGCAGCTATTTGATGCTTTTAATGTTTCGTACATTAGTTCCAAAATTGTACAAAAATTCTCTCAGGCTTATCAAACAAATTACTATTTAAGTATCATGTTAACAGTTCAAAACATTAATAAAAAAAATCTCAAGTACCCAGTCTGTATTGGCAGCTTTAAACTATTTAATGATGTGAATCAACTGTTAGTTTTTAAAATTGCTCCCGTTATTCCATAATTTCCCTATTGTCTACTTTCGACATGTGAAAG
Organism: Corythoichthys intestinalis; assembly: GCF_030265065.1. Lineage (NCBI taxonomy): Eukaryota > Metazoa > Chordata > Actinopteri > Syngnathiformes > Syngnathidae > Corythoichthys > Corythoichthys intestinalis. The sequence continues at coordinate 65,823,856 of NC_080397.1, forward strand.
TTTTAAAACTGCTTTATCATTTAAGGATAGATTCAAGTCAAGATTTTGCCAATTTAGGAGTATTTTAGACAGAGCCTTCCAGAGAAGTTTATGAACGCCGGCAAATCTGTCATTTCGCATCTAGTTCTCTATACAGTGCCTTGCAAAAGTATTCGGCCCCCTTGAACCTTGCAACCTTTCGCCTCATTTCAGGCTTCAAACATAAAGATATAAAATTTTAATTTTTTTGTCAAGAATCAACAACAAGTGGGATACAATCGTGAAGTGGAACAAAATTTATTGCCTAATTTAAACTTTTTTAACAAATAAAAAACTGAAAAGTGGGGCGTGCAATATTATTCGGCCCCCATTGCGTTAATACTTTGCAGCGCCACCTTTTGCTCCAGTTACAGCTGCAAGTCGCTTGGGGTATGTTTCTATCAGTTTTGCACATCGAGAGACTGACATTCTTGCCCATTCTTCCTTGCAAAACAGCTCGAGCTCAGTGAGGTTGGATGGAGAGTGTTTGTGAACAGCAGTCTTCAGCTCTTTCCACAGATTCTCGATTGGATTCAGGTCTGGACTTTGACTTGGCCATTCTAACACCTGGATACGTTTATTTTTGAACCATTCCATTGTAGATTTGGCTTTATGTTTTGGATCATTGTCCTGTCGGAAGATAAATCTCCGTCCCAGTCTCAGGTCTTGTGCAGATATCAACAGGTTTTCTTCCAGAATGTTCCTGTATTTGGCTGCATCCATCTTCCCGTCAATTTTAACCATCTTCCCTGTCCTTGCTGAAGAAAAGCAGGCCCAAACCATGATGCTGCCACCACCATGTTTGACAGTGGGGATGGTGTGTTCAGGGTGATGAGCTGTGTTGCTTTTACGCCAAACATATCGTTTTGCATTGTGGCCAAAAAGTTCAATTTTGGTTTCATCTGACCAGAGCACCTTCTTCCACATGTTTGGTGTGTCTCCCAGGTGGCTTGTGGCAAACTTTAAACGAAACTTTTTATGGATATCTTTGAGAAATGGCTTTCTTCTTGCCACTCTTCCATAAAGGCCAGATTTGTGCAGTGTACGACTGATTGTTGTCCTATGGACACACTCTCCCACCTCAGCTGTAGATCTCTGCAGTTCATCCAGAGTGATCATGGGCCTCTTGGCTGCATCTCTGATCAGTTTTCTCCTTGTTTGAGAAGAAAGTTTGGAAGGACGGCCGGGTCTTGGTAGATTTGCAGTGATCTGATGCTCCTTCCATTTCAATATGATGGCTTGCACAGTGCTCCTTGAGATGTTTAAAGCTTGGGAAATCTTTTTGTATCCAAATCCGGCTTTAAACTTCTCCACAACAGTATCTCGGACCTGCCTGGTGTGTTCCTTGGTTTTCATAATGCTCTCTGCACTTTAAACAGAACCCTGAGACTATCACAGAGCAGGTGCATTTATACGGAGACTTGATTACACACAGGTGGATTCTATTTATCATCATCGGTCATTTAGGACAACATTGGATCATTCAGAGATCGTCACTGAACTTCTGGAGTGAGTTTGCTGCACTGAAAGTAAAGGGGCCGAATAATATTGCACGCCCCACTTTTCAGTTTTTTATTTGTTAAAAAAGTTTGAATTATCCAATAAATGTTGTTCCACTTCACAATTGTGTCCTACTTGTTGTTGATTCTTGACAAAAAAATTAAATTTCATATCTTTATGTTTGAAGCCTGAAATGTGGCGAAAGGTTGCAAGATTCAAGGGGGCCGAATACTTTTGCAAGGCACTGTAAATATGCTAATGCCGCCGAGTCTGTCATTTCGCATCTAGTTTTATATACAGTGGGGCAAATAAGTATTTAGTCAACCACCAATTGTGCAAGTTCTCCTACTTGAAAAGATTAGAGGCCTGTAATTGTCAACATGGGTAAACCTCAACCATGAGAGACAGAATATGGAAAAAATAAACAAGTAAATCACAATGTTTGATTTTTAAAGAATTTATTTGCAAATTAGAGTGGAAAATAAGTATATGGTCACCTACAAACAAGCAAGATTTCTGGCTGCCAAAGAGGTCTTTTTTCTAGTCTAACCTCAGTCAGTCACACTCCAAACTCCACTGTGGCCAAGACCAAAGAGCTGTCGAAGGACACCAGAAACAAAATTGTAGACCTGCAGCAAGCTGGGAAGACTGAATCTGCAATAGGTAAAACGCTTGGTGTTAAGAAATCAACTGTGGGAGCAGTTATTAGAAAATGGAAGACATACAAGACCACTGATAATCTCCCTCCATCTGGGGCTCCATGCAAGATCTCACCCCGTGGCGTCAAAATGATAACAAGAACTGTGAGCAAAAATCCCAGAACCACACGGGGGAACCTAGCGAATGACATACAGAGAGCTGGGACAACAGTAACAAAGGCTACTATCAGTAACACAATGCGCCGCCAGGGACTAAAATCCTGCACTGCCAGATGTGTCCCCCTGCTGAAGCCAGTAGACGTCCAGGCCCGTCTGCGGTTCGCTAGAGAGCATTTAGATGATCCAGAAGAGGACTGGTAGAATGTGTTATGGTCAGATGAAACCAAAATAGAACTTTTTGGTAGAAACACGGGTTCTCGTGTTTGGAGGAGAAAGAATACTGAATTGCATCCGAAGAACACCATACCCACTGTGAAGCATGGGGGTGGAAACATCATGCTTTGAGGCTGTTTTTCTGCAAAGGGACCAGGACGACTGATCTGTGTAAAGGAAGAATGAATGGGGCCATGTATCGCGAGATTTTGAGTGAAAATCTCCTTCCATCAGCAAGTGCATTGAAGATGAGACGTGGCTGGGTCTTTCAGCATGACAAATGATCCCAAACACACAGCCAGGATAACAAAGGAGTGGCTTCGTAAGAATTATTTCAAGGTCCTGGAGTGGCCTAGCCAGTCTCCAGATCTCAACCCGATAGAAAATCTGTGGAGGGAGTTGAAAGTCCGTGTTGCCCAACGACAGCCCCAAAACATCACTACTCTAGAAGAGATCTGCATGGAGGAATGGGCCAAAATACTAGCAACAGTGTGTGAAAAGCTTTTGAAGAGTTACAGAAAACGTTTGGCCTCTGTTATTGCCAACAAAGGGTAAATAACAAAGTATTGAGATGAACTTTTGGTATTGACCAAATATTTATTGTCCACCATGATTTGCAAATAAATTATTTTAAAAAATCAAACAATGTGATTTTCTGTTTTTTTTTCCCCACATTCTGTCCCTCATGGTTGAGGTTTACCCATGTTGACAATTACAGGCCTGTCTAATATTTTCAAGTAGGAGAACTTGCACAATTGGTGGTTGACTAAATACTTATTTGCCCCACTGTATGTATTCCATCGGTGATCCTGAATATCTGAGTAAGAACACTGCACGTATGCCGTGCGATTCCGAGTGGGGTATGGAAAGGCTTGAAGTTGATTGTTGAAAATGCTATTCAGAAACCTGTCTGCTTCGCTGAATGTAAACGAATGTGGAGCTTCGCTCTCATACAGGAAATATATTTTAGGGCTGTCAAAGTTATCACGTTAACAGGCAGTAATTCATTTTTTCAATTAATCACGGTAAAATATTTGACGCATTTGACGCACATGCCCCGCTCAGACAGATTCAAATGACAGCACAGTGTCATGTCCATTTGTTACTTGTGTTTAGGGTTAGGGTTAGGTGTTGAAACCCTTAAAATCAGTCGCCCTCTGTTGGCGCTTGGGTGCGACTGATTTTAAGGGTTTCAGCACCATGAGCATTGTGTAATTATTGACATCAACAATGGCGAGTTACTAGTTTATTTTTTTGTTTGAGAATTTTACTAATTTTATTAAAACGAAAACATTAAGAGGGGTTTTAATATAACATTTCTATAAATTGTACTCACATTTTTCTTTTCAGAACTACAAGTCTTTCTATCCATGGATCGCTTTAACAGAATGTTAATACTGTTAATGCCATCTTGTTGATTTATTGTTATAATAAACAAATACAGTCCTTATGTACCGTATGGTGAATGTATATATACTGGACTGTCTCAGAAAATTAGAATATTGTGTATTCTAATTTTATGAGACAGTCCTGTATATATATATATATATTAGGGTGACCAAATGTCCTCTTTTGCCCGGTCAAGTCCTACTTTCCCGTAGTATCCTCGTGGTCCGGGCGGCTTTTATAAATTCATAAAAATGTCCGTTTTTTATGATTTTTCACAGGACCAATTTGAAGAGAATCCCTCCGGCCGCTGGGTAGCAGCAGCTGTTGACATGGCTCCTACTAGAAGGGAGGGAAGGAGTAGTTCTTGTTTTTGTTGGCAGTTTACCTCTATCATGAGGCATTACCGCCATCTACTGGGTTGACGATTTGGCCACAACGGCTGCCCAGTTGTTAAGTTTTTTTTACGATAAATACGTATTTAATGGCAACTGTTGACTTCTGTTGGAGCTTAGACTGTAAAATCCCGTTTGGTGTCGCATCGTTGCACTGACGATGATTTTAAACTTTTATAGCAAAGTTTGATTTTTGCCTCAGCTAACTATGAGTAAGCTAAACCACGCTAGGCATTATGGGAAATGTAGTTTTGAACTGCTACGTTTGGGTAAATGCTGGTTGAATAGTTTGTCAGTTTTTTTGGGTTATTGTTTGAGTGCAATCTAGAACATTGAATGGGAATATCAATTGAATGGGAATAACAATTTGTCAAGGACAATTGTCGCTATAGTAATTTATAAAATGTTTAGTTGGCACATAGCCTACTGTGTGTATGTTCTTTGACTGGACTACATTTCCATGGGTCTGAATTTTATTTTACATATGGCGTAAAACACAGACAAGACTAAAAAAGCAGTGTCTGCTCTTGCACTCCTCTTTAAAAGAAACTGTTGTATTTTAAGCTAAAACAACTGTTGTGCTTGATAGAACAATATGTCTATATGCCGCCATAGCAGATTCATGGGACATTAAGCCCCCAAACTATTTTTATTTGTCCGTTTTACCCTGAAAACCCCCATTTACAGACGTCGCGCAACCGCTTTTGTTTCAACCCAGCCATAAAACAAAGGTGATTATATTTATTATTCAAAATGTCTGTCGTTTTTAGCTTTGAATCATTCATTGATGTCTCATATTTCGTTTAAAAAAAGAAAACGAGTTTAAAAAATTATTCACTCACATATTTTAACTTTTAAACAAATTGTCACAATGAAAAAAATGGCGTCTGTAAAAAAGTCATGGATATCTACCTCATAACTATCGCTTAATTGTATTTTTTTTTGTTATTGTCGCATTTTCTCCGATATGTTAGATGATAAATAATTGATCCAAACATTAAAAAGTTGAAAAAAAACGTTTAAAAGGGTAAATATATGAAAATGAAAATCTCGACCACTCCTTGATGTCTGCGATTTCTGCATCGCGACCCTTGTTATATCACCATGTTTCACCCATAAAATCCCTCAAAAATCCAGCTTTGGCCATTCACAGCTGTGTCTTGACACTCAGTGATACATGCTACATGCAGTTTTTGGATCGAAACAAAGTAGGTACGCAAGAATATCTTGTCAAAGTCATGGCGTCTGTAATCCTGTTCTCGCGTGCTCTCACCTCCAGATAGGGTTTTGCTGTTTAAAAAATATATTTTTTAAAAAAATGCCCTCCTGCTCAATTTTTTTTTCTCTCAGAAAATTGAGATTTTAAGCTTTCCAATGATGTATTACACATGCATATCGGACAATTTTGAAAGTTGGCTAAATTGGGGGTCTCAGAGCGGAACTTCAAGTCACCTGAGTGTTTTCCGCCATATATACTGGACTGTCTCAGGAAATTAGAATATTGTGTATTCCAATTTTATGAGCCAGTCCTGTATGTTGGTGCTATCGTCAACTGGATGTACAGTATATATATATGTATATAAATATATATATATATATATATATATATATATATATATATATATATATATATATATATATATATATTAAGAGTGTGACAATATCTCGATACAGCGATATATCGCGATATTTTGCAACCCGATGGGTTATCGATATGCTCCCGCCAAGAATCGATACTTTTATTTAACATATTGGCCATACAATGGAGTATGGATGCTGTAAACTGCTCAATGCTTGTTGAGCAATTCCTTGGCGGTCCACTAGGGGCGCTCGGGAGTGGCGGTGAGGGTAAAGTGCGCACAAGTTGTCTAGAGAAGAAGCTCCAAGTGGGTTGAAAAAATAAAAAAAGCTCCGTGAGAACGGTGGAGGAAAAAATGAGAAAAATATTGCTACAAATCACACATGGGGACACACTTTAGATTTTACACCAACAAGAAAGGAAGTAAGGTGAACAAGGACTTTGCTGTATGCAAGAATTGTCTAAGAAAAATAAGTTTCACTGGGAGCTGGTGACGTGGTAGACACCGGAGTTTGTGAGCTTCGCTTTCATCACTTGAGGTGAGAAAGTTTTGCAATGTAATTGACTTTTTAATTTACATGTATTATTTTGATGACATTTGGTGTTGAATGATATAAAATAAACCAGGACCCTAAACTGGATGAAAATGAATATCAAACAAGCCCACATGAATTTACCGATTTATTTGAGAACCAATTTCCATCTAGTTTACTACACTGTTATTACTGTCATTTTGATACAATAAGCTATAAAAATGGTTTGAATAGGTTCCAAGATATATAAAGTGATGTGCATGATAATTAATGTAGCCTACATATTAAAAATAGGTAATTATTGATGTAGCCTACATATTAAAAATAGGTAATTATTTAATTTTTCATTTCTATACATTCAATTCATATTTTTTTAAATTCAATACTTCCAACACAAAAAAAATCAGGATTTCAACTCAAACACTATGAAGTAGCTAATATTTAATATTTTGTTGTTTTTAAGGTGAGGAAGACTGACTGAGCAAGTCTGACATCTTAAATGCTGAAGCAGATAGCGGAAGTGCTCAAACCAAGCAACCAAGGTCATATACGAAGAAAAGACCCAACAATTTTATCATTGCCCCACTCCAAGCTCAACTGCTGACACCTACGGCACTTTTAATTTATTTATTTATTTATTTAAAGATTTAAAACTTTAAAGAAATTAAGGGTGCCATTCTTCATGATCTTTCCAAGCGATATCAGTGGTCGTGGTTGGTTTCCTCTATATGTGCAGGGGCACAATTTGCAGTAGATTTATATTTTACAGCAATGTTACACAGAAAAGGTGTCACTGTTTAATAAATGACTTAAACAGTATTTTTTCTATTTTTAAATACTTTTTTTTTTCTTTTTTCGTTTCAACAGTTGTATCGTAGAATGTCATGTATCCAATTTCTGACCAATATATAGATAATCGCTGTATCGTGATATAATCGTTATCGTGAGCCTTGTATCGCGAATCGTATCGTATCGTGAGGTGCCCTGAGGTTCCCACTCCTAATATATATATATATACTGGACTGTCTCAGAAAATTAGAATACACAATATTCTAATTTTCTGAGACAGTCCTGTACATTAATCCACCATTTAAAGCAGGGGTGTCCAAACTTTTTGCAAAGGGGACCAGATTTGGCGTGGTAAAAATGTGGGGGGCCGACCTTGGCTGACGTCCTTTACATAGAACAATATACAGGACTGTCTCAGAAAATTAGAATATTGTGTATTCTAATTTTCTGAGACAGTCCAGTATATATATATATATATATATATATATATATATATATATATATATATATATATATATATATATATATATATATATATATATATATATATATATATATATATATATATATACTGTACATCCAGTTGACGATAGCACCAACATACAGGACTGGCTCATAAAATTGGAATACACAATATTCTAATTTCCTGAGACAGTCCATATATATATATATATATATATATATTTGTCATTATTTATTTATTTTTTTTCAAAATGCATTTTTCCATCCAGAGTGAGGGGGCACACTTTAAATATATTAAAGTGATATAGGCGTCTTTGAGTGAACTTCGAGTACAATTCAAGTATCTTGAGGCCGGGCTGAGTGTCCTCTTTTTGGAAATCAAAATATGGTCACCCTAATACATATATATATTATATAGTCACTCATTCACTTTTATGAATTATTAGACGGCATTCTTGGGGACAAGAGCAGCATCCTCCCACTATTTGCGTTTGACAACGCAGCACCTCAGCGCGGTCTTCGGGACGCAACGAGGAATGGACCGAGAGTAAATATCATGTGCAGCTAATGCCGCTAGGTAAAAAAACCTAGTGATGGGACGAAATGGGCCGAGGTTCCGAGGCTTGTGTCGAGTAATGGGAGGGGCGTTTCCACGAAGCTTGCAGCGAGGCGCGCGTCATTTCGGCAAAACCTGGAAATGATGACGTGGGAAGCCTCCCCGGCCGGCTGAATCTTGTGAGCGCTTCGGAAGTGATCCGACGTTTGGCGCGCATTGCAAAAACGGTACAGACTAAGTAAAAATTGGTCGCAAAATGCAATGGCGACCGCCTGTTATTTCACATTTTGTGGATTTCGGGCTCCTGTACTTGTTCCATCTATGCGCAACAGCGCAACCAGTGCAAGCTTTTTTCGAGCCTTGTCCTTTGCTTGCGATGGAACCTGCACGTAAAAAAGCGATCATCCCCTGTATGGGAACATTTTGATTTGATTGCTTTCAATAAGGAAAACTACTTTAATATAAATGTGAGTGTGTGTGTGTACCAATCTGAACCAAACATCAACAGAATGAAAAATCCATTAGTGTACTGGGAGGCATAAAGAATACCCACCCAAATTTATATAAACTGGCACTCACATTTCTCTGCACCCCAGCTTCATCTGTGCCTTGTGAAAGAATATTTTCTAAAGCTGGTGAAATATTGTCCAAAAAAAGAAACCGTTGAAAGCCTGTGGAAAAGCTATTATTTCTCAACGAAAATGAATAACAAATTAGCCTTACCACTTGTTGTATTTTGTTCACACACTGAATTACTAACATAAGCACATTCATATCTTTGTCATAATCAAATAACCATTGAATTCTTAACAATGTTGACCTCTTGGGCTTCTAGACCACTTGATGGCGCCATAGAGTAAATGAAGCACCATGAAGCTTTGCTACATGTGCAAACCAATTGGCTGCAAAGCTCCATTGCTTCATGAGGCTTCATTTGGCCATCACTAAAAAAAACAATAATACCTGGCTGCGGCCGTCAGCCGCTACAAACAGTGTCAAGTTGCTAGTTGCTGCAAACATACGGCTATGGTAGAGATCACATATATTTAGACTAGATTTGAAATGACAGACTTTCCCACACTAGTAAACAGGCGCCATCTTAAAGCAGACTTCACTAGAAGGCTCTGTTGTAGAGAACCTAATTACTTTTTATTTAAAATACCCCTAAATCGGCAAAATCTTGACTTGAATCTATCTTTAAATGATGAAACGGTTTTAAAACTTTCACATGTCGAAAGTAGACATGAGGGAAATTATGGAATAACGGGCGCAATTTTAACAACTTTAACAGTTGATTCACAAAATTAAATTACCGTAATTGAATGTAGTTTAAAGCATTAATGTGAAGTAATTTCTTCACATGCCAAATAGGGTCACAAGTAAAGTAATTAAACATTGTCCAACAAATTAAGCATGAAAAAATAATTTATATGTTGTATATTTGACAAAATAATCGCGTTTCCGAAGTTCGAACCTGAAAGGGGACGAACCCGGAAGTGATACGTCACACCGGGAACGCGATGGCACCTCCATAGATACGGCCGCCATACAAAGCCCTTCAAACAATGATTCAAACAGCGATATAAGCGATAGATCAAGGGCAAGGGAGGAGATCCAAGTTTTTGAAGAGTTGGAGGAAGAAGAGGAGATTGGAATTTCATGTTATTAGCCAGACGCTAATCATGATACAAACAATGTGCCTAGACTTCCTGACATGGAATGGATACAAGACCCATCGAGATTACAACATTGGTAAGATATAGGCTGCTATTATTTTCCTTATTTGAAGATGCAGATATTTGCTCATAATTTTATGTTTTTGTCTATCTGATGACATTGTTAAAAAAATAATAATCAGACTTCAAGTTCATTTTGGCAGATCCGGCAGCTCTCGTGCATATAAAATAATAATATAAAAACGTTGGGGGGAAAGAATACAAAAACACATCTAAATGACATGCGTACACTCTACTGGTGAACTCCCATATTACAACTAAATAAAATCCACTATATCACAGTCGCCACTTTATTGTGGGAACAATAAGAAAACAAAGTGGCGTCTAATGGCGTGCGGAAACGTAGTTTTTTCACACAAGCGAACAGATTACATAGCACCACTTCAGTGTTGTCCCGAGACTACATTTCCCATGATTCACTGCGTGGCCTGGGCGCTCGCTGATTCGCTGCCAGACATTAAAAGCAACACTTGTCACCTGTCAGCGGCTCTCGCGAAGCATGCCATAAACTAGAAGGCTTCAAAACGATCACCGTGAAAGAAACGGCGGAACCGTACAAATGTAATGCAATGCTTGAAGCATGAAGGTGGATATACATAATACAAATACAGATATATAAAAAAATAAACAAACTCACCAGCGGTGTATGTCTCTTACTGCAACGTGACCGTGAATTACCGCGACACCGACCCGCTTGAGTGCACATCCACACCCCTTTCCCGATTGACAGTGGATTAACCCTTTTTGGACAAGATCGTAGATGACGCACAATTTAAACACGCTTAACCTAGCGAACGCAACAACAGCTATGATCGGGGATAGCCTCGGCTAACGTCGCTAGCTTATACTGTTCATTCCACAACAGTTGGCAGCTCTGCTTTGACAAAGTCATCAGTCATCTATCCAAAAATCACACTTTTTGGCAAATCCTTGATCAAAGGGAGACCGGTTAAGGAAGCAGGCATCTTCCAAGTGTTTGCAGCAGAGAACACTACTCGATGATGGCATGAAATTCATTCGCTTCGTGCGAACGAAAGATGTCCATTTACGTGCCCTGCTATCCTTTGGCCACTCATACAACTTTTCGTTTGAGTGAAAACAAAACATCACCACACACCGCCGTGGCATCTTACCGAGAAGCAATGCAACAAACAATACTTTTCTATGGTGGACTTCCCTGGCATGTCTAGGTGTGACGTAATTTCCGAAGATTGCCGAAGAAAAGCATTTTCGTTGTCAAGGGCGTTGCTATGGGTTAAACAAAGAATCTGGAAGGGTTGCGTTAAAAAAAATAATGAAAATATGCTTATGATTGTTTAGCCATTGATATTATTCAAAAACATGGTTGGCCAACCTTAGTTCACATTTGGCCTTTAAAGCTGCTGACACAGAATGGGGACTTGAGTATTTTATTTACTGTTTTGAACTGTTAACTTGATACTGAAATAGTCCTTTTTTTATTCAAGCCTGAGAGGATTTTTGTTCAATTTTTGAAATAAATACACAAAACATTTTTAAAAAAAGAATGTGGGGAGGGGCATCAATAATCGATTTAAATCGGAGTCCCGTAATCGTAATCAAATCGTTAGTTGCCCAAAGATTCCCACCTCTAGTGATCACACAAATCGCAACCACGCATCGCATTACAGCATTTCCTTCTTCTCATAAGACCTCGCAAATATAACATGAAATTGCGGGAGGGTTTAGGGCTTGGGCCTGCAAATCAAGTTAATTGACCGGCACGGATCGGGTCGGGCTGGATTTTTTTAAGTCCGATCTAACCTCTGCTCTGAAGATGTTCAAAGGACATACATATTCATACAGTCAATGGGACTAAACATACAATCATCCTCCTTCATGTGGTAATGCACAATAAATTATTTCTTACAGTTAACGTACCAAATCTTATTTTACTGTCCTGACAGCAGGCTTTATTTCTTTTCATGGACATGAGTAAACTGGCATATTGACGCATTCACAAATCACGCGATCTGTAATTCGCTGTCAACAGACCATGAGTCGCGCTCTACTCGCTGAAGCGGTGTCGGATTTCGCAGTGAGGGTGGATTTTAATCCCTCATAACTCCGCATGATTATCGCGCATTCCTCCTCCGTGACGTAAGGTGCCAGTGCCATCGTCACAAGTAGTGTTTGACTCTGGTCTCCGCCCCCTTTTATGTGAACGCGAAGTAACTCTGACTGGGTTGACATAGGTTCGACTAATCAACCTCATAATCGGCGTCGTAGCACCGATTGACCACAAACTAGATAACCAGATTTTGTCAACTCCGGTTACCCGCTGGTAAGCAGGATTACTTCTGGGCAGGTTGAACTCCGTTCGCAGTATAGGCCACAGACCTTTTTAATTGTTTTGGAGACCTGTGGCCTATACTACGAAGCCGGTTTTCTGGCTTAGCAGGGTAACTTTGAGAGTAACTTTATCACGTGCGACGTAAGTTCGCGGCTATGCGAGACTACGAAAGGTGGATATGTTGGAACGGAGAAGTGTTGCCGTGGCAACACAAGCCACACGCCAAACCTGGTCGTGTCAGAGTTAGATCTTGCTTAACATCAGGATTCCAATTAACCACGCTCTATTTAAACAGCACTCCTCCGCGGACGTGTCCTCCTGACAATGACAGTGTACTTGGACGACCCATACGACATTGGCGCGCGGATTGTGAGGGGCTCTCTCCGGAGGGCACGGGTATTTCGGGACCGCCAGAATCCGCTGGCGTACCCGGACGATGTACTCCACGAAAGATATAGATTTTCAGCTGAGGGACTACGTTACCTGTGCCAGCTGATCGAGTCGGACATAACTAATGTAACCCGCCGAAGTCAGGCCCTCACAACCGCGCAGATTGTGTGCCTGTCCGTGCGCTCTTTCGCCAGGGACAATATATGCATTCCATCGGTGATGCTGAATATCTATGTAAGAACACTGTATGCGGTGCGATTTGGAGTGGGGTATGGAAACGGTTCAAATTGATTGTTGAAATCGCTGAATGTAAACGAATGCGGAGCTTTGCTCTCATACAAGAAATATATTTAACGAATTTTTCCAGTGTTATTTCGTTGTGTAAATGCATTTATAATAATCATAGAAATATGTAGACTATTTAAACATTGAGAAAACTTGCGTTTTTTCTGCCAACTCGAAGAGATTAAAATGTCAAATCCACTGACAGGACAGACGCACAAATATAACAGATGTAAATGTTTATTGTATACAGGACTGTCTCAGATAATTAGAATATTGTGATAAAGTTATTTACTTTCTGTAATGCAATTAAAAAAACAAAAATGTCATACATTCTGGATTCATTACACATCAACTGAACTATTTCAAGCCTTTTATTATTTTAATATTGCTGATTTTGGCTTACAGCTTAAGAAAACTCAAAAATCCTATCTCAAAATATTAGAATATCATGAAAAAGTATACAAGTAGGCTATTCAACTAATCACCTGAATCATCTAATTAACTCGAAACACCTGCGAGGGTTTCTTGAGCCTTAAAAACACTCAGCTTGGTTCAGTAAACTAAATCACAAGTATGGGGAAGACTGCTGATCTGACTGCTGTCCAGAGGACCATCATTGATAACCTCCATCAGGAGGGTAAGACACAAAAAGAAATTTCTCAAAGAGCAGGCTGTTCACAGAGTGCAGTTTCAAAGCATATCCACAAAAAGTCTGTTGGAAGGGAAAAATGTGGCCGGAAACGCTGCACAACCAAGAGAGATGACCGCAGCCTTAACAAAGTTGTGAAGAAGAGCCGCTTCCAGAATTTGGGGGAGCTTCAAAGACAGTGGGCTGAAGCTGGAGTCCAGGTATCAAAAGCCACAGTTCACAGACGTGTCCGGGAAATGGGCTACAATAGCCGTATTCCCATGGTCAAGCCACTTCTGAACTCAAGACAACGGAAGAAGCGTCTGACTTGGGCTATGGAGAAGAAGCACTGGACAGTTGCAGAGTGGTCCAAAGTCCTCTTTTCAGACGAAAGCAAGTTTTGCATTTCATTTGGAAGTCAAGGCGCCAGAGTCTGGAGAAAGGCTGGAGAGGAGCAAAATCCAAGTTGCTTGAAATCCAGTGTGAAGTTCCCACAGTCAGCAATGGTTTGGGGAGCCATGTCAGCTGCTGGTGTTGGTCCACTGTGTTTCATCAAGTCCAGAGTAAATGCAACTGTGTACCAAGAGATTTTAGAGCACTACATGCTTCCATCTGCTGAAAAGCTCTATGGAGATGAGGATTTCATTTTCCAGCATGATCTGGCACCTGCCCACAGTGCCAAAACCACCAGTAACTGGTGCACTGACCATGGCATCACTGTCCTTGATTGGCCTGCTAATTCCCCTGACCTGAACCCCATCGAGAATTTGTGGGGTATAGTTAAGAAGAAGATGAAAGACAGCATACCTACAAATACAAATGAGCTGAAGGCCGCTATCGAAGCATCCTGGGCATCAATAACACCTCAGCAATGCCACAGGCTGATTGCCTCCATGCCACGCCGGATTGATGCAGTAATCCGTGCAAAAGGATTCCCAACCAAGTACTGAGTGCATCAATGGACATTTTCAAATGTTTGATTTAGTTTTGCTGTTATAAAATTATTTTTTTACTTGGTCTGAGGAAGTATTCTAATTTTTTGATATAAGATTTTTGAGGTTTCTTAAGCTGTAAGCCAAATTCAGCAATATTAAAATAATAAAAGGCTTGAAATAGTTCAGTTGATGTGTAATGAATCCAGAATGTATGACATTTTTGTTTTTTTAATTGCATTACAGAAAGTAAAGAACTTTATCACAATATTCTAATTATCTGAGACAGTCCTGTATGCATCTTACAGTCTTGTTTAACTGTGAAAATTCGTTACAAAAGACAGGCTTTAGTTTACGCAACAACGCATGGCATCCCCGCAGGCTCGGGCTTGCAAATCAAATTAATTGATCGGGCCGGGTCGGGCTGCATTTTTCTAGACCCAAACTAAAATAAAAAGGACATACATATTCATACAGTCAATGGGACTAAACATACTATCATCCTGCTTCATGTGGTGATGCGCGATAAATTATTTCTTACAGTTTACGTACCAAATCTTATTTTATTGTCCTGACTGCAGGCTTTATTTCTTTTCATGGACATAAGTAAACTGGCATATTGACGCATTCACAAATCACACGATCTGTAAATTCGTTGCCAACAGACCCGTTGCGCTCTACTCGCCGAAGCGGTGTTGGATTTCGCGGTGAGGGTGGATTTTAATTCCTCATAACTCCGCATGATTATCGCGCATTCCTCCTCCGTGAAGTAAGGTGCCCGTGCCATCGTTACTAGTAGTCTTTGACTCTGGTCTCCGCCCCCTTTTATGTGAACGCGCAGTAACTCTGACTGGGTTGACACAGGTTCGACTAATCAACCTCATAATCAGCGTCGTAGCACCGATTGACCACAAACTGGACAACCAGGTTTTGTCAACTCCGGTTACCCGCTGGTAAAGGCTGGATTACTTCTGGGGATGTTGAACTCCGTTCGTAGTATAGGCCACTGTTTAGTGTGCGTGTGCTCAACTACATCCAAGTGAACTGGTGAGTCTGAATTTTTTCCATCCGTTGTTAGCGGATTAGCCACCATGCTAACTTACACTACCTTATGGGTTCATGCGATTTTTGTCTGTTGGTGCTTTATTATTGTATTTTGTTATGTTAGCATGCTAATGCTAACAAGTGAATACTATTGCATTTTCATGTCTTGGTGCTTTGTTATTGTGTATTTCAATGTTAGCATGATAATGCTAAAATGCTAATGCTAACATGCTAATGCTAATATGTGAATAGTATTGCTTTTTTGTAACTGGGTTGGTTGGTTCATGCAGGCCAGGTGGTCCTACCCTGCCTTGGGACCACTGCAACATACGGATGGCGAGCTAGAACTTGAGCCAGGAGCCTGACGATCCTTTTTCCTTGTCTTCAACACAAGACAGGGTCTCGTAGGAGGCTCTGCAGCCCGTTTTTCTCTCCCCACGACTCAAGTCAAGCACTTCAAATACCCATTCAACTTGTGATGATTCAAGCAGCGCTAATGGACACCCACCTTGTATCTCCATAAAACTGAAGGCATTCGTTCATGCTGTTTGTCACTTACGAACGTCGGGGTGGGGAAAGCAAAGTTTTTTTTCCCTCTCTCTCCGTTGATCAACTTTAAATTGTGTACACAGTCAGATTTCGGAAATATGTCTCTGTATCACATTTCTTTAATAAACTTTTCATTCAATCAAAAAAAAATTGTGATTATTCATTGCCGCTGCCATCCAGTAGCCGAACAGGATCTTCCTGATATGCCCACTATTTTGTCACCTCAGTGGTGCTCTTAACAACACGGCTCATACTTGTTACAAAAACATTTCTCCCAACAGTCACCACCTGAGTTCGGGCTACCTGAAAGCCAAGCACTATATGGATGAGGAGAACTACGATAAAATCATCAGCGAATGCACTAAGGAGGTGGACTCAGAGGGCCGCTACATGGCTGAGGCGCTGCTCCTGCGCGCCACCTTTCACCTGTTGACTCGCGACAACGAGGCCGCTGAGGGCGACTTGAACCGCATCATCAATATGCAGGAAGCCAACGTCAAGGTACACTTGCTAATAGCACCGGATCCCATGGATGGATGAATGGTTGTAATATCAGGAAACTTAAGGATGTTGGCATGTACAGGGTTGGGAGTGAGCTGGGTTGCCGTCAGCTTTCACTATCGATGCCCTGATTACCGTAAATTCGGCACTACAGAGCGCACCTAGAGCTTCACTATCCAAAATTTGAGAAAAAAAAATTGCACTAAGTTATAAGCCGCAGGTCTCCGTGTTTTAATATGAGGTTTTCTGTGTAGAAATACTGTTCACTGAAAGATTTCAATGACCAAAAATCTCTAATTCAAATTAAATCATGTCAAGTGGCATCCTTCTCCTTAATATGCTATGTTCTTGTCATTCATATGCAGCCAATTGGTGTCGTACTGTTTTTGTCCATACTGTTTTTTTTTTGTTTTTTTTTTATAGCCAGCCTGAAACCATGCAAGGCAAATTTTATTTATATAGCACAATTCAACACAAGGCAATTCAAAGTGCTTTACATCACATGAAGATCATAAAAATCACATTTACAGTGCCTGTGACACAAAAAAAGCATGTTTATTTCATAATACACGCGGTTATTTTATGCTCCTGAATAGGGATGTCCCGATCCAGATTTTTGCACTTCCGATCCGATACTGATACTGGCTGATACCAATACCGGCCAATCTGAGCACATATTAAAGTTATTTAGCCTCCTTAAGTAGTTGTCAGACTCATGTTGAAAACTGTTTTAGTACTCTTGATAACAACTACCCAGCTGAATTAGGCGAGTTTGAATAACACACAATGGTTGGTAACAAGAAGCTGACCTTTTTATTCAGTGATAAACACAAAACATTATAAATAACAAACAGAAATGGCATATTCAGTCAGTAAAACGTGCAAATAATATTGTAAACTGTCTCAAAAACGCAAAACACAGAAACAACCTCAGTGGAAAATAAACTGTTAACTCAGCATCAGTTCTCTGCTCTTGAACAACTGTACCAAGGCTTTTAAAAAATCAGTGCAAATAATACCATTTTAAACCAAAAATGGCTTCTGCTCTCCAATCTTCTCCACACTTTGTTGCTCCATCTCCATCTATTCTTCACAGTCCCTTCAGCTGTTTGCCCTGGATGCAGTCCCAGCATGATGGGGAGATTTTTTTTTTGGACAAAGACAAGCATTTCAAGATGCTCAGGTGACAGCTGACATTTTTACCGGTTAACTTTAAATTAGCATTGCAGTCATAATGTAGGAGATGCCACGGAGGTAAATTGGGAGATGGTAATGCCTGTGTGCTGAAGGTGTGCCGTAAAATGCGGACCGGATTTTAGGGAAACCAAAGCAAAAAACTGGAATGGATTATGTAAATCGGTGCGCTGGGAAACCCGGACTGGAATTCACAAAAAAAACTGGATCAGGGGTCTGGATCGGAATATTTCCGTGTCGGCCGACCCGATACCGATGCGCATTTTTTTGCGCATATCGGCAGTCCATCCGAGCCAAATAACGGATCGAGACAACCCTAGTCCTGAATGAAATGGACCGCTTGGATGTGTGTGGAAGCGATCGCTATATTTATTTAGTTTTTTGAACCCCGCGCCACGAAAATGAGTGACTTCCGGCAACAGTCTCAAGTTGAGAAAGAGGGCGCTGTGACGTGTACGGTAGAAGGAGTCCTCTTCACTATACAGCCGTACTGTTGTATGAGAAGGACTAAGGATTCGGCTGATTTTGCGGATTAATACGTTTATTTTTCGCATCACGCCAGCCAAACGGCTGCAGAAAACTCTTGGTGTACGAGGGAGAAACGTGTGCGCCTTTTTGGGGTTTCAAAAGGTTCCCATTCATCGGTGGATATTGGCCAAAACAAGCCCTACTACTGTTGGACCATGGGACTTACAAGGAAGTGAGTAAAGATCGTTTTCTGTATTATGTCAAATACTGGGATCATTTTAATATGTAGGTGGCTTGCATTTTATCGGTTAGGCTATAGGCTACTCGGATTACTGCCCTCTTTATGTGCCCGGTGTTCTGTCAAATTTTCTGACCGATCAGAAATTGCAACTTTGTGTTAAAAATAGCCGCGAATACAAAGTAAACACTACAAACTTTCTTTAAATAAAGGACTACTTATGTTTGATCATTGCTAGGCATGTAAAAAGCTCTCCTCATGCACATTAGCTGCACGTTAGCCGCACAACAACTGCAGCCGCCCTCCTCCGGGGAACGAGCTTTAAATTGCTCTCCGCCGGGCGGTTGGCCGATCAGCGTTGACAATCGACATGCCAGTCGTCATGTCAAATGTTCCGGGCTAGTTATGTGTGATTTTCCACTTTGAAGACTTTGAAACATCACTCGGTTCGGGTTAGCATGTCGGCTAGCTGTCACGCCTGCCATTGTTTACATTCTCCGAAGCCGGGGAAGGGAAATGACAGAAGCACGATTTAGGTGTCATAAAATATCGTTCGGGAGGTGCGACAGTAAAGATGAAGTCGACAGTTTTGACCATTATGGAGTAATTTTGCCGTGTCGTCCTGAATAAGTGCATTTTTATTATTTCATATTCCATTTAGCACAAGACTGTTATTTGTCATGACCATGCCATTTATTTAGCAATTGGGGAAAAATACTTGGATAAAAAGAATATCCTGTAAAAATATTGAAGTAAAGAGACAGAAACAATGACATTTTGCAGCTCTCTTCGTCGAGTTTTCCTCGTTGTGAATAATTCCCCCTCAACGGGCTGACTGGTCCTTCTCAAGCCATTTATTTAGCTATTGGGGAAAAATAATTGGATAAAAAGAATATCCTGTAAAAATATTGAAGTAGAGTGACTGAAGCAATGACATTTTGCGGCTCTTCGTCGCGTTTTCCTCGTTCTGAATAATTGCCCCTCAATGGGCTTAATAGTAAAACCCATGAGCCCTTTCTCCCGCTGACGTCATCCACCTGTTGTGGACGTTAGAGCCCTATAATGGTAGGCGTGGCTAACCGGCAGATTAAAAGACTAATTTCTTGTCATCTGCGCTTTGCCAAATTGTTGTATATAGTCAAATCGTCTCAAAATACGATTCAAATTAACATAATAATCCTATTTAAGACTTTTTTTCTCGTGTCGTATGCACTTTAAATCAATAGAATGTAAAAACAAAGACAATTAAAATTATAAAAATTATACATAAAAATCGCATTTAATCACAAATAGAATAAAAATAAAACAAAAACTACTACTATTTTTCGGACTACGAGTCACACCTGTGTATAAGTCGCACCAGCCATAAAATGCCCAATGAAGAGGAAAAAAATGTATAATTCGACCCGGAGTACAAGTCGCATTTTTGTAGGAAATTTACTCGATAAAATCCAACACAAAGAACAGATATGTCATCTTGAAAGGCAATTTAGTATAAAAATACAATAGAGAACAACATGCTGAATAAATGAACAGTGTACAGTGCATAAACAACGAAATGCGAATATACTGTCCTCACCAGGAAGCTACGGCTCGGTCCTGGCTATACAGCGAACTCCCAAATGACGATGCTGGACGTCCGTATAATTTGCTGAATCAATGTGGTGCTCGATACCAAATAGGTTTGCGTCAACGTAAATAAATGATAATTAGGTGCTCTTACAGCAACCGTTAGCATGCGTTCGCTAGCACTAGCACATCGTTCAAACAACCACACCACTGGCTCTAAGTGTGCGGGTGGAAAACACAACAACAACAACAGAAAAGATGATACACACAGGCGTTGCCTCTGTAGAGATATTTTAAAAGCATAAATGATGAACGTAGGTTCGCAGCAGTGTTTCTCTCTCGCTAACTCGCCCACTCACTCAAAGCTACGTAGCTGTCAGTCTTCTTCTGGCGTGTGAGCGCTCTTCTTCACGTGAACAAGTGCGAGTGCGCCCCCACGTGGGCGTGAAAGTGCCACAAACTAAAAACATGCATTTCAATATAAAATAGTCAATAATAAAATTGAACACACATTGCCAAAGGCAGAACGCGAACGCGGCCATAGCTATTAAGAGTTATTCAGATAACTATAGCATAAAAAACTTACATGTGACATGTGAAATGATATCATAATGTGTTAATAATTTCACACATAAGTCGCTCCTGAGTATAAGTTGCACCCCCAGCCAAAATATGAAAAAAAACAAAAAAACTTATAGTCCGAAGAATACGGTACTAATAATTTAAATCAGTAATGGAGATAAGCACAAGAGGAATAGAAAGCAAGTAGATGGAAATATGTAGACAGTTATGGATATGCAGTGCTAAACAAAGCATTTTTAGCCCTGATTTAAAGGAGCTAACAGTTTGAGCATACTTCAGACCTTCAGGTAACTTTTTCCAGAGGTAAGAAGCATAATAACTAAATGCTTTCTCACTCTGCTTGGTTCTTGTTCTTGGAACATGCAGGAGACCGGTTCCAGACGACCTTAGAGTGTAACGATTTCAAAACCGGTGTAATGTGGTCCATTTTCCTTGTATTTGTGAGCATTCTATACTAGCTGCAGCTTCCTGACTGATTTTTTAAATTTCTTTTATCAAGACCGATAAATATACCGTTGCAATAGTCCAATCTGCTACAAAAGCACTTTTAAAAAAAACAACAACAAAAAAAACGGTTGCTACAAATATGAAGAAGACAAACTTTACCTTAACTCATTTGATTATAGCCATCAGTTGTCTGAAAGTGCGTATGACACCAAAAAGCATGTTTATTTCATACTTCACGTGGTGTTTTATGATTATGAATGAAATGGACTGCTAGGATGTGTGTGAAAGCGATCGAATATGTTCAATTTTTGAATCCCGCGCCATGAAAATGAGTTACTTCCGGCTCCAGTCTCGGGTTTAGGACGAATGCGAATGTGACGTCACTCGGGTCAGCATCTCACAATACAGCATTGCTTTACAGCATGCAGATGGACTGTGGATTCAGCTGATTTTGCAGTTTTTTTTATTTTTCGCATCACGCCAGCCAAATGGCTGCAGGCTTTTGTAACTACACCAGGGAGAGGTGTGTGAGCCTTTTTGGGTTTCAGAAAGTTCCCATACACCCCGAGATCAGCCAAAACAAATGTGCGACAACTGTGGGACCATTGGACTTACGAAGAAGTGAGTAAACATCGTGTTTTGTATTATGTCAAATACTGGGATCATGGCACACGTTTTAATACGGAGGTGGCTTGCATTTTGTGGCTGACATGCTCCTTGTCAACCGAGAATGGCACTCGGCCGACGACTGGTGGCTTGTCGCACCTCCCCCCGCCGGGAGAGCGCTACACTCGGCTTATTGCCCTCTTCGTGCGCCCTGTGTTTTGTCAAAATTTCCACCCGATCAGAAACTTTGTATGAATACAGCGATTACAAAGTAAACACTACAAACTTTCTTTAAATAAACTAATTACTTACGTTTGATCATGGATGGACATGTAGAAAGTTCTCCTCACAAACATCCTGCCATGTTAGCTGCACAACAACTGCTCTCTCACTGTTTACGTCTTCACCGTGTAGTTAAGCATTATTTTACGCCATATTCGTGTTGACAATATTGCAGCGACGCACTCCTCCGACATCGGCCGGTTTGTCCGGCAGAAATTGTCCAGCTGCTTCCCCGGCAAACATGCTCTCCTGCCCGCAGCAGGGGACAAGCTTTAACTTGCTCGCTGCCGGGCAGGTTGCCGATCGGCGAAGACAATCGACAACTCCGCCGCCGTGTAATATGATGCCGGGTAGTTTTGAGTGATTTTTTTTGCTTCGAAAGCCGAGAATAGACTTTGAAACATCACTCGGTTCGTGTTAGCATGTCGGCTAGCTGTCACGCCTCCTGGTTTGTATACGCTGTCCTAAGTCGGGGCAGGGAAATGACAAAAGCCGGACTACTTCCGGTGGCATAAAATATCGTTCGGGAGGTGCAACAGTAAAGGTGAAGTCGACAGTTTTGACCATGAATAATTTTGCCATGTCGTACTGAATAAATGCATTTTTAATATTTCATATTCCGTTTAGCACAAGACTGTTATTTGTCATGTCCATACCATTTATTTAGCCATTGGGGAAAAAATACTTGGATAAAAAGAATATCCTGTATAAATATTGAGGTAGAGAGACAGAAACAATGACGTTTCGCGACTCTCTTCGTCGCATTTTCCTCTTACTGAATAATTCCTCTTCTATGGGCTGAATTCTAAATCAGATGAAACCATGACCCCGCCGACGTCATTCTCTTGTTGTGGAAGCTAGAGCCCTTTAATGGTAGGCGTGGCTAAACGGCGGATTAAAAGACTTAATTCCTCGTCATTTGCGCTTTGCCAAGTTGTTGTATACAGTCGAATCGTCTCAAAATGATTCTAATTCACATAATAATGCTATTTAAAATTACTCCTGTTGTAGGCACTTTAAAATCTCCATACTAACTCGGAGTTAAAGGCTGTAAGTGCTAGCGCTACCATGGCAGCTTCGTTGTAACATAATGTGGATGTCCTTTCTTTTTAAATCTCTCAAACTACTCATGGCTAGCTTTAACTTGTTCTTCTGTCGTGGTAGAAATCATTAGTCTTCTTTAGCAATAAAATCCCGATAGTGCCTCACGAACACAGCAAGCAACTCGCTAGCATAGCAACTTCGTCAAAGCAAAATGTGGCTGTTTATTCATAACAAAAAAATGCTTGGCCTCAAAATTTTCTTCTGTATTATCATAAAACATCTTGTCAGCCTTTACTGGTGATTAGCTCGCCTTCTCACAAATGATGCCGTGGCAATGCTAGCACGATAATGGCAATCCATGATAAACGCGGACTGCTACACTTTATTCAAGAGTGTTGTTATATAGTAGCACACTTCTCCTAGTAGGCAGAGACACTAAATCTACCCAAAGCCAGAGGCGTAGCGTCCCATTAGGCATACGCAGGCAATTGCCTAGGGCCCCCAGTCAGGAGAGGCCCCCAGAGGATCAACAGATTTGGCACACAAAGATTTAGCACACTCAGCTTCACCACACTGTCGTAGCGACAAGTATTGGGAGTGATTCAATGCTATGGAATCATTTGGCAGATAACTAACAATTCTCTTATCAGTTCCAATGAGCATACATGTTTAACCCTTTAACACCTAAGCCTATTTTGGCCGAATTTGCATGAATTTGATGTTGCCTTTATATTTCAAAGAAACAATTGTTTACAATGGCCAAATTTGTGTCTTTTTTCAAGACACCTTGAACTTCATGTCTAAACTGTTGTTTTCTTCACTGACCAA
This sequence comes from Corythoichthys intestinalis, assembly GCF_030265065.1. Taxonomy (NCBI): domain Eukaryota; kingdom Metazoa; phylum Chordata; class Actinopteri; order Syngnathiformes; family Syngnathidae; genus Corythoichthys; species Corythoichthys intestinalis. Next base: position 65,847,739 of record NC_080397.1, read on the forward strand.
TTATAATCCACATTTTGGACCCAAAAAGACAAAAAAAATCCCAAAATCTTTTTTCAACATTTGTAATGTTGACGTCCCATTGACAACCAAACGTGCTCGACCAAACGTTTTGAAGTTTGATAATATTTATTCAACTTGTTAGGATAAACATTCAATAGAAAAACATAAGATTGAATTGTTTTATGTTTGACAATTCAACACAAACAGCAGGTATGGTAATAGGCGTTTTTGGCCTTTACACATACTATGGTCAAAACAGGTTATGTATTGTGCAAAATAGTGAGAAAAAAATGTATATATATCATTTAACACAAAAAGGGTTTGGAAGACATCTCTTTGTGAAGTTAGGTGTTGTACCCATCACCTCATCAAAAGTATATATGCAATCAAGCTTCTCGAACACACATCTACATTAAAATTGAAGATTATAGTGAAGAAAAAAAATATATAACATTGAAAAAAGGTTTTTCAAAAATATTGACAAGTAGTTCAATCCAAATTTTTCAGGCATGCCACCCAATAAAGTTTTTTTTTTTTTTTTTTTTGCGCACTCAATAAAGCTTCTTGAACAGGTCACGGAGCTGCGTCACACACCTCACACAGCCTACTCTTTCGCCGTTTGCGCACTGCTGTCACTTCTACTCACCGAGACGCCGACTCATCCAAAGAAAACAACGACAAATACGGCTCATCTTCTTCCTTGAGTTAATGAAATAATGCATTAGCTCGTGCTAAATGTAGTTTTAGATTCATTCTGCACATTTCAAAGTCGCTCGCAACCCGCCGTTGCTTGCTTCGCATGCCTCCCTTTCAATAGTTGGCGCCTCGCTCGAAAATTTATTAAAAATGATCACATTCGGTTCGTCCTTCTTGACATCACGACTCTTGGGATAAGTAGTCTTTTGTGCTGCTTTCGGTTTTGAAAAAGGACAAGAAATGTTGGAGATGGATACATGGTCCATGCAGCATTTTAATGCATATTTATGAGTACAATAAAAGTATAAAACTCAAATGACATTATCTCCCGTTTTTCTTGGCCGATTGACTTCAAATAAAAACTGGCTTGGACATCAACTTCCGCACTTTCAAACGAGACCAACCAGCGGCACGTGAGTATTGTATTTACAGCGTAACAAAGCTTCACGGACGATATGCGTAAATGCGTCGCTGACGACTCGTTCAGTGTTCAAGGATTAAGCAAGCCCAAATAGTTTAGCACTGCATGTACATGCTAGGAGTGATTCATTAAAAACATAAAGAAAAGTCCTTGCGATTGTATTATATGTTGGTTTTCACAGGCCACCTCATTATTCATGTGACTACTTAAAGAAATGGTGATTTTTCCGAGAAAGTCTATTAATGGGTCTATCGTATTCCTCGTTGAATACTAAATAAGAAAAATATAACATATATGCATCTAAAATAATCCTAAACGATTTTATTAGCAATTTTAATGCTCCTTTTAGCAAGGTTCCATGGGTATGCGGTATGCCACTGCGTACGTTCCCATAGCAACTAGTCCTGTTATTGTACTACGTCACAAGCGCTGCATATTCTGAGAACGAGAATAGGCGTAAGGTGCGCATTACGAGCAGAGGACGGCCACCCCACCTGGTAGAGGATTAATTTGTGCATCCATGAACGAATGTAAGTATTTCCTCTTCATGCCATAAAGTTCTTATGATAAGTTAGAGCCGTTATCAGCGCAACCGTTTTGTGTTTTTCCTGTTACGTCGGCTGGTTGATCCCACTCATTCTCGCTGCGTAGAGGAGAGCGTTCTTTATATTATACTCGCATTGCACATTTGCTTTAAGAGGGAAGGTGTTAGTTTAGCATCTTAAAATGATGTTGTACATCCATATGAGTGTAAAGTGCTTAGTTTTCGCCACTGTTATGGCCAAGATGACCTCACGCAGCGCGCACTCAACCACTACCACCTTCGTGTTCATTTTACTGCGCAAATATGTACGTACAGTGCTGCTCAAAAGTTTGTGAACCCCCTCAACATTTTGGAATTTTCTATTATTTCAACCTGATTTCCTAATTTAATCAGAACTGTTATTTTTTATATGAAATAACAGGTATAGCTTAATCAATTCAGTAGTTTTTTTTTGTTTTTTTCCAAAATTGTCCAAAATTGAACTGTTTGGTCACAACCAAAACCGCCATGTCTGGCGAAAAGTCAACACTGCATACCACCAAAAGAACCTTCTCCCAACAGTGAAGCATGGAGGTGGGAATGTCAAGATCTGGGCTTGCTTTTCATCCTCAGGACCTGGACAACTCCACATAGTCCAGGGAATCATGAATTCTGAGGGATATTGTCAAATCCTAGAACATAACCTGACGCCATCTGTTTTGAAGTTAAAGCTTGGCAGAAGGTGGATCATGCAACATGATAATGATCCAAAGCATTCCAGCAATACAACCAAGGAATGGCTGAAAAAGAAGAAGATTCGTGTTCTGGACTGGCCCAATCAAAGTCCTCACCTATATTCCATTGAAATGCTGTGGCGGGACCTGAAGCGAGCAGTTCATGCCAGACGCCCATCAAACCTCTCTCAACTGACTGCGTTCTGCAAGGAAGAATGGGCAAAAATCCCCCAAAGTAGATGTGAGAGGCTGATTAGTCACTACAGAAACCGTTTGGTTGAGGTAATCTCTGCAAAAGGAGGCGCAATATCCTATTAACTGAAGGGGTTCACATACTTTTGCACACATGATATCTGAGTTTTTCTTAAATCAACCACTTTTGTTAAATAAAGAATGACAATATAACTATTTCTTTTGTTTCAGTCCATTATTTGGAATGTCAGTATTGTGGATTTGGGTATAACTTAACATTTAATAAGGTTATTTTAGTTTTTTTTACAAAAAATCTGACCATCGCTGTGGGGTTCACAAACTTTCGAGCAGCACTGTATGTGTGTCATGTGACTCAGAGTGAGAGTGGGCGGCGATCGGGCCTTTTTTTAATTGGCAAAATCAAGAGAAGTTATCCGTCTGGGAATCGAAAAAAAGAAAAACTTTATATATACATTTTCATCTGGGAATTTTTTCAGAAAGTGTCAGTCTCCCTCAGGGCAGCTGTGGTTACAATAGAACGCTTACATCCACTGAGTGTGGAGTGAATGAATAATGCAATTGGGGGGGGGGGGGCACTTTGAGTGTCCTAAAAAGCGCTCTATGAGAGCGAGGCGTTATTAGACTTTTATTAAATATGCTATTGCTCCAGATCGATCGGGTCCGATCACGTCATTTTCAAAGTATCGGAATCGGCAAAAAAATATCGGCCATGCCTTTTTTTAATATATATATATATATATATTTTAATTAGATCGTTTTCTAATTGTATTTAAAGTTACAGACAAAATATGCTACACTCATACAGAGTCTTTAGATAAGGCTTAACGTAGGGTTATCATAAATATCCTGATGGCGGTGGTAAGTAATGAATTGATAAATGTGTCATGTTTCAATATTTAAAAGCTATTAATATTTGAGTTGCATGCCCCTTTCACTCATTGTCATACTCAATCTGTTGTGACGCCGTTTTACCTACATAGAGAGCCAAAGGCAGTGCTAAATGAGTAGAGTGAATTTTGGCAGCCTTTCATACCGTCCTTCATTTGACTATAACCTTACAAATCCTCTCCCTCTAAGTAGGATTGTCATGGGAAGCAATGTGGTAATAGATTTTGTCTAAACACTAGGGCTGTCAAAATTATCGCGTTAACGCGCGGTAATTAATTTTTTAGATTAATCACGTTAAAATATTTGACGCAATTAACGCACATGTCCCGCTCAGACAGTATTCTGCCTTTTGGTAAGTTTTACAGCAAGGCTTTTTGTGCTGCAGCACAACAGCGAACTCTTGTGGTCGCTTTGCGACATGGTATATTTTTTTCTTGCCAGTTCATATGGCTGCACGACGTCTCGGGCTGAAGCCTACGTTGTAATGTTGTGCTTATATGATCCTTGGACAAGATTTGACTGTAAGTATGGTTGTTGTAAAGAATGTACATATTATGTTAGTAACCGAAATGTTCTGTTTTTTGTATGAGATGTTTTTTGTTTATGTTTAGTGAACCTGGATAGCGTGCTAAGCTAACGTTGTTGCTAATGCAATGCTTGTGTACTTTTTTTTTTTTTTTGTAGTTTTATGACGGTCTAAAGAGGACAATGGTTTGAGGCTATTTTATTAATAAATCAGATGAAAAAGGAAGAAGTCTGATTATTAAGGCATCGTTCACTAGCTGTCTAGCTTTGGAAAAAGTAGACGCTTCGGAGTGAGGACAGCATAGACAGATTTAAATGACAGTAGAGTGAAATGCCCACTACAGTCCTTATGTACCGTATGTTGAATGTACAGTGGGGAGAACAAGTATTTGATATGCTGCCAATGGATTAAGTGTATCAAATACTTGTTCTCCCCACTTTATATATCGATCTTGTGTCTTATTTTTCCATTCCAACAATTTATTTTACAGAATATATACAATTTACAGAAAAATATGGCATATTTTATAGATGGTTTGAATTGCGATTAGTTGCGATTAAATACGATTAATTAATTTTTAAGTTGTAATTAACTCGTTTAAAAATTTTAATCGTTTGACAGCCCTACTACACACCTTAATTTTTTTCTCAACGCAGAGATGATATATGCATTGTCAGCACGACTCACAGTCATGGTTTTACTTCCCATCATGGTTCCACTTTCCCATCATGCCTTGGGGCATGCTGCAGTATAATTTACTGAAAGCTCAACAAATACACTAGATGTCAGTATTTAGTCACAATACACAAAGTCCCAAGTCTTTCTATCCGTGGAGCCCTCTCACAGAAAGAATGATAATAATGTAAATGCCATCTTGAGGATTTATTGCCATAATAAACAAATACAGTACTTATGTACTGTATGTTGAATGTATATATTCGTCCGAGTTTTATTCATTTTTTTCTTAATGCATTGCCAAAATGTATATGATCGGGAAAAATTATCGGGAATGATTGGAATTGAATCGGGAGCCAAAAAAAGCAATCGGATCGGGAAATATCGGGATCGTCAGATACCCAAACTAAAACGATCGGGATCGGATCGGGAGCAAAAAAACATGATCGGAACAACCCTAGCTCCAAGTCCAACTGTCCCCCTTACTTGCACATGCTCAAAGGGCCCCATGTTGCCTGGGGCCCCCGGGGACCCTTGCTACGCCTCTGCCCAAAGCCCCAACATCTAAGCATGGTGGCCTGCCAGCCTTATAAAGCACTGGGTCAAATCCTATTTGAAATGCTTCCTCATACACCTGCTGATTAATTTTCTTGTCCATGGTTGCCCGCAGCTGCGTGCCAACGCTCTCATCAAGCGTGGGATCCTGTACAGACAGGATATCCGACACTTGGCTGCCAAAAAGCACTTCAACATCGCAGCAGAGATCGACGCATGCAATCCCGATGTGTACCATCACAGCGGGCAGGTAGGAGTTACCATAGGGTGTCCATATTTTGATTTCCAAAAAAGAGGACACTCGGCCCGGCCTTGAAATACTTGAATTTTACTCGAAGATCACTCAAAGATGCCTATATCGCTTTATTGTATTTAAAGTGTGCCATAAAAAATACTGTATATGGCAGAAAACACAGACAAGGCTGAAAAAAAGCAGTTTCTGCTCTTGCACTCCTCTTTAAAAGAAACTGCTGTATTTTAAGCCAAAACAACTGTTGTTTGATAGAGCAATATGTCTATATGCTGCCATAGCAGATTCATGGCGCGAACTATTTTTAATTTGCCCGTTTTACCCTGGAAACCCCCGTTTAGACGTCGCGCAACCGTTTTTGTTTCAACCCAGCCATGACAACAAGGAAAGTATATTATTCAAAATGTCTGTCATTTTTAGCTTTGAATCATTCATTCATGTCTAATATTTTATTTACTCGCATATTTTAAACCTTTAAAGAAATTACAACACAGTGAAAAAAATGACGTCTGTATAAAAGTCAGGGATATCGACATCATAACTTTCGCTAAATTGTATTTTTTGTTTTTGTTTCGCATTTTCCCCGATATGTTAGATGATAAATAATCGATACAAATAAAGAACAATTGAGGGGGAAAAAAAGGTTTAAAAGGGTAAATATATGAAAATGAAAATCTCGATGTCTGCGATTTCTGCATCAAGACCCTTGTTATATTACCGTGTTTCACCCATAAGATCCAGCTGTGGCCATTCACAGCTGTGTCTTGACACTTAGTGATGTATGCGACATGGAGTTTTTGGATCGAAACAAGGTAAGTACACGATTATATCGCATTAAAGTCATAGGGTCTGTAATTCTGCTCTGGCGTGCTCTCACGTTCAGATAGGGTTTTGCTGTTTTAAAAAAAAAAAAAAGCCCTCCTGTCCAAAGTTTTTCTTCCTTTCCAATGATGCATCACACATGCATATCGGACAATTTTGAAATTTGGCCAAATTGGGGGTCTTGGAGAGAAACTTCAAGTCACCTGAGTCTTTTCCGCCTTAGTATATACAGTTGTGGTCAAAGGTTTACACACACTTGTGAAGAACATAATGTCATGGCTCTCTTGAGTTTCCAGTTATTTCTACAACTCTGATTTTTCTCCGATAGAGTGATTGGAACAGATACTACTTCTCACAAAAAACATTCATGAAGTTTGGTTCTTTTATGACTTTATTATGGGTTAACAGAAAAAGTGATCAAATCTGCTGGGTCAAAAATATACATACATGGATGTGAAAAAAAGAATCATTGACTTGAACAAGTCAGGAAAGTCACTTGGAGCCATTGCAAAGCAGCTGCAGGTCCCAAGAGCAACAGTGCAAACAGTTGTTTGTAAGTATAAAGTGCATGGCACTGTTTTGTCACTCCCACGATCAGGAAGAAAACGTGAGCTGTCACATGCTGCTGAGAGAAAATTGGTCAGGAGGGTGAAGATTCAACCGAGAATCACCAAAAAGCAGATCTGCCAAGAATTAGAAGCTGCTGGAACACAGGTGTCAATGTCCACAGTCAAGCGTGTTTTGCATCTCCATGGACTGAGAGGCTGCCGTGCAAGAAGGAAGCCCTTGCTCTAAAAGCCGCACCTTAAGGCTCGACTGAAGTTTGCTGCTGATCACATAAACAAAGATAAGACCTTCTGGAGGAAAGTTCTGTGGTCAGACGAAACAAAAATCGAGCTGTTTGGCCACAATGCCCAGCAATATGTTTGGAGGAGAAAAGGTGAGGCCTTTAACCCCAAGTACACCATGCCTACCGTCAAGCACGGTGGTGGTAGTATTATGCTGTGGGGCTGTTTTGCTTCCAATGGAACTGGTGCTTTACAGAGAGTAAATGGGCTAATGAAGAAGGAGGATTACTTTCAAATTCTTCAAGATAACCTAACGTCATCAGCCCGAAGATTGGGTCTTGGGCGCAGTTGGGTGTTCCAACAGGACACTGACCCCAAACACACATCAAAAGTGGTAATGGAATGGCTAAATCAGGCTAGAATGAAGGTTTTCGAATGGCCTTCCCAAAATCCCATTGAGAACTTGTGGACAATGCTGAAGAAACAAGTCCATGTCAGAAAGCCATCAAATTTAAGTGAACTGCACCAATTCTGTCAAGAGGAGTGGTCAAAGATTCAACCAGAAGCTTGTGGATGGCTACCAAAAGCGCCTAATTGAAGTGAAAATGGCCAAGGGACATGTTACCAAATATTAGCGCTGCTGTATGTATATTTTTGACCCAGCAGATTCGATCACTTTTTTCTGTTCACCCATAATAAAGTCATAAAAGAACCAAACGTTTTTTGTGACAAAGAAATATCTGTTCCAATCACTCTATCAGGGAAAAATCAGAGTTGTAGAAATAACTGGAAACTCAAGAGAGCCATGACATTATGTTCTTCACAAGTGTATGTAAACTTTTGACCACAACTGTATTGCCACATAGTATATATTATATACAGTGGGGCAAATAAGTATTTAGTCAACCACTAATTGTGCAAGTTCTCCTATTTGAAAAGGTTAGAGAGGCCTGTAATTGTCAACATGGGTAAACCTCAACCATGAGAGACAGAATGTGGAAAAAAAAAAACAATGTCACATTGTTGGATTTTTAAAGAATTTATTTCCTAATTGGAGTGGAAAATAAGTATTCGGTCACCTACAAACAAGCAAGATTTCTGGCTGTCAAATAGGTCTAACTTCTTCTAACGAGGCTCCACTCGTTTCCTGTATTAATGGCACCTGTTTTAACTCATAAATAAAAAAATAAAAAAAAATACACTCACCGGCCACTTTATTAGGTACACCTGTCCAACTGCTCGTTAACACTTAATTTCTAATCAGCCCATCACATGGCAGCAACTCAGTGCAGTGCAGTGCATTTAGGCATGTAGACATGGTTTAAGACAATCTCCTGCAGTTCAAACCAAGCACCAGTATAGGGAAGAACGGTGATTTGAGTGACTTTGAACGTGGCATGGTTGTTGGCGCCAGAAGGGCTGGTCTGAGTATTTCAGAAACTGCTGATCTACTGGGATTTTCACGCACAACCATCTCTAGGGTTTACTGAGAATGGTCCGAAAAAGAAAAAATATCCTGTGAGCGGCAGTTCTGTGGGCGGAAATGCCTTGTTGATGCCAGAGGTCAGAGGAGAATAGCCAGACTGGTTCGAGCTGATAGAAAGGCAACAGTGACTCAAATAAACACTGTTTAAATTCGAAAACAGGTTGACAATTTATTTTGACAATTTATTCGTCGACAAAGGTAAAAACAAGGCAAAAACAGACGACAGAGGGACAATTCTGGATCCAAAACAAGGCTACATGTTTCCGAGCTGAAGAAATCTGTCTTATCTCAGTGTCCAGTCTTTTTAAAGGGGATGTTGCGGCAAAGGGGGTGTGAGACATCAATAGAACCATTATGCGCCAAGATAACAAATATTGATAAAGTTAACAAAAAAATCAATCACATTAATGAGCAATTATCGAAAATAGATCGAAAATGACAAACATTACCGAAAGTGTTACGGAAACAGCCGAATGGGGCGGCGACGTCACGACAAGTGATTGAAAGTCGAGGCGGAGCTAGGTGCCATTGTTTTTTTAACGACGAGAGAGTAGCGTTGGGGTTTGTTTGACCAAAACATCACAACAATGGTTCAAAACTGCTGTGCTATGTGGTGTACAAATAGTTATTTATCGGAATATAGTATCCATGAGTTCCTGAACGCGAAAAAAAAGCTGGACTACACAGAAAATGGGTAAAGTTCGTCCGTGCAAAGAGGGCTAATTTTCTAGACACAGCCTCCGGCACACTTTTCTGTGGTGCACATTTTCCAACTGAAAGCTTCTCGAACTATGGACAAGAGAAATCGGGTTTTGCTAAAAGATTGCTGCTCAAAGGAGATGCGGTGCCGACCATACAGGCACAGCCGCCTAAATGTCCCCAGATATCAAGAGAGAGACGATGACTGCTAAATGAGGCTAAAGCTAAGCAAAGGAGGGAGCAGGCAAGCTCGAAATGGCCAGAGTGAGTACTCTTTTATAATAATAATAAATAAACAAATGTCACGCATTGGATACAGGACTCGACACATGTAAAAATTATCGTTCGTAAAATATATAGAACAAATCCTCTGATCCCGTTCATATGTGTGTCTGTTGGCAGAGCGAAAAGCTATGATAGCGCAATAAATGATAATTATTCTATGCATTCCTTTATTTTGCAGTCACGGTGTATCAGCTTCACAAAAAGAAATGCTAAACAAATCATTGGTGTTTCCCACACGATCTGCTGCCGATGTTTCATCAGTGTCATTGCTCCCCTCAATGACCGTTTCATTACGCTGCATTGGCGTTCGTTTGGGCTCAAATTGGTCACCTATAACACCGATTAAAGTTTTGTAACTCTCCTCGTCACCATTAGATGAACATTCGTTACATCCTTCTACGTCGGATTCGTCGCTGAAACTAGAAACGAAATTGTCTGCCATCATCGCCGCCATTCAGTATTAAAGCACTGAGCCTTTTTCTTGTTGAAGAAACACCCCTCACTGTCAATTCTGAATTCTTTTTTATTGACAACGAGGGGTGTTTCTTCATGAGGGAACCTGGAATATGTGCAGGACTAACACAATACATCAGCATAAACAGCTCAAAACACCCCTAATTCTCCCCACACTAGAAGGAATTATATTGATGCAGACAGGCGCTGCCCCTCTAGTGGACGGTGGCACTCTCTTCACTTGTCACTCGTGACGTCACGCACACAATCTGCCAGATCTCGGGCGCCGGTCGTTTTAGCTTGACAATCGAGCCAAATTTCTCTCATTTTCTTGTGTGTAATTACACGAAGTGGCATGATATGAATATAAAAGGCATGCGTTTATGGATAAATGATGGAATATCAAAATTTTCCCAGGGCACTACATCCCCTTTAAAGTCTTTGCTGACGCGGGTCATGTCGAAGGTGTGTCTGAAGGTGGGTCTGGGCGTTGCTTTTTGGTCTTCCCCTTGTTGGCCGGTTTGAGGCGGCTTAGGTTCGTGCGCGGATTGGGACGCCCGCTATCACTTTGCTGTCCGGGCTGGTTGTACTTGTTTTAGGACAAAGCGCTTTGTCCTTGGAGTTTGCTGGGAGAGCAGATTGCCAGAGTTGGTGCGTCACTCTTGTGATAAGACGGCATTGTGTATCTCTTCTATTTCTTCTCATTAAACTATGGTGTTCTATTTATTTTATATTAGTAGCGTAGTCCTACGGTAAATATGAAAATGATACTATTTCCTGATTAATTATATTACGTGTGTTAGAGTAATGCAAACAGTTAGATGGTGCCAACCTGTACCATATGTATGTGTTAGACTATATATGTGTTAGACTAATGCAGACAATTATATGGTGTGTACGATGATGATATCGTTTCTCCTTCAACACCCGTTACAACCAAGGTAGGCAGAAGAGCATCTCTGAACGCACAGTACGTCGAACTTTGAGGCAGATGGGCTACAGCAGCAGAAGACCACGCCGGGTGCCACTCCTTTCAGCTAAGAACAGGAAACTGAGGCTACAATTTGCACAAGCTCATCGAAATTGGACAATAGAAGATTGGAAAAACGTTGCCTGGTCTGATGAGTCTCGATTTCTGCTGCGATATTCGGATGGTAGGGTCAGAATTTGGTGTCAACAACATGAAAGCATGGATCCATCCTTTCTTGTATCAACGGTTCAGGTGTAATGATGTGTGGAATATTTTCTTGGCACTCTTTGGGCCCCTTGGTACCAATTGAGCATCATTGGAACACCACAGCCTACCTGAGTATTGTTGCTGACCATGTCCATCCCTTTATGACCACAATGTACCCAACTTCTGATGGCTACTTTCAGCAGGATAATGCGCCATGTCATAAAGCTGGAATCATTTCAGACCAGTTTCTTGAACATGACAATGTGATCACTGTACTCATATGGCCTCCACAGTCACCAGATCTCAATCCAATAGAGCATCTTTGGGATGTGGTGGAACGGGAGATTCGCATCATGGATGTGCAGCCGACAAAACTGCACCAACTGTGTGATGTCAATATGGACCAAACTCTGAGGAATGCTTCCAGCACCTTGTTGAATCTATGCCACGAAGAATTGAGGCAGTTCTGAAGGCAAAAGGGGGTCCAGCCCGTTGCTAGCATGGTGTACCTAATAAAGTGGCCGGTGAGTGTAATACATGTACCGTATTGGCCCGAATATAAGATGACCCTGATTATAAGACGACCCCCTCTTTTTCAAGACTCAAGTTTGAAAAAATACTTTTTGAACCCTAAATTATTTTTTATACAGAAAAAATAAAACGGTACATTCTAAACAAATTATTATAACAATATATTTGAGAGAAAAAGCATGTTATTTTGCTTCATTCAACTCTTAATATCTGAACATTTAAATATGTAAACTTAAGTGGAATCACATTTGTAAATGAATGACTTCGGGTTTTTGAAATGTAAATAAACAAATCTATTGTTATGAAACAACAAAATTGCAATAACTGCACTAACCATCAAAGTGAAATATAACTGTAATGGTAGTCTTGAAACAAATCTGAATAAGGAAAAACATAGCAATAAAGTAATGCCAACTGGTTAAACTTGAGATATCTGAGATGTCATGACAGAAAATCACTTCAATGATATCTGGCGCCATCTAGCGTCGTGAATGGGTAAAATGTCTAGACCGCTGAGATCATGACAGAACATCGCTTTATTGATATCTGGCGCCATCTAGCATCGTGAATGGATATAACGTCTAGACCGAGATTATAAAACGACCCAGCTTCTTCAATCTGATTTCAATGCAAAAAAAACACCGTTTTATGTTCGGGCCAATACGGTATATATATGGTGGAAAACACTCAGGTGACTTGAAGTTCTGCTCTGAGACCCCCAATTAAGCCAACTTTCAAAATTGTCCGATTTGCATGTGTGATACATCATTGGAAAGCTTAAAATCTCCATTGGCAGTGTATCAAATACTTGTTCTCCCCACTGTATAAGCCAATATAGACCAGACACATGATCGACATTAAGAGATAAACTTGAAAGGGTTTATGGAGCACTATAAACTAAGCTTGAGAACGATAAACCGATATGACCGGATATCCGGTTTTACAGGTGAGAGATACAGCTGTATCGATTGTAAAGTTACCATTCGACAGTAATTTGCCATTAAATATTCAACGAACCGATAGTAGAGCTATAATTTGGCTATCGCGAGCACAAGAATCGGCTTCTAATGCCTAATTCAATGCATTGCTTAATGGAATGATAATTTAGCTTTTACTTCACTTGCTGCGCTAGTGTCAGTCACCACACAGCGCGCTTAGATTGAGACCGCACGCAAGCTATAATACGGACAAGCACAACTCATGGTATGGTTGCCTCTACTTCCCATGCATTTCGGCAGAACCGCTACTAGTCGCCGTCATTGCCCGATCGTCACGGGCGTGTCACAACGCGAGAGCTAACAAAACCACTGTAACGCACGCAGCGTAGCGTTTTCTTCACAGCCCAAAACGAAAACGAAACCGGTAGTGGCAACGAAGCAACATGCTAAAACAATGGGCAGTTTGAGCACTGACGCCAGCGACGTGCAGCGATTGATTTTCAACGCACCCAGGAAATACAAAAGTCGGACTTTGAAGTGAGGAAGGCAGCCAGATCTGTTCCCATGAGACAGAGCTAGTGTGAAGTGAGGAGCGGTACAGGGATCGTGAGTTTTTAACCCTGGAAAAATAACCCACTACAATGGTGGAAAGGGCAGCATGCTCCTTTGGAGAGTTTTTTCCCACGAAACGCAGTCTACTTAAACATTAACATGTGGATTAGTTGATCTTCCTCAAGAAAAAATCTACCCTTCAAAAAAGATATGGACAGTGATGAGGAATAAAAAAAAATGTGTAAGCACAGGCATAAGTGAAAGACTCTGCTGTGTATAAGGTAAAAGTAATGATTATTGACCTGTCTGTCTAAAATGCCATGTTTTTATTCCCCCAATTATACCAGTGGTAAAGCATAATTTATTTATGATAACATTGCGGGTTTAATTCTTTTTTTTTTCTAGAGCTGCTGTATATAATTAATATTTTTTGTTGGTAAGATGTTTACGTTGAAAGTTGGCACTTAAATTGCTTACCTCTTGTGTTTGAAACACCAGGAAATACACTAATTGATTTACTGCACTTTATTGTTGTCTGTCACTGGAGTTTTATTTGATTATAAATCCCATCCAACAAAATGACGGTCATATAGTAAGCCTTATTTTTATTTTTTTCATAAAAAAATAAAACATAACATTGGTATGAAATTTTGTTGTTTAATTTTGCTATTAGAAATGTGGTCTTTTTTATATGTATTATATTATACAAATGTTTACTATCGTATTGTTTTCACTCTGTATCGAACCGTATCGTTCTTAAACCGTATCGAATCGGTCGGCCTTAAAAACGTATCGTTTTTTAATCGAATCGTAACCTGTGTATCTAGATACATATCGAATCGGCTTCATGCCAGAGATTCCCATCCCTACAATAAACTAGTGCTGTCAAAATTATCGAGTTAACAGGCGGTAATTAAAGTTTTTAATTAATCACGTTAAAATATTTGACGCATTTAACGCATGCGCAGAATGACCTGCTCATGCATTGCCTCAACCGCAATACAATGACGCTGTTTTTTGCGAGAGCTAAGAGGCAAAAAAAAAAAACCCAAAAGGCGAGTGGACACAGGCATTCATTGGACGGCGCCGTTTATTGGCATAAGCTTGGGCAACTCCTTCACAATAAACATAAGTATCATTTAGGGAAAGCACAACAAAAATAATATTCCCATCTCTCAAAAAAAATGTTCACAAAAAGAAAAGTGCTTCAATCTGTATTAATGAGGCCCTATTCTCACACAGTTAAACAAAAATGCAAAGAGAACTGGCATTCCCAATCAAAATAGCTATGCAAAATACTCATAAACCTTACTGGGACTTTGGTCAAACTCTATTCAAACATTTCGTTTAGCTCAACAAATACACTGGATGGCAATATTTTTTCACAATATACAAACTATCAGAGGTCTTGTTCGTTGTGAAGCCAGCACTCAAATGAATGTGAATCACAATAGACCCAGTCTAAAAAAAAAAAAAAAAAACGGCTACAACGTCAGTCAAGGGACAAAACACACACATTGGCCTGCTTTCTTAGTAATTTAAAACTCACCATTGACACCTTGTGGTGTATTTCAGTCTTGCGTAGTTAAAGGCACTATGGAAGAACGGCTGTGACGTCACCGCTCGGCGACGTCAACAATGGCGAGCTACTAGATTATTTTTTTGATTGAAAATTTTACAAATTTTATTAAAACAAAAACAGAAGGGTTTTTATATAACATTACTGTAACTTGTACTAACATTTATCTTTTAAGAACTACAAATCTTTCTATCCATGGGTCCCTTTAACAGAAAGAATGTTAATAAAGTTAATGCCATCTTGTGGATTTATTGTTAGAATAAACAAATGCAGTACTTATGTACAGGGTGTTAAATGTATATATCCGTCTTGTGTCTTATCTTTCCATTCCAACAATGATTTACAAAAAATCTGGCATATTTCAGAGATTGTTTGAATTTTAATTGTTTGATAGCCCTACTATGAACGTCACAGAACTACTCCTTATTGTGGTCTCTAACTGCCTGATCTCTCGCCAAACCGTCAACCCAGTAGATGGCGGTAATCCCCCATGATGCAAGGCGTAAACTGGCAGCAAAAAACAAGTTGAAGACTTACTCCTTCTCCCGCTAATACTCGTAGGAGCCACGTCAACGCAGGCAAGTGCTGCCCCCCAGCGGCCAAAGGGATTCTCTTCAAATTGGTCCCGTGAAAAATCATAAAAAACAGATTTTTTCATGAATTTATAAAACCCGGCTGGACGGTTAAAATAGGGTATCAAAAGAGGACTTGTCCGAGCAAAAGAGGACGTTTGGTCACCCAAAGCAAGCAGCTTTTCATACAGCTGGAAATCTCTCCAAAAGGTGACATACTGCGGTTCTATTTACTCTCAGCTTAAAATGGACCTGCGCCTGGTGGATGAAGCTGTAGAAGACTTTGACAAAAGCATCCTGCTCAGACCTGACTTTGCTCTCACCCAGGCGCAGAGGTCCTTCGCTCTGGTGAGTTTTCATGACCATCCATCACGTTTGTTGAATATTTTGGGTTAAAAGCGACAATTGTGGTCTTCAGTACAAACAAGCATACACCGAGCTCTGCCCATCCAAGACACACGTTCAGAAAGCCATGGATGGATTCGAGGACGTTATCAAAAGGTTTCCCACTTGTGCAGAGGGCTACGCACTATACGCTCAGGTAGCAATGTGTATTCATTCTTACTGTGACATCTAAACTTTAACATTCTTTCGTTGTCTTTCCCAGGCTTTAACCAAGGAGGGACGCTTCAGAAAGGCAGACAAGATGTACGACAAGTGTATTGAAGTGGAACCAGACAACGCCAACTATTATGTTCACAAAGGGTAAGGGCGACGCTCTTAAGCAGTTGCCCCCTGGTGGCTTAAAAGTGTCGTTGCATGTAATTGACTTTCCTATAGAGCCTACCCACGTACGGTATGGTGTATGGTTCCGCCCACTAGTCCGTCATTTTGACTCTGTATTAGCATTGTTTTCAATTGATGGCGGAATTTAAAATGCATTTCATGGAAGACCCGGTGCTTTCTGATGCCGCAAACTCACTGGATCTGTTGCATAAAAGGCGTTATGAGGAAAAGCTTCGTTCTATACAGTCGCCAGATCCATATTTGATGCCTAAATCGATGATTTTTGACCGGCTGCCTTCGCCGTCTCTGCCTGACCCTGATATTTACAACTATCTTGTCCACACAAAATCAGCCTATTCTCTCGAAAGTTTGAAAAACTTTAAGAGCTTGGAGGCTTATAAATGCTACGTTGCTGGGTGAAACAGGTCCTCGTACACGAAAATTCGGCAGGAATCTTGTGCTCGGAAGGTGAGTTACGAAATTTTCAATTCAAAATCTTTTGTTCTTGCTAACATCCACTGTCAAGTCTAATGTATTTCATGTCGTTTGTCAATGGAGTTAAGGCTTTTAATGTTTATATGGTTTAGCGATAGAGCTCTCACTACATACATACGTGTATGTTGTCGGCGATTAGCCTAGCAATGATCTTAATTGTGGTTATTTGTCAGCCCCGTAGACGAGGTCAGTTTCTGTCACTTGGTACCAGCTAAATATTATTCAAAAAATAACGATGGTGGAAGAAAGGGAAGTCACAAACATCTTGAATTTGAAACTATGTCGTACTACGTCGTATGTTGTCGGCGATTAGCCTAGCAATGATCTTAATTGTGGTTGTCAGGCCAAAACTCTAAATATATATTAAATGCATCTTGCCGGATATAAAATGACTACTACATAGTCTGTGGTGATTTTTTTGGTGTCCAGTTTTCACGTCGAATTGCAGCCGTCCATTTCGCTCTGCTCTTTGGATCCCTCGGAATACGGTAAAACTTCAAGTCTCTCCTTCCATCTTCTCTGTTAGTGCAACCAACAGCTACACACGCCTTCACCATTTTGATTATTAATGTTAGGGAGCAGAAAAACACGCCGTAAATAGGAGAAATGTACGTAGCCGTAACAGGTTAACACTATGTTTTGACGGACAAGTGGGCGGTACCACGTGAGTTGTGACGTCACGTGGGTAGGCTCTATATATGTGTACCGGTATATGAAAATGGCGGACAGCACAGACAAGACTAAAAAAGCAGTTTCTGCTCTTGCACTCCTCTTTAAAAGAAATTGCAGTATTTTAAGACTAAACAACTGTTGTGTTTGATAGAACAATATGTGTATATGCTGCCATAGCAGATTCATGGCGCTTTAAGCCCGCAAACTATTTTAAATTGGTCCATTTTACCCTGAAAACCCCCATTCACAGACATCACGCAACCGCTTTTGTTTCAACCTAGCCACAAAAAGGTAAGTAATTATTGTTATTATTCAAAATGTCTGTCAGTTTTAGCTCAGAATTATTAATTGATGTTTAATATTTAGTTCCAAAAAGAAAAATGATTTTTAAAAAATGAAAAAACAAACAAAAAAAACATAAAAAAAAAAAAAAACTCGCAAATTTTAAATT
The DNA here is from genome assembly GCF_030265065.1 of Corythoichthys intestinalis. NCBI lineage: Eukaryota > Metazoa > Chordata > Actinopteri > Syngnathiformes > Syngnathidae > Corythoichthys > Corythoichthys intestinalis. The sequence continues at coordinate 65,865,446 of NC_080397.1, forward strand.
TTTAAACAAATTACATCACAATGAAAAATTTGGCGTCTGTAAAAAAGTCACGGATATCTACCTCATCACTATCACTAAATTATATTTTTTTGTTACTGTCACATTTTTCCCGATATGTTAGATGAAAAATAATTGATCCAAACAAAGAAAAATGGAAAAATAACGTTTAAAAGGGTAACTATATGAAAAAGGAAAATCTCGACCACTCCTTGTTGTCTGCAATTTCTGCATCGCGACCCATGTTATATCACCATGTTTCACCCATAAAATGTCCAAAAAATCCGGCTGTGGGCATTCACAGCTGTGTCTTGACACTTGGTGATACATGCTACATGGAGTTTTTGGATCGAAACAAGGTAGATACGCGATAATATCTCTAAATAATAATATCTTAAAATCGTGGCGTCTTTAATTCTGCTCTCGCCTCCAGATAGGGTTTCGCTGTTTAAAGAATATATTTTTTTTTAAAATGCCCTCCTGTTCAAAATTTTTCTTACCCCAGAAAATTGAGATTTTAAGCTTTCCAATGATGTATCCCACATGCAATTTTGAAAGTTGGCCAAATTGGGGGTCCCAGAGCGGAACTTCAAGTCACCTGAGTGTTTTCCGCCATATACTGTATAGAAATGTTGTAAAGCAAGAAAACAAAAAAAGATATTTTTCAAATGGGTCAAAATTATTTTTCGAACAGATCATGTGACTTGCACTTTAGACGGTCATTTCCTTTGCATATTATTAAAATAAATAAATAAATAGGGGAGGGCAATTTTATTTTTCAAATGATTTTTTTCTTTGATTGATTTTTTTTGGTGGGGGGGGGGCGGGGGGGGGGATTATTGACATGTCCTACCCATAATATGACCCAAACACAAAAGGGATTGCTCAAATCAGAACTTTTTTTAAATGAAAAATGAAGTGTTCAAATGCAAATTTTGGAGTCCCCAATATTTTTTTGCATTCAAAAACTTTTTCTTTTCTATGATTGAAATTTTTCTTATTTTGATTGAAGTGATTTTTCTTTCGAAAATACATATATTTTTTTGTAAGAAGCAACTAATTTTTAAATTCAATAATAAAGACACAAATGTCCAAGCCAAAATGTGGCCCAAACACAAAACATTACTTTCATTTAAAAAAATGCTCCGATCCCCCAAAATTTTTTTTGACTTAAATAAAAAAAAATAAAAAAAACTTCAACTAAAAAATAGCTTTCAAATGCATTTTTTTGAGTTTCAAATTTATTTTTGCATTCAAACATTTTTTGACTTTTTTTTTTTTATTGAAGATGTATATTTTGATTGATGATACTATTAAATTTTTTTTTTTTTGATCGAATAATGAAGACACAACTATACCTCCATATAGCTCCTTCCAGGAGATAACATTTTTGACTGAGGTAACAAGGCACCGTCTAACTGTTTGCATTACTCTAACACAGGGGTCCCCATCTGCCGGGCCGCGGACCGGTACCGGTCCGTGGCGCATTTGCGACCGGGCCGCAAAGAAAAAATAATTTAATAACGACCGCATTCTGGCCGAATTAACCCTGTGCCCCTGCTTAACACACCAATATCTCTGTCTACTCTAGATATAATACTACGGGATAGATTACAATGTTGTCATAGAAGTCCATTGATTGGACTGCTAGCAGTACATCTTGTTTGTGTATATAACATATCTATGTGCGCTTGTCCTCGATAATAGCGTATTACTAGGCCGCGGCGCAGCACATTTGTTCCCGGAAATAATTAGCCCCCACACGAGCGAAGATAACAGGAAAACAGACGTCTTTGGAAATATTTTTACGGGGAAAAGGATATTTTTACAGTGAAAAGGGCACCTGACGAGCCTACAACCTCGAAGACCCACGAACTGCGAAGGAGTGGATTCGAGACCTGTTTGTGAATAAACAGAGAGATCGCAAATGACGGCGTCATTCTGGAATATCCTGACATCGCGACAAGAGCGTTGAAAACCTTGCTACTAGGGTTGTTCCGATCATGTTTTTTTGCTCCCGATCTGATCCCGATCGTTATAGTTTGAGTATCTACCGGTCCCGATATTTCCCGATCCGATTGCTTTTTTTGGCTCCCGATTCAATTCCGATCATTCCCGATAATTTTTCCCGATCATATACATTTTGGCAATGCATTAAGAAAAAAATGAATAAAACTTGGACAAATATATACATTCAACATACAGTACATAAGTACTGTATTTGTTTATTATGACAATAAATCCTCAAGATGGCATTTACATTATTAACATTCTTTCTGTGAGAGGGATCCACGGATAGAAAGACTTGGGACTCTGTGTACTGTGACTAAATACTGCCATCTAGTGTATTTGTTGAGCTTTCAGTTCAGATACTGCAGCATGCCCCAAGGCATGATGGGAAAGTGGAACCATGATGGGAAAACCATGATTGTAAGTCATGTTAAGAATGGATATACCATCTCTGCTTTGGGGAATAAGTTATGGAGTTAAGACAGTGAATATTGTCACCTTGCTTCTCTACATTATTTCCCATGATTATTTGAGTCACAGAGAGATCGATTTAGAGATTTCAGTTAAAAGTGAAAAATTTCAAAAATTTTCATAAATCACTCTACTCAAGTAATGCTGTTATTCATCTCTTGATATAGCTAAAATAGCGTCGCAATCAATTGAGTGCGGCATCGAGTGAAAGGGCTATGCAGCGCAAGTATTAATAACTTAAATACTTCAACGTGACTCGTGTACCAGTCAAGTAAATGCCGCCGTTTTCGGGATATTTATGATAACCCTACGCTAAGCCCAAACTAAAGACACTGGATGAGTGTAACATATTATGTCTGTAACGTTAAATACAATTAGAAAACGATTTATTAAAATATATATATATTAAAAAAAGAAAGGCATGGCCGATCAATTTTCAGCCTATTCCGATACTTTGAAAATCACGTGATCGGCTCCCGATCGATCGGGACATCTCTGCTTGCTACAATTTCCAACATCGTATCTTTGTGAAGCGGGCTTCTTAATTAATGTTTAACGATAAGGTGAAGTCGTTAATGGTGAGTGCGGTGTGCAGCTGTTGTGTGAAGCTTACATGGCAGGATGAATCTGAGGAGAACTTTTCTACAAGTCCTTCCATGATCAAATGTAAGTTAATATTCCTTCGTCCTCCATCGTTGCAACTTTTGATGGGTTGCAAAATTTGTCAGAACACCGATCCGTGAAAAAAAAGACCCAAATAACACCGGTCCGTGGTGCAAAAAAGGTTGGGGACCCCTGCTCTAACACAGGTAATACAATCAATCAGGAAATAGTATCATTTCTCATAGGTACTGTAGGATTGTTTGTACTATTCTAAAACTCCTAACACATTCATTATAGTAAAGCATCTAACTATAGTTTAGGCAGACTTCACTCCATGCCCTTGGACACAGTAAAGTGAATCACCTTATCAGCCCTGAGGGCTCATGAGGGGGAAATGAAAAAGATGGTGCCGTTTCTCGTAGGCACAGTCTAACCGTTTGCAGTACTCTAACACACGTAATACAAACAATCAGGGAATAATATCATTTCTCATATGTACTGTAGGATTGTTTGTACTACTCTAAAACATCGAATAGATAATAAATAGCACACCATAGTTTAATGAAAAGAAGCAAAATAGATACAGTGCCTTGCAAAAGTATTCGGCCCCCTTGAACCTTGCAACCTTTCGCCTCATTTCAGGCTTCAAACATAAAGATATAAAATTTTAATTTTTTATCAAGAATCAACAACAAGTGGGATACAATCGTGAAGTGGAACAAAATTTATTGGCTAATTTAAACTTTTTTAACAAATAAAAAACTGAAAAGGGGCGTGCAATATTATTCGGCCCCCTTGCGTTAATACTTTGCAGCGCCACCTTTTGCTCCAATTACAGCTGCAAGTCGCTTGGGGTATGTTTCTATCAGTTTTGCACATCGAGAGACTGACATTCTTGCCCATTCTTCCTTGCAAAACAGCTCGAGCTCAGTGAGGTTGGATGGAGAGTGTTTGTGAACAGCAGTCTTCAGCTCTTTCCACAGATTCTCGATTGGATTCAGGTCTGGACTTGGACTTGGCCATTCTAACACCTGGATATGTTTATTTTTTAAGCATTCCATTGTAGATTTGGCTTTATGTTTTGGATCATTGTCCTGTCGGAAGATAAATCTCCGTCCCAGTCTCAGGTCTTGTGCAGATACCAACAGGTTTTCTTCCAGAATGTTCCTGTATTTGGCTGCATCCATCTTCCCGTCAATTTTAACCATCTTCCCTTTCCTTGCTGAAGAAAAGCAGGCCCAAACCATGATGCTGCCACCACCATGTTTGACAGTGGGGATGGTGTGTTCAGGGTGATGAGCTGTGTTGCTTTTACGCCAAACATATTGTTTTGCATTGTGGCCTAAAAGTTCAATTTTGGTTTCATCTGACCAGAGCACCTTCTTCCACATGTTTGGTGTGTCTCCCAGGTGGCTTGTGGCAAACTTTAAACGAGACTTTTTATGGATATCTTTGAGAAATTGCTTTCGTCTTGCCACTCTTCCATAAAGGCCAGATTTGTACAGTGTACGACTGATTGTTGTCCTATGGACAGACTCTCCCACCTCAGCTGTAGATCTCTGCAGTTCATCCAGAGTGATCATGGGCCTCTTGGCTGCATCTCTGATCAGTTTTCTCCTTGTTTGACAAGAAAGTTTGGAAGGACGGCCGGGTCTTGGTAGATTTGCAGTGGTCTGATGCTCCTTCAATTTCAATATGATGGCTTGCACAGTGCTCCTTGAGATGTTTAAAGCTTGGGAAATCTTTTTGTATCCAAATCCGGCTTTAAACTTCTCCACAACAGTATCTCGGACTTTCCTGGTGTGTTCCTTGGTTTTCATCATGCTCTCTGCACTTTAAACAGAACCCTGAGACTATCACAGAGCAGGTGCATTTATACGGAGACTTGATTACACACAAGTGGATTCTATTTATCATCATCGGTCATTTAGGACAACATTGGATCATTCAGAGATCCTCACTGAACTTCGGGAGTGAGTTTGCTGCACTGAAAGTAAAGGGGCCGAATAATATTGCACGCCCGTTTTCAGTTTTTTATTTGTTAAAAAAGTTTGAATTATCCAATAAATGTTGTTCCACTTCACGATTGTGTCCCACTTGTTGTTGATTCTTGACAAAAAAATTAAATTTCATATCTTTATGTTTGAAGCCTGAAATGTGGCGAGAGGTTGCAAGGTTCAAGGGGGCCGAATACTTTTGCAAGGCACTGTAGTTTAGGCAGACTTCACTCCATGCCCTTGGACACAGTAAAGTGAATCACCTTATCAGCCCTGTCGGGGCTCATGAGGGGGAAATGAAAAAGATGGTACCGTTTCTCGTAGGCACAGTCTAACCGTTTGCATTACTCTAACACACGTAATACAAACAATCAGGGAATAGTATCATTTCTTATATGTACTGTAGGATTGTTTGTACTACTCTAAAACATCGAATAGAAAAGAAATAGCACACCATAGTTTAATGAAGAGAAGCAGAATAGATACACAACGCCATCTTATCACAGAAGCCCAATGTGTGCGTCACGAGCAAGATTGACGCACCAACTATTGCAATCCGTTCTCCCGGCTACTCCAAGGACAAAGAGCAGGGCGCCCTGTCCTAAAATAAGTAGGGTCTCGCCCAGCCAGGATAACAAAGTTGATAGCGGGCGCTTGGGACGTCAAGACCAGCGTCGGTCGCTGTGGCAACCACGTCCCAGCCACGCACGAACCTAACCGGCCACAGAGGGATGATCCCAAGACAACACCCAGCCACACCTTCGGCCCGGCCCACTCCACAGCAGCTTTCAAAAAAGACTGGACACTGAGATAGCAAACGTTTCGGGATCATTGCTATGTAGCCGTTGTTTTGACGACCCTGGATCCAGAATTGTCCCTCTGTCGTCTGTTTTTGCCTTGTTTTTTGACCATCGTCGACGAATAAATTGTCAACTTGTTTTCGGTGAGCCTTCTTCAAACTTTTGGAACATGGAGTTAGTACAAAGGGTTAACATATTGGCCCCCACCGGTCTCTCTGGGGGCGGCGTCAGCAGAGCGCCACTTCGTTCGGCTGTCTCCGTTTCCGCGGCTTGGCGTTGGGGGCCGAATTCCTTCAGCACGACACCGGCGGGCGTACCATATTCAATGGATGATGGTCTTGGCTAAAAGTATAGCTGTTCTTCCAGCAGCCTGACTTAGAATTCCCCTTAAGAATGATGGGAAACACAAAAAACGCTCACTTTCAACTTACTATTATAACTATTCTTGTAAGTTAATTTTTTTTGCTGAATCAACCTGTTGTGCCCCCCTTTGCCCCAAAAGTCAAACTCCGCCTAGTCCACACATGGACATAAGGAGACCTTGTAATGCCAAGCAATATAACCTGAAAGGTGATTTTTTTTTTTGCCTTCTCTCTTACTTTGTAACTTGAATGTGTGAAGTGTCAGCTGAAAAGATGTTATGTGACTTTTAAAAGGGTGTTAAACGTATACGCTAATTCTCGATCCCTGTTTTACTGCAGATTATTACAGCTCCAGTGGAAACGAGGCATGGACTCAAGAAGCTTGTGTGGGTTGGCCCTGGACCTAATCAGAGAAGCCATCAAAATCGACAACAAATGTGCCTTTGCTCGCGAATCATTGAGATGTGTCAAACATCCATGGTGAGGACACAACTGACTTTCCTATATATATAAAAATTGTAAAGCAATAAAACAGGAACAAAAATGAATGAAATCAACCAAAAAAATGTTTATAATGGGTGAAAATTATGTTTTGAACAGATCATGTGACTAACACCTTAGACGGTTATATGCTTTGAATTTAATTGTCATTAAAAAAAAATATTAGGGGAGGGCAATTTTATTTTTCAAATGATTTTTTTTCTTTGATTGATTTTTTTTTTTTTTTTTTTTTACCGAAGCAACTTTAATTGCCTGGGTCAAATGATTGAGACACAAATGTCCTACCCTTAATATGGCCCAAATACAAAAAGGATTGCTTTAATCAAAACTTTTCCAATGAAAAATTAAGTGTTGAAATGCAAATTTTTCAATCTCAAATATCTTTCCGCATTCAAAAACTTTTTCTATGATTGAAAATTTTCTTTTTTGTATTGATTTTTCTTTTTAAACATATATTCTTTTTAAACAACTTACCTTATCGGCCCGAATATAAGACAGCCCTTATTATAACACGATCCCCTCTTTTTCAAGACTCAAGTTTAAAAAAAGACTTTTTGAACAGCAAATTCATTTTTATACAGAAAATAATTAACAGTACATCTGAAACTAACGATTATAACAATATATTTGAAAGAAAAAGCATGTTATTTTGCCTCATTCAAATCTTAATATCTGAATATTTAAATATGTAAACTATAAGTGCAATCACATTGGTAAATGAATGGCTTCTGGTTTTTGAAATGTAAATAAACCAATCTATTGTCAGGCATGAAAATCTCTCACCTTTCGGCGAAATTCGCCGTTTTGAAGTCAAAAAGGGCGACCTACGTGAATTGCGTAGATCCGAGGAGAAATTCTTTTTGGGGGGGGGGGGGGGTCGGGAGGTTTTATTTAATTATTATTATTATTATCATCATGTGATTAACTTAGTACGTAAACTGAGCACTTAAGAAATCGGTTCTTTAAAAAAGTGACACTTGGACAGTCAGCAAATCCTTCTAGATGCTTCGCTGACGAGAGCCAATCATCTGCCCAAGCTGCGTTCCATTATTCCAAACGCGCGCACACTCTTCACTAGGGATGGGAATTGATAGGATTTTTACGATTCCGATTCCATTATCGATATTGCTTAACGATTCGATTCTTTATCGATTCTCTTATCGATTCTAAATTGGGGGAAAAGAACAAACGTTTTGATTGGCATCGAGTTTGTTTAATCAGAAGTCACAACCCTACAAACTCACAATGAGATCAAAAGAGGCCCAAAGCCTCAATGTTAACTGTGGCAATAAGTGGCAAATACATAAGAATGTGTAACATTTTACTGAAACATTTATCTAATAGAAATAAAAAATATTGGTATATATAGGCAGATAGGTTTTTGTTCTGCCTTTGGCAATATGTGTTAAAGCAGGGGTCCCCAAACTTTTTCCTGTGAGGGCCACATAACTTTTCCCTTCTCTGATGAGGGGCCGGGGTCAGTTTGTTACAGAAAAAGGGTGACGATTGCAGAAGTGCATAAATGTAAAAAATTACTGTTTTTCAGAAAGCCACAATCAAATAACCCTTTCTGGATTCTTTATAATAATAATAATAATTAATAATAAAAACACTATTAATTAAATAGATAATAACCAAATAACCCTCTCTGAATTCTTCAAGGAAAAGGTCAGAAAATAAATAATACGATTGAGAAAAAAAAAAAAAAAAATTCAAAATGGCCGGACCAAATGTGGAGGCGGGCCGTATTTGGGCCGCTATTCTTAGTTTCACTCTTCAAGTGATGGTTGAATAAAGTCAGCAAATTATACCAACGTCTTCTGCATCGTCATTTGGGAGTTTAGCTAGCTGTATAGCCGGGACTTTTTTTTTTTTTTATAGCCAGGAATGAGCCTCTCTGTGAGGACAGCGCAATCGTATTCCCTCCCGATGCAGTTATCTCCACCTTGCAATGACTGCAAGTCGCTTTGTTGTAATTTTTCCTCGTGAAGTGAAGACACACTTTCGAGCGTTTGAACCTACGTGCTGTCATTGTTATGCTTATGGCTGCAATGCTTGTGCTTACCCGTCGTAACCTTTCATTTTCACACTCTTTCCTGGTGAAGTGTAGTCAAACTTTGGAGCGAGTGGTTCTTGGCGCCATGCTAGTTTGATGCGTCTGGACAACAACACACGCCACGACGCAATACGCGTCTTTGGGAATCGTTAAAGGGATCGTTAAGGCTTTTTCATTGTGATGTCGAGGCCTGGAAACACTCGGAACCGGTTCCGAATTGGAATCGGATTTCGATTCCCATCCCTACTCTTTACGTGTACTGTACATGGAGTGCTTGGAGAAGCTTTGGTTGCATTGCAAAGCGCAAAAACAAAAAACAGGCCTTTTCCACTCCGGGGCAGACCAGAGCGCAGCACACACACTTGCCTGCATTTGCCAGCAGACTGAATTTGGTGAGTAACGGTTTCAATCGTTTTCATTTTTTGCGATGTTATAAAGTTACCGCCCTTCGTTGCAGCTTGCGTTGAACACTGCCAGAGCTAGCGGAAATTCCCGTGAAAAAAGAGCTCCCGTTAGGTTAGCGTCAAGTTTGTGTAATTAGCGGTAATATAAAAGAAGAAACGCACTGTTGAGTCAAATTAAGCGGCATGCTCGGATGGAGGGGGGCGCCTCGCATCGATCCCTTCATCCGCCTGAGGCGCGTTATTTTCGGCTGGGACTTGAGCTGATGGCCGGCCCGGCGAGTTGTGGGAATCATTCTTGCTAATTAAAACTTTTCAGAAATCCCTCATTTTTCGCTGTTTATGGGGACCAGAACCCACCGCGATAAGTGAAAACCGCGAAGTGGTGCACCGCCCCCCCATTTTTTTGGTGCGTGTTCAACTTATTCAGCTTAGCATTGAAAAAAAGATACACATACAGTGGGGAAATAAGTATTTAGTCAACCACCAATTGTGCAAGTTCTCCTACTTGAAAATATTAGAGAGGCCTGTTATTGTCAATATGGGTAAACATCAACCATGAGAGACAGAATGTGGAAAAAAAATCACATTGTTTGATTTTTAAAGAATTTATTTCCAAAGTAGAGTAGAAAATAGGTATTTGGTCACCTACTAACAAGCAAGATTTCTGGCTGTCAAAGAGGTCTAACTTCTTCTAACGAGGCTCCACTCGTTACCTGTATTAATGGCACCTGTTTTAACTCATTATCGTTATAAAAGACACCTGTCCACAATCTCAGTCAGTCACACTCCAAATTCCACTATGGCCAAGACCAAAGAGCTGTCGGACAACACCAGAAACAAAATTGTAGACCTGCACCAGGCTGGAAAGACTGAATCTGCAATAGGTAAAACGCTTGGTGTAAAGAAATCAACTTTAGGAGCAATTATTAGAAAATGGAGAACATACAAGACCACTGATAATCTCCCTCGATCTGGTTCTCCTTGCAAGATCACACCACGTGGCGTCAAAATGATAACAAGAACGGTAAGCAAAAATCCCAGAATTACACGGTGGGATCTAGTGAATGACCTACAGAGAGCTGGGACTACAGCAACAAAGGCTACAATCAGTAACACAATGCGCCGCCAGGGACTCAAATCCTGAAAGTACACGTCCAGGGCCGGCCCAGGTCATTTGGAGGCCCTAAGCAAAATAATGCAAAAGGGCCCATATTTTTGGCCCACCATTTCGTCACAGTGTACTGTGAAACCCATAAATGCAATCCAACCCATACGTCCGTCCATATTTTGTATATTAATCAGATTTTGTTGCACTGCATACTTCAAACTTCTCACCCCAAATGATTGTCAATACTTACAGTAGATAGCGCCAAACCTTTTTCTAAAAGAGGAAAGAAAGAAGTTAAGGAAGAACTTTTATTTTTTTAAGCTTGTAATCAAGTATCAAAACTCACTAAAGTCAAATAAAGCAAACTGCAGTAAACAAAATAGAATTTAAATTAAACAATTGCCAGATTAGGGGCCCCCTAGTGTTCAGGGGCCCTAAGCAGCTGCATAGTCTGCGTATAGGCTGGTCCAGGCCCGTCTGCGGTTCGCTAGAGAGCATTTGGATGATCCAGAAGAGGACTGGGAGAATGTGTGATAGATGAAAGCAAAATAGATATTTTTGGTAGAAAGACAGGTTCTCGGGTTTGGAGGAGAAAGAATACTGAATTGCATCCGAAGAACACCATACTCACTGTGAAGTAGTGAGGGGTGGAAACATCATGCTTTGGGGCTGCTTTAGGGCTGTTTTTCTAAAAAGGGACCTGGACGACTGATCTGTGTAAAGCATGGGTCAGCAACCTTTTTGGTTTGGAGTGCCACTTTCAAATTTTCTTGTCAATCAGTGTGCCACACCAAGATTAATGACGCACATCCATTTTTTTTTTAATCTATCCAACATAGCTGTAATTTTACTCCGAAGAAAACAACATGGACATACACTGAAATAGTATAACTACCATTCCTCTTTTTCAATTAACTAAAAAATAAATGCATATTGGCGAAAAATATCAAAAATAAGTGCAACAGTAATTACAGCTGAACAGCATCATCAACTTATGTAAACATAACACACACGCACACACCCCCACTACTAGGGATGAGAATCGAAATCCGATTCCAATTCGGAACCGGTTCCTAGTGTTTGGAGGCCTCGACATCACAATCAAAAAGCCTTAACGATCCCTTTAACGATTCCTGAAGACGCATATTGCTCGTGACTTTCTTGTTGTCCAAACGCATCAAACTAGCATGGCGCTAAGAACCACCCGCTCCAAAGTTTGGCTACACTTCACCAGGAAAGAGGGTGAAAATGAAAGGTTACGATGGTTTAGCACGAGCATTGTAGCCGTAAACATAACAATGACAGCACGTAGGTTCAAACGCTCGAAAGTGTGTCTTCACTTCACGAGGAAAAATTACAACAAAACGTCTTGCAGTCATTGCAAGGTGGAGATAACTGCATCGGGAGGGAAAAGACTGCACTGTCCTCACCGAGACAGCTATACAGCTAGCTAAACTCCGAAATGACGATACAGAAGACGTTGGTATAATTTGCTGACTTTATTCAACCATCACTTGAAGAGTGGAACTGAAAATAGAAATGAAACAAATCAATTTCGTCCCCAATAACAAACAGGTTTGCATCAACGTAAATAAGCGATGATTAGCTGCTAATTCAGTAATAACAAAACAGTTAGCATGCGTTCGCTAGCATTAGCACATCGTTCAAACCACTACACAACTGGATTTAAGTGTCCGATCGCGAGTGGAAACACACAACACAAAAGATGATGCATACAGGTGTTGCCTCTGTAGATATTTTACAAGCATTAACAAAGAACATAGGGTCGTCGCAGTGCTTCCCTCTCACTAACTCGCTCACTCGCTTGGATGCGGCATTTCTTCTTCTTCGTGTGTAAGCGCGCTCTTCTTCACGTGAGCGCGTTCTTCTTCGCGTGAGGACGCGCAAGGGCGCCCCCACTTGAGCGTGAAAGCACCATAAAAACTCAAAGGCATGCATTTCAATATACTGGTAAATAATACACTTTAACAGGGGTCCCCAAACTACGGCCCGCGGGCCGAATACGGCCCGTCCCGACATTTGGTCCGGCCCCCTGAACAATACCAGAGAGCTTTTTTTTTTTTTTTTTTTTTTCCTAATAGTGTTATTTATTTTCTGGCCTTTTTCTGTGAAGAACTCAGAGAGGGTTATTTGGTTATTTGATTAATAGTGTTATTATTATTAAGTATTATTATATTATTATTTTTTAATTTACTTTTGTTCCGTGAAATATCCAGAAAGGGTTATTTGATTGTGGCTTTCTGAAAAACAACAATTTTTTACATTTAGGCACTCCTGTAATCGTCACACTTTTTCTGTTACATTTACTAGTTGGTTCATCTCAAGTGTGATCCTTGACTCACACGGAAACAAGCAAGTTTCTACAATATAGTTAAAATTAGATGCATAATACTTTTGGAAACATGATTTACTTTGAAAGACCGGATATCTATTTCCTGCTTGGTGCGTGCTAAACAGCAGAGCTTGATCCGGCTGCAGGTTGGCTGACAGGGTACCCGTGGGTTATTAAAAGTATTAAAAAGGCATTGAATTTAGTTTTTTCATTATTAAAGGTATTAAAAGTATTAAATTAGCTGTCGTAAGTCTGGAATTTTTCCACCGTGGTTTTAATTTTCAAGAACATCTCAGTGCAACTTAAATTATATCCGTGACGAAGTTTTTTTAATTTATTTATTTTAATCCATAACGAAGATGACGCATAGAATTTGTATGATGCACTGCACCTCGTGCGTGCGCGCCGTTATCATCATTAGCATCAACATCACAACAGCAGGCAATCGCGCAGTACCAGGCCCGAACTGGGACAGTTCCCGGTGGGCAGGCCTGACGTTTGGGCCGGTCGTAATATACATTTTTAACTAAGCTTTCAGTTAAACTATTTACTAACGGCATCACGCAACCCTGCTTTGCGCGATAAATTGTGGCCCTTCTAGCATTCCGTAGTTTGAAATTCGATACCCCGCAACAGGCTCCCTCTCATTCTCCAATGCCGCCAGCTCTGCCTCTGGGAAAGAGTATCATGATATCATCCTGTTGACTTGATTCTGGCAAAACCTAATTTTGGGTTTTAATGGCCGAAATGGGGCACGTTGAGGCAGCATGATGAGCGTGAACCCGTCTGGCTGTTGGCGCGACCCATTATCGTTGTTTTTGAGCATGTTTGGATAAAAGTATAGCGATAAACCGTAAATGAACACGCAGAATGAAATAATATTAATGAGAGCACCACTAAAACTTCCACCATGGAGGCTCCAGGCACTATTTTTGGGCACAAAGACAGAGGATTGGGGTGAAGTCCACGTTCTCGGGCAAAACATAAGTTGGGCATTTTAACCCAAAACACAAACCAAAAAAAAAAATGAATATGATGAAAAGCTGCAGTTTTGTACACACTTGCCACATGTGTAATTCAAAACACCTGCAAAAGGTTCCTCATTCTTTAAAAAGTCAGTCTAATATGAGATAAAATTATAGCCCGTACCCCAAAAATAAAATGGTAACTTCACACAGAACCTGCGCTTGAGCCCTTGATCTCAGAACTGTTAGTAGACATGCTCTTCCTCTGTACCTCCCTTTTTACAAGTTATTTGGGGGGAAATTCATATTTGATTCATCTTTTCAAGTGTAAAGGAAAACTCTTTTCTTGTTTCTAATGAGGCTTAAATTTGACGAACTCCTGTGCCAATAGGTGTATTTAAAAATTGAAATATATAATTTATGTATTTTAAAAAATTGCAAGTTTACTATTGACAGCATGCGATTAGTCACAATTTTAAAAAATTAATCGCTTGACAGCACGATTATTATTACAATATTTTAATAAGGTAGGTCTTGACATAAAGAGGGCCGTTCTTTGGCGCAAAACTTTTTGTTTTAATTGTATCTTCAATAAATGTGCATTCTTTTGTCAAACACACTTAGTAATTGAGGTTAAATTTGATGTTCAGTGCTTTATTTTTTTAATATGATTCAATATTATCTAAATAATGGGTGCGAGAAAAGTATTAATTTTCGGTTGAAATGGCATTAAAAAAGGTCTTAAAAGTCTTGAATTTAGATTTATCAATCCTGGGGGGACCCTGGACTGACCAGAAAATAGAGCTTGTACGTATTAGTTTTGACGGACCGGAGAGGCGGAGCCGGACAGATCATGTGGACCGCCTCGTATTGACTATAATACAAACGTATTTGTTGCGTCATTCGGTACAGAACTTAAAGTGCCTGTGACACGAAAAAGCATGTTTATTTCATAATACACGCGGTATTTTATGCTCCTGAATGATATGGACCGCTTGGATGTGTGTGGAAGCGATCGCTATATTTATTTAGTTTTTTGAATCCCGCGCCAGGAAAATGAGTGACTTCCGGCTTCGGTCTTGCATTGAGGAGGAGGGCGCTGTGACGTGTACGGTAGAAGACGTCCTCTTCATTATACAGCTTACTGTTGTGTATGAGGACGAAGGATTCAGCTGATTTTGCGGGTGAATAGGTTTATTTTCCGCATCACGCCAGCCAAACGGCTGCAGAAAAATATTTTTGTATGAGGGAGAGGCGTATGCGCCTTTTTGGAGTTTCAAAAGGTTCCCAATCACCGTGGATATTTACTGTGGGACCATTGGACTTAGGAGGAAGTGAGTAATCATCTTGTTTTGTATTATGTCAAATACGAATACAGCGATTACAAAGTAAACACTACAAACTTCCTTTAAATGAAGGACTACTTACGTTTGATCATTGATAGGCATGTAAAAAGCTCTCCTAATGCATTAGCAGCAGCACGTTAGCTACGTTAGCTCCAGCCACCCTCCTCCGGGGAACGAACTGTAAATTGCTCTCCGCCGGGTGGTTTGCCAATCCGCAACGACAATAGACAACCGGGTCGTCATGTCAAATAATCCAGGATAGCTATGTGTGATTTTCCGCTTTGAAGACTTTGAAACATCACTCGGTTCGGGTTAGCATGTCGGCTAGCTGTCATGCCTTCTGGTTCATTTACATTCTCCGAAGCCGGGGAAGGGAAATATGTCCGATTTAGGTGTCATAAAATATCGTTCGGGAGGTGCGACAGTAAAGGTGAAGTCGACAGTTTTGACCATTATGGAGTAATTTTGCCAGTAAATGCATTTTTATGATTTCATATTCCATTTAGCACAAGACTGTTATTTGTCATGACCATGCCATTTATTTAGCAATTGGGGAAAATACTTGGATAAAAAGAATATCCTGTAAAAATATTGAAGTAAAGAGACAGAAACAATGACATTTTGCAGCTCTCTTCCTCGCGTTTTCCTCGTTGTGAATAGTTCCCCCTCGACGGGCTGACTGGTCCTTCTCAAGCCATTTATATAGCTATTGGGGAAAAATACTTGGATAAAAAGAATATCCTGTAAAAATATTGTAGTAGAGAGACTGAAACACTGACATTTTGTGGCTCTCTTCGTCGCGTTTTCTTCGTTCTGAATAATTCCCCCTCAATGGGCTGAATAGTAAAACCGATGAGCATAGTCTACCGCTGACGTCATCCACCTGTTGGGGACGCTAAAGCCCAATAATGGTAGGCGTGGCTAACCAGCAGATTAAAAGACTAATTTCTCGTCATCTGTGCTTTGCTAAATTGTTGTATATAGTCGAATCGTCTCAAAATATGATTCTAATTCACATAATAATGCCATTTAAGACTTTTTTTCTCGAGTCATATGCTCTTTAACGTAGCGCGGCGGACTCTGTGTTTCGGGGTTAAATTTCAGGTGAATGGGCAAATTTTTATTTTATTTTATTTTTTTAATTTTGCCATGCGCTTGCGTGTCACTAGTTAACCCTTCGTGTGCCAGTGCTGACACGTGTGTCATAGGTTGTCGACCCCTGGTGTAAAGGGAAGAATGAGTGGGGCCATGTATCGAGAGATTTTGAGTGAAAATCTCCTTCCGTCAGCATGGGCGTTGAAGATGAGACGTGGCTGGGTCTTTCAGCATGACAATGATCCAAGGGCGTAGGTTTGCATAGGGACAGTAGGGACATATCACGACCAACTTTTCAGGATACTTAAATTGTACCCACCAACTTTTACGCAACCTTATTTGCATTATATAGTGACTTCAATTACATAGGTAATTTAAATTGTCTTCCCATGTTGTAAGGACAGAATTAACCCTACCATTATTACGTGAATTACTATACTTTCAATATGTTCAGACTTACATTGACCCCTCTTCACTTACTGAATGTGCTAGTCCAGTTTTCCCCCCTCAAATGCAAATTTGATTGGCTGATGACTTGACACCCCCCCCTACTTTCACACACGTGTTCACAGCCGGTGTTCTGTCAAATTTTTCACCCTGATACTATTTTGCTCCAGAAGCTTTTGTGGTGGTGAATAAGCACTCTTTTACATCAAAAGGTGCTAAAGAAACAACAGATTATTAATTAGATTATTGTTTTTTCCAGCGATGCCGAGAAGCTGTAATAGCTGTAGTAGTAGCAAGTACCTCTACCGATTTCACCAATGAGACGTCGCAAAAATAATCACATGACTCCATTATACTAATCAGACGCAAGCTTGCCGTTCTAGCTTCACGCCAGCCTGCTCAATCATGTGGTCTTTTGATATTGAGCGCTGCTCTCAACATGACTCGAAAGTGCGGATTTCAACCTCTATCTCAGTTTTTATTTGGCACTGATTGACCAAGGAAAACCAGATATATGCTCATTTCGATTTCCAAATTGTAATAATGAAGGAACGCTTCACTATGAAAACTAGAAAGTTTTCTCCACTAGAGAGCACTCATACTCTTTGGACGAATAATACCTCATTTATGTTTTTTCTCTCATTGGAATTCAATGATTTTTTGATTTTTTTTTTTTTTTTTTTTTCTTCTTTGGCTTAATGTGGTTATGTAATGTGTTATTATCCAGTATCATTATAACAACAATTCATATACCATTGTTTGAAAAAAAAAAAAAAAATCTAACAAAAATAAGCAGTTACTCAAAGTGTTAAGCTTACTTGAGTATTCTTTTCACTGTATACTTTTTTTTTTTTTATTTTTTACTTCAGTACGTTTTTTGGATGATTACGTTTACTCTTACTTAAGTAATATTATTTTGAGGTAACGGTACTCTTGAGTAAAAGTTTTGGCTACTCTACCCACCACTGCGTGTAGACATTGCAATTTAAATTTGCTTATAAAATCCAGACACTTATTCTGGAAGTTAAAAAAATTTGTATTGCTTTATTTTGCATTAATAATTTAGCCTATCAATTAATTTGGTTCACATTGGTGAGAAGTGTAGCCCTGATCACCGTTCACCCAATCTGCTTGGTCTTATTCATGTCCCGTCTCAAGCAAAAAGTGTACATGGAGGTTATGCTGTTATATCGTCCCTACCAATATTGTGACCAAACCTACGCCCTTGCAATGATCCCAAACATGCAAGAAAGGAGTGGCTTCGTAAGAAGCATTTCAAGGTCCTGGATCGAATTGTGACTTGTAAATCGTAACATGAATCGTATTGTCAAACTTGAGGCAATACACCCCGCAAATATAAGCAATAGAAATAAATGGTTTCGCAAAGGACACGCAACCAAAAAATTATAATTTTTTCAGATAGCTAGCTATATGTTAGTCTGCATTTTAACTCTTGACTGCTATTGACAGAATTAATTTGAACTGGGAGGATAGCGGTAAATGATCATGTTTCAGTGCCATTGAGTTGATAGATACCGATTTTTTTTTTTTTTTTAAATAAAAAAAAATGTATTGAAGGTTATGATTAAAAAATAAAATAATATATATATATATATATTTTTAATTGAACTTCGTTTTTCATTGAAAAAAACCTATTATTCACAGGCCTCCAAGTCCAAATGGATTGGATTTGTATTTATACTAGTCCTTCTCAAACAATTAGCATATTGTGATAAAGTTCATTATTTTCTGTAATGTACGGATAAACATTAGACTTTCATATATTTTAGATTCATTACACACAACTGAAGTAGTTCAAGCCTTTTATTGTTTTAATATTGATGATTCTGGCAAAAAAGTGATCTTGCATCACCCCGTGGCAGTTGCTCGGCATTCTCCTGCCTCCGCCTTCCCCTCTCTTCTCTGACTGGATATCCGCCCTGTGCTCTGTCGCGGTTCGCTGGCTGGGCGCCGGTGTATCAGCGGGGTGTTGCCTGCACCGGCGGGGGACCCTGCCCTGCCCTGGTGGACTGCTGGGGGGTCCCGTGGCGTGCTGTGCCGGTTGGGGGGCTGTGGCTGTGGCTTGTAGCCCGAGCGGGCGGGGGTGGAGGTAGGCGTGGGGTTGGTGCTGCATCCCCTCCTGCCATCTCTGAAGGCCGGTTGTTGGGTGCGCGGGTGGCCCAGGGGACAACCCTGAATCCCGGGGGGGACGATGGCTCCTTTGCTGGGCTGCGGGAGGAGGGATTGGCTGCGCTTGACCCCCCCGTCCGCCCTCCTTCCCTGGGCTTGCTGGGTGGGGGCCGTGGCCCTGGGTTGGCGCCCGCGTGGTGTCTCCGCTCGTCTGCGTGGCTGTCATGTGCCCGGTGTGGCTCGTATGCGGTTGGATGTGAAAGGGCACGCTCGGGTGGGGGGTCCCGGTGCCGGGATTGGCGATGGGGTGACGTAGGGCTGGTCACCAACGGGCTTACACTCACAAGGGATTCACACGATTACTGGGTTTTAGTTCATAGAGCTGATTTGTGTGCTGACACTCTATCCCTATAGCTTATAGACTCCCCCACCCTTGTCCCCCTCTTTCCCTGGTCAACAGGCCCCCCACATGGTGTCAACCGGAAATACATCTAGCTGACAATAGCACCAACGTATTAGTAATTGGTCTAGATGTTCAGTGTATTTCTTGTTGTAGTTTGTGTTTTTCTTTCTTTTCTCGTGTTTCTTTTCTTCTGTTCCCCCATGACCCCTTCCTGTTCGCTGCTTTGTCATAATAAACGAGGTATGTATTGTTGAATGATCAGGACGGGAGCATGTCAGACTCTCAATGTGAAACATTAAAACTGTTCAGACTATCCGGGCACTTAGACTTCTATTCTCCGTGTCAAACAGCTGAACAGGACAGGTTCAAAAAAATAAAAATAAAATAAAATAAAAGCTTCAGGAATCTTTCGCAGGGGTTTTGAGTTAATTCGTTGATTCAGATGATTAGGTTAGTAGCTTCTTTATAGAGTACCTTTTCATGATATGCAAATATTTTGAGATGGGGATTTTTGTTTTTTCTCGACTTTTTTTCCAAAATCATCAATATTGAAACAATAAAAGGCTTGAACTACTTCAGTTGTGTGTAATGAATCTAAAATATATGAAAGCCTAATGTTTATCAGTACATTGCAGAAAATAATGAACTTTATCACAATATGCTAATTTTTTGTGAAAGACTAGTATATGAAATAACATGAAAGCAATTAGAACAGTAGAAAGGTTGGTGATCTGTTTCCTTTTGAGCTTTGGAACTGGTAATATGTCAAAGTTACAATGTGGTCAATGTAAAAAGTAAATTTTGAGAGCAGATCTATTGTTGGGGATAGCCACTAGTGCACATTCATTTTCAAATGTTAACAGAATACAAATATAACAGCCATAACAGGCATGTTCATCCATAAACTGCCCGAACAGGTTGACTGTCTGGTCCTAGCGCTTATAAAATACAAGATGTCTTATGACCCACGTTATGTTGACATGAAATAACTAAGCATAAGTTCCTTTTCAGGAGTAACAAAATCAGAATGTCCACCGAGGATGAAACGGCGAATGACGTGTGCACTTATTACTTCCCGTTCAACCGTCACACAGAGCGCCACGAAGCGTACACCCACAGAGAGGTATTCAGGAAAGTACTGCATCAGGTAACTCCTCCGCCATACTGAGGGATGGTTATTCTCCAACCGTCACTGTGTTAAGCTTTGCATCCATTTGTTCAAGCAAGGAAAAAGAAATTCAGAGTTGTAATTTTTAAAAAAAAATAAGAGCCCTTCTGGAAATATATGGCGGAAAACGAAGCTTGCTCCCAAAAATGGATTATATTAAAGTCTTAATTCACCAAACCCCACCAGATATCCTCATTCACTTGAATTGATATCATTAAAATTTTGAGTAAAGGGAAGGCTTCCAAAAATGCTGGTGCAGACCATCTAGATCCATATCTTCTTCAATTAAGTGCTCATTTTATCAGTCCATATTTAGCTCATATTTTTAACCAAACCCTTCTTTCTGGCATCATACCAACCTCTTGGAAAACTGCTACTGTTCTCCTGCTACATAAAAATGGTGACATCTCTGACCTCAATAATTACCGTCCAATATCCAAGCTTTCGTTTTTATATAAAATTCTTGAATCTTTGATCAATTCTCAACTACGTTCTTTTATTGACTCATCTAACATACTTCAGCCGCAACAGTCTATTTTTCGCCCAGGTCACAGTTACACAATTACAGCTACAGTTTCTGTCTTAAATAACATTGTCTCCTTTCTTGATAATAACCTGTTCTGTGCTGCTCTTTTCATTGATCTTTCAAAAGCATTTGATACCGTTGATCATAAAATTCTTCTCCATAAACTGCAGGCCATTGGTTTAGATGTTAATGCTCTCAAGTGGTTTAAGTCCTACCTTACGGACAGAATACAAACTGTTGCTGCTGACTGTGTTCAATCAAGTCCACTTACTATTAAAAATGGGGTGCCGCAGGGGTCTGTCCTTGGACCACTCCTTTTTACGTTATACATTATTAATATTATTCTTCCTAATCAATGTTGTAATGTCCACTTTTTTGATGATTGCCGATGTTCCTCCTGTTTCTTCCACAGCTCTAGCTCTGACTCATTTATAGACTGCTTTTGATTAATGTTTTCAAATATCTCTTCATAACCACAGATTAGTTTTAAATGCTGAAAAAAACAAATACATGGTTTTCTCCA
This sequence comes from Corythoichthys intestinalis, assembly GCF_030265065.1. NCBI lineage: Eukaryota > Metazoa > Chordata > Actinopteri > Syngnathiformes > Syngnathidae > Corythoichthys > Corythoichthys intestinalis. The sequence goes on from NC_080397.1 coordinate 65,886,711, forward strand.
CTTCCACCATTACCGACAATGACCTACCCGGAATCCCTAAATGGTACCCAAATTTCTCTCACTGATTCATACAAATACTTAGGAATTTGGATTGACAGTAACTTATCATTCAAAACTCATTTTCATCATCCAATCCGTAAACTTAAATTCAAACTTAGCTTCCTGTATAGAATCAAAGGCTGTCTGTCAAATTCGAACCGTGTGTTATCCAGAGGTTGCGCTAGACTTTTTCGTTGTCTGTCATTTTGACTGACAGGGTCATAAAAATCCGGTCATAATCTATTTTTACCCGTCACTTAAATTTTTTAAATGATAATAATGACATATTCAATAATATTTAGTTTTCATTCATCTTTAATTAATATTCTGTCCGAACAAGCTTAACAGAGAATCCACACCGCGCCATCACACATCAAGCAGTTGTGCGTTATTAGCACCTAGCTTGCCTTGAACACGGCTTTATAGGAAGGGTCGGACTTGACAAGTCATTAAAAAAAAAAAAAAAAAAAAAAGGGTTTGAGGATAAGCCTGAGAATGATCGGTTTTCTCTCTGCTCCATATAAGCAATATTTCACCATTGCTTACACGGCCGAGAGTCGGGGCAAACTGCTCGTATGTATGTGTGACATGCACGAACAGTGCGTGCATGCTATCGATCCATATACTTTGAATATAAGCCTATACAGGGATTATTTATGCCTGTTATTTGTGTCCTCTTTTTAATAAGCAAAATATGATATCCCTGGAATGACGGATGACAGCCAGCATGTGTGATTGTATGGTCATTTGTTTTGATGTTTCTACAGGCATATATAATCCCCGTTTAGGCTTATATTCAAAGTATATGGATCAATAGCATGCACGCACTGTTCGTGCATGTCACACACACATAAGGGCAGTTTGCCCTGACTCTCGGCCGTGTAAGCAATGTTGAAATATGGCTTATATGGAGCAGAGAGAAAACCGATCATTCTCAGGCTTATCCTCAAACCTATTTTAATTTTTTTATGACTGTTGTCATGTCTGACCCTTCCTAAAAAGCCGTGTTCAAGGCAAGCTAGGCACTAATAATGTACAGCTGCATTGCTACCATAGCTACCGTACCGTCTCTCGCTTTTTGATGACATAATTGCTGCATTAAATCCGATTTGCGGGACTGGACAGTACAGACCGCCGCGACAGTCTGGAAAAATGTGGCCCAGATCGGATTTAGTTCGGACACTCAGTTGCCTTGACATTTTTCCGAGTAAGGCCAACGACGTCATGCATCAAGAGAGACAATAGCTAATTAATATGCTCACTCGCCACCCTGTGGTCTGGGGTGTGAATTGCAACCTGTCAAAATGACAGATGGACTTGTTTTTTCCGTCACCGTTTTAAAAAACCAGTCATCGACGGAAAATATTCGGTTAACGCGACCCCTGGTGTTATCTTCTTTTGTTTCTGTTCTTGATTACGGGGACATCCTGTACTGTTGTGCAGCTCCATCAACTCTTCATCAGTTAAAGCCGGTCTATCACAGTGCACTACCTTTCATCACCAATGACAATTTCTGCACTCATCATTGTACCCTTTATCAAAACGTTAGTTGGTCTTCACTACAGTCAAGAAGAGATATCCACATCATGTTATTCATCTATAAGGCTTTTCTATGCAAACGTCCTTACTACCTCACATCTCTCCTGTCATTCAAATCCAGTAAATACAAAACACGATCAACTAACTACTTAACCCTAAGCATTCCACTCACACGCACTAATGTTGGCAGAACTGGCTTTAGCTATTATGCTACTCTTAAGTGGAACGAATTGCAATCTACTCTTAAACTACAGTCAATCATTCATCTTGGCGATTTGGAATCTCTTTTGTCCGATGTTTTTACTGATTATTGCAACTGTTTTCGTTAGTGTATTTTGTGAATGTTTCTTTGTGCTCAGGCCTCTCTTGTAAAAGAGATATTAATCTCAATGAGACTGCCTGATAAAATAAAGGTTAACTTAAATAGAAAATAAAAAAACACAGACAAGACTGAAAAAGCAGTTTCTGCTTTTGACCCCTCTTTAAAATAAAGTAGGGTTGCCAAACGATTAAATTTTTTAATCGAGTTAATTACAGCTTAAAAATGAATTAATTGTAATTAATCGCAATTCAAACCATCTATAAAATATGCCATATTTTTCTGTAAATTATTTTTGGAATGGAAAGATAAGACACAAGATGGATATATACATTCAACATACGGTACATAAGGACTGTATTTGTTTATTATAACAATAAATCAACAAGATGGCATTAACATTATTAACATTCTGTTAAAGCGATCCATGGATAGAATGACTTGTAGTTCTTTAAAAAAAAAAAATGTTAGTCCTAGTTGTAGAAATTTTATATTAAAACCCCTCATAATGTTTTCGTTTTTGAAATTTGTAAAATTTTCAATTAAAAAATAAACTAGTAGCCCGCCATTGTTGATGTCAATAATTACTTACACAATGCTTAGGGTGCAGAAGCCTATAAAATCTGTCGCACCCAACCGCCAGCAGAGGGCGGCAAAACTCCATAAAACAATTAACAAGTGTGCGTTTCACTGTACCGTTATTTAAATCTGTCAGAGCGGGGCATCTGCGTTAATTGCGTCAAGTATTTCAACGTGATTAATTTTAAAAAAAATTAATGCCCGTTAACGTGATAATTTTGACAGCCCTAAAATAAACTGCTGTATTTTAAGCCAAAAGAACTGTTTTGTTTGATAGAACAATATGTCTATATGCTGCAATAGCAGATTCGTGGCGCATTAAGCCCCAAACTATTTTTAATGTGCTTGCTTTATTTTCCTTGGAAACCCCCGTTTACTGATGTCGCGCAACCTCTTTTTTTTCAACCCAGCTATAAAAAGGTAAGTCATATCTTATTCAAAATGTCATTTTTAGCTGTGAATCATTAATTGATGTCTAATATTTTGTTTAAAAAAAATAAACAAGACTTTAAAAAAATGATTCGCATATTTTAAACATTAAAACATATTACGTCACAATGAAAAAACTGGTGTCTGTAAATAAGTCACGGATATCTACCTCATAACTATGGCTTAATTTTAGTTTTTTGTTACTGTCACATTTTCCCCAATATGTTAAATGATAATCGATCCAAACAAAGAAAATGTGAAAAAAAATAAAGAAAAAATTCTAAAAGGGGCAATATATGAAAAAGAACATCTCGACCACTCCTTGATGTCTGCGATTTCTGCATCGCGACCCTAGTAATAGTACCATGTTTCACCCCTGAAATCCCCCCCAAAATCCGGCTGTGGCCATTCGAATCTGTGTCTTGACACTCGATGACACATGCTACATGAAATTTTTGGATCGAAACAAGGTAAGTACACGATAATATCTCGTTAAAATCATGGCGTCTATAATTATGGTTTTGCTGTTTTTTGCTGTTTAATTTTTTTTTTTTTTTTAAATGCCCTCCTGTTCAAAAATGTTCTCATTAAAGTTAACGATGGCTTTGATCTGGCCAAAGAAGCCGGGCAGCAATCTGTCAATCATCGTTTAACTTGTTAAACAGTTTCTGCAAGGAAGCGCGGGTTGGAATGAATGTGTGTGTCTGTGGGGGGAGAATGTGGAGACTTCGAGACATTTAAATAAACGCCAGTAGTGATTATGAGGAGTTTGTAATTTCTACATGTCACTCCAAGAGTCACAGCCATGTTAGGTAAAAAGAAGCATTTAATCAAGCCAAACCTTTTTCTACTACAGTACTTTGTTCTTGTTTGAAAATGATTCAGTGGGACAGTTTAAAACGGATTATAATTATTAAATTTGAAGTGCTTAGAAAGCATTTATTAAAAACTATATATATACATTTTTCAAAATCATACTTTGGGGGAAAAAAGTGAGGAAAAAAATGTCTTATATGTATTAGGGTTGTTCCGATCATGTTTTTTGCTCCCGATCCGATCCCGATCGTTTTAGTTTGAGTATCTGCCGATCCCAATATTTCCCGATCAGATTGCTTTTTTTGCTCCTGATTCAATTCCAAACATTCCCGATAATTGTTCCCGATCATATACGTTTTGGCAATGCATTAAGAAAAAAAATGATTTAAACTTAATTCAATTGCTCCAAGTATCTTTTTTTTATTGTCCAACATGACAATGCTGACAATGTTCCTAGTTTTTTTTTTGGTGCCACACTTAGTGAGTGCGACAATAAATGGCAGGGGAGGATGTTTGTTGTTATTATGAACCAATCTGTAAACCAAAACTAAAGACTCTGGATGAGTGTAAGACATTTTGTCTGTAACATTAAATACAATTAGAAAACGATTTAATTAAAAAATATTAGGGGTGTCAAACGATTAAAATTTTTATCGAGTTAATTACAGCTTAAAAATGAATCATAATTAATCGCAATTCAAACCATCTATAAAATATGCCATATTTTTCTGTAAATTATTGTTGGAATGGAAAGATGAAGACTGATTTATACATTCAACATACTGTACATAAGTACCGTATTTGTTTATCATAACAATAAATCCACAAGATGGCATTAACATTATTAACATTCTTTCTGTGAAAGGGATCCACTGATAGAAAGACTTGTAATTCTTAAAGGATAAATGTGAGTTTGTATATTGTGACTAAATATTGCTATCTAGTGTATTTGTTGAACTAAACGAAGTGTTTGAATAGAATTTGCCCAAATGCATGATGGGAAGTGGCCATGACTGTGTGGAAGTGGTGCAACGATGACAGTGTGTGGTTGCAGCAAATGCTATATCTTCTCTGCGTTGGGTATATTGCATGGGTTAAGAAAATGATCAATCCTTGTCCAACTGCTCCAAAGTGACTCCCACAAAATACAGGATTGTCTCAGATAATTAGAATATTGTGATAAAGTTCTTTACTTTCTGTAATGCAATTAAAAAAACAAAAATGTCATACATTCTGGATTCATTACACATCAACTGAACTATTTCAAGCCTTTTATTATTTTAATATTGCTGAATTTGGCTTACAGCTTAAGAAACCTCAAAAATCCTATATCAAAAAATTAGAATACTTCCTCAGACCAAGTAAAAAAATAATTTTATAACAGCAAAACTAAATCAAACATTTGAAAATGTCCATTGATGCACTCAGTACTTGGTTGGGAATCCTTTTGCGCGGATTACTGCATCAATCCGGCGTGGCATGGAGGCAATCAGCCTGTGGCATTGCTGAGGTGTTATTGATGCCCAGGATGCTTCGATAGCGGCCTTCAGCTCATTTGCATTTGTAGGTCTGGTGTCTTTCATCTTCTTCTTAACTATACCCCACAAATTCTCGATGGGGTTCAGGTCAGGGGAATTAGCAGGCCAATCAAGGACAGTGATGCCATGGTCAGTGCACCAGTTACTGGTGGTTTTGGCACTGTGGGCAGGTGCCAGATCATGCTGGAAAATGAAATCCTCATCTCCATAGAGCTTTTCAGCAGATGGAAGCATGTAGTGCTCTAAAATTTCTTGGTACACAGTTGCATTTACTCTGGACTTGATGAAACACAGTGGACCAACACCAGCAGCTGACATGGCTCCCCAAACCATTGCTGACTGTGGGAACTTCACACTGGATTTCAAGCAACTTGGATTTTGCTCCTCTCCAGCCTTTCTCCAGACTCTGGCGCCTTGACTTCCAAATGAAATGCAAAACTTGCTTTCGTCTGAAAAGAGGACTTTGGACCACTCTGCAACTGTCCAGTGCTTCTTCTCCATAGCCCAAGTCAGACGCTTCTTCCGTTGTCTTGAGTTCAGAAGTGGCTTGACCATGGGAATACGGCTACAGGTATGGAGATGAGGATTTCATTTTCCAGCATGATCTGGCACCTGCCCACAGTGCCAAAACCACCAGTAACTGGTGCACTGACCATGGCATCACTGTCCTTGATTGGCCTGCTAATTCCCCTGACCTGAACCCCATCGAGAATTTGTGGGGTATAGTTAAGAAGAAGATGAAAGACACCAGACCTACAAATGCAAATGAGCTGAAGGCCGCTATCGAAGCATCCTGGGCATCAATAACACCTCAGCAATGCCACAGGCTGATTGCCTCCATGCCACGCCGGATTGATGCAGTAATCCGTGCAAAAGGATTCCCAACCAAGTACTGAGTGCATCAATGGACATTTTCAAATGTTTGATTTAGTTTTGCTGTTATAAAATTATTTTTTTACTTGGTCTGAGGAAGTATTCTAATTTTTTGATATAGGATTTTTGAGGTTTCTTAAGCTGTAAGCCAAATTCAGCAATATTAAAATAATAAAAGGCTTGAAATAGTTCAGTTGATGTGTAATGAATCCAGAATGTATGACATTTTTGTTTTTTTTAATTGCATTACAGAAAGTAAAGAACTTTATCACAATATTCTAATTATCTGAGACAGTCCTGTACATAGTCACTTTGGGAGTGTTGTAAAGCTTCTGCTCATTAATTGCACGGCTTTAGTGAATACTTGCACGTACTTCACTTGCTTGGCGTTGGCTTTTATCACTGTATCTAAGCAAAACAGCGATATTATAGGCTGTAACGGCAATGCGTGAATGGGTCGTGCTGCGCATGCGTTAATTGCGTTAAACTCCGATATTTTTTTTGCCGATTCCGATACTTTGAAAATGACGTGATCGATCGGGGCATCTTTAAAATGTATCTCTTTCCAGTGCCAGAGCTGAATAAATACATTGAGCACACACACACACACACACACACCAAAAAAAAAAGGGGGGGTATGCGCTACTACGCGGTTTTTCACTTATCGCGGCGGGTTCTGGTCCTTATTAACCGCGAAAAACGATGGAATACTGTACGATGATGAGTCATCCAAAGTCTTTCCAAACAGCTATTCAAGTCATCTAGTAAAAATTTCTTTAAAAAAAAAATATATATAATATATAACTATATTTTTTAATATCGCAATATAATATCGCAATATATTGCAAACCCCCCAAAAAATCGCAGCAATAGTTTTTCCAATATCGTTCAGGCCTACTTTCAAGTCCGTGTCCATATAGAGCATCGTATTTACGTTGTATTTCAAAAAGTGTTTGGAATGCTTAGTTCTTTTCACAATGTGTTACATGCACAGGAATGACACTGTAAGCTTGTTCAAATGACAATTACTATGATGAAAAGAGGACTTGTGGCTGTTTGTTGACGTTGACTGACAAAACTGTAAGAGCAAGTTCATGCATCAAGTACAGTTTCAATATTAGGGTTTGGCACTGAGCATCGATGGGAACCGGTTCTAACACTCCGATGCTCCCGGAGCCGTTCGAATTTTCAAATTTCGATTCCATGTTTCGATGCCCCGACCGAGCGGAAAAACATTGCTGCCGAAAACCACGAAGACGCCACATGAAGCGTGTTTGTGCATTGCACCTTGATCACAACAATGTACACGGTGCGGCGGCGGTGCTCAAAAGTTTGGGTCAACTTTCCAAAAAAAAAAAAAAATAGACCAGTCAGCTCAGTGCAACTACAGTGAGGCAAAAAAGACATGACGGAGGCCTGTAATTTTCTTCATCGGTGCACCTCAATGATGGGAGACAGAATGAGAAAAAAAATTCCAGAAAATAACGTCTTATTTTTAAAGAATTTATTTGCAAATTATGATGGAAAATAAGTATTTGGTCAAGAACAAAAGTTCATCTCAATGCTTTGTGATATTCCCTTAACTGATAATGACAGAGGTTTTCTGTAGGTCTTCAAAGGCTTTCACACACTGTTGCAGTTATTTTGGCTCATGCCTCCATGCTCCATCCTTTCAACTCCTCCCAAAGATTTTATGGGTGAGCTCTGGAGACCCGCTAGGCCACTCCAGGACCTTGAAATGCTTCTTACGAAGCTACTCTTTGTTTCCCGGGCAATAGGTTTGGGATCATTGTCATGCTGAAAGACTCAGACACGTTTCATCTTCAATGCCCTTGCTGACGGAAGGAGGTTTTCACTCAAAATCTCACAATACATGGCCCCATTTATCCTTTCCTTTACACGAATCAGGTGTCCTGGTCCCTTTGTAGGAAAAATGTGGTAAAGCATGATGTTTCCACTCCCATGCTTCACAGTAGGTATGGATACAATTCAGCATTCTTTCACCTTCAAACATGAGAAGTTGTGTTTCTACCAAAATTTTTTGTTTCATCTGACTAAATGACATTCTCCCAGTCCTCTTCTGGATCATCCAAATGCTCTCTAGCAATCTTCAGATGGGCCTGGACGTGTACTGGCTTAAGCAGGGGGACACATCTGGCACTACAGGATTTGAGTTCCTGGTGCCAGAGTGTGGTATTGATAGTAGCATTTATTACTTTGGTCCCAGCTCTCCCCAGGTCATTCACGAGCTCCCCCCGTGTGATTCTGTGATTTTTGCTCACTGTTCTTGGGATCCTTTTGAGCCCACAGGGTGACCAGATCAAGGCAGATGATCAGTGGTCTTGCATGTTTTCCATTTTCTAATAATTGCTCCGACAGTTGATTTCTTCACACCAAATTGCTTACCTATTGCAGATGAAGTCTTCCCAGCAAGATTCAGGTCTAGAATTTTGTTTCTTTTATGTCCTTTGACAGCTCTTTGGTCTTGGCCATAGAGGAGTTTGGAGTGGAGGTTGTGGACAGTTGTCTTTTGTACTGAGAATGAGTTCAAACACGTGCTATTAATAGAGGTAACGAGTGAAGGACAGAGGAGCCTCTTAAAGAAGTTACAGGTAACACTTTATAATAACTATCCGTTTTACTAGTTAACAAATTATTAGTAAACGTTTGATAAATGATTTATTGTTGATTTTGAAGTATTTGTTAACAGTTTTTTAAGCATTTACAGGGTGTTCCAATATGGTTGACCCCATTCTAAATGCCCATGCTAGTAGATGGATCTTAATAAAACTATATACACTTTATGTTGAAGGTCTTAAAGGGCAACTGAAGACCTTTCCGGATTTTGGTGTAATTTTATGAATATAGACTTTGGACGAGTTCGTCAAAACAACCATGACATTATCAACACGTAATTGTAAGGATAATTTGCGATTTTTTAGTTTTTTTGCACTCCGTTAATGGTCCCTTCGCAAACCCGGAAGTGTGACGTAGGCACCAGAAGACTACCCACAGCGAGCATAGCAGCAACAACGATGTCAGTGATATTTCCACCATGGGTAACCATTCAGGATTGCTCTTTCGTGACGCTACCGATGGCAAAGGCTCCCAGGAAAGATGAACTACAATTAATCCCTACATGTTTTAACCTGAGGCGTCAGATGACGGCGATTTATTGACACAGCAGATGGCGTCATGACGCCAATTGACAGCTCGACACTTCACGAACGGGAGAGTAAGTGGTAGGTCCAGCATCGGGATTTTTTTATTAGAATGCGATTACATGGTTGTATATTTTTCCATGCTCTACACATAGCTAAAACTGGATATTAGGTAATGGGACAGCTCCTACCGATCTAAATATGATAAAGCTAGCCCAAATGTGGCTAAATGAATGATGTGTTATTGATATTTCAAAATAAATGACAAAACCGTTTTATTTTCCAGGTGTTGCTGTAAACCGTCAAGTAATTACCCTTCCAAGAGTATGCCTGTGTCATCAGGAGATCCCAGACGTGAGAGCCAAACTTGAGGAGGCTGAAGCACTGACAGGGGCATGAATTACATTTAAAAAAAAAAAAAACATAAATTGTAAACAACATTGACACATTTTGTTGACTGTTTAATGTATTCTATTGGTATATAATATATTGTAATTATATTACATTCTGAAAAAATATTCAATAGGCCACAATAATAAATGATAGATTTATGTTGAATCAGCATTAGCTTTCGTTGTCAGATTGTGACACAACATGTTATACCAAGCACACAATGGCACACATCAAAGAGCATAATTTTAGTAAGGAACACAAAGTTAGGATAGCAACGGACTAGCGCAACATTTAAAAATGATAATGGCAGTGGGAAATATGTATTTACTCTTTTCTGTAGCATGAAGTGTTCTCTATACAAAGATAATGCATTATCATTAAAATATAAAGGTAACTAGATTTTTCTTTTAAAAAATGTGTACTGTATATATGACTAGTTTATGATTTCATGTCATCAAAATTTGCTACATTTATTTCTCCTAAATCATCGTCATCTGATGTCGCAGACGGAAGAAATTCAGCATCTGGCAGGCCTCATAGGATCTCTTCAGTCGTCATCGCTGGACACCGCATCACTTGGGTCATCATATGACTCGACCCACTCTCTCTTGATTTTGGGAAACTGGGTGGCAACTGACGTGCAACGCTTTTTTCATTGTGTTGAGGGTTTCCGCCACTTCATTTTTTATGTTTGGCTTCCTGGAGAAAAAAAAAAATCACAGCAGCATGAAAATATTGGATAAATCCAAATTTTAATTTAATAATAATTTCTTGGTGTTCAAATAATAATGCCCCAGTCATAGCAGCATCTATTTGATGCTATTGTTCCCTCTTCAAATAGGCAGACCACAGTTGAAGTATAAAAAACAACGAGCCAAGGACCTATTTGGTGCTGGGGACATTTGAATTTACATAACACCTATTGATATAGTAATAAAATCACATGAGTAGATGACATGTCAGCCAACCTATCTACTTATGACAGGCCAACAGCAAAAAAAAAAATTAAAATGTCACACTTCAACAAACAGGCAGTAGGAGTCCCCCTTCGTTTATATATATAAAAAAAAAAAAGCCATTAATGTTCTACTTACGTCTTTGTAAAACCAAGGTTGTATTGTAGGTTTTCAAAGCTGTCGTGGCTGAAATGATGAAAACAATGAGCCAATTGGGGACCTGTATGCATGCTAACAAAAACGGTCCAAACCTTTGCAGGAGACGTTTTTTTGGGACCACTCCTAGAGTCTCGAATCTTCCTGTGAGTAATTCATCGCTACACATCGAGATGGCATGACGAATCCCGAGTAAAACCCAGAAAATGTTTGCAATATTTGGCGAGGATAGCGTGGTGCTATATTTCCGCATTCAGAGTGGTGGCGAGGCTTCCTGGAAGTTACGTCATGAGGTAGGAGTCGGCAGGACGGCGCGTCCCTCGTTGCTATGGTGTTGCTATGGCCATAACTAAAAAACTACGCGGTCAATTATTATTATTTTTTTTTTTATGTGACTTTTTGAGAGAGCGAATGACGCATTTAATACAATTCAACTGAGTAAAACACTTAAGAGCGAAATCTGAAAAGCTCTTCAGTTCCCCTTTAAGTTTTATTGGTTAAATATACAAAGAAAAGTACAAATATTTGTTGGTTCTATGGCAGATTTTCATAAATGTGCAACATGAGCGCTGCCTGCAAAATGCCTTATCAAAATGTCTTTTCTTTTGAAGTGAACGCCATTTCTTAACCTGAAAAGATAGAAATGCCAAACGTTACACACGAAAACTTGAAACGTTTCTACACAAACTGTGTTTCAGGTTAAGGACACCCTGTAAATGCTTAACAAACTGTTAACAAATACTTCACAAATCAATAAATCATTTATCAATAGTTTACTAATGATCTATTAACTAGTAAAACGGATAGTTATTATAAAGTGTTACCAAGTTACAGCTCTGTATGAGCCAGAAATCTTGCTTGTTTGTAAGTGACCGAATAATTCTTTCCACTATAATTTGCAAATAAATTCTTTAAAAATCAGACAAAGTGATTTCCTGGATTTTTTTTCCTCATTTTGTCTCTCATCGTTGAGGTACACCTATGATGAAAATTACAGGCCTCTGTCATCTTTTGAAGTGGGAGAACTGACACAATTGGTGGCTGACTAAATACTTTTTTTGCCCCACTGTATATCATGCAAAGGTTGCTGCACAACCAATAGGATTAAACACCTCTGGCTTCATGGAATATAAGTGCCAAGTGCATAGCTGAGTACCGCGCATTTGACACACTGCACCGGTCCTCGTCCTCTAACCAGTAAGAACCAAGTAAGTAAAACTATAAATGCTAATGTAGCTATATAAGCAGCTACTGTACGTAGTGCGTTGCCGCCTCCGTTAAAATCAACAGTATTAAAAGCATCTTTTATTTTAGAATCTGTCGTGTTGCTTGTTTAGAAAGAAGTATTCCATTACTTTTTTTAATGTAAGCACATAGCAGAAACCACATAGCATCACATCACATAGCATCCTAGCCGGATGCTCTCATCGCTTTGTCTCCGCATTATACGTACACACGCCTACAGTGCCATTCACTGGCCTAACTAGTGTTGTTACAACATAAACATTGTATTTGTCTGTAAACACAACAGTATTGGTTTTACAAATAAGGAAACCTTATTATTTTGCCTCATTTACATCAAATTATAATCAATAGACAAACTTACAATGGGGCAATTAAGTATTTAGTCAACCACTAAAAGTTCTCCCACTTGAAAATATAGGAGAGGCCTGTAATTGTCAACATGGGTAAACCTCAACCATGAGAGACAGAATGTGTGTGTGTGTGTGTGTGTGTGTGGGGGGGGGGGGGGGGCAGAAAAACACATTGTTTGATTTTTAAAGAATTTATTTGCTATCATTGTGGAAAATAAGTATTTGGTCAACACCAAAAGTTCATCTCAATACTTTGTTATATACCCTTTGTTGGCAATAACGGAGGGCAAATGTTTTCTGTAACCCTTCACAAGCCTTTCACACACTGTTGCTGGTATTTTGGTCCATTCCTCCACGCAGATCTGATCTAGAGCAGTGATGTTTTGGGGCTGTCTTTGGGCAACACGGACTTTCAACTCCCTCTACAGATTTTCTACGGGGTTGAGATCTGGAGACTGGCTAGGCCACTCCAGGACCTTGAAATGCTTCTTACGAAGCCACTCCTTTGTTGCCCTAGCTGTGTGTTTGGGATCATTGTCATGCTGAAAGACCCAGCGATGTCTCATCTTCAATGCCCTTGCTGACGGAAAGAGATTTTCACTCAAAATCTCTCGATACATGGCCCCATTCATTATTTCCTTTACACAGATTAGTCATCCTGGTCCCTTTGCAGAAAAACAGCCCCAAAGCATGATGTTTCCACCCCCATGCTTCACATGATGTTTTCACCCCCATGCTTCACAGTGGGTATGGTGTTCTTCAGATGCTGTGTTTCGACCAAAAAATTCTATTTTGTTTTCATCTGACCATAACACTTTCTCCCAGTCCTCTTCTGGATCATCCAAATGCTCTCTCGCGAACCGCAGACAGGCCTGGACGTGTACTTTCTTCAGCAGAGAGACACATCTGGCAGTGCAGGATTTGAGTTCCTGGCGGCACATTGTGTTACTGACAGTAGCCTTTGTTACTGTGGTCCCAGCTCACTGTAGGTCATTCACTAGGTGCCCCCGTGTGGTTCTGGGATTTTTGCTCACCGTTCTTGTTATCATTTTGACGCCACGGGGTGAGATCTTTCATGGAGCCCCAGATCGAGGGAGACGATAAGTGGTCTTGTATGGCTTCCATTTTCTAATAATTGCTCCCCCAGTTGATTTCTTTACACCAAGCGTTTTACCTATTGCAGATTGTCTTCCCAGCCTGGTGCAGGTCTACAATTTTGTCTCTGGTGTCCTTCGACAGCTCATTGGTCTTGGCCATAGTGGAGTTTGGAGTGTGACTGACTGACATTGTGGACAGGTTTCTTTTATACCGATAATGACTTTAAACAGGTGTCATTAATGCAGGTAACGAGTGGAGCCTCGTTAGACCTCGTTAGAAGAAGTTCGACCTCTTTGACAGCCAGAAATCTTGCTTGTTTGTAGGTGACTAAATACTTATTTTCCACCCTAATTTGGAAATAAATTCTTTAAAAATCTAACAATGGGATTTTCTGGGGTTTTTTTCTACATTCTGTCTCTCATGGTTGAGGTTTACCCATCTTGACAATTACAGGCCTCTCTAATCTTTTCAAGTAGGAGAACTTGCACAATTGGTGGTTGACTAAATACTTATTTGCCCCACTGTATACTAATGCTTGGTCATAGCTCCCAGCTAAGGTGCATGTATGGCAAAAGAATATGTGTAAATGTTTTCTCTGAAAAATGAACACCTTTGTGAAAGTGCACTGTTGTGGAAAGAATCCTCATCACATTTAAGTTCACAGACTGATATTTATATACAAAAATAGCCCTATGAGAAGTTCATATAATTTAAAAAATCATCGAGAAGTAGAAGAACTTTAATATAAACTGTGCAATGTTTTTGACACTGCCTTTTTTTTTTTTTTTTTTTTTTGACTCCGCCTCTTAAAAGAATCGGAATCGTTCGGAACCGGAATCGAAAAGTGGAATCAGAATCGGAACCGTTCAATTCCAAAGGATGCACAACCCTATTCAATACGTACAGATATCTGTTCCAAATTGAAAATTAAAACCACAAAATGAAATGTGTAATGTCCGTGTTTGTAATAAGGGGGCTTGATTGATGGATAATAGGCCTGTATGTGAGAAGCAGCTAACTTTAAAAAAGAAAAAAAAAATTGTAAATATTGAACTACCCTTTTTTTCCCCATTTTTTTTGTGCAGCATGTACACTTTGTCATGTAAATCCAACGCCTGCGCTGTTTGAATAAGAGAAAAACCTTTGCTATCAGGTTGACCCAAACGCCTCCTTTTTAATGCTCATACATGACTAAAATCTCTAGCACAGTTCTATTTTCGTTTTTTTTGTTTCTAATTTTAAAATCATTCCCTGAGCCTGTCTTTTTTTCTCTCTCTCATTTGACAGACTGGCAGATAGGGTGTCATTTTAAGAATGGAAACGTTTCAAGACAGCCACTTCGATTTTGACTGGCAAATTCCTCTGATATTCTTCATCGATATATATGGTGATCAAAGTAAAATAGAACTTAAATCTGAATAAAGTTATGATTCCTGGAAAGAGATGTGGTGCTTTTTCTTTACTGTATCGGGGTTTTTTTTTCAGTGGAATGTACTTGATATAAAATGTTTTTTAAATACTGTGTGAAACAACTAGTGTGATGGTTCAAATTACTAAATAGTGTACTTTACCACTTCCAATTTAGTTCAGTTAAAAAGCACCTGTGGCTAAAGATTTAGTAAATAGATAAAAAATAGCTAACTTTTTGTCGTATTTAAATAGGAAACATGTTGGAATTCAAGGCAACAAAGGACATTTTGGTATATATAAAACAATTCCAAATGTATTTTGATACTTCTATGTTATAAATCTTTGGATTGCAATCGACTGGTGTTTAGTTCTCGCTGACCGAATCAAACACCCGCTCAGAGGTTGCGCTAGACTTTTTCGTTGTCTGTCATTTTGACTGACAGGGTCATAAAAATCCGGTCATAATCTATTTTTACCAGTCACTTAAATTTTTAAAATGATGATAATTACATTGTGGTGACCCTTTGTTTGGCATAATTCACCTTCCGTACTTGTGTGTCCATTTGGCCGAGCGCGTTACCGGCTACGACACAGTCACGTGATAGAGACATTTAAGAGCCGCGCGCGCGCGCTCCGGCGTGAATAGAGAGTTCACAGAGAGCAGCAGAGCTACAGCGGTTGGACACAGCAATTGGAGCTAACAAGACTCTTAACATTGCATACCGCTTCAACAGTATTTAGTAGTGATGGCCAAATGAAGCAATGAAGCTTTGCAGCCAATTGGTTTGCACATGTAGCAAAGCTTCATTGTGCTTCATTTACTCTAGGGCGCCATCAAGTGGTCTCCAATGACACAGATGAAATTAAACTAGCTTCAAGTTTATTCAATTTCTCGCTGCGTATCTTCCCTGTAATCATGTCGTACATGTCAGCATGTCTTGTTTGGTAATATCGCCTCACATTGAACCCTTTAAAAACAGCGACTATTTCTTTGCAAATGAGGCGGACACAATTGTTGCGTATTTTAGTGAAGAAATAGTCCAATGTCCACCTATCCTTGAAGCGTCGGCCGTCGCAGTCAACTTTTTGTTGTTGTTGTTGTTGATTGTTGCCATTTTAGAAAATTAGAAGTCAAGGGTCACATGGGGAAATGTTGCTTAAAGGGCTGCTGCCTTTTAGTGGGTAAATGAGGAGCAGCATTTAATGTGTAAGCTACTTCATATGCTGGTAGCAGTACTGCTGACCAATTTATTAAGTCTGGGTGCATGCCAGACGTTATTGATCTTATGACAGAGGCTGGGGGCCGGATAAAATTTGACCCCGGGCCACACTTTGGATATGTCTGCTTTACGATGTCGCCTTTCTACTCTCATTAGTCTGTTAAGAAAAATGTAGACATATTGCGACATCTCCCGTGTCCACGTGTGTTATTTTTGGGCGCTTGAGTAGCACATGATGGACGGATTGACATAATTTGTCAAACCAACACCCGACACGCTCTGACACGAAAAAAAAAACACTGGGAAAAAATTGGCATGTATTTAGTTTCATTGCAAATCAGTATTATGGTGATCATACTAAATATTTTTTTTCTGTGCACCTATGAGGTAATTATCGCTGCCATGAAGCCTCCATATAGTGAGTTTTCTGCCCCCTTCACTGCCGTCACGCGACCGCAGCTCAGCTTTTGCTTGCCTCATAGCTACCCGTGATTTAAATTACTGTAAATTTGATAGTATGTCGTCATAGGTCGTCCCGAGTCTGTTGAGAAAAGTAGTACACTAAACCATGCTCGCTAGATTTGCGTGGTGTTTTTGTCTGTTTGAGCAGCATTTGATAGACTCCACGTTGTGGACATATGAGGTAAACATCGCTGCCATGAAGCCTCCATATAGTGACAGTTCTCTGCCCCCTTCACTGCCGTCACGCGACCGCAGCTCAGTTTTTTTCTTGCCTCGTAGCTACCCGTGTTTTAAATTACTGTAAATTTGATAGTGTGTCGTCATGGGTAGTCCCGAGTCTGTTGAGAAAAGTAGTACACTAAACCATGCTCGCTAGATTTGTGTGGTGTTTTTGTCTGTTTGAGCAGCATTTGATAGGCTCCATGTTAACAAATATATGACAAAGTCATGTCCTTTCATTTTATGACTCGTTCACCGCATAGTCATTACTGGAAAGTCAAGTTAGCAGCAAGCTAGGTCAGGAACCGGAGGACCGAATCACTGAACGGGAAGTGACAAAACTCAGTCTTTCCCCCCTGCCTGCACGCTGGCTGCTAATTGGCCACACGTGGAAGTGAGTGACAGATGCCCTGATTCTGTTTCCGCTCGCTCCCCTGCCCGCGATGAGGCTGGCGTCTGATTGGTCGTGTGCGATGTCAGACGATGCTGCCGCTTGCTCAACGCCCTCCCACGCAGCGAACAAGCACAAACTTTATTGAACGAATCAGTGCAGATGGTGATTAGTTCGGTCTCGTTCGCCCAAACAATTCGTTCAAAAAGAACGAATCGTTCGCGACCGATACAACACTACAACATAGCACGTAAAATACAAATTGTTCCTTTACACGCTTTTTTTTGAAAAGCGCATCAGTTCTATGGAAAGCTTGCGGCTGGTAAGTCAGCTCAGCGCAGAGATAGAAGTCGGGAGACAAAAGCACAGAAAGGCATTTTTAGTTAAAGGGTTCATTCCGACTTACGCAGAAATTCGGGTTCCGTCGCCAACGTAGGAACGGAACTCATTCGTAATGTAAGACTCCCTGTATTTGAAACATAAATTTCCAACCCTGCCTACATACTGTGCTTCGAAGTTATACTCACAGTAAAGCCATTAGACAATACGGTGTATCACAAAAGTGAGTACACCCCTCGCATTTCTGCTGATATTTAAGATATCTTTTCATGGGACAACACTGACAAAATGACACTCTGACACAATGAAAAGCAGCTTATATAATAGAGTTAATTTATTTTCCCCTCAAAATAACTCAAAATATAGCCATTAATATTTAAAACCCCTGACAACAAAAGTGAGTAGACCCCTTAGAAACTACATCCCTAAATGTCCAAAATGAGTACTGCTTGTCAGTTTCACTTCAAAATGTCACGTGACTCGTTAGTGTTACTTGGTCCAGGTTTGCATAGGGAGCAGGTGTGTTCAAATTTGTAGTGCAGCTCTCACACTCTCTCTCTCATACTGGTCACTGAAAGTTCCAACATAGGCACCACATGGCAAAGAACTCTCTGAGGATCTTAAAAGACGTATTGTTGCGCTACATGAAGATGGCCAAGGCTACAAGAACATTGCCAACACGCTGAAACTGAGCTTCAGCACTGTGGCTAAGATCATCCTGCGTTTTAAAAGAGCAGGGTCCACTCAGAACAGGTCTGGGGTTGGTCAACCAAAGAAGCTGAGCGTCACATCCAAACGCTTTCTTTGAAAGATCGTCGCAGGAGGGCTGTCAGCATTGCTGCAGAGATTGAAGAGGTGGGGGGTTAGCCTGTTAGTGCCCAGACCATATGCCGCACTCTACATCAAATTGGTGTGCATGGCTGTCACCCCAGGAGGAAGCCTCTTCTGAAGATGGTACACAAGAAAGTCGCAAACAGTTTGCTGAAGACATATGAACAAAGCACAAGGATTACTGGAACCATGTCCTCTGGTCTGATGAGACAAAGATTAATTTGTTTGGTTGCTTCGGATAGTCTCAAGCATGTGTGGCAGCGACCAGGTGAGGAGTACAAAGATAAGTGTGTCATGCCTACGGTCAAGCATGGTGGTATGAATGTCATGGTTGGGGCTGCATAAGTGCTGCAGGTGTTGGAGAGTTACATTCCATTGAGGTAAACATGAACTCCCAACATGTACTGTGAAATACTGCAGCAGAGCATGACCCTCTTCCTCCACAAACTGAGTCGCAGGGCAGTGTTCCAGCATGACAATGACCCCAAACACACCTCCAAGATGACCATTGCTTTCCCAAAGAGGCTGAGGGTAAAGGTGATGGACTGGCCAAGCATGTCTCCAGACTTGAACCCAATAGAACATCTTTGGCGGATCCTCAAGCGGAAGGTGGAGGTGCGCAAAGTCTCAAATATCCGGCAGCCGCAACGTCGTCATGGAGAAGTGGAAGAGCATTCCAGTGGCAACCTGTAAAGCTCTGATCAACTCCATGCCCAGGAGAGTAAAGGCAGTTCTGGCTAATAGTGGTGGCCACACAAAATATTGACAGTTGACATGTTGTACTGTATGTTAATATTGACAACTTTCACTAAGGGGTGTACTCACTTTTGTTGCCAGGGATTTAGATATTAATGGCTATATTTTGAGTTATTTTGAGGGGAAAATACATTACCTCTATTATATAAGCTGCAAACATTACTTTTCATTGTGTTGTCCCATGAAAAGACATACTTAAATATCTGCAGAAATGCGAGGGGTGTACTAGTGACGGGATCTGTCGTTCACTTGAGTAAACGAATCCATTCCGGTTCGTTCAGTAAAACGATTCGTTCAAACGAATCGTTCAACGAATCGTTCGCCCCCCTCATCTCCCTCCCCACCCAAATGAATCGTTCGGTTAGTGAACGGGAAGTGACGTTGCCGAACGAATCACCAAAGACCGCTTCGCAGTATAACTGAACGGGAAGTGACATTGCTTGGTCCCTCCCTCTCTTGCACATTGACCACTCGTCGTAGTTTCAGAAATGAGTGACAGGCGATATCATTCTGCTCTCAGAGACAGCCTCGTCTCCCTCCCGCTGCTGCAAAAGCGAGGGAGGACTTCCGCGTCGTCTGTCCTAGTTCTATGGGCTCAAAGTCATGGCTCGTGCTTGCATTTCGAATTAGGACACGGTTAAACATTTTCCTTTTGAGGGGGAAGTCGGGGTTTGGGGTCGGGGGCGCACGGACTTTCTTTAGCATGATCTTGCTCACATATACAATGCTGCTGCTAACAGCCAACGCGGCATGCTTGCTGTCACGAAAATAAAAATAAATCGAAAGTTTAATTTCTAATTATGGAACGGCCAACACATCATATTAACCTCTCGCTCTGTTGTATTTTTGTTTTTTATTATTAAGATGATCGTTTTGAATTTTTGCACTGGTATTAATAAATAAAATAATCCGGTCAGCTCCCCTGTCGTCCCCGCATCTCAGATCGTCAAATGCTGACGAGAAATAATTGTTTGCTTTATGATTTCGCCTTTCTACTCTTATTAGTCTGTTAAGAAAAATGTAGACATATTGCGACATCTCCCGTGTCCGCGCGCTTTGTTTTTGGGGCGCTTGAGTAGCACATGATGGACGGATTGACATAATTTGTCAAACCAACCGACACCCTCTGACACGAAAAAAAAAAAAAAACACTCGGAAAAAATTGACATGTATATACAGTTTCATTGCAAATCAGTATTATGGTGATCATACTAAATATTATTTTTTTTTCTGTGCACATATGAGGTACATATCGCTGCCATGAAGCCTCCATATAGTGACAGTTCTCTGCCCGCTTCACTGCCGTCATGCGACCGCAGCTCAGGTTTTGCTTGCCTCGTAGCTACGTGTGTTTTAAATTACTGTAAATTTGATAGTATATCGTCATAGGCACAGTCCCGAGTCTGTTGAGAAAAGTAGAACACTAAACCATGCTCGCTAGATTTGTGTGGTGTTTTTGTCTTTTTGAGCAGCATTTGATAGGCTCCACGTTAACAAATATGTGACAAAGTCGTTTCCTTTCATTTTATGACTCGTTCACCGCATAGTCATTACTGGAAAGTCAAGTTAGCAGCAAGCTAGGTCAGGAACCGGAGGACCGAATCACTGAACGGGAAGTGACAAAACTCAGTCTTTCCCCCCTGCCTGCACGCTGGCTGCTTATTGGCCACACGTGGAAATGAGTGACATACGCCATGATTCTGTTTCCGCTCCCTCCCCTGCCCGCGATGAGGCTGGCGTCTGATTGGTCGTGTGCGATGTCAGAAGACGCTGCCGCTTGCTCAACGCCCTCCCACGCAGCGAACAAGCGCCACCAACTTCATAGAACGAATCAGTGCAGATGGTGATTAGTTCGGTCTCGTTCACCCAAACAATTCGTTCAAAAAGAACGAATCGTTCGCGACCGATACAACACTAGGGTGTACACACTTTTGTGATACAATAGGCGCTTTCGCACTGTAGGAATTTGAGTACTTGGCTCCTTTAACTATCGCGCCCTCCTGTAGTTAGAGGAGCTATCCTTCGCGAAGCAGTCGTGTTCGCACATGGGGTACTACGCCCAATTCGACATGCTGTGACGTTATAGTCTGCGCCAGTGATGCATTATTTACTCGCCAGTCGCCACACCAAGCAGCGGCGCATGAGCTAAACGGAAGACAACGAAATGGAGACCACTGAAGACACCGCAGCAATTCTTGCATGTTTGAAGGGAATCGTTTCCATCAGCGAGCAATCCCAGCGTCTAACGACGAGACTGGTGGCACACATTAAAAGACAACAGAGCCAAAGGCAAGCGATGTTTCTTCGTTTCATGGAGACTGAAAGGGTATAGCCGACGACCATAGAAGACAAAGGAGGCTACGGGTAAGTGTAAAACAATGTATTTGACGTGTTTACTAAGGATGTAAGTGTTCACGTGATGCGTGAAAAGTAAGGGGCGTATTTGCCGCTGATTTCAGCGAATCACCAAAGAGCTACGTAATATCGTTCCTGGGGCCCGTGGAAAGTACTCACTTCAGAGCCGGAGCTAAAATGTAGCTCGGAAGACGAGGTCCGCGTCCTAGGTTCCTACATATCTGAACACACAAAATGACGTCATCCACCCCCAAAAGGGTCGAGGAACTGCGTATAGTTACAACAGTGCGAAAGCGCCTAATGTAGATGACAATGTGCTGTTGAAGCTTGTCACTGAGGCTCCCAATGGCATCAAACTCAACATGAGCGCCACCTACTCTAAAATCTCCCATGAAATGATGGCTGGATGCCCACATCTTCACGTGGGAGGAGGCCCGGTCGCTGAAGTCGGAGCTCGGAGCGTGCAACTGTAGACTGTGGACGAGCGTAGACGGCGCGTGGCCGTTGGCCGAAACGTAGACCGCGGCCCGCCTCCTCCTTTTGCTGTAGAAAATCCCACGTCGCCGTTGGCCGAAATGTCGACCGCGGTTCGCCCCCTTTTTTCGGCAGCGGCCAATCGGCTCTCCTCGCCTACGACCATGGACGCCTGTGATTGGCTCCGCGAACGTAGACCGCGGCGGCCCGCCTCCTCCTTACGACGCGCTTGTGATTGGCTCAAAAGACCCAATCGGCGAAAAGACCACGCACTCAGTCGACAAGCTGAAAAGGTAAATATTGTGTATGAAATTCGCCAAAAATGATGCAAACCGAGTGTTGTTTTTCAATTACCAATTCGAGCTAACGCTAGCTAGGCTAGTTGGTGTGTAGATAAGTTGTGTTGTGCGCGTTGCGCCGCGCTAATAATAATTAGCCATGTGCAGGCACGCACGTAACCTTAACGTTCAATAACCCCGTGTGCTATACGTCTTGTATTACTTGTAACTAATCACAAATTCAACCAGTAACTCATTCATTTCACTTGTGTTCAATGCATTTTTGTTGTGACGTGATCCTCCCTATAGAGCCTACCCACGTACCACGTGTTCGCTGTAGGGTTCCGCCCACTTGTCCGTCAAAACGACTCTGTATTAGCATTGTTTTCAATTGATGGCGCAATTTAAAATGCATAGCATGATGCCCACACTGTAAATGCTCCCTATTTGGATTACAAAAAAACTTAAACAAAACAGAAATACTGTACTAAAGAGACGTCATCATTTTGTAAGTGGGCCAATTTTGCATTTCCCCCAATAACTTCGTTTTTATTTGGAATTTGGGAATTAGATGAACTCAAGACACCCCTCTCAACATTTTAACATCCCTGAACATCGTCATTTTTCTTTTTCTAATTGCCAGCTAGGATTCAAGGCATCCTCTTCACAACCAACAAAAACGCAATTTTATTATTACCATCGTCTAGAATTTTTCCTCCGTGTCATGTCCTGCTTTTGTGTTGACACTTGCCTTGGTGTTTCTCAGTGTACTTCAGAAGCGATGACCGGCCACCATGCTTTGCTGCCTAAACCACGCCTGAGAAGTACATGTACAAACAAGGTATTGTTCCTGATGCATACCTGTTAAGTTGTAGAAATTGCAAATAGGGAGATTTCTGTTTGCCAACCCCAATGACGCGCGCGCGCGCGCGCGACAATCGCTAAGACAAAATGCAACCATTTTTTTTCAAGTTCATTTTGGTCACAACACTTGTGTAAAAATTAACTACACTGTCAAAGAACCTCTTTTTTTGGTGGCATCAGAGATAGTCTTCAACTTGCTCCATGTATTGTCTGGCATCATGTGATACTGCTATGTTGCCTGTGTCATGCCAGTTCTCCTTGTTCCTGTAATCAACATCTAGGATATCCTCAGCTTTCCTGATCACATCCATTTGCACAAATTTGGACATCAGCTTCCTCAGCAGCCTCTTCATCTCATCAACCATCACTCCAATTAGGGTTTCATCAGACTAAATCAGCAACATTAAAAACATTAATTACATCATTTAGAAAATTAATCATATTTGTTTTTAAAAGTATCTTTGTCATGGCAGTTTTTTAATTGAATTGTAACCTAGAATTGAAACTGTATATTTTTTGTTTCAGCACAGTAATAATGATATAATGTAATAAAGTGTATAGTATACACTTTAGCTTTAGCATAATAGCGAATCTAAATGATTAAACTTCAAGTAAGTAACGATACCCTTTCTCACTTAAATTCATATATTGTGGGGGTAGGACCGCAGTGGTTTAATATTCCATGATGTTTGATCCACGAAAACACAGAGTAAAGCAGCGACTTCTTCCTCGTCATCGTTCTCCCATCATTAGCTCTAATGCTATTAGCATTAGGCTAGTTAGCTATCGCTGGCAGGTAAGACTTACGGCAATTACGTTGACGAACGTCGTTTTTCCCGAATACTGGAGGCCGACCAGGGTCAGCTCCATCTCTTCCTTCCAAAATAAAGACTTGAACCAGTCTAAAAGCCGGTTTATTAGTGCCAGCATCTTGGGAAGTGGGTGGTGCTTCGCCTCTTCCCTCCCTGTCAGATGTTTGTTTTTGGCTTTTCCAGCTCTGAAGGGGAGGGAGGGCAGGGAAGTCGGAGACGGCCAGGCTATTCGTTGTTGGTCACTTTCCGAATCGGGCCGAATGGTATCGTTACAAAACGGTGACAAACAAAAACGTAAAAAAAAAAAAAAATTGACATTTTTGGAAAATCGGGAGATTTGCCTTTCTAATCGTGAGGCGTGAGCATTGGGGTCAAAATCGGGAGTCTCCTGACCAAATCGTGAAACTTCACAGGTCTGCTGATGCCTTTTAAAAAAAAAACATCTCCTTCATTTAAAAAACGAATTGAGCTATATTATTACTTCTTGTCCTATGGTTTTTCTAACGCCTAACAGCTAGGAAAAACTGCCTTGCCGTACTTCTTGTCTGATGTTTTTTTTTTTACGCTTAACAGCTAGGAAAAACTGCCTTGCCGTCACCGCAGCTCCAACAAACCAGCAGATTCTCGGCCAGCTCACGGTAACCTTTGGGAAATACAAAGGCAAGACCTTCATGTGGCTTATGGAGGAAGATGTCGGCTATATAAAGTAGTGAGTATAAATAAGAAATTGATAATAGGCAGTGGATTGTGTGTCTTTGTCCCCCCCCAAAAAATCGGTTTAAACCAACTGTGCATGCTCTTTTAAAAGGTCTCCTCGATGGCCACGTAAAGGAGAGGCGACGACAGAAGGGAAGGTGCGACACCAAAACTGGGGAGTGGTGCCTGAAGGAGCAGCTTCTACGCTACGTGGATATATTCCCTCCGGTGTCATGCCACTTGGAGCAGAACATCGACCGGGCCATCTGCGGGCATGGCAGCTTCCGGTCCTTCACGTTCGAGGAGATGTGGCAGTTTTATGACCTCTCCAAACTCTTCCGTAACGATCTCCAGGCCGAAAGCGCAGAAGAATGGCAGATGGCCCAGGAAGCCTTCTGCTTTGTGCGTCAGTGGCTACTGATGGCAGAGTAGGACATCAATGTCACGTTAAGCCATTTCGACTGTACATCCTCACAAAGGAGTAGGAGGTCAGTAGGTCGATAAAAAAATAACATAATTTCCTTTGCAAGTGTTATAATCAGGGGTGCACATAAGTGGTCCGCATGCGCGCATGCGCACCGGACATAGACAAACGCGCTGGCCCTCAACGGCTTCCATACGCTTTTGCGTACCAATGGCTGACCATAAGCCTGTCGCAATATGCAATAATTCCATTTATCGCGTGATATATAAAAATGAAGGCGGTAATTTTTCCGCTGCGACTTATCGCCTCGCGTGCACGTGCGTGCGCACGTGCGGCACACGTGCTGTTAAAAGTTCGGATTCCTCGTTACCAACTGCGCAAAATGCATCTTCGTTCCAAGTCCGGCAAAAACTAGCGCCGGAGCCAATCGTTCCCATTATATCCTGTTGTTCAATGTATACCGGCCGCATAAGTGCTCCGGAGTGACTGTGGACCATCTACAGCGCGCCGGTGCCGGAGAACGTCACTGAAACCTGCCACAGTGGACGCAATTTTATTTCTCCACGACGACGACCAAAAAATATAACCAGTATAAGTTTAAGCCATAATATCCTGCTGTTCAAATCGCCATTTTTTGTCAGAGCCGGTCTAATTATTTCCCTTATTTCACAGTAATAAAGAGCAAGACATGAGGCGGGGGCCGCAAGTTGCCGACTGCAGTCAAGGCCCGCCCGCAATTTAAAGCTTTTATTTCATTTTTACTTTTTATTTTGGTATTGTTGTCGTTACAATAAAGAATGTTATTTCAAAGCATTTGTAGTTTTTTTTTTTTTTTTTTTGCTGCTGTTCCCTCTCCTTGTCAGAGAGGCGCGTCCATGTGAGAACAATATCCTACACACTCAGAAATATGTTTAACAAACTTTCCCAGCGTTATTTCGTTGTGTGAATGCTTTGATAATTCTCAAAAAAATATGTAGATTATTTAAACATTAAGAAAACTTGCGTTTCTTTCTGCCAACTCGAAGAAATGAAAATAAATTGCTGCTGCTGCGCTTTTTCCGCGTCACTCCAAAAAAAAAAAAAAAAAATCGGGTTTTTCGGGCTCGGGCCTGCAAATCTAGTTAAGTGATCGAGCTCGGGCCGGGTCGGGCCTCAATACCAGCGGGCCGTGTCGGGTCGGGCTGGATTTTTTAGGCTCGAACTAGGCTCTAATCCAGTGTGCCATTTCATGATATCTAGTGTGTGCGCGCATTAAAAAAGTTAACAAGCGCCGCTTAGGTCACGTCTGCTCATTACTTCAAAACACCAGCATATGACACAGCGCTCTTAATTTCATTCAGCTGTTTATTGTCAAAGCGAGGTTGTTCGTAGCAGCCTAGTCGGTAACAATGTTTTGGCGGACTTCGTTGTAAATATCCGGCGTTGTGCCGAAAAACAGCCACCCGCGTGAAATGTCACTCCTGACGGGAGCGCCTACACGTCGTACGTATCAATGTGTTTTATTTTACAAGGTCATTGACCGCCTCCTTAAAATTTACAAAGTTTTTCAAAAGATCTGCCAGAAAGTCCATTGGACATGGATGCCTTGACCGTGTAGGTCTATTTAAAAAAAAAAATTTTTTTAAAATATTTTTTGTGACCCTGTGCGGATTGGCCACAAAGCGCACAGGCGCGTAGTATTTGACATTGCCAGTCTTCATCATCACCTTGTGGTGGTGGTTATTGTTGTGCTGCTGCTGCATGCTGCTACTGCTGCTGATGATGGTGTATTTGCTACAGCAGGTCATGTTGATAATGCTGCTAATGCTGATGCACAAGCTGACGTGAAGGGCGTAGCTGGTGCAACTTTGCCTTAAACTTGCTACAGAACAAAAAATAAATACCATGGGTAAGCCCTGAAATGCATTATAACCAGGGGTGCACATATTTTTTTTGCCCAGGTTCTCAGAGGAGGACCTGGAGATGTGACTTGGTCCTCATTGAGCTTGAGAGCCGACCCGCCTGATGCGATAAAATTATGACAAGCTTTACTTAGAGCCAATTACCTTTAATTAATCATATAAACAATTAACGCTTGATGAACATCAACTGGCACAACAAAATTGCCATTACTTTGAAGTGAAATGTAAAGTAATAAACATAAAAGCACTAATTCAAAATAAAGGGCATTCATATGCGGCTCTCACATTAACTCCAAGCCTTTGTAAAAGTGGGATGTCCTCCTCATAAGAGCTCATTGAACGTGCATGTTTAGCTTTGTGACAGAGTAGCCTTCATTGGTTCCTTGTGGAAGCAAAATAGCGACGAGCGTCAATATGGATGGTGGTGGCAAAAAAAGAAAAGAGAAGGGTGGCGCTGAGAAGGTTAGGGAGAAAAACTTAAAGAAACTGGAGAGCGAAGCATTAAAATGTCTCAAGTTGACAAATATTTTCGCAAGCTGCAACGGCCACGTCGGGTAACAAGTCAACAGCCCAGCCCCCGGCGATGGTGAGTGTGGGAGCGGCAGCCGCTCTGGCGCTGACGTGCAACCGGTGCAGGGAGAGAGAAAAGAAGAGGGAGGTGGGCAATGATATGGAAGTTCCCCAGACAAACGCAGGGAAAGTAAGTAGGGATGAAGAGGGTTATTCGCTCGGTATACTGGCAGTTGTTATCCACCAGGTAGCTACATTTAAAATTAAATAAATGACAATTAAAGGGTTAGTGCCAGCTAGCCCATGTACCCGTTTGCAATTGTGTTCAAGTTACAGTATGCTAGTCCTACTATCACTCTCCTAAGAAAAATATTTTAGCTGTAAAACAACGCATGCACACGCAGCAGCAATATTAATTCAGAAGAAATATAACAAAATATTAATAAAATGAATGGCTTTACTTTAAAGTTTAGGTAGTATAATTAATCATTTATATATCGTTTTGTTTTCTGGTTAATACTTTCCAATGAAGGTTATGTACAGTGCCTTGCAAAAGTATTCGGCCCCCTTGAACCTTGCAACCTTTCGCCACATTTCAGGCTTCAAACATAAAGATATAAAATTTTAATTTTTTGTCAAGAATCAACAACAAGTGGGACACAATCGTGAAGTGGAACAAAATTTATTGGATAATTTAAACTTTTTCAACAAACAAAAATCTGAAAAGTGGGGCGTGCAATATTATTCGGCCCCCTTGCGTTAATACTTTGTAGCGCCACCTTTTGCTCCAATTACAGCTGCAAGTCGCTTGGGGTATGTTTCTATCAGTTTTGCACATCGAGAGACTGACATTCTTGCCCATTCTTCCTTGCAAAACAGCTCGAGCTCAGTGAGGTTGGATGGAGAGTGTTTGTGAACAGCAGTCTTCAGCTCTTTCCACAGATTCTCGATTGGATTCAGGTCTGAATTCTAACACCTGGATACGTTTATTTTTGAACCATTCCATTGTAGATTTGGCTTTATGTTTTGGATCATTGTCCTGTTGGAAGATAAATTTCCGTCCCAGTCTCAGGTCTTGTGCAGATACCAACAGGTTTTCTTCCAGAATGTTCCTGTATTTGGCTGCATCCATCTTCCCGTCAATTTTAACCATCTTCCCTGTCCCTGCTGAAGAAAAGCAGGCCCAAACCATGATGCTGCCACCACCATGTTTGACAGTGGGGATGGTGTGTTCAGGGTGATGAGCTGTGTTGCTTTTACGCCAAACATATCGTTTTGTATTGTGGCCAAAAAGTTCAATTTTGGTTTCATCTGACCAGAGCACCTTCTTCCACATGTTTGGTGTGTCTCCCAGGTGGCTTGTGGCAAACTTTAAACGAGACTTTTTATGGATATCTTTGAGAAATGGCTTACTTCTTGCCACTCTTCCATAAAGGCCAGATTTGTGCAGTGTACGACTGATTGTTGTCCTATGGACAGACTCTCCCACCTCAGCTGTAGATCTCTGCAGTTCATCCAGAGTGATCATGGGCCTCTTGGCTGCATCTCTGATCAGTTTTCTCCTTGTCTGAGAAGAAAGTTTGGTGGGACGGCCGGGTCTTGGTAGATTTGCAGTGGTCTGATGCTCCTTCCATTTCAATATGATGGCTTGCACAGTGCTCCTTGAGATGTTTAAAGCTTGGGAAATGTTTTTGTATCCAAATCCGGCTTTAAACTTCTCCACAACAGTATCTCGGACCTGCCTGGTGTGTTCCTTGGTTTTCATAATGCTCTCTGCACTTTAAACAGAACCCTGAGACTATCACAGAGCAGGTGCATTTATACGGAGACTTGATTACACACAGGTGGATTCTATTTATCATCATCGGTCATTTGGGACAACATTGGATCATTCAGAGATCCTCACTGAACTTCTGGAGTGAGTTTGCTGCACTGAAAGTAAAGGGGCCGAATAATATTGCACGCCCCACTTTTCAGTTTTTTATTTGTTAAAAAAGTTTAAATTATCCAATAAATGTTGTTCCACTTCACGATTGTGTCCCACTTGTTGTTGATTCTTGACAAAAAAAATAAATTTCACATCTTTATGTTTGAAGCCTGAAATGTGGCGAAAGGTTGCAAGATTCAAGGGGGCCAAATACTTTTGCAAGGCACTGTATACAGGATTTGTATTGAAATGTTTATTGTAGTTTCATTGAAATGTATTATTTGTATGGCAAGATTAATTATGGCAGGGGTCTCTAAACCGGTCCTCAAGGGCCGCTGTGGGGCCTGGTTTTTGTTTCAACCGATCGAGTACCGACAGTTTAACCAAAGAAGTTTCTGCTAAAACAAACAGCACCTGACTGCAATCAAAAGATTACTCTTGTAAGACACCAGATTGGTGGATAGGTGTTGTCTTGTTTTGTTGGAATGAAATCCTTCGCCCGCTGCGGCCTTATGTGTAATAGTTTGGAGACCACTGAATTATGGCATAAACAATGAAGTCATTTTATATATAGAGATATATTATAATCAACTGGATACATAAAACTTGCTTTGAAAAATAAATTCTTTCATTTGTTTATTCAGGTTGATCATAGAGCTAGTACAGAAAATGAATCCAACTCCAGTTCAGCCTTGCAGTACTTTGAGCGCCCCAAGTCAGACAGTCACAGTCTAGACACATTTTCTTCATTTTCTCTCAAAGTGCACGAAATTGATGCATTTTACAATAAAATGTAAAAAAAAAAAAAAAAATTATCCCCGGGACGGCATGCCCCCGGACCCCCCCTAGGGGGTCTGTGTTTCCCTTCATATAGCAATTCTTGTGGGCTGGGCTGAGTCAAAGTCCAGGGCTGCTTTTTAGTCCCAGTCTGCCCCTGCAAACAGCCGTATTCAACCGCCTGCAACTACCATAGAAAAGACAACACAGACAAATTGACCTAAAATATGAATGAATCAGCTCATCTGTGTATACGTATTTTATATATTCTGCGGGGAAAAGTTCACCGAACAAAGGCATTTAGGATTCTTTTACATTGGCCAAAAACACACCTCCTTAAAATAAATTCCTATATTTAATCTTTAAAAAGCTTTGAAATGTCATAAATATTCTTAATTCCAGAATAAATATGGTTCAAAACATTATCTGAAAGCAGGTTTTTCTTGATTTAGGTAAAAAATGACCAACTTTTAGATGCATGTGCTTGATAAGAACAAATGGCAATATTTACTGAAGTGGAATAATCTCACATTCATCTGTTAAATAGTCTTTAACGTGCAAAACAAGGTGGAGAAAATGATTTGACTAGACTATGTGGGCCTAAAGTGCAGTAAGCAACCGGAATTAGTGCTCATTGTTTAAATACACTTTCAACTCATTCATAAACTTGTTTTACAAAAAACTCAGAGCTGCCACCCTGGAGGGGATGTTCAATCGGAGTGGGTTCGGTCACAGATTGCAGACCGGAAAAACTGGCCAATCGGGCCAGGGTTGGGGTACCACCCCACAGTCTGGACTGATGATCCGACTGGACTGAATCAGAGAGAGCGTCTTTAACTGTAGGACAGAATGCTACAAATCAGTCAACTTTTCGCAATTTGAAGACAGAGGCCGCATCGCTCCTGACCTTTGACCCTTGACCCTAAAGTTTGCCCCACGGGGCCTCCTCCCATGTGAAGTGCAATCCAACTCTGGCGACACCTGCACGCAACGTTGACGTCCGGGGTCAAACTTTTTCAATTTTTGAAATCAGGCGAAATGACAGCAAAAATGGGCAATTTTCAAAGTACTTTTTATTTTGAAATGATACATCAAAATTTTATCACAGTACTTTACTTCGGTTAGGGCAGGGGTGTCCAAACTTTTTGCAAATGGGGCCAGATTTGGCGTGGTAAAAATGTGGGGGGCCGACCTTGGCTGACGTCCTTTACGTGGAACAATATATTTAAGCAAAATTTAGCTAGCCATTCAGTGTGTCACATTTGCTTTATTATTTTTTTAATGAATAACTTCAACAATCTCGCCACTAGCCTTTGTGGCGTTCTCTTTCGCCTCTCGGGCTCTTGCAAAATACTACTGCTGTGAAATCAAACTAGCTTCAAGTTGCTTCGATTTCTCGCTGCGGATCTTCCCTGTAATCTTGTTGTACATGTCGGCGTGTCTTGTTTGGTAATATCGCCTCACACTGAAATCTTTAAAAACAGCGACTGTCTCTTTACAAATGAGGCAAGACACAGTTGTTGCGTATTTTAGTGAAGAAATAGTCCAATTTCCACCTATCCTTGAAGCGTAGGCCGTCAAAGTCAACTTTCTTTTTTTTGTTGATTGTTTTTTGTTGATTGTCGCCATTTTAGAAAATGGAAGTAATGGGTCACACAGAGTAATGTTGCTTAGCCCTTAAATACTTGCAACATGAAGCAATTATCAGAGAATCCCAAAATTTGAAAGATAAGGTCCTAATGAAACGTTTTTTTTCAAATTTGTAAAAAGAAAAGTCAAAATGAATATGTGTAATAAGCACTCTAATATCTATAACCCATGCTAAATCATGTTTTTTTCCCTCATGGAACCTGCAGATGCATGTGTTGACTTGCATCCATCTTTTTTTTTTTTTTTTTTCCAAAAAACAAAAAAAGTCAAAATTCTAAATTAGTCTCAAAATCATTAAATTTTAAGTGTATCAAATGTGATACATTTGGCAATAAAGGGTTAAAGTGCTGCTGACGTTTAGTGGGTAAATGTGGAGCAGCATTTCATGTGTAAGCTACTTGAAATGCTGGTTGCAGAACTGCTGACCAATTTATTAAGTCGGTGTGTGGGCCAGACGTTATTGATTTTATGACAGAGGCCGGGGGCCGGATTAAATTTGACCACGGGCCGCATTTGGCCCCCGGGCCGGATTTTGGACATGTCTGGGTAAGGGTATTCTAGTATACCTTAGAAGTGGAACCGTCCCGGGACATCAACCAGATTTTTTTAAATACATTTTTGAAATCAGGCAAAATGACAGCAAAAATGTGCAATTTTCAAAGTACTTTTATTTTGAAATGATCCATCAGAATTTTATCACAGTACTTTAGTTCGAGTCTTGGGGTCGTCTAGTACAGGGATCCCCAACCTTTTTTGCACCACGGACAGGTGTTATTTGGGTCTTGTTTTAACGGACCGGTGTTTTGACAAATTTTGCAACCTATCAAAAATTGCAACGATGCGGCTCTGCGCATAACATTAAACATAGCCGCAAAATGCGCAAATGCAGCGATTCCAAAGTAAACACTACAAACTTTCTTGAAAGAAAGGAATATTAATTTACATTTGATCATGGAAGGACTTGTAGAAATGTTCTTCTCAGATACATCCTGCCATGTAAGCTGCACACAACAACTTCACACCGCTCTCACCATTAAAGTGCATGTGACACGAAAAAGCATGTTTATTTCATAATACACGCGGTATTTTATGCCCCTGAATGATATGGACCGCTTGGATGTGTGTGGAAGCGATCGCTATTTTTATTTAGTTTTTTGAATCCCGCGCCATGAAAATGAGTGACTTCCGGCTTCGGTCTTGCATTGAGGAGGAGGGCGCTGTGACGTGTACGGTAGAAGACGTCCTCTTCACTATACAGTGTACTGTTGTGTATGAGGACGAAGGATTCAGCTGATTTTGCGGATGAATACGTTTATTTTTCGCATCACGCCAGCCAAACGGCTGCAGAAAAATCATTCTGTATGAGGGAAAGGCGTACGCGCCTTTTTGGAGTTTCAAAAGGTTCCCATTCACCGTGGATATTTACTGGGGGACCATTGGACTTATGAGGAAGTGAGTAAACATCTTGTTTTGTATTTGGTCAAATACGAATACAGCGACTACAAAGTAAACACTACAAACTTCCTTTAAATAAAGGACTACTTACGTTTGATCATTGATAGGCATGTAAAAATTAATGCTCGTTAGCAGCAGCATGTTAGCTGCACAACAACTGCAGCTACCCTCCTCCGGGGAACAAACTGTAAATGGCGTACCGCACGCAGGCTATTTTTAGACCGTGACGTCGCATCGTAAAGCGGAAGTAAAGCCGAAGTGGGACATTATAGACCCGCCCTCGCATAGACTCAACGTAAAAAGTGCTACTTTTCGCCGGTAATCTTTCAAAAACCAACATGCCGATCATGCATTGCTTTTTTGGAACTTGTAGAAATGACTCTAGACATTACGACCATGAAGGATGCTTTCTTCATACGTTCCCGGAAAACAAAAACTCGGGAGGAAAAAATGTGAAGACCGAATCAACTTGCGCGGACTTTTTAACACCAGCTCGGCGAATCCATTCAAGTTTCATATGCAGTAAACATTATGTTGGGTTGGCATGGTCTTTCAGAGGACAAAGAGGTAAGCCATTTTATATTTTTAACTTATTTTTTTAGCGTAACGCTGTGCCGTACTGCTTCTGTCTGACAATGAATGACCTGAAAAGAATTATAATGGTATCTGACTGCCACTGTTACCGTTTCTGTTTTATATATATTAAAAAACAACTTTAGTAAGGGAGGAGTGTAAATAAATTATAGGATTAAGATGTGTTATCAATGAAAAAATTACAAGTGTTCGTTGGCTGTCACTGAGTAGCATTTGCGATCGCTACACAAAGCTAACTAAAGTACCCCCAAGAACGGTAAGAGACGTAGGACAACCAGAGGATATGTAAGAAAGACAGGGCTGATGGTAAAGGATAGCTTGTTGAAACGGGAGAATGTCATTGTCAGTCGCGTCGATAAAAAAGCTAAAGCTATGCTTAGGTCGGCTCGTTTTTTTTGTCTTTTTCAGCCTTCGACACTAAAGCCATCTCTTTAACTGAACATTTTTATGTTCTTCCACATCTATGCCAGTCAACTTGGCACCAGGCACATCATTTTCGGAGAGAATTGGTAGGTTTAGCGCTGTAAATGTCTCCTTCGTACACGATTTCCATTCATTTCCTATTAGGGACAAACGATGGCTTGTCCTTGGTTAGCAACGGTAGCTAATGTAATGAATATTAATGAGCGGAAGTGACGTGTTGCTTGCGGTACGCCATTGCTCTCCGCCAGGCGATTTGCCGATCCGCGAAGACAATCGACAACTGGGTCGTCATGTCAAATAATCCAGGCTAGTTATGTGTAATTTTCCGTTTTGTCTTTTTTTTCGTTTGCAAATGCTGTTAACCAGCGATTTTTCATGTTTGAAGTGTCACCTTTTAACCGCAAGTTTGCTTTCACGAGACGACTGCCAATGCTTTATAGCAGGCTAAAGTAAGGTGCCCTTTTCCCCCATTCACCTCAGAGTAGCAGTGCTAACGTTACAGTGTTTAATATAGATGTGTTTTCTTAGTTTGTATGTCTGAACTTTAATTTTACAGCGTGTTGATAAGAGAAAGGAAGTGGAGTCTCATATGCCAGCAGCAATATATGCACGCACGCATGCACGTGCGCAGCGATAAAAGGCAGCCGTGAAAATTACCGGCCTCATTTTTATTTGCCGTGCGATAAATGGACTCTTTGCATATCGTGACAGGCTTAGCAACTTCAACAAAACATGTCGTTAGTTAGATGGACTTACAAACTGGGTGACGGCGCTTTAGGTGTTTATTCACTGCCGACGTGCAGCCAAGCTTGGCATTGAAGAGACGTTTCTTTGAAATGAGTCAATGTTTTGGACACTCTGGTGCGCTTTTTTTTGGCTTTGTGCCGCTTTCCCCGCTTGCATACAGAGCATCCGACATTCAGAACTTTCCACGCCAGAGGTTGCGCTAGACTTTTTCGTTGTCTGTCATTTTGACTGACAGGGTCATAAAAATCCGGTCATAATCTATTTTTACCCGTCACTTAAATTTTTAAAATGATAATAATGACATATTCAATAGCAGTGTTGGTCAAAAGCAGTGCGTTACTTACTCTGAATAAATTGAAGAAACTACCAGCCATGTTGTGTCTACTCTCTGCTCTGTTGATTTGTCATCCAAGACTCGGGGTGCGTTCAGGTTTGCGAATAGCGCACGTACTTCTGACTCCAAGCTGTTTGTCCCTGCTCATTCAATTAGGCTACGTTCATACTACAGGTCTTAATGCACAAATCCGACTTTTTGGTCATATCCGTTTTTTTGGCGTGCCTGTTCAGACTGCTTTTGTCCATTGAGACCATTCAAGTATTACGCATGCGCTCTAATTCGTAGTCCGACACGCGCCGGTGCACAGAAGCATCAAAACAAATGACAAGTCATCCGTCATTCCAGGGATGTCATATTTTACTTTTCAAAAGGAGGAGACAAATAACAGACATAAATAATCCCTGTTTAGGCTTATATTCACAGTTTATATGGATCGATAGCATGCACGCACTGTCTGTGCATGTCACACACACACATACGGGCAGTTTGCCCCGACTCTCCAAGAAGGGCTGCAGCCAGACACCTCTCCCGACTCTCGGCCATGTAGGAAATGTTGAAATATAGCTCACATGGAGCAGAGAGAAAACTGATCATTCTCATGCTTATCCTCAAACCATTTTTACTTTTTTTATGACTGTTGTCAAGCCCGGCCCTTCCCCAAAAGCCGTGTTCACTGCAAGCTAGGTGCTAATAACGCACAGCTGAAATCGGATTTGGGACACTGGACGGTACAGACCGCCGCGACAGTCTGGAAAAATGTGGCCCAGATCGGATTTGAACCACATACAAAAATGACCCAGATCGGATTTGAAATGGTCCACTTCTATGCGACTTGTCCCGTTCAGACCGTCAAGTTAATGCCTGACTCAAGTCGGAAAAACACGAACAAATTGGATTCGTTCGACCTGTAGAATGAACGTAGCGTTAGACAATGCTCTCCAAAGCTTCCTAACGTTTCCGTGTTTGCTACACCTGAATGCTAGTTCGGACATTTTTCCGAGTAAGGCCAACGACGTCATGCATCAAGAGAGACAATGGCTAATTAATATGCTCACTCACCATCCTGTGGTCTGGGGTGTGATTGCAACCGGTCAACGACGGAAAATATTCGGTTAACGCGACCCCTGTTCCACGCATATATATTTTTTTAACCCTTCATTAACCGTCGACGGGATGTTTTGCTCGTCGACGGATTAACGTCATCGATGACGTCGACTGTGTTGGGACAGCTCTAGTTATTTGTGGTTTTCTTAAATGTGTAAGCCTATTTTTGTTTGTAAAATTGTATAAATGTGTTAATTTAAAAAAAAAAAATATTCACAGTCGTCGAAAAGAGAGTTGTATTTACATACCCACAAAAAATCTGACGTCAGAATTTTGTGTCTACAGATACAAAGGCCTAATTAGTTAATATGAGTTCGAAAATTTATTTAAAAATTTATATAAAACATAAATACTTTATATACGAACACGAATGTGTAAATACGACAACAAATCTTTTTGTCCCATATCTACCTCCATCATCTCATATCCCAGAGTTCCTCACGGCGCATGCGATAAAGAAGACGACTGGCTGGACCAGCTAGCCACACTAGGGTTGCTCATAATGGCTGCCTCCAGGCCAATCGAGCCGCAGTCAGGCACTGTCGTCCCCCGTTGGCAGCTCGCTCTGCTGGTCGGCGCACCCATCGTGCTCGGGGTGGGAGCCGTGTATCTATTGAACCGCATGGTAGGACTAATGCTACATGTTTTGTCTGATTTTGCATGCCTTTGATGTTGCCTTTATATTTCAAAGAAAGAATTGTTCGCAGTGGCCTGGTTTGGTTCCTTTTTTCAGGACACCTTGAACTTCATGTCCAAACTGTTCACTGACCAATTATAAATCAACATTTTGGGACCAAAAAGACAAAGAAAAAAAAAATTTGCAAAATTTTTTTGTCAAAATTTGTAATATTGATGTCCTATTGACAACCAAACATGCTCACCGAACTGTTTTGAACATATTTATTCAACATGTTATGATGAACATTCAACGCAAAAAAAAGTTTTATATTTGATAATTCAACATAAACAGCTGGTGTAGTCATAGGCGTTTTTGGCATTTATACATGCTCTGGTCAAAACAGGTTATGTACAGTAAACTGAAGTGCAAAACAGTGGAAAAAAATATATACCTTCTAACACAAAAGGGTTTGGAGGACATCTCTGTGTGTTTAGGTCTTGCACCGATCCCTTAATGAAAACGATGTACACAATGTACATCACGATGTATACACAAATTGAGGAGACTGACTGTGGGAGGAAAAATTAAAATATGTAGGCTGAGCCAATGGTGACCGACATCTGCCGCGCTAACTTCTCAAGCATCATCTGCGATGACAACCCATC
This sequence comes from Corythoichthys intestinalis, assembly GCF_030265065.1. Lineage (NCBI taxonomy): Eukaryota > Metazoa > Chordata > Actinopteri > Syngnathiformes > Syngnathidae > Corythoichthys > Corythoichthys intestinalis. The sequence continues at coordinate 65,924,442 of NC_080397.1, forward strand.
CCTCTTCAATGCTGACCCCTTCTCCTCTTTCCAGTGGGGCAGTGAGTGTAGATCGCTCATTATCACTGCGCATGTACAGGACATGAGAAAAAATATGTAAGTATCCATTAAAATAACAGTATATATTCGGGTATAAATAACAGTAATAATAATGGAAATCTATATATATATAAAAAAGTCACTGAATATCTGCTACATCCCTAATCGTCATATAGAAAGAAGAACAGTAACTGGACTGTAACTGTAAATGCCTGCCTGAGATACACATACAATATACTAGACAAATGACTTTGAAGTAATGTCCACATTTTATTGTTACATCATATACAAACACACATACAGTTATATAGCATCATATAGACCCTACTCACCTACGTCACAAAATGACGTGTCGCTGTATCCGGCCGCCATATTGTCCGTATTTTTTAGACCTATTCTCATTGTTTTCAATTAGTCATGCAAGTTATAGAGCAATTCATGGACGCCCCGGTGTTATCTGACGCTGTAAACTCATTGGATGCGTTGCATAAAAGGCGTTATGTGGAAAAGCTTCAGTTTATCCATTCGCCAGATCCGTATTTGATGCCTAAATCGATGTTTTTCGCCCCGCTGTCTTCGCCATCTTTGCCTGACCCTGATATTTACAACTATCTTGTCCACACAAAATCAGCCTATTCTCACGAAAGTTTGAAAAACTTTAAGAGCTTGGAGGCTTATAAATGCTACGTTGCTGGTTGGGTGAAACAGGTCCTCGTACACGAAAATTCGGCAGGAATCTTGTGCTCGGAAGGTGAGTTACAAAATTTTCAATTCAAAATCTTTTGTTCTTGCTAACATCCACTGTCAAGTCTAATGTATTTCATGTCATTTGTCAATGGAGCTCGGGCTTTTAATGTTTACAGTGCTTTGTAAAAGTATTCAGCCCCTTTGAACCTTGCAACCTTTCGCCACATTTCAGGCTTCAAACATAAAGATATAAAATTTTAATTTTTTGTCAAGAATCAACAACAAGTGGGACACAATCGTGAAGTGGAACAAAATTTATTGGATAATTTAAACTTTTTTAACAAATCAAAAACTAAAAAGTGGGGCGTGCAATATTAATCGGCCCCCTTGCGTTAATACATTGTAGCGCCACCTTTTGCTCCAATTACAGCTGCAAGTCGCTTGGGGTATGTTTCTATCAGTTTTGCACATCGAGAGACTGACATTCTTGCCCATTCTTCCTTGCAAAACAGCTCGAGCTCAGTGAGGTTGGATGGAGAGTGTTTGTGAACAGCAGTCTTCAGCTCTTTCCACAGATTCTCGATTGGATTCAGGTCTGGACTTTGACTTGGCCATTCTAACACCTGGATACGTTTATTTTTTAACCATTCCATTGTAGATTTGGCTTTATGTTTTGGATCATTGTCCTGTTGGAAGATAAATCTCCGTCCCAGTCTCAGGTCTTGTGCAGATACCAATAGGTTTTCTTCCAGAATGTTCCTGTATTTGGCTGCATCCATCTTCCCGTCAATTTTAACCATCTTCCCTGTCCCTGCTGAAGAAAAGCAGGCCCAAACCATGATGCTGCCACCACCATGTTTGACAGTGGGGATGGTGTGTTCAGGGTGATGAGCTGTGTTGCTTTTACGCCAAACCTATCGTTTTGCATTGTGGCCAAAAAGTTCAATTTTGGTTTCATCTGACCAGAGCACCTTCTTCCACATGTTTGGTGTGTCTCCCAGGTGGCTTGTGGCAAACTTTAAACGAGACTTTTTATGGATATCTTTGAGAAATGGCTTACTTCTTGCCACTCTTCCATAAAGGCCAGATTTGTGCAGTGTGCGACTGATTGTTGTCCTATGGACAGACTCTCCCACCTCAGCTGTAGATCTCTGCAGTTCATCCAGAGTGATCATGGGCCTCTTGGCTGCATCTCTGATCAGTTTTCTCCTTGTCTGAGAAGAAAGTTTGGTGGGACGGCCGGGTCTTGGTAGATTTGCAGTGGTCTGATGCTCCTTCCATTTCAATATGATGGCTTGCACAGTGCTCCTTGAGATGTTTAAAGCTTGGGAAATGTTTTTGTATCCAAATCCGGCTTTAAACTTCTCCACAACAGTATCTCGGACCTGCCTGGTGTGTTCGTTGGTTTTCATAATGCTCTCTGCACTTTAAACAGAACCCTGAGACTATCACAGGGCAGGTGCATTTATACGGAGACTTGATTACACACAGGTGGATTCTATTTATCATCATCGGTCATTTAGGACAACATTGGATCATTCAGAGATCCTCACTGAACTTCTTGAGTGAGTTTGCTGCACTGAAAGTAAAGGGGCCGAATAATATTGCACGCCCCACTTTTCAGTTTTTTATTTTTTTAAAAAGTTTAAATTATCCAGTAAATGTTGTTCCACTTCACGATTGTGTCTCACTTGTTTTTGATTCTTGACAAAAAAAAATTAAATTTCATATCTTTATGTTTGAAGCCTGAAATGTGGCGAAAGGTTGCAAGATTCAAGGGGGCCGAATACTTTTGCAAGGCACTGTAACAGCATAACCTGCATGTAGGTACACTTTTTGCTGGGGACGGGACATTAATAAGACCAAACAGATTGGATGAAGGGGGCAAAGGGCCACATTTCTCATGTATATGAACCTAATTATTAATAGGCAAAATGATCAATGCAAAATAAATCCCCATCTACTGATAATAACTTTTACGTGCATTGGTTCAGATGATACACTGTTCGATTCAAACCTTTGTTTTCAAAAAATACTAAAGAAACATTTTGAAAACCTCCTGAATAAATGTCTGGTTTTTATTAGCAAACATAAACATAATGGAAAATAATTCACTTAATAATGGTAGGGTCAATTCTATCCTTACGACATATGGAACTATTGAAAGATCTAAATTCTCGATATAACTGAACATTATACGTGCAAAAAAGGTAAGGTTGCTTAAAAGTTGGTGGGGACAATTTTAGCATCCTGAAAAGTTGGTCGTGTTATTTCCCTACCGTCCCTATGCAAACCTACGCCCTTTTTGCATAAGTCCTCCTTATTTTCCTTTACTTTAAAAAATCTCTCCGCCTCAGTGGAGAGGATTGCTTCAATTAGATCGTTCCGTTCGTTCCGTTGACAAGCCAGAAAACACAGTGGATGTGTCCAAATGTCTAGCTAACCTTTCATCTTTCTCAGCAAAACCATGTAATCGTTCTACATATATGCCACGTTTAGAAGAGCTTACACGCTCATACGACGAAATGTTAACTCCTGTTTAGCTAGGATGCAGGTTGCATTAATGAGGTATTTCAAACTCTTTACCTTAGCATTCTGGATGCTACCGTTGAGCTTCCGCTGTTCGTCAAAGCCAAATCGATCCTTGAGCTTCCAAAAGTTTTTAAAGCAATCAGGCTTTAAATGTGAGTGGTCGAGCTCTCATGTTTGCTAAGGCTTCGTGGTAGTTTTTTAATGTCACAATATCTCGTGTTAGTCCAGACATTGGCACAAGTTGAGAAGAAAAGGCAGGGAAAGCAGCAAAGGCGATTTTTCGAAGGACAGCCACATAGCCAGTCTTTTCGGGTGTACCAGTCCGTTTGAAAAGCGCGAGTTCTCTTCTGTCCCGTAGTTTGCAAGCAAAGCAAACCTTTTAGCTCCGGTGTTGTTAACCGCGTCCGCTTTTGACGGAAAGTCCAGTTTCACGTACGCCCCCTTTCAGTGCGGCAGAGTACCATCTGCCGCAACCTGTGCCTTTTCACTGCGGTTTTATTTCCCATCAGCAAAACTAAATATGTCGCTAACAAACATTAAACTTTAAGGGTTAAAGACATTAGCCAGACTGTGGAAAATCAGGTCAAATAAACGTATCTGGAAACATTATAATGGCGACATGCAGATGTATGGCAACCAGCACGCTCCAATTTCATGTATCAACCCAGTTTGTTATGGATTGCGCAATCAGAGGTGAGGCTTTACTCGTTGCTGCCGCACCTCTCGTTTCATTTCGTTATTTGAACAGGAAATGGGCAAATTCAGCGATTATGACTATAAAATATGTTTGAGATGAGTCGTACATTAAGAGCAATGGACAAATATTAATATAAATTTGATGCTTTAATTATTTTTTTGTCATGATGACAGGCATACCTGATAAGTTGTAGAAATTGCAAATAGGGAGATTTATGTTTGCCAACCCTGATGACGCGCGCGCGCGCGACAGTCGCTAAGACAAAATGCAACCATTTTTTTTCAAGGTCATTTTGGTCACAACACTTGTGTAAAAATTAACTACACTGTCAAACAACCTCTTTTTGGTGGCATGAGAGATAATCTTCAACTTGCTCATGTATTGTCTGGCATCATGTGATACTGCTATGTTGCCTGTGTCATGCCAGTTCTCCTTGTTCCTGTAATCAACATCTAGGATATCCTCAGCTTTCCTGATCACATCCATTTGCACAAATTTGGACATCAGCTTCCTCAGCAGCCTCTTCATCTCATCAACCATCACTCCAATTAGGGTTTCGTCAGACTAAATCAGCAAGATTAAAAACATTAATTACATCATTTAGAAAATTAATCATATTTGTTTTTAAAAGTATCTTTGTCATGGCAGTTTTTTAATTGAATTGTAACCTAGAATTGAAACATTATATTTTTTGTTTCAGCACAGTAATAATGATATAATGTAATAAAGTGTATAGTATACACTTTAGCTTCAGCATAATAGCGAATCTAAATGATTAAACTTCAAGTAAGTAACAATACGCTTTCTCACTTAAATTCATATATTGTGGGGGTAGGATCGCAGTGGTTTAATATTCCATGATGTTTGATCCACGAAAACACAGAGTAAAGCGGCGACTTCTTCCTCGTTATCGTTCTCCCATCATTAGCTCTAATGCTATTAGCATTAGGCTAGTTAGCTATCGCTGGCAGGTAAGACTTACGGCAATTACGTTGACGAACGTCGTTTTTCCCGAATACTGGAGGCCGACCAGGGTCAGCTCCATCTCTTCCTTCCAAAATAAAGACTTGAACCAGTCTAAAAGCCAGTTTATTAGTGCCAGCATCTTGGGAAGTCGGTGGTGCTTCGCCTCTTCCCTCCCTGTCAGATGTTTGGTTGGGCTTTTCCGGCTCTGAAGGGGAGGGAGGGCAGGGAAGTCGGAGACGGCCAGGCTATTCGTTGTTGGTCACTTTCCGAATCGGGCCGAATGGTATCGGCCTGCCTCACCTGTCATCATGACCGCACGTCATTGGGTCAATGTAAGTCTGAACATATTGATTGTACTGTAATTCACTTAATAATGGTAGGGTTAATTCTATCCTTTCAACATGGGAAGACAATTTAAATTACCTATATAACTGAAGTCATTATATAATGCAAATAAGGTTGCGTAAAAGTTGGTACGGACAATTAAAGCATCCTGAAAAGTTGGTTGTGTTATGTCCCTACCGCCCCTATGCAAACCTACGCCCTTGGCTGCAGCTGTTGCAAGCGTTATGTCACCTGACAAAGACCGATTGGAAAATTTCTCACGGCACACCTGATGATCTCTCACCTCACTGCCGCGGCACACCGGTTGAAAAACACTGGCCTAATAGACATCTTTCTCCCCTTTTAGAGTCTTTTGGCTCGTGCCCGAGAGGCAAATCGAAAAGGCAACAAATACTTTAATGCGGCCAACTACTGGAACGCCATCCACTGTTTCACAGAGGCCATTGAACTCTGCCCCACTGAACGGAAGAGAGACCTGTCGGAGTTCTATCACAACCGAGCGGGGGCATATGAGCAGCTGGTTGGCACTTATTCTACTAAATTAGCAAAGAACACTTTAGTGCAGGGGTCCCCAACCTTTTTTGCACCACGGACCGCTGTGATTTGGGTCTTTTTTTCACGGACCGGTGTTCTGTCAAATTTCACACCCTTGTAAAATTTTGCTTTTGTTGCGGTGAAAAAAAAGCCCTCTTTTATATTCAGTTGGACTCTCAATGTTATCCAATGGGGCTAAAAAACTATTTACATCATAAACATACATGTGCAACACGGAAATGGCTTAAATTAATGCTTAACGACACGGCGAAGTCGTTAAGTGAGAGAGCTGCGTGCAGTTGTTGTGTGCACCTAACATGGCAAACTTAAGTTAATATTCCTGTCTTTGAAGAAAGTTTGTTGTATGTACTTTGAAACGTTTAACGTTATGCGCATGCCAAATTTGTCAGAACACCGACTATGTGCGGCAAAAAAAATACAGCAAATAGAAAATAACTAGGGCTGTCAAACGATTAAAATTTTTAATCGAGTTAATCACAGCTTAAAAATTAATTGCAATGAATCGCAATTCAAACCATCTCTAAAATATGCCATATTTTTCTGTAAATTATTCTTGGAACGGAACGATAAGACAAGGCGGAAATATACATTCAACATACTGTACATCAGTACTGTATTTGTTTATTATAAGAATAAATGCACAAGACGGCATTAACATTCTTTCTGTGAAAGGGGTCCACGGATAGAAAGACTTGTAATTCTTAAAAGATAAATGTGAGTTCAAGTTATAGTAATTTTGATAGTTTGTATATTGTGACTAAATATTGCCATCTAGTGTATTTGTTGAGCTAAACTTAATGTTTGAATAGAGTATTATTTTGCATAGCTATTTTGATTGGGAATGCCAGATGTCTTTGCATTGAGCGCTTTTCTTTTTGTGAACATTATTTTGTTTTTGAGGGATAGGAATATTATTTTTGTTGTGCTTTCACTAAATGATACTGTAGTGACTTAAATGTTCTTAACTGCCCAAATGCATGATGGGAATTTGAACAACCATGAGTCAAAATGGTGGCTGCAAATGGTATATCTTCTCTGCGTTGAGTACATTATAGGTTTAAAGTAAATGATCATCTTCAGTCATTCTTCTCAATGTCGGTTCGCCACAATAGTTCTAATTATTGTGGTAGAAATGCCACAGCTTATACCAATAAATAGCGCGGCTCTAATACAGTGCCTTGCAAAAGTATTCGGCCCTTTTGAATCTTGCAACCTTTCGCCACATTTCAGGCTTCAAACATAAAGATATGAAATGTAATTTTTTTGTCAAGAATCAACAAGTGGGACACAATCGTGAAGTGGAATAACATCTATTGGATAATTTAAACTTTTTTAACAAATAAAAAACTGAAAAGTGGGGCGTGCAATATTATTCGGCCCCTTTACTTTCAGTGCAGCAAACTCACTCCAGAAGTTCAGTGAGGATCTCTGAATGATCCAGTGTTGTCCTAAATGACCGATGATGATAAATAGAATCCACCTGTGTGTAATCAAGTCTCCGTATAAATGCACCTGCTCTGTGAGTCTCAGGGTTCTTTTTAAAGTGCAGAGAGCATTATGAAAACCAAGGAACACACCAGGCAGGTCCGAGATACTGTTGTGGAGAAGTTTAAAGCCGGATTTGGATACAAAAAGATTTCCCAAGCTTTAAACATCTCAAGGAGCACTCTGCAAGCCATCATATTGAAATGGAAGGAGCATCAGACCACTGCAAATCTACCAAGACCCGGCCGTCCATCCAAACTTTCTTCTCAAACAAGGAGAAAACTGATCAGAGATGCAGCCAAGAGGCCCATGATCACTCTGGATGAACTGCAGAGATCTACAGCTGAGGTGGGAGAGTCTGTCCATAGGACAACAATCAGTCGTACACTGCACAAATCTGGCCTTTATGGAAGAGTGGCAAGAAGAAAGCCATTTCTCAAAGATATCCATAAAAAGTCTCGTTTAAAGTTTGCCACAAGCCACCTGGGAGACACACCAAACATGTGGAAGAAGGTGCTCTGGTCAGATGAAACCAAAATTTTTGGCCACAATGCAAAACGATATGTTTGGCGTAAAAGCAACACAGCTCATCACCCTGAACACACCATCCCCACTGTCAAACATGGTGGTGGCAGCATCATGGTTTGGGCCTGCTTTTCTTCAGCAGGGAAAGGGAAGATGGTTAAAATTGACGGGAAGATGGATGCAGCCAAATACAGGAACATTCTGGAAGAAAACCTGTTGGTATCTGCACAAGACCTGAGACTGGGACGGAAATTTATCTTCCAACAGGACAATGATCCAAAACATAAAGCCAAATCTACAATGGAATGGTTCAAAAATAAACGTATCCAGGTGTTAGAATTCAGACCTGAATCCAATCGAGAATCTGTGGAAAGAGCTGAAGACTGCTGTTCACAAACACTCTCCATCCAACCTCACTGAGCTCCAGCTGTTTTGCAAGGAAGAATGGGCAAGAATGTCAGTCTCTCGATGTGAAACTGATAGAAACATACTCCAAGCGACTTGCAGCTGTAATTGGAGCAAAAGGTGGCGCTACAAAGTATTAACGCAACGGGGCCGAATAATATTGCACGCCCCACTTTTCAGTTTTTTATTTGTTAAAAAAGTTTAAATTATCCAATAAATTTTGTTCCACTTCACGATTGTGTCCCACTTGTTGTTGATTCTTGACAAAAAATTAAAATTTTATATCTTTATGTTTGAAGCCTGAAATGTGGCGAAAGGTTGCAAGGTTCAAGGGGGCCGAATACTTTTGCAAGGCACTGTATATCTAGAGTAAACAGGGCTATTGGTGTGTTAAGTGTCACAGGCCAAAGTCAATCGGCCAGAATGCAGTCGTTAATAAATTATTTATTATTTCTGCGCGGCCAGGTACCAAATGCGCCGCGGACCGGTACGGTCGTTGGGGACCCCTGCTTTAGTGTGTCTCTGCTGCATATGGGAGACTTTTCTGTTACTAACGGTTGCCTTTTACCATAGATGATTAAGATTGGCGTGGTGAGAGACTGCACACTGGCACTAATGCTCAACCCAACTTACACAAATGCTTTCTTGAAGAGGGCCAGAGCTCATGATGAACTGGACAATAAGAAAGAATGCCTGGAAGGTGAGTAAAACTAGTCAAACCTTGATCGGGCCTGACACTAAATTAATGACTTCAAAATGTCTCACCTTTAGGCGAAATTCGCCGTTTTGAAGTCAAAAAGGGTGACCTACGTGAATTGTGTAGATCCGAGGAGAATTTTTTTCGTGGGGGGGGTTAAATTATTATTTTTGTCATCATGTGATTAACTTAGTCCGTAAACTGACCACTTCAGAAATCGGTCCTTTAAAAAAAGTTTCACTTGGACAGTCAGAAAATCCTTCTGGCTGTTTCGCTGACGAGAACCAATCATAGGACCATACCTGTCAAGTTGTACGGTTTCAGCGTAATTTGTACAAGTGAGCACTGATTTTTAAATGTGTATGCGTACGTTCAAAATCTGGACGTTTATCGTGCATGACGTTTTTTTTCTCCGTTCGGAACGGATTTTGTCACTGTTCCGGCAACGAGACAATGTGAGTTACTATGCGTTACTACGTTGGTTGAATGACGTGAGAAATGTCAGAGACATGGAGAGAGAAGAGTGTTTGTTGTGACGCTGTAGCAAACGCGATGCTAGGCCAGATGACTCCAATATTTCCTGACTGTAGCCAACAGCCTACAATCTACGCCTACAGTGGGGCAAATAAGTATTTAGTCAACCACAAATTGTGCAAGTTCTCCCACTTGAAAATATTAGAGAGGCCTGTAATTGTCAACATGGGTCAACCTCAACCATGAGAAACAGAATGTCGAAAAAAATAAACAGGAAATCACATTGTTTGATTTTTTTAAAGAATTTATTTGCAAATTATGGTGGAAAATAAGTATTTGGTCAATACCAAAAGTTCATCTCAATACTTTATGTACCCTTTGTTGGCAATAACAGAGGCCAAAGGTTTTCTGTAACTCTTCACAAGCTTTTCACACACTGTTACTGGTATTTCGACCCATTCCTCCATGCAGATCTCCTCTAGAGAAGTGATGTTTTCGGGCTGTCGTTGGGCAATACGGACTTTCAACTTCCTACTCACCCAGTGGCGTCAAATAATAACAAGAACAGTGAGCAAAAATTCCAGAACCACACGGGGGGGGGGGGGGGGGTGTCTAGTGAATTACCTACAGAGAGCTTGGACCACAGTAATAAAGGCTACTATCAGTAAAACAATGCACCGCCAGGGACTCCAGAAAATCCTGCACTGCCAGGCGTGTCCCCCTGCTGAAGAAAGTACACATCCAGGCCCATCTGCAGTTCGCTAGAAAGCATTTGGATGATCCAGAAGAGGACTGGGAGAATGTGTTATGGCCTGGCCTTTACCCATGTTGACAATTACAGGCCTCTCAAATATTTTCAAGTGGAAGACCTTGCACAATTAGTGATTGACTAAATACTTATTTGCCCCCATGCATGCGCTTACAAATTGGTGACTAATCCAACAACGTTGTATATAAGCCTGTCGCAATATGCAATAATGCTATTTATCGCACGATAAATAAAAAAGAAGGCGGTGATTTTTCCGCTGCAGTTTATCGCCTCGCGTGCAGGTGCGTGCGAGCGTGCGGCAGACGTGCTGTTAAAAGTTCGGATTCCTTGTTACCAACTGCGCAAAATGCATCTTCGTTCCAGGTCTGGCAAAAACAAGCACCGGAGCCAATCGTTCCCATTATATCCTATTGTTCAACGTATACCGGCCGCGTCAGTGCTCCGGACTGACTGCGGACCATCTACGGCGCGCCGGTGTTGTTGACGTGTGGGCGCTCCCGTCAGGAGTGACATTTCACGCGGGGCGGCTATTTTTCGGCACAACACCGGATATTTACAAGGAAGTCTGCTAAATCATTGTTACCGACTTGGCTGCAAGGAACAACCTCGCTTTGACAACGAACAGCTGAATGAAATTAAGAGCGCTGTGCTTCAAACTCATCCTTTGTATGAAAGTCGATTGTCATATGCTGATGATGCGTAGTAATGAGCAGTGACTTCAGCCGCAGCGGCACTTGCTAACTTTTTTAATGCGCGCACACACTAGATATCATGAAATGGCAAACTAGATGTGCTACGTCCCATGCCATTGGCTACGTGAGCCTAGAGTAATTATGGGACATGTAGTCCATATACTACATCGATAAATTCTAAACTGTCATGACTGAATGGAAGTTAGGAAGGCCAAATCAATCTATACCAGTGACTATAGATAATGTTGCAAATATTGTTAATTCAGTACGTGACACAGATGGATTCGACCACAAATGGGATGTCTTGCTCATGTAGTAAACCTAGCTGCTGAGAGAGCTGTAGCAATCAACAGTGTGCCCCGCCTCACTTTACAAACAGTAAAGATTGTTCTCAGCACTTTTTTACAAAATGTTTTCAGATCAGTAAGAAGTAAGCACATAAATATTATGCACTAAAATGCATGTTTACATGATGGCGATTTAATTTTTGCTCGTTGGCAAAAAAACAACAACAACAACAACAAAAAAAACCAACGAAACAAAAAATATATATATTTTTTTTTTACAGAGCATTAAATGTATTGAATCGGATCGAAAATCATGTCCCCCGTATCAAAAATCGTACGAACCGTGACTTAACTGTATCGTTGCATCCCGATGGAACACCATTACAGAAGCTATGACGGGAAAGTTTTCATTTGCCTAAATGCTTAAGTTATTAAGTGCAATTTTTTTTTTTTTTTTTTAAACACATTATTCTGTGTTTCTGTGCGGTATCAATATTGTTGTCTTTTACTTAAGAGGCATGGTCTATTGTTTTTAGTTGTGATTTTTTTAAAAAGTATTTTTTAATTTAAGAGTAAATATTTTTCGCGTTCAAATGGATGTACTTGATCTATTAACCCTATAAGGTCTGGGCCTATTTTGTCTGATTTTGCATGCCTTTGAAGTTGCCTTTATATTTCAAAGAAAGAATTGTTTACGATGGCCTGGTTTGGTCCCTTTTTTTGTGACACCTTGAACTTCATGTCCAAACTGTTGTTTCCTTCACTGACCAATTATAAATCACCATTTTGGGCCAAAAAAGACCAAAAATTCCAAAATCGTTTTGTCAGAATTTTTAATATTGATGTCCAATTGACAACCAAACATGCGTAACTGTTAGAGTTGAAGCTAGGTTTATGTACACCTAGCTTGGCTAAAAAGAACACGCAGGAAGTCGATGTAGCTTTTATGGAGGTTGGTTGCTGCTCCCCCCAAGCTGCTGTGAAGCAGCCTTATTTATTCAGGGGAAAACAATAGGATGGGAGGGGTCAGGAAGGCATCATGGGACATTGAGTAGATCACATGAGGGCCACATGGCCCAGAACAAAGGAAAGGCTAACTAGACAGAGGTTATCCTATCTGGTACCTAACTATAAGGAAAGCATAAATGTTAACTCTATGCACAACAATTCCAACATTTCCCCCCTGTTTAACATTTAATGCGTAAGACATCATGTATAGTAACTTCTTCTGAATTTAATACTACACAGTCATAAGTAAGCATTTAGCACAAAATAGTTGGTGAGACTCTTGGAACACTTAAAGCATGAGTTAACATATAATTCAAAATCATTATATAAATCAGCAACATCAACACATATACCCTTCGTTTTGGTTGCAAGTTGAGAGGACTGTAAAATTAACGTATATATGTTTAATCTTGCTGTACTTTATTTTGAAATGGAAGGAATCAAGGAGGCAAACGAAATCGACCAGGACCTTCATCAAGAAACCAAGGAAAACACCATCTTTCTTCTCTTGAGTGGACCCATCTTTGTTTGGCAGCTGTTGGTCAGTTCTTGTATACAGTTCGTCATGGTCCACCCAGGAACCACATAGACAATGTTTCTCCATCTCACTGGCCACCAATCAGCTCCGCTAGCCACAGGTGAATCCTGCCAGCTCCATCACAGCAGTACAGGTTGGATGATGGCTGCCGTCATGGCTGCCGTAGCAACTGTTGCCGTGATGCCGGCCCACATCCTTCTCCGAGGCAGGGCTCTCTCAGGTCGCGCTGGTGGATGACATTGTCTGTGGGGATGAGCAGTATTTTGCGGTACCAGTGTTCGTACTGACCAAAGGTTTGAAGCAGGTGGTCCGGCAAAGAATGTGGGTCAACGCTTCCTTCTGCTTTCATTGATGAACTCCTGTCTGGATTTCTGTACCTCGATTCCTGTCCATTTCAAACTTCCCTAGCCGATGCTAGCTGCTAATTCAGGAACTGTCTCTGCATAGATCTGAACTTTTGCATTACAATCACATTTGCATGTTTTGTCTTTATTCATAATTGCAAAATTATAAATAAACCCCATTTGCAAAAGTTAAAATCACATGCATTTGGAATTTAACTCCCAAAATTCCCTTTAAAGTTGTTTAACAAACAAACAAATAAATAAACAAACAAAATTCATAAAGTTATCATTAACTATAAATCTTTTCCCCCCGCTTTAGCCTTGTGTATCTATTACAGAAACACAGGGCTAAATCAAGTCTTTGTTTCTGCACCATTTTTTTTTATTGTGCAGCAAACCACATGTACCTTTGTACATGCACATTAAATACCAAATCCAAATTATCCTTCCTCAAACTGTGAAGGCAAAACATTTTTAGCTGTTACCATGTCTGCAATTGGTTGCATTGCTTTATATTTTGCTACTTTGTCAGCAAATGCCTTCCCTCTTGCAATCTTGTCTGTGACGTTGGTGTGCACGTCACATTTGCATACAGCCAATTGTTGAGGTAATTTGATCGCGTCAAGTAGATTGACGAGCAAGTCCTTGTGTGTTACAGGTTTGCCAGTGGAAGTGATCACGCCTCTATTGTCCCAATATTCCGCAAAAGTATGAACAGAGGAAAAAGCGTCTTCACTATTCGTATAAATAGTGACTTTTTTACCTTTCATTAGTTTACTGGCTTCTGTTATCGCCACAAGCTCTGCAGCTTGAGCTGAATAGGAACTGGGAAGCGACCCAGCTTTCAGAATTTTATCCGAAGTCACGACCGCAAACCCTGTTTGAGTTTTACCTATGCAATCTGTTTTAGAGGACCCGTTGACAAACAACTCCACTCCTTCTGGCAAAGCTGTATCGGTCAGGTCTAATTGCGCTTCGGTGGATTGCTCGGCAACCTCCTGGCAATCGTGTGATTTTCCGTCACCTTCTGTGGGAAGAACAGTAGAAAAATTTAATGTCGTACATCTTTCCAAGGCCAAATTTGCTGTACAAGACAAATGTCTTGCTGGCGATGTTGTAGACACATGTAACTTAGTTTGCATATCCTCTTCAACAGTGACCATTTTGCCAATTAGGGTGTCACATTCACTGTTTTCTTCTTTGAGGGAAAACAAACTATTTGATGAACTAGAATGAACAAAATCATCACCATCTAGTAATTGTTGTCTCCGTTTGATCAACAATTGTCCATCTGGTGTGGGTACTAAAGCCAATTGTAATTTTGTCAATGCATCACGTCCTAGCAAATTTACTGGACATTCAGGATACAGCAAGACACTGAGAGAGCATGAAAGGCCTTTCGGGTCTTTCATATGTACGTGGTTTGAGACAGGGATGGGGGAAGAGAGACCATTTGCTGCTCTGACCATCACTGTCCCCCCACTCGGTTTCACACCTGGAATAGGGTCACAGCATGTGGTCCTGCAAGAACCTGAATCACAGAGAAACGTCATCGGGGTGCCATTTACACATAATGTAATTTCTGGCTTACTTGGCATGTCATTTAAAAACAAATCTTCACAATATTTGTCGGCTGGGCTATTTTCTTCCAATTTGAAGTCATCTTCCTCAGAAAATAGTTGCGGTGAAACTAGTTGCAGTTTCATCGAATCGGCTAGATTTGTCTCTATTAATTTGCATTCATCTTTGCCAGAAGCTAGTTGCGTTGAAGCTACTTGCAGTTCCATTGACTCTAGTCCTGCATTAGTCTTCTGGCGCTTTTTGCAATTTCTAGCCCAGTGCCCTTTTTGCCCACAAAACCAACACTCATCGTTAAATCCCCTTCTATGACCTTTGCCAAAATTTCTCTTATTTGTATCTCCTTTTTCTGGAAACCTCTTTCCCCTTGAGTTATGCCCTGTTTTGTGTGCTACTTGACAAAACATTTCAACACCACCTTCTTTTGCAAATAGGTATACACCTGCGTTTTCTTTTTTGCAATTTCTATCAGCATGGATTGCATGTGTTATATACTCTTGTAGAGTACTAGTTGGATAGCCAATCTGGTGTTTCGTGATCCAATCATGAATTCTCTTAGTGCTGTTTGCATGTAGAGCATTCTTTAATTGTTGTCTATACGGACCAGCATCGTCATTATCCTCCATTAAACCACTGTGCTGTTTAAAAACTTCCGTCATACGAACAACAAAATCCTCAAATGATTCATCATTTCTTTGTTTTGTTTGACCAATTACACTATAATCGGCTCTCAGTTTGAATTTGGTTCTCAAACGCTGATTTAATTCGGTAATTCTCCTTGCGAGCTCTCTGTCATCGTGCGCTAAAATATTCTCACCTCGTGTGGGAATATAATCACCTCGGACGTGTCCCCAATCTTTGCCTAGAAGTGTCATATACACTTGTTGAACCTCTACACCGTTCAAATGGTAAGATTCAATTAAGTGTTGCAAATCTTCAATACAATGGTTTACATTAATTTGAGGTTTTGTGACACCGTCTACCGCTTTTTTGACATCTTCAATTGTCCATGTACGATAAACTAACATTGTGGGTTTTCGTCCATCAATGCAATTGGGATTCGCAACTTCAATCATTGGAAATACATCGCTTACAATTGGATTTCCTCCCATTTCTGGTAAACTATGTTGCATTTGGCTATGCGTCATAGTGTTACATTGAATTGGTAACTCTGGATACAGTTTGGATATTGGAGGACAGACAGGGGTAGAGACGTTAGCACAGAGGGGTGCCTCTTGTGCATTAGGTGAGACCTCCTCATTTACAAATCCCCCCTTCCGCAGCGGAGATGCAGGACTTTGATTAGATCTCACAGTCTCATTGTCCCTTTCAAATTTATTGTATACTAAGATACTATTTGTCTTTGTCCGTTTCTTTGCTTCAGAGAGCCACCTATACGCCTCACATAAGCCAAGTTTTTTCTGTCTATCTCTATTGCCGCACGCTTCTGCTTTGATGCAATTTATGATAACTTCAATCTCTTCCAAGTTCAGTTTGCCATTAAAATTAAACTTTTCCCGCCATTTCATTATGTATTTGTCTGAACCTGGGTAATGTGACTTCATATATACCCAATCATTATTTTCAAACTTCGCCGTTTTATTCCCCATGTTATCGATTTGGTGACTGATTAAACTCCAGATGAGTTAACGTTACAGTTACTGAATCAACAAAGAAGAAGTAACACGCGAAGAAAAATTGTAAAACGGCGTAGAAAGAGAATCAAAGATGGTGGTGTTTGCCACAAGCTACGCTAGCGCTATGCTACAACGACTTAAAACAAGCACGTTTTCAGAAGAAACAATGGCTTTAAAATAGCGACTACAAGGAAGAGTAAAACGAGTTATAAAGACAGAGTTAGAAACACCTAGTGAACAGTGCTAGCTAAGATCGCTAGATAGCTAAGAACATAAAGCTACTGCACGTTAGCAATGGACTCTAACACCACGTGTCGCTACAAAACAATACAATCACGCTAGTTAAGCTAGCTTCAAAAACCATGTTAGACATGTTTTAATTCAGAACGAGCACCCTTGCAAACGTTTTAGCTAACGAAATACACAAAGGAATACAGGCTACGTTAGCAACTAAACATTACAAGAACACGTGTTAGCAGCAACCATGTGCTCAGCAACACACACACAGTGAAACAGTTTAAACCAACCAAACTTTTTCATACATACCCCCTATTAGACTAACCGTCGTTCGGGTATTTATTCAAGTTCTGAGAGAATCTTGAAAAGGCTTTTATACTCTTGCATAAAACCTAGTACTTTTTTGAGTAACTTCTCAAGGATAGAATACCAAACCCAACTAAACCCCCTATAAGACAAAAGTCCTTCAGGTATTCTTCCAAGCCTTAATGAGACCCTTGGAAAGGCTTTTATACATGCGTATAAAACCTAGTAATTTATGAGTAACTTCTCAAGGAATACCAAACCTAGTTTCTGAGAGTTACCGCTCTCAACGATTACACGAACCGTCCTAATTTTTACGAGTTACCGCTCGAAGGAAAGCGTTGCAAAACCTATTTGAGTACGCTTTTACGAGTTACCGCTCGAAGGAATTTAAACCTATTTTACACACACATTCATACAACAAAAACTAAACCTACATCCCGCTTGTTCTTTTGCTGTACTTCGGCAACGCGTCAATCCTTGGACGCCAACAAACCAGAAAAATCACCTCACCTCAGTAAAAAGTTGAAACTTGGTAGTGAACGTTCTTGTTGGCTGGCGTCGTCCAGATATGTTGCGTCCCGGCTCGAAAGGACCAAGAAAATGTTAGAGTTGAAGCTAGGTTTATGTACACCTAGCTTGGCTAAAAAGAACACGCAGGAAGTCGATGTAGCTTTTATGGAGGTTGGTTGCTGCTCCCCCCAAGCTGCTGTGAAGCAGCCTTATTTATTCAGGGGAAAACAATAGGATGGGAGGGGTCAGGAAGGCATCATGGGACATTGAGTAGATCACATGAGGGCCACATGGCCCAGAACAAAGGAAAGGCTAACTAGACAGAGGTTATCCTATCTGGTACCTAACTATAAGGAAAGCATAAATGTTAACTCTATGCACAACAATTCCAACAGTAACGAACCGTTTTGAAACTTTGTAATATTTATTCAACATGTTAGGATGAACATTCAACCAAATAAATTTATAATAAATAGTCTTATATTTGACAATTCAACATAAACAACAGGTATAGCCATAGGCGTTTTTTGCCTTAATACATGCTCTAGTCAAAACAGGTTATATACAGCAGACCAAACAGTGAAGAACAGTGAAAAAATATATACCATCTAACACAAAAAGTGTTCAGAGGCCATCTCTTTATGAGTTTAGGTATTGCGGCCCATCGCCTGATGAAAACTATGTACACACAATCAAGCTTCTTGAACACACATTTATATACACAAATTGAGAAGACTGATTGTGGGAAAAAATATATATATATAACATTGGGGAAAAAAGTATTTTCAAAAATATTTACAATAAACAAGTTAAATTTTTGTCAGGCTTGCCACTCGGAAAAGCAGTTTCGTCCTGGAATTAGACACAGGGCTACATCACACAGCTCACACTTCCATGGGGTGTCGGTCCTCTTTCCACTCTTCCATTTTCATTTCACTTTACTTTCATTGCCACTATAAATGTACATGAAAAAAAGTCAGTATTTATGAAAACAATAAAGTATAAAATAAAAATATATACAGCTATAAATAATAATGGAAATCTATATGTATGACAATAGAAAGAATACCATAGCTGAATATGTGCTACATCCCTAATCTTCATCTAGAAAGCCAACACCACAATTATAAATTCCTGCCTGGGACACACACACAGTGCACGTACGACTTTGATCTGATATGCGCATTTTATTATTATATACACAAACACACACTTATATTGCATCAAAATTAACTTTGTCTTGCAATATCAAAAGAAACTTTTTCAGCATAAAAAAAAAAAAAGTGAGTTGGCTTACCTCTGCTCGTCGATGGCGTCACCCACGTATTCAAATCCGTCACTATCTTCACTCGAGGACTCTTCCGAAGAAGACGATGATGACGAATTTGGACCATCCTCTTCCTCAAGTTGATCAAAAAGCACAATTGCTTGCGCTAAATTTAGTTTTCCGTTCATTCTCAAAGTCACACAAAGTCGTTGCTCGATCCAAACGGCCGTCGCTCGCCACCTCGCTGCTTCAGAACACTTCTCCCTCTCGTTCGGTGGAACCTCGCATGGCAGTTATATATATATTTTTTTTAAAAACGCATTTTGTGCTTCCACTGTGACTTCGAAAGGGTTCGTTTGATTTGTGTTTTTTTCATGGAGCTTCCGTTTTGAAAAAGGACAAGAAATGATGGAAGTATAGACATAAACAAATGATCCATGCAGCGTTTTAATGTTTTTTTGAGAGGACAATAAAACTATAAAACTTAAATGACAATATCTCACGTTTCAGTTGGTCGATTGACTTCAAATAATAACGAGAGTAAACAGCAACTTCCGCACTTTAAAACGAGACCAACCAACGGCATGTGGGTGACATAATTAAAACGTGAGGGCGCTTCAAAGACGACGTGCGCTGAGGACGCGCCGGCGCGTCCTTCGACTCTCAAGGGTTAATATATATATACTGTATTCTGATTGTGTTATTGTAAAATTGGTTTCCAAAAAAATGGGGGGGCGCAATAATATCACATATCACAATAATTTATGAGAATAATTATCGCACACTAAAATTTGTTATCGCGAAACGCCTAGTTGTATATAGCGTGCAATATGAAACTAAAATAAAACTCAATTTTTACAATAATATGACTAAATTGCTAATATTGTAACATATAACCTGGTACAATGAAAGGACAATCAATATCATCATGATTACTAAAATTGTGACTTTTGTTATAATTGTATGTAGCACTTTTGGTAATTTCTATCATGTCTTTTGATGGCTGCACTTCATGGCACTTCAGCTCGCAATTCAGTTTGACTTGAAGGTAGTTCGTTTGTGTGTCCAATTATAAATTAAAAAGGTCAATTGATAAAATTAACCAACCGATGCAATCTTTGAGTCAGGGAACATTTCTTTTGATAATTCTGAGAAGTGATCAGCAATAGTTGCAGGTAAATTGTGTTCGGCAACAAAATGGCAAAATAAAATCTCCGCTTTCGTCACTTTTCAGTCTGCGGACTTCATCTTTATGACCAGTGTTGTTAATCTTACTTTTAAAAAATAATTACAGTACAAATTACTTCTCCCAAAAAGTAATTGTTAGTAACCCAGTTACCTGAATGTAAGAGTAATTAGTTACTTGGCAAAGTAACTGGTGTCACCTTTCATTTCATTTTCATCGTAACCTTTGCAATGTTTGGAAGTCTTTAATGTTGTGAATCAATTGTAAAAGTTGTTAAAATTGCTCCTGTTTTTGCATTAGTTCCCTTCCGTCTATTTTCGACATGTTTTAAAACTTTCATCATTTAAAGATAGATTCAAGTCAAGATTTTGCCGATTTAGGAGTATTTTAGATAAAAAGTTACTTAGGTTCGCAAGGAAGGTTCACTACAACAGAGCCTTTCTGAGAAGTCTACTGCTTTAAGATGGCAGCTGTTTACTAACGCCGCCGAGTCTGTCATTTCGCATGTAGTTCTATATGCGTGTGATATGTAGGCGTAGATTGTAAGCTGTCGGCTACAGTCAGGAAATATTGGCGCCATCTAGCCTAGAATCGCGTTTGCTACAGCGTCACATCCAGTGTTGTTAATAACGGCGTTACAATATAACGGCGTTACTAACGGCGTTATTTTTTTCAGTAATGAGTAATCTAATTAATTACTTTTCTCATCTTGGCAACGCCGTTACTGTTACTGAGGCGGGAAAGGCGTGCGTTACTATGCGTTACTAAGTTGGTTGAATAAAAATAAGTCTGAGAGAAACGGACTCACGGGGACGAGAGCAGAGCAGGAGTGGGGAAGACGCCGTTCCAACCGCGATGCTAGGTGGCTCCAATAATACCTGACTGCAGCCATAGCCGACAAACTACGCCCACATGACACGGTAGATATCATATTATAGAACTAGATGCAAATGACAGACACTGCTGCACTGCCAACATATTTTAAGGACTACATGCGTTTGTAAACAGCCACCATCTTAAAGCAGTAGACCTCTCAGGAAGGCCCTGATGTAGAGATCCTTCCTAGCGAACCTAAGTAATTTTTTAAAATCTAAAATGCTCCTACATTGGCAAAATCTTAACTTAAATCTATCTTTAAATGATGAAACAGTTTTAAAACGTACACATGTTTAAAGTAGACAGAAGGCAACTAATGCAATAACGGGAGAAATTTTAACAACTTTAACGATTGATTCACAACTTTAAATGACTTCCACACATAGCAAAGGTTACTAGCTAGTTATCGCAATACCCTTGTGTCTAGTTAAGTGGAGGGTAAAGAATTGGGCTAGGGCCAATTGTCCCCCAAACACTTTAAGCTTCACATTGTGTGACCTGTTTTTTTTTTTTTTTTTTTTGAGGAAAAAAAAATATCACTAGTTACTTTGCCAAGTAACTAATTACTCTTACATTCAGGTAACTGAGTTACTAACGCAATTACTTTTTGGGAGAAGTAATTTGTAACTGTAATTAATTACTTTTTTAAAGTAAAATTAACAACACTGCATGGCACTAAATGCGTTAGTAGACAGCCGCCATCTTAAAGCAGTAGACTTTTTAGGACGGCTCTGTTGTAGAGAACCTTCCTAGCGAACCTAAGTAACTTTTTATCTAAAATACTTCTAAATTGGCAAAATCTTGACTTGAATCTATCTTTAAAAGATGAAACAGTTTTAAAACTTTCATATGTCGAAAGTCGAGAGAAGGGAAGAAATGCAATAATGGGAGCAATTTTAACAACTTTTAACAGTTGATCCAGGGTAAAGGGTAAATTAGGGTCAAGAATTGGGCTCGGGCCAATTGTACCAAAAACCTTCACAAAAAACTTCACATAGTGTGGCCAATGTTTTTTTTTTTTTTTTTTGAGGGGAAAAAAAAAAGTAATTATCACCAATTACTTTACCAAGTAACTAATTACTCTTACATTCAGGTAATTGAGTTACTAACGCAATTACTTTTTGGGAGAAGTAATTTGTAACTATAATTAATTACTTTTTTTCAGTAAGATTTACAACACTGGTCACATCAAACACTCTTCTCTCTCAGTGTCTCTGACTTTTCTCGCCTCATTCAACCAACGCGAAACGCATAGTAACCCACTTTGTCTTGTTGCCGAAACGGTGACAAAATCCGAACGGAGAAATAAAAGAGACGTACAGATTTGAACGTGCGGTGTGCACATTTAAAAATCAGTGCACACTTTTACAAATTACGCCGAAACCGTACAACTTGACAGGTATGTTAATGGTTGTTGCGTTACTTCTGTCAGATAGCATCGCTGTATCTATCTTGGAGGACTACCTGAACAAGGAGAGCAAGAGTCTGGTAGGAAAAATAATCCGCGAGATGGGAAATGAGGCCCTGGACGAATATGAGGTGTGTAGTTTTGATATTAACGTCTGCGTTGTTCTACAAAAAAAAAAAAAAGTAAAATCTTTCTTTGGGTTCTAGAACCGAGAGTGGACGATGCCTTCTCCTCAGTACATCAAATCCTACTTTGGTTCTTTCACCGATGACATCATCTCGCAGCCGCTGCAGAAGAAAGATGAAGATGAGGACAATGAGGGCGAGGCCTCCGAGGTCACAGCTAGGTAGGAGGGAACATTTTGCCACCATGGTTAATAGAGGTGGGAATCTTTGGGGAACCTAATGATTCGATTACGATTCAGAGGCAACAATTCGATTATAAATCGATTATTGATGCCCCCCATCCCCCTAA
Organism: Corythoichthys intestinalis; assembly: GCF_030265065.1. Classification (NCBI taxonomy): domain Eukaryota; kingdom Metazoa; phylum Chordata; class Actinopteri; order Syngnathiformes; family Syngnathidae; genus Corythoichthys; species Corythoichthys intestinalis. The sequence goes on from NC_080397.1 coordinate 65,946,966, forward strand.
GAGCCCCACACTCCCCAGCTATTAGCTGCTTTTAATGTTTCGTACATTAGTTCCAAAATTGTACAAAAATTTTCTTGTGATGATTCAAGCAGCGCTAATGGTCACCCACCTTGTATCTCCATAAAACTGAAGGCATTCATTCATGCTGTTGACTGTTTGTTACTTAGGAACGTCAGGGTGGGGATCTCCCAGTTGATCAACTTTAAATTGTGTACACAGTCAGATTTTGGAAATATGTCTCTGTATCACATTTCTTTCATACACTTTTCATTCATTCTAACAAATTTGTCATTATTCATTGCCGCTGCCCTCCAGTAGCCGAACATGATATTCCTGATATGCCCACTATTTTGTCACCTCAGTGGTGCTCTTAACAACACGGCTCATACTTGTTACAAAAACATTTCTCCCAACAGTCACCACCTGAGTTCGGGTTACCTGAAAGCCAAGCACTACATGGATGAGGAGGACTACGATAAAATCATCAGCGAATGCACGAAGGAGGTGGACTCGGAGGGCCGTTACATGGCTGAGGCGCTGCTCCTGCGCGCCACCTTTCACCTGTTGACTGGCAACGTTATGGCCGCTGAGGCCGACTTGGACCGCATCATCAATATGCAGGAAGCCAACATCAAGGTACATTTGCTAATAGCACCGGATCCCATGGATGGATGAATGGATGTAACATCAGGAAACGTAAAGATGGTGGCATGTACAGGGTTGGGAATGGGCTGGGTTGCCATCAGCGTTCACTATCGATGCCCTGATTACCGTAAATTCGGCACTACAGAGCGCACCTAGAGCTTCACTATCCAAAATTTGAGAGTGACCGACCGATCAGAAATTGCAACTTTGTGTTAAAAATAGCCGCGAATACAGCGATTACAAAGTAAACACTACAAACTTTCTTTAAATAAAGGACTACTTACGTTTGATCATTGATAGGCATGTAAAAAGCTCTCCTCATGCACATTAGCTGCACGTTAGCTGCACAACAACTGCAGCTGCCTTCCTCCGGGGAACTAGCTGTAAATTGCTCTCCGCCGGGCGGTTGGCCGATCAGCGTTGATAATCGACAAGCCAGTCGTCATGTCAAATGTTCCGGGCTAGTTTTGTGTGATTTTCCACTTTGAAGACTTTGAGACATCCGACGGTTCGGGTTAGCATGTTGGCTAGCTGTCACGCCCCCCATTGTTTACATTCTCCAAAGCCGGGGAAGGGAAATGACAAAAGCACGATTTAGGTGTCATAAAATATCGTTCGGGAGGTTCGACAGTAAAGGTGAAGTCGAAAGTTTTGACCATTATGGAGTAATTTTGCCATGTTGTCCTGAATAAGTGCATTTTTATTATTTCATATTCATTTAGCACAAGGCTGTTATTTGTAATGACCATGCCATTTATTTAAAAATTGGGGAAAAATACTTGGATAAAAAGAATATCCTGTAAAAATATTGGAGTAGAGACACTGAAACAATGACATTTTGCGGCTCGCTTCGTCGCATTTTCCACTTTCTGAATAATTCCTCTTCTATGGGCTGATTTTCTAAATCAGATGAAACCATGATCCCGCCGACGTCATCCTCCTGTTGTGGACGCTAGAGCCCTTTAATGGTAGGCGTGGCTAAACTGCGGATTAAAAGACTTAATTCCTCGTCATTTGCGCTTCGCCAAATTGTTGTATATAGTCGAATCGTCTCAAAATGATTCTAATTCACATAATAATGCTAAAATTACTCCTGTCGTAGGCACTTTAAAATCTCCATACTAACTCGGAGTTAAAGGCTGTAAGTGCTAGCGCTACCATGGCAGCTTCGTTGTAACATAATGTGGATGTCCTTTCTTTTTAAATCTCTCAAACTACTCATTGCTAGCCTTAATTTGTTCTTCTGTCGTGGTAGAAATCATTAGTCCTCTTTAGCAATAAAATCCGATAGTGCCTCACGAACACAGCAAGCGGCTCGCTAGCATAGCAACTTCGTCGAAGCGAAATGTGGCTGTTTATTTATAACAAAGAAATGGTTAGCCTTAAATTCTTCTTCTGTATTATCATAAAACATATTTTCAGCCTATACTGGTGATTAGCTCGTCTTGCCGTGGGAATGCTAGCACTATGACGCTTTGACAGTCCACGATAAACGCGGACTGCTACACTATATAACTCAAGAGTGTTGTTATATAATGGCACACTTCTGATAGTAGGCAGAGACACTAAATCTACCCAAAGCCCCAAGATTTAAGCATGGTGGCCTACCAGCCTGATAAAGCACTGGGGAAAATCCTATTTAAAATGCTTCCTCATACACCTGGTCATTAATTTTCTTGTCCATGGTTGTCCGCAGCTGCGTGCCAACGCCCTCATCAAGCGTGGGAGCCTGTACAACCAGACTCACGAACGCTTGCTTTCCAGAAAGCACTTCAACATGGCAGCAGAGATCGACGCATGCAATCCCGATGTGTACCATCACAGGGGGCAGGTAGGAGTAACGATAGGGTGTCCATATTTTGATTTCCAAAAAAGAGGACACTCGGCCTGGCCTTGAGATACTTGAATTTTACTCGAAGATCACTCAAAGATGCCTATATCACTTTATTATATTTAAAGTGTGCCTCCTTCATCTGGATAGAAAAATTAAGTTGGTAACACTTTATAATAACTATCCGTTTTACAAGTTAATAGATCATTAGTAAACTGCTGATAAATGATTTATTGTTGATTTGTGAAGTATTTTTTAACAGTTTGTTAAGGATTTACAGGGTGTTCCAATATGGTTGACCCCATTCTAAATGCCCATGCTAGTTGATGGATCTTAATAAAACTATATACACTTTATGTTGAAGGTCATAAGTTTTATTTGTTAAATATACAAAGAAAAGTACAAATATTTGTTGGTTCTATGGCAGATTTTCATACATGTGCAACATAAGCGCTGCCTGCAAAATGCCTTATCAAAATGCCTTTTCTTTTGAAGTGAACGGCCTTTCTTAACCTGAAAAGATAGAAATGCCAAACGTTACACACAAAAACTTGAAACGTTTCTACACAAACTGTGTTTCAGGTTAAGAACACCCTGTAAATGCTTAACAAACTGTTAACAAATACTTCACAAATCAACAATAAATCATTTATCAACAGTTTACTAATGATCTATTAACTAGTAAACGGATAGTTATTATAAAGTGTTACCATTAAGTTTTATGAAAAAAAAAATATGGCAGAAAACACAGACAAGACTGAAAAAGCAGTTTCTGCTCTTGCACTTCTATTTAAAAGAAACTGCTGTATTTTAAGGCAAAACAACTGTTGTTTGATAAAACAATATGTCTATATGCTGCCATAACAGATTCACGGCGCATTAAGCCCCCGAACTATTTTTAATTTGCCCGTTTTACCCTGGAAACCCCCGTTTACAGACGTCGCGCAACCGTTTTTGTTTCAACCCAGCCATGAAAAACATGGTAAGTATATTATTCAAAATGTCATTTTTAGCTTAGAATCATTCATTGATGTCTAATATTTTATTTACTCGCATATTTTAAACCTTTAAAGAAATAACATCACAATGAAAAAAATGGCGTCTGTATAAAAGTCATGGATATCGACATCATATCGACTTTCTCTAAATTGTATTTTTTTTTGTTACTGTCGAATTTTCCCCGATATGTTAAATGATAAATAATCAATACAAATAAAGAAAAATTGAGAAAAAAAACAAGGTTTAAAAGGGTAAATACAGGACTGTCTCAGATAATTAGAATATTGTGATAAAGTTCTTTACTTTCTGTAATGCAATTAAAAAAACAAAAATGTCATACATTCTGGATTCATTACACATCAACTGAACTATTTCAAGCCTTTTATTATTTGAATATTGCTGAATTTGGCTTACAGCTTAAGAAAACTCAAAAATCCTATCTCAAAATATTAGAATATCATGAAAAAGTATACAAGTAGGCTATTCAACTAATCACCTGAATCATCTAATTAACTCGAAACACCAGCGAGGGTTTCCTGAGCCTTAAAAACACTCAGCTTGGTTCAGTAAACTAAATCACAAGTATGGGGAAGACTGCTGATCTGACTGCTGTCCAGAGGACCATCATTGATACCCTCCATCAGGAGGGTAAGACACAAAAAGAAATTTCTCAAAGAGCAGGCTGTTCACAGAGTGCAGTTTCAAAGCATATTCACAAAAAGTCTGTTGGAAGGGAAAAATGTGGCCGGAAACGCTGCACAACCAAGAGAGATGACCGCAGCCTTAACAAAATTGTGAAGAAGAGCCGCTTCCAGAATTTGGGGGAGCTTCAAAGATAGTGGGCTGAAGCTGGAGTCCAGGTATCAAAAGCCACAGTTCACAGACGTGTCCGGGAAATGGGCTACAATAGCCGTATTCCCATGGTCAAGCCACTTCTGAACTCAAGACAACGGAAGAAGCGTCTGACTTGGGCTATGGAGAAGAAGCACTGGACAGTTGCAGAGTGGTCCAAAGTCCTCTTTTCAGACGAAAGCAAGTTTTGCATTTCATTTGGAAGTCAAGGCGCCAGAGTCTGGAGAAAGGCTGGAGAGGAGCAAAATCCAAGTTGCTTGAAATCCAGTGTGAAGTTCCCACAGTCAGCAATGGTTTGGGGAGCCATGTCAGCTGCTGGTGTTGGTCCACTGTGTTTCATCAAGTCCAGAGTAAATGCAGCTGTGTACCAAGAGATTTTAGAGCACTACATGCTTCCATCTGCTGAAAAGCTCTATGGAGATGAGGATTTCATTTTCCAGCATGATCTGGCACCTGCCCACAGTGCCAAAACCACCAGTAACTGGTGCACTGACCATGGCATCACTGTCCTTGATTGGCCTGCTAATTCCCCTGACCTGAACCCCATTGAGAATTTGTGGGGTATAGTTAAGAAGAAGATGAAAGACACCAGACCTACAAATGCAAATGAGCTGAAGGCTGCTATCGAAGCATCCTGGGCATCAATAACACCTCAGCAATGCCACAGGCTGATTGCCTCCATGCCACGCCGGATTGATGCAGTAATCCGTGCAAAAGGATTCCCAACCAAGTACTGAGTGCATCAATGGACATTTTCAAATGTTTGATTTAGTTTTGCTGTTATAAAATTATTTTTTTACTTGGTCTGAGGAAGTATTCTAATTTTTTGATATAGGATTTTTGAGGTTTCTTAAGCTGTAAGCCAAAATCAGCAATATTAAAATAATAAAAGGCTTGAAATAGTTCAGTTGATGTGTAATGAATCCAGAATGTATGACATTTTTGTTTTTTTAATTGCATTACAGAAAGTAAAGAACTTTATCACAATATTCTAATTATCTGAGACAGTTCTGTATATGAAAATGAAAATCTCGACGACTCCTTGATATCTGCGATTTCTGCATCAAGACCCTTGTTATATTACCATGTTTCACCCATAAAATCCATCTGTGGCCATTCACAGCTGTGTCTTGATACTCAGTGATACATGCGACATGGAGTTTTTGAATCGAAACAAGGTAAGTACACGATTATATCTCATTAGTCATAGGGTCTGTAATTCTGCTCTGACGTGCTCTCACCTCCAGATAGGGTTTTGCTGTTTTGAAAAAAATGCCCTCCTGTCCAAAGTTTTTCTTCCCCCAGAAAATTGCGATTTTAAGCTTTCCAATGATGTATCACACATGCATATCGAACAAGTCTGAAATTTGGCCAAATTGGGGGTCTTAGAGCGAAACTTCAAGTCACCTGAGTCTTTTCCGCCATTTATATTGCCACATAGTTTATATTATATACAGTGGGACAAATAAGTATTTAGTCAACCATCAATTGTGCAAGTTCTACTGCTTGAAAAGATTAGAGAGTCCTGTCATTTTCAACATGGGTAAACCTCAACCATGAGAGACAGAATGTGGGGGAAAAAAAACAAAATCACATTGTTTGATTTTTAAAGAATTTATTTCCAAATTGGAGTAAAAAAAAAATTATTTGGTCACCTACAAACAAGCAAGATTTCTGGCTGTCAAAGAGGCACTCGTTACCTGTATTAATGGCACCTGTTTTAACTCATTATCGGTATAAAAGACACCTGTCCACAATCTCAGTCAGTCACACTCCAAACTCTACTATGGCCAAGACCAAAGAGCTGTCGAAGGACACCAGAGACAAAATTGTAGACCTGCACCAGGCTGGGAAGACTGAATCTGCAATAGGTAAAACGTGGCGTAAAGAAATCAACTGTGGGAGCAATTGGAAGACATACAAGACCGCTGATAATCTCCCTCGATCTGGGGCTCCATCCAAGATCTCACCCCGTGGTGTCAAAATGATAACAAGAACGGTGAGCAAAAATCCCAGAACCACACGGGGGGACCTAGTGAATGACCTACAGAGAGCTGGGACCACAGTAACAAAGGCTACTATGGTAAATGGACAGTATTTATATAGCGCATTTATCTGCATGGTTACCATGCCCAAAGCGCTTTACATTAGCACACATTTACCCATTCACACACCAATGGGGCTGCTGCCATGCAAGGCGCTGTCAACCCATTGGAGGCAAATCAGGGTTCAGTGCCTTGCCCAAGGGCTCATCGACAGTGGGCAGTCGTAGCCGGGAATCGAACAACTGACCCCTTGGTCTAAGGACAACTCCAGCTACCAACTGCACCACAGCCGCCCCTGTTACTATCAGTAGCACAATGCGCCGCCAGGGACTCAAATCCTACACTGCCAGACGTGTCCCCCTGCTGAAAAAAAGTACACATCCAGGCCCATCTGCGGTTCGCTAGAGAGCATTTGGATGATCCAGAAGAGGACTGGGGGAATGTGTTATGATCAGATGAAACCAAAACAGAACTTTATGGTAGAAACACAGGTTCTCGTTTTGGAGGCGAAAGAATACTGAATTGCATCCGAAGAACACCATACCCACTGTGAAGCATGGGGATGGAAACATCATGCTTTGAGGTTGTTTTTCTGCAAAGGGACCCGGACGACTGATCTGTGTAAAGGAAAGAATGAATGGGGCCATGTATTGAGAGATTTTGAGTGAAAATCTCCTTGAAGATGAGACGTGGCTGGGTCTTTCAGCATGACAATGATCCCAAACACAGCCAGGGCAACAAAGGAGTGGCTTCGTAAGAAGCATTTCAAGGTCCTGGAGTGGCCTAGCCAGTCTCCAGATCTCAACCCTATAGAAAATCTGTGGAGGGAGTGTTACGTTGGTGTTGCCCAACGACAGCCCCAAAACATCACTGCTCTAGAGGAGATCTGCATGGAGGAATGGGCCAAAATACCAGCAACAGTGTGTGAAAAACTTGTGAAGAGTTACAGAAAACGTTTGGATTACGTTATTGCCAACAAAGGCTACATAACAAAGTATTGAGATAACTTTTGGTAATGACCAAATATTTACTTTCCACCATGATTTGCAAATACATTATTATTAAAATCAAACAATGTGTTTTTTTTCCCACATTCTGTCTCTCATGGTTGAGGTTTACTCATGTTGACAATTACAGGCCTCTTTAATATTTTCAAGTGGGACAACTTGCACAATTAGTGGTTGACTAAATACTTATTTGCTCCACTGTACCAGGGGTCGGCAACCTATGACCTGCGAGCGCATGGCAAAATAGAAAAAATAAAAAATTCCGTCTTTTCACCTCAAATCGACCCCCGAAACACGCTCAGCTCTTTACCGGATGACGCAACAAATACATTTGTATTGTAGTCAGTACGGCTACGTTCATACTGCAGGTCTTAATGCACGAATCCGATTTTTTTTCCCCGTGTTTTTCCGACTTGGCATTAACTTGACGGTCTGAACGGGACAAGTTACATAGAAGTGGACCATTTCAAATCCGATCTGGGTCACTTTCGTGTGTGGTTTAAATCCGATCTGCGACACATTTTTCCAGAACGTCGCAGTGGTCTGAAGTTGAACTGGCAAGTCTCCCAAATCGGAATTCATGCAGCAATTAGGTCATCAAAGAGCGAGAGCGACGGCACGCTACGGTAGCGGTACAGCTGTCCGTTAGCGCCTAGCTTGCCTTGAACACGGCTTTTGGGGAAGGCTCGGGCTTGGCAACAGTCATTAAAAATTTTTTAAAAAGGGTTGAGGTTAAGCCTGAGAATGATCGGTTTTCTCTCTGCGCTTTATGAGCAATATTTCAAGATTGCTTACACGGCCGAGAGTTGGGGAAAACTGTATGTGTGTGTGACATGCACGGACAGTGCGTGCATGCTATCGATTCGTGATGGGTCCGTGAGACCTCATGAAGCGTGTTGGCACAGTGACCAGTGTTGGGAGTAACGCCGTAATAAATAACGCCGTTACGTAACGGCGTTATTTTTTCATTAACGGGGTAATCTAACTAATTGCTTATTCCGCCGTTACAACGCCGTTACCATTACTGACGGTCAAAAGCGGTGCGTTACTTACTCTGAATAAATTGAAGAAACTACCAGCCGTGTCGAGTCGACTCTTTGCTCTGTTGATTTGTCATCCAAGACTTGGGGTGCGTTCAGGTTCGAGAATAGAGCACGTACTTCTGACTCCAAGCTGTTTGTCCCTGCTCATTCAATTAGACAATGCTTTCCAAAGTTTGGTAACGTTTCTGTGTATGCTACAACTGATGCTAGCCTCGTTCCCATCTCCCACTCTCAGCCAGCAATAATTCTGCTTCCATCTTGAGGACGGCAGATGCTTTGAAGGTGACGTGAATTGTCGGGAAACTAGCCCACCTGAATGCAGCCCCTCGAGAGATGCGATGGAAGTGATTGTGATTGGCTGAGGGTTAGAGTCATGTGTCGTGGTTAGCCAATCAGAGCCGGTGATTTCACAAGTAAACCGGAACAGCGCGTGCGGCAAACACACACACGGAAAACAGAAGCACAGGGTCGTGATGGCAGGGCATTAAGAAGAAAAATTGTCCTTTAAGAGGTAGAGATATAGACACTATTTCGAGTTTGTCGAAATTAAAGGAAAGAACCTGCATGTAATGTGTAATTTATGTCCCGGGGCAAAGCTTTTGTCGACATCTGTGGTAAGCAATTCAAATCTGCTGCACCACCTAACAAGTTAACTACCTGTCTGTTCTTCTCTATTCCACTGACTCGAACACTGCTCAGAAAATTTCAAATTCTTTGACATACAACAAGTTCTTTTTAAAGTAACGGAAATAGTTACTTTCCCTGGTAACTAGTTACTTTTAATATAGAGTAATTCAGTTACTAACTCAGTTACTTTTTGGAAGAAGTGAAGTATGGGGGTGGGTCAGTGATGCTGTGGGGCTGTTTCGCTTCCAAAGGCCCTGGGAACCTTGTTAGGGTGCATGGAATCATGAATGCTTTGAAATACCAGGACATTTTAAATCAAAATCTGTTGCCCTCTGCCTGAAAGCTGAAGATGGGTCGTCACTGGGTCTTTCATTAAGACAATGACCCTAAACATATGGCCAAATCTACACAGAAAATGTTCACCAGACACAAAATCAAGCTCCTCTCATGGCCGCCTAAGTCCCCAGACCTTGTTTTGTTGGCAAAAGGGCGTTGTACAAAGTATTAACACCAGGGGTGCTTATAATTGTGACACACATTATTTGATTTCAAATATTTATTTTTTTATGTGGGATTTTTTTTCCCCCACTGAATGAATACAATTGTATTGAGGGTTGGATTTTTCTCTTTTTTTTTCATTAAGGTCCCATATTATTTGAATTTTAAAAAATTATTAGAAGCTAAAAAACACATCTTTACCAGGGGTGCCAATAATTATGGAGGGCACTATACCAATATTTTTTATTTCTATAAGAAAAATTATTCATTAAAATGCTACACATTATAGTGTATTTGCCACTTATTGCCACAGTTAACATTGAGGCTTTGGGCCTCTTTTGACCTCGTTGTGAGTTTGTAAGGTTGTTACTTCTGATTTAACAAACTCGATGCTAATCAAAACATTTGTTCTTCTTTTTACCCAAATTAGAATCGATAAGAGAATCGATAAAGAATCGACTCGTTAAGCAATATCGATAATGGAATCAGAATCGTAAAACTCGTATAAATTCCCATCCCTAGTTTCAGCAGGTTCATCGCGTTAACAGACGCGCTTTCTTTTAAACCAGTTTGCCGCGTCAGTGCTGAGTCGACGCAGTTCAATGAGTTCATATATCGGTCACGTGATTTTCTTGTAGCGACACGCGCACCGACGCAGGGGTTGCTCCATGAACTCGGCGTGCTCATTGGTGTCACCCCCCTCCCAATAAAAAAAAATTGTGTGTGTACAATGTATTTATTAAGATTTAGCATTGGAAAGAGATACATATAAGACATGTTTTTTCACTTTTTTCAAAAGTAGTATTTTAAAAATATATATATATTTATACTCGGGCTGTCAAAATTATGGCGTTAACGGGCGGTAATTAATTTTTTAAATTAATCACGTTAAAATATTTGACGCAATTAACGCGCATGCCCCGCTCAGACAGATTTAAATGACAGTACAATTAAATGCCCACTTGTTAATTGTGTTTTATGGAGTTTTGCCACCCTCTGCTGGCGCTTGGGTGCGATTGATTTTATAGGCTTCAGCACCCATGAGCATTGTGTAAAGTAATTATTGACATCAACAATGGCGGGCTACTAGTTTATGTTTTGATTGAAAATTTTACAAATGTTATTAAAACGAAAACATTAAGAGGTGTTTTAATATAAAATTTCTATAACTTGTACTAACGTTTATCTTTTAAGAACTACATGTCTTTCTGTCCATGGAGCGCAGAATGTTAATAATGTTGTTATAATAAACACAGTCCTTATGTACCGTATGTTGAATGTACTGTATATATCCAACTTGTGTCTTATCTTTCCATTCCAACAATAATTTACATAAAAATATGGCATATTTTAGAGATGGTTTGAATTGCGATTAATTGCGATTAATTATGATTAATTAATTTTTAAGCTGTAATTAACTCGATTAAAAATGTTAATCGTTTGACAGCCCTAATTTATACATACTGTCTTGAAATAAATGTTTGGTTTTTTTGTATACATATGCACATTCATTACAGCCGCCCACCCCAAATCACACAGGGCCAGCTGCCTCTAACCTCAACGCAAACACATATGAAAGCGCGCGCTTCCCTATCTCTCCCCACCCGCGTATGCACACAAAGATCAAACTTGTTAACATTTATTGGCAGTTAAACGATGATTGACATGTGCTGCGCAATCATCTGTCACCAATGTTTACTTCAATAAGCAACTCCAATGCACGCAGTGCTTGCCTGGGGAATCAGAGAGGAAAGAGAGAGGGAGGGAGCGACAGTGAAATGGGTCCGCGACAGACTGAAGGCACGAAGTTTGAAGCGCGAAGTAGCGAGGGATCACTGTACTAGTATGTGTGGTTCTGAAAGGAAATAAATTAGTGCTGATGCAATAAAGAAGGCAAATTGACTGTAAAGCAGTTAATAACACACATACAGTGCCTTGCAAAAGTATTCGGCCCCCTTGAATCTTGCAACCTTTCGCCACATTTCAGGCTTCAAACATAAAGATATGAAATAAATTTTTTTTGTCAAGAATCAACAACAAGTGGGACACAATCGTGAAGTGGAACAACATTTATTGGATAATTTAAACTTTTTTAACAAATAGAAAACTGAAAAGTGGGGCGTGCAATATTATTCGGCCCCTTTACTTTTAGTGCAGCAAACTCACTCCAGAAGTTCAGTGAGGATCTCTGAATGATCCAATGTTGTCCTAAATGACCGATGATGATAAATAGAATCCAAATGTGTGTAATCAAGTCTCCGTATAAATGCACCTGCTCTGTGATAGTCTCAGGGTTCTGTTTAAAGTGCAGAGAGCATTATGAAAACCAAGGAACACACCAGGCAGGTCCGAGATACTGTTGTGGAGAAGTTTAAAGCCGGATTTGGATACAAAAAGATTTCCCAAGCTTTAAACATCTCAAGGAGCACTGTGCAAGCCATCATATTGAAATGGAAGGAGCATCAGACCACTGCAAATCTACCAAGACCCGGCCGTCCATCCAAACTTTCTTCTCAAACAAGGAGAAAACTGATCAGAGATGCAGCCAAGAGGCCCATGATCACTCTGGATGAACTGCAGAGATCTACAGCTGAGGTGGGAGAGTCTGTCCATAGGACAACAATCAGTCGTACACTGCACAAATCTGGCCTTTATGGAAGAGTGGCAAGAAGAAAGCCATTTCTCAAAGATATCCATAAAAAGTCTCGTTTAAAGTTTGCCACAAGCCACCTGGGAGACACACCAAACATGTGGAAGAAGGTGCTCTGGTCAGATGAAACCAAAATTGAACTTTTTGGCCACAATGCAAAACGATATGTTTGGCGTAAAAGCAACACAGCTCATCACCCTGAACACACCATCCCCACTGTCAAACATGGTGGTGGCGCCATCATGGTTTGGGCCTGCTTTTCTTCAGCAGGGACAGGGAAGATGGTTAAAATTGACGGGAAGATGGATGCAGCTAAATACAGGAACATTCTGGAAGAAAACCTGTCGGTATCTGCACAAGACCTGAGACTGGGACGGAGATTTATCTTCCAACAGGACAATGATCCAAAACATAAAGCCAAATCTACAATGAACTGGTTCAAAAATAAACGTATCCAGGTGTTAGAATGGCCAAGTCAAAGTCCAGACCTAAATCCAATCGAGAATCTGTGGAAAGAGCTGAAGACTGCTGTTCACAAACACTCTCCATCCAACCTCACTGAGCTCGAGCTGTTTTGTAAGGAAGAATGGGCAAGAATGTCAGTCTCTCGATGTGCAGAACTGATAGAAACATACCCCAAGCGACTTGCAGCTGTAATTGGAGCAAAAGGTGGCGCTACAAAGTATTAACGCAAGGGGGCCGAATAATAATGCACGCCCCACTTTTCAGTTTTTTATTTGTTAAAAAAGTTTAAATTATCCAATAAATGTTGTTCCACTTCACGATTGTGTCCCACTTGTTGTTGATTCTTGACAAAAAAATTAAATATCATATCTTTGTTTGAAGCCTGAAATGTGGCGAAAGGTTGCAAGATTCAAGGGGGCCGAATACTTTTGCAAGGCACTGTACATGACTCGCAGTGTAACGAACACAAAGGGGGGGTATAAGCCGGAAGCACGCTGCGTGCACGTTCGGCAACAACACGAAACGGCCGCGCTAATAACGGCTCTAATTTATCATAAGAATTTTATGGCATGACGAGGAAATACTTTCATTCGTTCATGGATGCACAAAAATGAATAATTCCACTAACAGGTGGCTTTCTGCTCGAAATGCCACCCTACGCCTATTCTCGGTCCCAGAATACGCTGCGCATGACGTAGGACAATAACAGGAAACTGACTGGCTGCTCTTGGAACGAACGCATATTCATGAAATCTTTCCAACAGGAGTATTAAAATTGAAAATAAAATCGTTTAGGATTATTTTAGATGCATATATGTTATATTTTTCTTACAGAGTATTTGTCGACAATATGATAGACCTATTAATAGACTTTTTTGGGAAAAAAATCACCATTTCTTTAAGCCAGGGGTGTCCAAACTTTTTGCAAAGGGTGCCAGATTTGGCTGGAGGGCCGACCTCGGCCTTTACGTAGAACAATACATTTAAGCAAATTATAGCAAGCCATTCTGTGTGTCCCATTTGCTTTATTTTTTATTTCATTCTGTGTTTCACATTTGCTTCATTATTATTTTTTTATTATTAATTTAGGGCTTTCAAAATTATCGCGTTAACGGGCGGTAATTAATTTTTTTAATTAATCATGTTAAAATATTTGACACAATTAACACACATGCCCCGCTCAAAAAGATTAAAATGACAGCACAGTGTCATGTCCACTTGTTACTTGTGTTTTTTGGTGTTTTGTCGCCCTCTGCTGGCGCTTGGGTGCGACTAATTTTATGGGTTTCAGCACCATGAGCATTGTGTAATTATTGACATCAACAATGGTGTGCTACTAGTTTATTTTTTTGATTGAAAATTTTACAAATTTTATTACAACGAAAACATTAAGAGGGGTTTTAATATAAAATTTCTATAACTTGTACTAACATTTATCTTTTAAGAAATAAGTCTTTCTATCCATGGATCGCTTTAATAGAATGTTAATGTTAATGCCATCTTGTTGATTTATTGTTATAATAAACAAATACAGTACATACACTGCCAATGGGTTTTCCCATTGGCAGTGTATCAAATACTTGTTCTCCCCACTGTATGTACAGTATGTTGAATATATATATCCGTCTTGTCTTATCTTTCCATTCCAACAATAATTTACAGAAAAATATGGCATATTTTATAGATGGTTTGAATTGTGATTAATTACGATTAATTAATTTTTAAGCTTTGATTAACTCGATTAAAAATTTTAATCGGTTGACAGCCCTAAATTAATTATTTCAACAATCTCACAACTAGCCTTTGTGGTGCTGTCTTTCATCTCTCGGGCTCTTGCGAAATACTGCTGCTGTAAAATTAAACTAGCTTCAAGTTGCTTCGATTTCTCGCTACATATCTTACCTGTAATCTTGTCGTACATGTCAGCGTGTCTTGTTTGTTAGTATCGCCTCACATTGAACTCTTTAAAAACAACGACTGTCTCTTTGCAAATGACACAGACACAGTTGTTGCATATTTTAGAGAAGAAATACAGTAGTCCAATTTTCACCTATCCTTGAAGCGTCGGCCGTCACAGTCAACTTTCTTTTTTTTTGTTAATTGTCGCCATTTTAGAAACGGGGAATAAAGCGTAACGCGGGGTAATGTTGCTTAGAATGCTAATGCCTTTTAGTGGGTAAATGAGGAGCAGCATTTAGTGTGTAAGCTACTTCATATGCTGGTAGCAGTGCTGCTGACCAATTTATTAAGTCTGTGTGCGAGCCAGACGTTATTGATTTACTGACAGAGGCTGGGGGGCGGATGAAATTTGACCACGGGCCGTATTTGGCCCCCGGGCCGGACTTTGGACATGTCTGCTTAAAGCGGTCTCATGAATAATGACTTGGCCTGTGAATATCACTTTTTTAAAGCTCGACGGCGACACCTCCTGGTACCTTTGGTAGGTGGTTCCACTGTGAGCACTCACTTATGGTACTTGCTTGCTTATCGGTGAGTATCATGCGTCAATTCCGTGAATTTTTAGTACTGTTAGGAATCTATAAGAGAATGGTTAAAAAATCTGCCAAACGATTCCATGGAATTGATACATGCGAAATATAGAGAACCGGTTCTCGATTTGCATCCCTAAATATAATACTAACATTCAACAGAATACACTAACGCAGAACAAGTAATCCGAGACTAATGCAATATACTTCCATCTCTGCATCACATATAAGCCAATATAGACCAGACACAAACTTGAAAGGTGTATGGAGCACTATAAACTAGTGCTGTCAAAATTATCGAGTTAACGGGCGGTAATTAAAGTTTTTAATTAATCCCGTTAAAATATTTGACGCATTTAACACATGCGCGGAATGACACCCTCATGCATTGCCTCAAACGCATTACAATGACGCTGTTTTTTGCGAGAGCTAAGAGGCAAAAAAAACAACAACAACAAAAGGCGGGTGGACACAGGCATTCATTGGACCGCGCCGTTTATTGGCATAAGCCTCGGCAGCTCCTTCACAATAAACACAAGTATCATTTAGTGAAAGCACAACAAAAATAAGATTCCCATCTCTCAAAAAAAAAAAATTCACAAAAAGAAAAGCGCTTCAATCTGTATGAATGAGGCCCCATTATCACACAGTTAAACAAAAATGCAAAAAGAACTGGCCTTCCCAATCAAACACATAAAACTTACTCAGACTTTAGTCAAACTCTATTCAAACTTTTCGGTTAGCTCAACAAATACACTGAATGGCAATATTTTGTCACAGTATACAAACTATCAGAGGTCAGTTGTGAAGCCAGCACTCTAATGAATGTGAATCACAATAGACTCAGTCTAAAAAACAAACAAACAAACAAACATTTACAACGTCAGTCGAGGGACAAAACACACACATTGGCTTGCTTTCTAAGTAATTTAATACTCACCATTGACACCTCGTGGTGTATTTCAATCAGTACCTTATGTAAAGACACTGTGGAAGAACGGCTGTGACGTCACTGCTCGGCGACGCCAACAATGGCGAGCTACTAGATTATTTTTTGATTGAAAATTTTACAAATTTTATTAAAACGAAAACATA
The DNA here is from genome assembly GCF_030265065.1 of Corythoichthys intestinalis. NCBI lineage: Eukaryota > Metazoa > Chordata > Actinopteri > Syngnathiformes > Syngnathidae > Corythoichthys > Corythoichthys intestinalis. The sequence goes on from NC_080397.1 coordinate 65,963,212, forward strand.
CCGAAGGGTTTTAATATAACATTACTGTAACTTGTACTAACATTTATCATTTAAGAACTACAAGTCTTTCTATCCGTGGATTGCTTTAACGGAAAGAATTTTAATAATGTTAATGCTATCTTGTAGAGCTTTAGAATAAGCTTTAGAATAAACAAATACAGTACTTATGTACAGTGCGTTGAATGTATACAGTGGGGAGAACAAGTATTTGATACACTGCCGATTTTGCTGGTTTTCCCACTTGCAAGCCATGTAGAGGTCTATAATTTGTATCAAGTTCTCTTCAACTTTGGGGGACGGAATCTAATACAAAAATCCAGAAAATCATATTGTATAATTTTTCAATAATACATTTGTATTTAATTGCATGAAATACGTATTTCATACATTACCAACTAGTAAATACTTTGGCTCTTAGTTCTTTTTTAAGAACCCCTCCTGTTCTCCACTCATTACCGGATGTAACTGCACCTTTTTGAACTTGTTACCTGTATAAAAGACACCTGTTCACATGCTCAAACAAACAAACTCCAACCTCTCCACAATGGCCTAGACCAAAGAGCTGTGTAAGGACATCAGGGATAAAATAATAGACCAGCACAAGGCTGGGACGGGCTACAGGAAAATAAGCAAGCAGCTTGGTGAGAAGGTAACAACTGTTGGAGCGATTATTAGAAAATAGAACTTCAAGTTGATGGTCAATCTGCCTCGTTCTGGGGCTCCATGCAAGATCTCACCTCGTGGAGCATCACTGATCATGAGGAAGGTGAGGGATCAGCCCAGAACTACACGACAGGACCTGGTCAATCACCTGAAGAGAGCTGGAACCACAGTCTCGAAGAAAACCATCGGAAACACATTACGCCGTCATGGATTAAAATCTTACAGTGGACGCAAGGTCCCGCTGCTGAAGCCAGTGCATGTCCAGACACGTCTGAAGTTTGCCACTGACCATCTGGATGATCCAGAGGTGCAATCGGAGAAGGTCATGTGGTTGGATGAGACCAAAATTGAACTTTTTGGTCTAAACTCAGCTCGTCGTGTATGGAGGAAAAAGAAGGATGAGTACAACCCCAAGAACACCATCCCAACCGTGAAACATGGAGGAGGAACCATCATTTTTTTGGGGCTGCTTCTCTGCTAAGGGTACAGGACAACTGCACCATATTGAGGGGAGGATGGATGGGGCTATGTATCGCCAGATCTTGGCTGACAACCTCCTTCCTTCAGTGAGAGCCCTGAAGATGGGTCGTAGCTGGGTCTTCCAGCATGACAACAACCCAAGGCACACAGCCAAGGTAACTAAAGTGTGGCTCCGTAAGAAGCATCTTAAGGTCCTGAAGTGGCCTAGCCAGTCACCAGATCTGAACCCGATAGAAAATCTATGGAGGGAGCTGAAAGTCCGTGTTGCCCGGCAGCAGCCCTGAAACCTGAAGGCTCTGGAGAAGATCTGCATGGAGGAGTGGGCCAAAATCCCTGCTGCGGTGTGTGCAAACCTTGTCAAGGACTACAGGAAACGTTTGGTATCTGTAATAACAAAGATTTCTGTACCAAATATTAAGTTCGATTTTTGTGATGTATCGAATACTTATTTCATGCAATTAAATGCAAATTTATTATTTAAAAATCATACAACGTGATTTTCTGTTTTTTTTTAATTAGATTCTGTCCCTCACAGTTGAAGAGAACTTATGATACAAATTACAGACCTGTACATGATTTGCAAGTGGGAAAACCAGCAAAATCGGCAGTGTATCAAATACTTGTTCTCCCCACTGTATATCTGTCTTGTGTCTTATCTTTCCATTCCAACAATAATTTACAGAAAATATGGCATATTATAGAAATGGTTTGAATTGCAATGAATTACGATTCATTTTTAAGCTGTGAGTAACTCGATTAAAAATTTTAATCGTTTGACAGCCCTACTATGAACGTCTCTTAGAACTACTCCTTATTGTGGTCTCTAACTGCCTGATCTCTCGCCAAACCGTCAACCCAGTAGATGGCGGTAATGCCCCATGATGTCAGGGGTAAACTGGCAACAACAAAAAAGATGAAGACGTACTCCTTCTCCCGCTCCTGCTCGTAGGAGCAACGTCAACGCAGGCAAATGCTACCCCCCCGCGGCCGGAGGGATTCTCTTCAAATTGGTCCCGTGAAAAATCATAAAAACTGATTTTTTAATGAATTTATAAAACCTGGCCGGACGGTAAAAATAGGATATCAAAAGAGGACTTGTCTGAGCAAAAGAGGACGTTTGGTCACCCAAAGCAAGCAGCTTTTCATACAGCTGGAAATCTCTCCAAAAGGTGACATACTGTGGTTCTATTTACTCTCAGCTTAAGATGGTGCTGAACCAGTTGGAAGGAGCTGTAGAAGACTTTGACAAAAGCATCCTGCTCAGATCTGACTTTGCTCTCACCCAGGCGCAGCGGTCCTTCGCTCTGGTGAGTTTCAATGACCATCCATCACGTTTGTTGAATATTTTGGGTTAAAAGCGACAATTGTGGTTTTCAGTTCACACAAGCATACACCGAGCTCTTCCGATCCAAAACAGAAATTCAACAAGCCCTGGATGGATTCAAGGACGTTATCAAAAGGTTTCCCACTTGTGCAGAGGCTTACGCACTATACGCTCAGGTAGGAATGTGTATTCATTCTTACTGTGACATCTAAATTTTAACATTCTCAGTTGTCTTTCCCAGGCTTTAACCATGGTGAAACTGTTCGGACAGGCAGACGAGATGTACGACAAGTGTATTGAAGTGGAACCAGACAACGCCACCCATTATGTTTACAAAGGGTAAGGGTGACGCTCTTAAGCAGTTGCAAAGGCTTGTATTAAGTACCAAACATCATAAGCGGAGTTTAAGGGCCCCCCTGGTGGCTGAAAAGTGTCGTTGCATGTAATTGACTTTCCTATATATGTACTGTATACAGTGGGGAGAATAAGTATTTGATACCCTGCCAATGGGTTTTCCTATTGACTGTATCAAATACTTGTTCTCCCCACTGTATATGTGTGTATGTAAATGGCGGAAAACACAGACAAGACTAAAAAAGCAGTTTCTGCTCTTGCACTCCTCTTTAAAAGAAACTGCAGTATTTTAAGACAAAACGACTGTTGTGTTTGATAGAACAATATGTCTGTATGCTGCCATAGCATATTCATGGCACATTAAGCCCACAAACTATTTTAAACTTTTAAACAAATTACATCACAATGAAAAATTTAGCATCTGTAAAAAAGTCACGGATATCTACCTCATAACTATGGCTAAATTGTATTTTTTTTTTAACTGTCGCATTTTTCCCGATATGTTCTACGATAAATAATCGATCCAAACAATGAAAAATTGAAAAATAACGTTTAAAAGGGTAACTATATGAAAAGAAAATCTCGACCACTCCTTGTTGTCTGCAATTTCTGCATCGCGACCCATGTTATATCACCATGTTTCACCCATAAAATCTCAGAAAAATCCGGCTTTGGCCATTCACACCTGTGTCTTGACACTCGGTGATGCATGTTACATGGAGTTTTTGGATCGAAACAAGGTAAGTACGCGATAATATCTCATTAAAATCGTGGCGTCTTTAATTCTGCTGTGTTTTCCGCCATATACACTCACCGGCTACTTTATTAGATACACCATGCTAGTAACGGGTTGATCCCGTTTTGCCTTCAGAACTGCCTCAACTCTTCCTGGCATAGATTCAACAAGGTGCTGGAAGCATTCCTCAAGAGAGTTTGGTCCATATTGACATGATGGCATCACACAGTTGGTGATTTGAGTGACTTTGAACGTGGCATGGTTGTTGGTGCCAGAAGGGCTGGTCTGAGTATTTCTGAAACTGCTGATATACTGGGATTTTCACGTACAACCATGTCTAGAGTTTACAGAGTATGGTCCGAAAAAGAAAAAATATCCAGTGAGCGGCAGTTCTGTGGGTGGAAATACCTTGTTGATGCTAGAGGTCAGAGGAGAATGGCCAGACTGGTTCGAGCTGATAGAAAGGCAACAGTGACTCAAATAACCACCCGTTACAACCAAGGTAGGCAGAAGAGCATCTCTGAAGGCACAGTACGTCGAACTTTGAGGCAGATGGACTACAGCAGCAGAAGACCACGCCGGGTGCCACTCCTTTCAGCTAAGAACAGGAAACTGAGGCTACAATTTCCACAAGCTCATCGTCGATTTCGTTTCCTACAAAGCTAAAATTAGGAATGATCCTAGTTTCAACTTCAGGTGTCAAATAGAGACTCCTAAAGCAGTCGTGACTTCCAAACCATTCAGGCAGAGGGAAATCTCAGTCCACAAAACCAACATCTCCGCTGTGGAACCCAACACTGGAATTGAGAACTTGGAACGTTACTGCCCCATTCACAAAAGGCCCACTCATTACGGAAATGTTGTGCCTTCCGAGAGAAACCCATTGAGGAAATGAAAGCATTCCTCAAAGAGCATCACATCTGCTATAAATGTTGCATGTAATATACAGCCACATGCATCGAATGTGGGAGTGAGAAACATAACTCTGCTCTTCACCCTGGACCAGCAACGCAGATTGTGGAGCCACACCCCCCAACAGAGCATGGCGGGGAGCAACCTGCTACAGAATCATCCGAGGTCACAACAAGCTGCACCGAAGTCCGCGGTGACAATGACAGCGACAGGTCATGCTAAAAAATATGTCTAATCAAGATCTACCCTGTCAACCGTCGAGAGAAAGCGATGAGTCTATGCAATTATCGACGAACACAGCAACAGATCCTTAGCCCGTTCAGAATTCTTCAACAGTTTCAACATACAAGGACCCTGCTCTCCATACTCTCTCCGCACCTGCTCGGGAGTGACCGAAACCATGGGAAGAAGAGCTTCGGGTTACCAAATTGAATCTATGGACGGCAAGGTCAGTCTTCCGTTACCATGTCTCGTGGAATGCAACAACATCCCCAACAATAGATCGGAGATCCCAACTCCCAACGCTGCCTACAACCATCCCCACCTGAAATCAATCGCTCATCTCATCTCAAGTCTTGACACAAGACTTCATGCTTCTCCTTGGGCGGGACATCACAAGGTCCTCAAGCAGGTGAACGGCCCTCGAGATGCGCCCTATGCCCAGAAGCTCGACCTTGGATGGGTGATCGTCGGGAATGTTTGTTTGGGAAGTGTCCACAAACCAGAGACAGTAAATGCCCTGTATATGAGTACGTTGGAGAAAGAACGTTCCTCCATTTTCAAACCCTGCCCAAACATCTTTCGGGTGAAAGAGAGGTACAGTCAGCTCCAGAGCATCGCGCATCCTAAGCCACACTCTACAGAGAAATTCAACTATAGCAGTGAAGCTGAGCAGTTTGGCTCCACATTGTTCCAACAAACAAAAGATGATAACAAAATGGCTCCATCTATCAACGATCTATCGTTCCTGAAAATCATGGAGGAGAACTTAAAGAAGGATAAAAACAACAGCTGGGTGGCGCAGCTACTGTTTAAGTCACCAAGGCCTCGTCTCCCCGACAACAAGGTCCAGACTCTAAACCGACTCTTGTCGTTGAGACAAAGTCTAGAAAGAAAGCCGGTAGTGAAAGAGCATTACCTCGCCTTCATGGAAAAAGTGTTCCAGAACGAACATGCAGAAGTGGCACCTCTTCTGAGAGAAGGAGAAGAGCACTGGTACCTGCCGACCTTCGGGGTATACCACCCAAAGAAACCCAACCACATCCGTGTCGTCTTTGACTCTAGTGCACAGTATGGAGGAGTCTCCTTGAACAATGTCTTACTTACAGGGCCTGACCTCAATAACACCCTGATCGGAGTCCTCCTCAGGTTTCGGAAAGAAGCTGTGGCAGTGACAGTGGACATCAAACAAATGTTCCACTGTTTCCTTGTCAGAGAAGAGGACCGCAACTTTCTGAGGTTTCTGTGGTTCAGAGACAACGACCCGTCCAAAGACATCATCGATTACCGTATGAGGGTTCATGTCTTTGGAAACAGTCCCTCCCCTGCAGTGGCATTCTACTGCCTGCGGCAGAGCGTAAAACAGAGCGACCCGGATGTCAGACAGTTCATCAACCGCGACTTCTATGTAGACGATGGCTTGAAGTCCTTCTCTACAGTAGACGCAGCAGTGGACCTGCTCAAGAGGGCACAAGAAAGTCTTTCAGAATCAAACTTGCGACTGCATAAAATTGCCTCAAACAGAATAGAAGTACTGGAAGCCTTCCCATCGCAAGACCATGCAAAGGACTTCAAAGATCTCGACCTCTGCTCCGACATTCTTCCTATGCAGCGGAGTCTGGGCTTGAACTGGGACCTCATGTCTGACACCTTCAGATTCAAGTTATGCGATTTGGAGAAACCCTTCACACGACGAGTAGTCCTGTCGACTGTGAACAGCATCTACGATCCTCTTGGGTTCATTGCCCCAGTCACCATTCAGGGCAAGGCCATCCTCAGGCAGTTAACAAGCGATCACGGTGACTGGGACTGCCCCCTCCCACAAGAGATGGAAGAGAAGTGGAACACATGGCGATCGTCTTTGGACAGCCTCAGCGCTCTCCAGATACCTTGAACTTACACAAAGACATCTCTTTCAGAAATGCAGCGCAAAGAGTTGTGCGTGTTTTGTGACGCCTCAACCATGGCAATCGGTGCTGTGGCCTACCTTAGACTGTCAGATAAAGAGGGCAATATCCACGTGGGCTTCATTATGGGAAAAGCTAAACTCACCCCTCTTTCAGAACATACAGTGCCAAGACTAGATCTCTGTGCAGCTGTCCTTGCAGTGGAACTAGCAGAGATTGTCACTTCAGACATCGACATTCAACTTGACAACACTACCTTTTACACTGATAGCAAGGTAGTCCTAGAATATATCCAGAACTCTCGTTCGTATGACGTTTGTATGTCTACGTCAGCAACAGAGTCCTGCGGATAAGAAGTTCTTCTCGCCCCGAGCAGTGGCACTATGTTTCTACAGAACTGAACCCTGCAGACGTCGCCACAAGGTCAGTTACTGCTGCACATCTCACACAAACTAGCTGGCTGTGTAGCCCTATGTTTTTGAAACAACCCATAAAAACCTCACAAGTAAAAGACCAGACCATCAGATCCAGACGTCCGTCCTCTGGTATCTTCAATGAGTACAACCGTGGCGAACAAACAACTCGGATCACAGCGCTTCTCCAAGTTTTCTCGTTGGAAGTCGTTGATTCACGCTGTTGCTCGTCTAACTCACATCGCACGCCTCTTCAAGAAGAAGCCTCCAACTCAACCAAGTGACTGCAAGGGCTGGCTGTAAGGGAAAAATCTCCATCAGTGAACTCAGTGAATGAAGAAAAATCATTCAAGTTGCTCAAGAGGAGATCTATGCTCGCGAGTGCGCCTGCCTGCAAAAGGAACAGAATCTCCCAAGAGACAGCACTTTCAAAGCTCTGAACCCCTTCATCGATGTCAACGGCCTACTGAGAGTTGGAGGTCGCGTAAGAGAAGCACAACTCGAGCAAGAGGAGTAGCACCCCCTCATCATCCCTGGTGGACATCACATTGCAACACTCCTGGTGCGCCATTACCATGAGGAAACCCGACATCAAGGACGACTGTTCACTGAAGGTGCCATACGTGCTGCCGGTTTCTGGTTAGTGGGTGGCAAAAGGCGTGTGAGCAGCGTGATCTATGGATGTGTCACATGCCGTAGACTACGTGGCACTCCACAAATACAGGCTGATCTTCCGGCAGACCGCCTATCTACTGAACCCCCATTCACGAACGTTGGGATTGATGTCTTCGGTCCATGGACTGTGTCTTCACGCTGTACAAGAGGTGGCCTTGCCGTGAGTAAGCGGTGGGCGGTGTTGTTTACCTGCTTGAGTGTACGAGCTGTCCACATCGAGGTAATCGAATCCGTTAATACCTCGAGCTTCATCAATGCGGTCAGGCGTTTTTTTTGCTGTGAGGGGCCCTGTCAAACTCATCCGGTCAGATCGAGGAACCAACTTCATCAGCGCTTGTAAGGAGTTGATGATTCCCTCAAACATAGGAAATTTTCCAGTTGAGACCTTCCTCCAAGACCAAGGTTGCTCATGGGAGTTCAATGTCCCACATGCCTCTCACATGGGTGGATCATGGGAGAGGATGATCGGGATAGCACGCAGAATCCTGGATTCGATGCTGCTTCAACCAGGAGCTTCAAACCTCACCCATGAAATGCTCACCTGCCATCATCAACTCCAGACCTCTGGTTCCAGTGTCAACTGATCCGGACGATCCACTCATTCTCACGCCTGCAACTCTCCTCACCCAGAAAGTTGGACTTCCTTCAGTCCCAGAGGGAGACTGACACAAGGACCTTCATAAGTGTCAGTGGCGCCAAGTACAACACCTTGCTCAAGCATTCTGGAACAGATGGAGGAAGCAGTACCTGGCAACGCTTCAACCGCGGAGGAAGTGGCAAGTTCCGACACCGGACATTGAACCTGAAAGCATTGTCCTCATCAGAGATGGCCAGCTTGGAAGAAATGAGTGGCCCTTTGTCTGGTGACTCAAGTCTTTCCCAGCAAGGACGGTAAGACTCGAAAGATTGAAGTTAAAGTCTCCAGGAAAGATGGGACTAGACTCTACCACCGACCCATTACTGAGACAGTCCTCCTCCTCGCTCCTGACAAAAATGATAAGGTTGGGTAGTGACATTCAAGAATGCCAGGCGGGGAGTGTTCTGCCTTCACTGGCAAAGTAAATCTATTTGCATGCACGTGTTGTATATACAGTTGTGGTCAAAAGTTTACATACACTTGTGAAGAACATAATGTCATGGCTCTCTTGAGTTTCCAGTTATTTCTACAACACATGATTTTTCTCTGATAGAGTGATTGGAACAGATACTTCTTTGTCACAAAAAACATTCATGAAGTTTGGTTCTTTTATGACTTTATTATGGGTGAACAGAAAAAAGTGATCAAATCTGGTGGGTCAAAAATATACATACAGCAGCGCTAATATTTGGTAACATGTCCCTTGGCCATTTTCACTTCAATTAGGCACTTTTGGTAGCCATCCACAAACTTCTGGCAAGCTTCTGGTTGAATCTTTGACCACTCCTCTTGACAGAATTGGTGCAGTTCAGTTAAATTTGATGGCTTTCTGACATGGACTTGTTTCTTCAGCATTGTCCACAAGTTCTCAATGGGACTTTGGGAAGGCCATTCGAAAACCTTAATTCTAGCCTGATTTAGCCATTCCATTACCACTTTTGGCCTGTTGGAACACCCAACTGCGCCCAAGACCCAATCTTCGGGCTGATGATGTTAGGTTATCTTGAAGAATTTGAAGGTAATCCTCCTTCTTCATTATCCCATTTACTCTCTGTAAAGCACCAGTTCCACTGGAAGCAAAACAGCCCCACAACATAATACTACCACCACCGTGCTTGACGGTAGGCATGGTGTACTTGAGGTTAAAGGCCTCACATTTTCTCTTCCAAACATATTGCTGGGCATTGTGGCCAAACAGCTCGATCTTTGTTTCGTCTGACCACAGAACTTTCATCCAGAAGGTCTTATCTTTGTCCATGTGATCAGCAGCAAACTTCAGTCGAGCCTTAAGGTTCCCCTTTCGGAGCAAGGGCTTCCTTCTTGCACGGCAGCCTTTCAGTCCATGGAGATGCAAAACACGCATGACTGTGGACACTGACACCTGTGTTCCAGCAGCTTCTAATTCTTGGCAGATCTGCTTTTTGGTGATTCTCGGTTGAATCTTCACCCTCCTGACCAATTTTCTCTCAGCAGCAGATGATAGCTTGTGTTTTCTTCCTGATCGTGGCAGTCCCAAAACAGTGCTTTGCACTTTATACTTAACAATTGTTTGCACTGTTGCTCTTGGGACCTGCAGCTGCTTTGAAATGGCTCCAAGTGACTTTCCTGACTTGTTCAAGTCAATGATTCGCTTTTTCAGATCCATGTATGTATATTTTTGACCCAGCAGATTTGATCACTTTTTCTGTTAACCCATAATAAAGTCATAAAAGAGCCAAACTTCATGAATGTTCTTTGTGACAAAGAAGTATCTGTTCCAATCACTCTATTGGAGAAAAATCAGAGTTGTAGAAATAACTGGAAACTCAAGAGAGCCATGACATTATGTTCTTCACAAGTGTATGTAAACTTTTGACCGCAACTGTAGTTTGAGATTTAATATAACTTTATTGAAAATGCTCACGTTAAAGCATCCTGTTCCTTTAAGAGACTGCTTGCTTGAGACTGGTCACGTGATCTCACACCATAAGTGGTTAGAGTTAATAACATTCACCCGTGTCCTCCCACGCTCTGTGGACACGTAGCAATTATGTACATCCCATGCACATGCGGCATCGTCGGTATGTATCCTTTTATGTTTGTTAAAAGTATTAGTTTCAATATTTCTAAGCATTATTACAAAATGTGTATGTTGAGGAACGTAAGAATAATTGTTTACATCAGACACGTCCAAAGTCCGGCCCGGGGGCCAAATGCGGCCCGTGGTCAAATTTCATCCGGCCCACAGCCTCTGTCATAAAATCAATAACATCTGGCCCGCCCACAGACTTAATAAATTGGTCAGCAGTACTGCAACCAGCATATGAAGTAGCTTACACACGAAATGCTGCTCCTCATTTACCCACTAAAAGGCAGCAGCACTTTAACCCTATATTGCCAAATGTATCGCATTTGATACACCTAAAATTTCATGATTTTCAGACTAATTTAGAATTTTGACATTTGTTTTTGAAAAAAAAATGATGGATGCAAGTCGACACATGAATCTGCAGGTTCCATGAGAAAACAAAACATGATTTAGCATGGGTTATACGTAGATATTAGAGCGCTTATTACACATATTCATTTTGACTTCACAAATTTGAAAAGAAGGTTTCATTAGGACCTTATTTTTATAATTTGGGGATTCTCTGATAATTGCTTCATTTTGCAGGTATTTAAGGGCTAAGCAACATTAGTCATTGTTAACCTCTTTTTCCAATTTTCTATAATGGCGACAATCATCAAAAAAAAGTTGACTATGACGGCCGACACTTCAAGGATAGGTGGAAATTGGACTATTTCTTCACTAAAATACGCAACAACTGTGTCTTGCCTCATTTGCAAAGAGACAGTCGCTGTTTTTAAAAGATTTCAATGTGAGGCGATATTACCAAACAAGACACGCTGACATGTACGACAAGATTACAGGGCAGATGCGCAGCGAGAAATAGAAGCAACTTGAAGCTAGTTTAATTTCACAGCAGTAGTATTTCGCAAGAGCCCGAGAGTCGAAAGAGAACGCCGCAAAGGCTAGTTGCGAGATTGTTGAAATTATTAATTAAAGAAAATAATAAATTAAATGTGACACACTGAATGGCTTGCTAAATTTTGCTTAAATATATTGTTCTACGTAAAGGACGTCAGCCAAGGTCGGCCCCCCACATTTTTACCACTCCAAATCTGGCCCCCTTTGCAAAAAGTTTGGACACCCCGGGTTTACATTGTCTTAGCACTTGTTGCCTACTCTGTGTAATACGCGCCACTTTGTGGCCATATCGAGTTATTCATAGTCTAGTGATTCATTCTTCATTTCTTGTCAAATGCTGCCATCATGCGGTCATTTCATTTCACTTCAACCTGCAATTCAATGCATATCATTTGCAGTGTTGTTAATAACGGCGTTACAAAATAACGGCGTTACTAACGGCGTTATTTTTTTCAGTAGTGGGTAATCTAATTAATTACTTTTCTCATCTTGGCAACGCCGTTACCGTTACTGAGGACGGAAAGGCATGCGTTACTATGCGTTACTATATTGGTCGAAAAGTCTGAGGGGAGACGGACTCACCGAGACGACAGAGCAGAGCAGGAGTGGGGAGGAGTATGAGGAGGCAATAAAGTTGTGACGCCGAGCAAACGCGATGCTAGGTAGCTCCAATATTACATGTTGTAGCCGATAGCCTCCAAACTACGCCCGCATGTTATGGTAGATATGTTAGACATGGTAGATATCACATGTACTGTATATAGATGTAACTAGATGCAAAATGACTGACATGGCACTAAATGCGTTAGTAGACAGCCGCCATCTTGAAGCAGTAGACTTTTTAGGATGGCTCTGTTGTAGAGAACCTTCCTAGCGAACCTAAGTAACTTTTTATATAAAATACTTCTAAATCGGCAAAATCTTGACTTGAATCTATCTTTAAATGATGAAACAGTTTTAAAACTTTCATATGTCGAAAGTAGAGAGAAGGGAACTAATGCAATAATGGGAGCAATTCTAACAACTTTTAACAGTTGATTCAGGGTAAAGAGTAAATTAGGGTAAAGAATTGGGCTCGGGCCAATTGTACCAAAAACCTACACAAAAAACTTCACATAGTGTAGTCAATGTTTTTTTTTTTTTTTTTTTTTAATTGAGGGGGAAAAAAAAGTAATTATCACCAATTACTTTGCCAAGTAACTAATTACTCTTACATTCAGGTAATTGAGTTACTAACGCAATTATTTTTTGGGAGAAGTAATTTGTAACTATAATTAATTACTTTTTTTCAGTAAGATTAACAACACTGATCATTTGTAGCGTTTTTATTGAGAATATATTTGTTGTTTAGAGCGATACAACTACTTGACAGTAGTAATTTAGGAAGATAATCACATCTTTAATTAGACAATTATATATTATTTGTGTATGTATATGAGCATTTATTTCAATTTTTGCTGATTATAGAAATGTTTTTGTATTTCTGTCAGTTTCACCATTCCAATTATCATTAAACCTGGAGTCAACTGGTCAAACTGGTCTTCAGAGTCGTGATGAGCGGAAGGTGTTTAGCTTACTGTCTTCGTGTACAGCACGCACATAGGAGGGCAGGACAGCTCACTTTCAACTTATTATTATAAATATTCTTGTAAGTTAATTTTTTTTTGCTGACACTGCGTTTTAAGGTCATCAACATGTTGTGCCCCCCTTGCCCCAAAAGTCAAACTCCGCCTATGCCACACATGCACATAACGAGACCTTATAAAGCCAAGCAATATAACCTGAAAGGGGATTTTTTTGCCTTCTCTTTTACTTTGTAACTAGAATGTGTGAAGTGTCAGCTGAAAAGATGTTATGGAACTTTTAAAAGGGTGTTCAACGTATGCGCTAATTCTTGACTCCTGTTTTACTGCAGATTATTACAGCTCCGGTGGAAACGAGACCTGGACTGGACAAGCATGTCTGAGTTGGGCCTGGACCTCATCAGAAAAGCGATCGAAATCGACAACAAATGCGCCTTTGCTTACGAATCAATGGGATTTGTCGAACTTCTAAGGTGAGGACACAACTGTCTGGGTAGATTTTTACCTATGGAAAACATAAGCGGATCTTAAGGGTGGGGCCAGGCCCCGCCTGGTGGCCGAAAAGTGTCATTGCATGTAACTGACTTACCAATAGACCCTACTCACATGACGTCACAACCACGCCTCCGTGCCATATTGTCCATCTACTCGTCGTGATGACGCATTACCGCTACGTAAATTCCTCCTATTACAGCGTGTTTTCTGCTCGTTAACATTAATAATCAAAATGGTGAAGGCGTGTGTGGTGGTTGGTTGCAATAACAGAGAAGATAGACGGAAAAACTTGAAGTTCTACCGTATTCCGAGAGACCCGGAGAGGACAGCGAGATGGACTGCTGCAATTCGACGAGAAAACTGGGCTCCAAATGATTACCATAGATTATGTATTAGTCATTTTCTATCTGGTAAGATGCATTTAATATATATTTAGAGGATTTTGGGCAAACAACCACAATTAAGATCATTGCGAGGCTAATCGCCGACAACATACAGTTTCAAATTCAAGATGCTTATTTCTTCCACCATCATTACATTTTGAATAATATTTAGCTGGTACCAAGTGAAAGAAGCTGGCCTCGTCTACGGATCATCAGTTAAACAGGTGTGTCCAAACCTTTTGCAAAGGCGGCCAGATTTGGTGCGGTAAAAATGCGGGGGGCTACCTTGGCTGAGGTAAATGATAGCTGTCTCAAGCACCGGCGTCGACAAATAAACTACAAACAAGATTGGCAGAATATAACAAATGACAAAAACAAAGATATAAAGAGCTTTTGCAAGCGTTGATAAGCGTCTTGGTCATCCAAGGTTTGTTTTGCATTCTTTGTCTCGTGGGAGTCAACTTAATCAGTGGCCTATACTACGAAGCCGGTTTTCTGGCTTAGCAGGGTAACTTCGAGAGTAACTTTATCACGTGCAACGTAAGTTCGCGGCTATACGAGACTACGAAAGGTGGATATGTTGGAACCGAGAAGTGTTGCCGTGGCAACACATGCCACACGCCAAACCTGGTCGTGTCAGAGTTAGATCTTGCTTAACATCAGGATTCCAATTAACCACGCTCTATTTAAACAGCACTCCTCCGCGGACGTGTCCTCCTGACAATGACGGCGTACTTGGACGACCCATACGACATTGGCGCGCGGATTGTGAGGGGCTTTCTCTGGAGGGCACGGGTATTTCGGGACCGCCAGAATCCGCTGGCGTACCCGGAAGATGTTCTCCATGAAAGATATAGATTTTCAGCTGAGGGAATTCTTTACCTGTGCCAACTGATCTAGGCAGACGTCACTAATGTAACCCGCCGAGTCAGGCCCTCACAACCGCGCAGATTGTGTGTGCCTGTCCGTGCGCTCTTTCGCCAGGGACAATATATGTATTCCATCGGTGATGCTGAATATCTGCGTAAGAACACTGTATGCCGTGCGATTCGGAGTGGGGTATGGAAACGCTTCAAAAACGCTTCAAATTGATGCATTTATAATAATCATAGAAATATGTAGACTATTTAACCATTCTGCCAACTTGAGGAGATTAAATTAAATGTCAAATCCACTGATCGGACAGACGCACAAATATAAAAGATATAAATGTTTATTGAATATGCATCTTACAGTCTTGTTTAACTGTGAAAAATCGCTACAAAATACCGGCTTTTATTTACGCAACAATGCATGGCATCCCCGCATTTCCTTCTTCTCCTGAGTCCTCACAAATATAACATAATTTTTTTTTAATTTTTTTTTTTTGTCGGGCTCGGGCCTGCAAATCAAGTTTATTGATCGGACTCGGATTTTTTAGGCCCAAACTAAAAAAAAGAACATACGTATTCGTACAGTCAAGGGGACTAAACATACAATCATCCTGTTTCGTGTGGTGATGCATGACAGTTATTTCTTACTGTTAATGTACCAAATCTTATTTTATTGTCCTGACAGCAGGCTTTATTTCTTTTCATGGACATAAGTAAACTGGCATATTGATGCATTCACAAATCACACGATCTGTAAATCTGCTGTCAACAGACCCGTTGCGCTCTACTCGCCGAAGCGGTGTTGGATTTCGCGGTGAGGGTGGATTTTAATTCCTCATAATTCCGCATGATCATCGCGCATTCCTCCTCCGTGAAGTAAGGTGCCCGTGCCATCGTCACAAGTAGTGTTTGACTCTGGTCACCGCCCCCTTTTATGTGAACACGCAGTAACTCTAACTGGGTTGACACAGGTTCGACTAATCAACCTCATAATCAGCGTCGTAGCACCGATTGACCACAAACTAGACAACCAGGTTTTGTCAACTCCGGTTACCCGATGGTAAACTGGATTATTTCTGGGGAGGTTGAACTCGGTTCGTAGTATAGGCCACAGGCAGTGCTTATCGTGCTGAGTGTATTCATAAGCACCCATAAGCTGCATTCACATTGTTTGCATTGTAAACATCATTCCAGTCTTGAGTTTAGAGATGTTTTTTTCATGATTTCAATGTTTTGATCAATTCTGATTCTTTTGTACACTGTCGGATTTACGCAGTGGTTGCGTGGAGTGTAGTTAAGATAGGCAGATGATCGGTGATATAGCAATGTTGTATCCGTGCAAATTAAAGTCAGTTTCTTTGTTTTCCTTAAGCCGGTTTTCTGAGACGGCAATAACATCAAACTTGTTATTGAAGCCCTGTGTAGAACCAGCAAAATCGGCAGTGTATCAAATACTTGTTCTCCCACTGTATTAGTAATTTGTCTAGATGTTCAATGTATTTCTTGTTGTAGTTTGTGTTTTTCTTTCTTCTCTTGTGTTTCTTTTCTTCTGTTTCCCCATAACCCCTTTCTGTTCGCTGCTTTGTCATAATAAACGAGGAATGTATTATTGAATGATCACGATGGGCGCATGTCAGACTCTCAATGTGAAACATTAAAACTGTTCAGACTATCCGGTAGGGCTGGGCGATATGGCCTTAAGTACGTATCACGATAAATTGAGCAGATTTACCTCGATAACGATAAATGACGATAAATTCGCCCAAGCAGAGTGTTATATAATTTGAAAATTTGAATCAATGCATGGAATACAAATTAATCGTTTCTCGTTAAATTTATTCAACCAGCTTTCAGTTTAACAATTGCACATGCAGTCTAAACATTAAGTATTAAAAAAAAATCTTGTAAACAATAAGAATGCTTGTGTGAACATTTATAACAGCTTGTATGACTTGAAAAATGTACAACATTATAAAAATCAATATGACGACTGTGCAAACATGTCATTCAAACCCAAATGACTTGCAGTATTAACAGTACACTTCAGACAACTTATCGGTAATGGCTGCTGTGACATAATTATTCAACACAAGTGTTTACGTTAAGGTTTCAGTTTTGTTTTTTTGTTTTTTTTTCCCCGAAACATTTTTAATACATGCACCCCCCACACAGGCACAACCAGATTAAAGCTGTATTGCTCTGATGCCAATGAAACATTTAAGGTTTTATGATGGCAGAATAAAGCAAACACATACAGAAAAATAGCTGTGGCCATTAAACTGTCATATTATATAAAGGCTTCACTGTTGGATTATACTTTATGCAGAGTGCTTTACCATCATGAAAGCTTTCAGAGAAATCACAGAGATGCTAAAACCGCGACATGATGATTGCTACACGGAGGTCCGTGCCCAGTCCACTCATTAATTTCAGCCGTTTCGACAAGGTTAGAGCCGCTGTCCGACTCTTTCACGTTCATTTGTAGCCGTTGTTAGCCGCTGGCGTTAGCCTGTGGCTTGGCTACCAGAAGAAAGCACTGAAAGCATCCTCTCCTGATATCGTGAGAACCAGGGAGGACAGCGGGTGAATGCCCGTCTGGAACCCGCCAAGAGTTTACTTTATGTCGGGTGAAAGTTTGGCGAAGCTAACTTAAGCCCGACTCCATCACGTTTGCTTGTAGCGTTAGCAGCTAGCGTTAGCCTACCGGGCTTCTGTTTGATTGGCTTCCTGAAAACCACGTGACTCCAGACGTAAGCACGCTGTCTGCTTTCTTAAAGGGGAATGAACGTAGCCGAACAACACAGCGTCAAAGCGGGATAAAAAGACTATATTGTCTTGTTTTATTAAATTACCGAATTTACCGACATGGTCAAAATTACATCGGTCATCGTGAAGAATTTCGGTGACGGTGAATTTTCGGTTTACCGCCCTGCTCTACTATCCGGGCACTTAGACTTTTATTCTCCGTGTCAAATAGATGAACAGGACAGGTTAAAAAAATGAAATGAAATAAAAGCTTCAGGAATCTTTCGCAGGGGTTTTGAATTAATTCGTTGATTCTGATGATTAGGTTAGTAGCTTCTTTAGAGTACCTTTTCATGATATGCAGATATTATGAGATGGTGATTTTTGTTTTTTCTCGACTTTTTTTGCCAAAATCATCAATATTGAAACAATGAAAGGCTTGAACTACTTCAATTGTGTGTAATGAATCTAAAATATATGAAAGTCTAATGTTTATCAGTACACAACAGAAAATAATGAACTTTATCACAATATGCTAATTTTTTGTGAAGGACTAGGATATGAAATAACATTAAGGCAATTAGAACAGTAGAAAGGTTGGTGATATGTTTCCTTTGAGTTTTGGAACTGGTAATATGTCAAAGTTACAATGTGGTCAATGTAAAAAGTTCATTTTTAGAGCAGATCTATTGTTGGGGATAGACACAGCCACTAGTGTACATCCATTTTCAAATGTTAACGGAATACAAATATAACAGGTAAAGATGCCGATCGATCGGGTCCGATCACATCATTTTCAAAGTATCGGAATCGGCAAAAAAATATCGGACATGCCTTTTTTTAATTAAAAAAAACTGGCATGTCCGATACAGTATATATATAGTATATATATATTTTTTACTGTCAAAGTTAACGCGTTACGCGGCACGACCCATTCACGCATTGCCGTTACAGCCTATAATATCGCTATTTTGGATATATACAGCGATAAGAGCCAACGCCAAGCAAGTGAAGTACATGCAAGTATTCATTAAAGCCGTGCAATTTATGAGCAGAAGCGTTACAACACTCCGAAAGTGACTATGTATGTTGTGGAAGTCGCTTTGGAGTAGTTGGACAAGGATTGAGCATTTATCTTAACGCCGTGCAATATGCCCAACGCAGAGAAGATATAGCATTTGCAGCCACCACACACTGTGATGATAGCATTTGCAGTCACCACACACTGTCATGGTTGCACCATTTCCACATGGTCATGGCCACTTCCTATCATGCATTTGGGCACAACACTTCAGTGTCATTTACTGAAAGCTCAACAAATACACTAGATGGCAATATTTAGTCACAATATGCAAACTCACATTTATCCTACAAGAATTAAGTCTTTCTATCAGTGGATCCCTTTCACAGAAAGAATGTTAATAATGTTAATGCCATCTTGTGGATTTATTGTTATGATAAACGAATACGGTACTTATGTACAGTTTGTTGAATGTATAAATCCGTCTTCATCTTTCCATTCCAACAATAATTTACAGAAAAATATGGCATATTTTATAGATGGTTTGAATTGTGATTAATTGCGATTGATTACGATTCATTAATTTTTATGGTGTAACTAACTCGATTAAAAATTTTAATCGTTTGACACCCCTAATATTTTTTAATCAAATTCTTTTCTAATTGTATTTAATGTTACAGGCAAAATGTCTTACACTCATCCAGAGTCTTTTGGTTTAAAGATTGGTTCATAATAACAACAAACATCCTCCCCTGCCATTTATTGTCGCACTCACAAAGTGTGGCACCGAAAAAAACTTGGAACATTGTCAGCATTGTCATGTTGGACAATAAAAAAACCATACTTGGAGCAATTGAATTGAGTTTTATTCATTTTTTTTTTCTTAATGCATTGCCAAAATGTAAACGATCAGGAAAAATTATCGGGAATGATTGGAATTGAATCGGGAGCAAAACAAAAAAGCAATGGAATCGGGAAATATCGGGATCGGCAGATACTCAAACTAAAACGATCGGGATCGGATCGGGAGCAAAAAAACATGATCAGAACTGTTGTGGTTCTGATTGAGCAGGGGACCCAAGCGCAGAGATGACAGGCAAAACTGGCAGTGACAACACTTTATTGGCAGGTTTGGCAGAAGGTGTTGAAATAGTCAGGTGAGTCTTTGCGATAGATGAGCAGACGGGCAAGCAGGTGTTCAGGCAGGCAAGTATGGCAGGATCTAGGGAATAAAAGAAAAATTAGCTTAATAGTATTTTTCAGGTCTTTTGACTGAGTCTGGAGTCACCAACTCTTTGAGCTGAGTTGTTGATCTGGCGATGAGGTGAGGCCAGGCACTGGTTTAAGTAGGCTGTTAACGACGATCACCTGCACCTGGTCCCAGGCTCACCCATCTGTCCAAACCTGCAATCAAGACACGCACACACACACACACACACACACACACACACACACACACGCACACACACACACACACACACACACACACACGCACACACACACACACACACACACACAAGGAGGAGCAGGGCTCAGGAGGCAGGATTCCTAACAAGAACAACCCTAATACAGGCAGTGGCGGACTTGGCAATTTTGGAGCCTAAGGCGAACATATACAGGGGCCCGCTTCATGGGTCGGGGGTTAAAAAGGTGAGAAGGGTGCGGAGGAAATATGTTCCGGTCTGCTAGGGCTGTCCTAAACGACATATTTTCTCCTGATTAGTCAGCCGACTAGTTTTACGATTGGTCGACTAATCTAATTATTTTCTTTTTTTTACTTATTTAGCAATTTAATTTTTGTTGACGCTTATTCATAAAACCTGTTTGGAACACTTAAATTCTTTGTTAAAGTACAAATAATCATGTAAAAAACAAGAATTAATCACAAATAAACAACGAGGTTAAATGCTGATAGCATTTACTAGTGCAGAAGAATGGAAAGTAAAGAAATTCAAAACCCTGACTTTGCCTTTCCAACATTATTCAAAACAATTCTTTAAAAAAAAAATCTAGCATTATTATTATAGTATACTACTATATATAATAGTAGTATGATAATTATAATAATTATTCATTGCCAATCATATTTGTCATAAAGACTGTCATTTGAAAGCTATTCTTAGTATAGAATCTGTAGTATTCACTCAACATATAATAATATTAATTTTAAAGTATGTGGGATTAACTCCGGAAATCGTTATTTATATGACGAACATAACGTGCTTTTATTTTGAAATGTTCACCGGAGGTACGTTCGCTAAACTGCTAACCGAAAGCTTTACACTCCGTGAAAAAAAAACATTCTTCGTCATTGCTTGTGGTGTCACTAATAGATTTTTTTTTTTTTCATTAGCAAATGCTGTTAACCAGCTGTTCACTGTTATTGTATGACTGATTGGAACTGTACTGCATTTTTTCGCCACAGCATATGCTGTCAGGTATTTTATGTTCGGTGTGGAAAAGAGGAAGAAAGTTAAAAGAGGCATTAGCGGCCTGTTCTCAATTTCTCCCTCACTGCACTTTGGCTCTCATGGTGAGCACGTTCGCTCATATGTTCGAAATAAACGATAGCCGACGTGCAAAGTAGCAAGTGAGCTGTAAAAATAGCGAGCTTAGTGGCGTGAAAAACGCGGGAGAGCTAAGTGAAGCTAACGAACATCTAAGCGAAGCTAAGCGATGCTAAACGGAGCTAAGCGAAGGTAAACGGCGCTAAATGAAGCTAAGGGACTGATACTCAGTCCGTCGTCTTGGAACAATCCATTGTAGTGTGTTTGTAGGGGGGAGAGATAATATACATGCAGCATTCAAATGGCTTTCTTTTTTGTTTTGTTATTTGTTTATTTGGTATGCTGACATAATTATACATGGCGAATAGTTGGGGGTGCTGCTGGCTCCGGTGGCCCAAGCTTTTACTCGTTGGGGCAAGGGCAGCTTGTTGGGGGCCTAAGGCAATCGCCTACTTCGCCTGAATCGTAGATCCACCTATTAGAGCCTTGTTCGGGCCTAAAAATCCAGCCCGCGTGTATTAAAAGCCCGACCCGGCCCAAGCAATTAACTTGCAGGCCCGAGCCCGAAAAAACCCGAAATTGAATGTTTTATTTGTATGCCCAAGCCCGAAAATGCCCCCAAAATTTTACGTTTTATTTGTAGGCTTGAGCCCGAAACCCCCCCGAAAATGTAAATTTCATTTGTAGGCCCGAGCCCGTTTTATTAGTGAGGACTCAGGAGGAGGAGCAAATGTGGGGATGCGATTCGTGGTTGCGTTTTGTGTGATCACATTTGTGACGATGCCTATGTGCATAATAACAAATTAAAACCAGTCTTTTGTAACAAATTCTCCCAGGTAAACAAGACTGTAAGATGCATATTCAATAAACATTTATATTTGTGTGTCCGTTCTACCAGGTGGATAGTTCATGCATCATTTCATTTATTTTAATTTCTTTGAGATGGCAGAAAAAACGCAAGTTTTCTTAATGTTTAAATAGTCTACATATTTTTATGATCATTATAAATGCACGTACACAACGAAATAACGCTGGAAAGGTTTGTTAAATACATTTCTGTTTGGGATTTTGTGCTCACATGGACGCGCCTCTTTGACAAGGAGAGGAACAGCAGCATATACTAAAATAAACTAAAAAACTTTTAAATAACATTCTTTATTTTAATGACTCGCATCAGAACACACAAAAGAACAACCTGCCTTAAGGAGTACTGAAACAAAATAAATAATAACATTTTAAGGAACACCATGCACGAACTCCATGATGTCCTGCTTAGCACAAAGAGGTGCAGCCTTCGAAACAGATGATAATAACGATGTTTGACTAATATCTTTTAGGCCAATACAGTTTTTAAAATGCCTGCTCAGCGTCAAAGTGCCAGTCTTTCTGCTCTCGTACGAGAGCAAAGCGCCACATTTGTTGGATTCGGCAAGGCCGACACAGTTTTCTGTAGCATCTTCCACCAGAAATTTAAATGCTTTCCACACACCACTCGTAGATTCTTGCCTTTTCAACCCCCCCGTCTTTAGTTTGCTTTTCACTTCTTGGTGCTGTATATTGAAATTCGGAAAGGAAATACCAGGATGCAGAGTTGCTCGACTTGCGGAGAGCGAGGGGAAAATTAAAAGGAGGGCGGGGCCACGGCGTTCATGTGCGCAAAGAATGCACTGGCTCTGCTGCGGCTCATGTTTGGGATTACCAAAGCGCTTTCTCTGTTTTATCCATAGGGATGGGAATTGATAGGATTTTTACGATTCCGATTCCATTATCGATATTGCTTAACGATTCGATTCTTTATCGATTCTCTTATCGATTCTAATTTGGGGGGAAAAAAGAACAAACATTTAGATTGGCATTGAGTTTGTTTAATCAGAAGTCACAACCTTAAAATCTCACAACAAGGTCAAAAGAGGCCCAAAGCCTCAATATTAACTGTGGCAAAAAGTGGCAAATGCACAAGAATGTTTAACATTTTACTGAAACATTTTTATATATTGGTATATATTAGCATATAGGTAGTTGGTCTGCCGTTAGCAATATGTGTTAAACTTGCAGGGGTCCCCAAACTTTTTCCAGTGAGGGCTGCATAACTTTTCCCTTCTCTGAGGGGCCGGGGTCAGTTTGTAACAGAAAAAGTGTGACGATTGCAGGAGTGCCTGAATGTAAAAAAAAAATATTGTTTTTCAGAAAGCCACAATCAAATAACCCTTTCTGGATATTTCACGGAACAAAAGTAAATAAAATAAAAATAATAATATAATATAATAATAATTAATAATAATAATAGCACTATTAATCAAATAGATAATAACCAAATAACCCTCTCTGAGTTCTTCACAGAAAAAGGCCAGAAAATAAATAACACTATTGAGAAAAAAAAAAAAAAAAAATCAAAATGCTCTCTGGTATTGTTCAGGGGGCCGGACTGAATGTTGGGGCGGGCCGTAGTTTGGGGACCCCTGTTAGAGTATTATTATTTACCAGTATATTGAAGTGCATGCCTTTTAGTTTTTATGGTGCTTTCACGCTCAAGTGGGGGTGCCCTTGCGCTTCCTCACGTGAAGAAGAACGCGAGAGAAAGCGTGAGAGAGTTAGTGAGAGAGGGAAGCACTGCTACGACCCTATGTTCTTTGTTGATGCTTGTAAAATATCTACAGAGGCAACGCCTGTATGTATCATCTTTTGTGTTGTTGTTGTGTGTTTCCACTCGCGATCGGACACTTAAATCCAGTTGTGTAGTGGTTTGAACGATGTGCTAATGCTAGCGAACGCATGCTAACTGTTTTGTTATTACAGCTAATCATCGCTGATTTACGTTGATGCAAACCTGTTTGTTACTGGGGACGAAATTATTTGTTTCATTTCTATTTTTATTTTCACTCTTCAAGTGATGGTTGAATAAAGTCAGCAAATTATACAAACGTCTTCTGTATTGTCATTTCGGAGTTTAGCTTGCTGTATAGGTGTCTCGGTGAGGACAGTGCTGTCTATTCCCTCCCGACAGTCTATTCCCTCCCGATGCAGTTATCTCTACCTTCCCTCCCGATGTAGTTATCTCCACCTTGCAATGATTGCAAGTCGTTTTGTTGTAATTTTTCCTCGTGAATTGAAGACACACTTTCGATCGTTTGAATCTACGTGCTGTCATTGTTATGTTTACGGCTGCAATGCTCGTGCTAAACCATCGTAACCTTTCATTTTCACCCTCTTTCCTGGTGAAGTTTAGCCAAACTTTGGAGCGGGTGGTTGTTGGTGCCATGCTAGTTTGATGTGTTTGGACAACAAGACAGTCACGACGCAATATGCGTCTTCAGGACTCGTTAAAGGGATCGTTAAGGCTATTTCATTATGATGTCGAGGCCTCGAAACACTCGGAACCGGTTCCGAATTGGAATCGGATTTCGATTCCCATCCCTATTTATCCAATTTATTTATTTTATAACAAGTATTCCTTAGTTTAACATCCATACATCGTCTTAGTATAAAAATATATATCTATTTAAAAAAAAGTTAGCGAGAGAAGTCCAGCCCGACCCGACCCGAATGTAAATGATTGACATTTTGGGCCCGACCAGTCGGATTCGGGCTTAAGATCTAGGCTCTACCGCCTATGATAACAGGCATGTTCATCCATAAACTGCCCGAACGGGTTGACTGTCTGATCCTAGCGCACATAAAATACAAGTTGTCTTATGACCCACGTTATTTTGACATGAAATAACTAAGCATAACTTCCTTTTCAGAGGTAATTACGATAAGGCAATCGAGATGTCCACCAAGGCTATCGACTTGGCTAAAACGGCGAATGACGTGGGCACCCATTACACAAAGCGCGAAGCAGCGTACGCCCACAGAGAGGTATTCAGGAAGTACGGCATCAGGTAACTCCTCCGCCACACTGAGGGATGGTTATTCTCCAGTCGTCACTGTGTTAAGCTTTGCATCCATGTGTTCAAGCAAGGGAAAAAAATTCAGAGTTGTAATTTAAAAAAGATAAGAGACCATCTGGAAATATATGGCGGAAAACGAAGCTTGCTCCCAAAAATGGATTATATTAAAGTCTTAATTCACCAAACCTCACCAGATATCCTCATTCACTTGAATTGATATCATTAAAATTTTGAGTAAAGGGAAGGCTTCCAAAAATGCTGGTGCAGACCATCTAGATCCATATCTTCCTCAATTAAGTGCTCATTTTATCAGTCCATATTTAGCTCATATTTTTAACCAAACCCTTCTTTCTGGCATCATACCAACCTCATGGAAAACTGCTACTTTTCTCCCGCTACATAATAAAGGTGACATCTATGATCTCAATAATTACCGTCCAATATCCAAGCTTCTGTTTTTATCCAAAATTCTTGAGTCTTTGATCCAATTCTCAACTACGTTCTTTTATTGACTCATCTAACATACTTCAGCCGCAACAGTCTGGTTTTCGCCCAGGTCACAGTACAATTACAGCTACAGTTTCTGTCTTAAATAACATTGTCTCCTTTCTTAATAATAACCAATTCTGTGCTGTTCTTTTCATTGATCTTTCAAAAGCATTTGATACCGTTGATCATAAAATTCTTCTACATAAACTTCAGGCCATTGGTTTAGATGTTAATGCTCTCAAGTGGTTTAAGTCCTACCTTACGGACAGAATACAAACTGTTGCTGCTGACGGTGTTCAATCAAGTCCACTTATTATTAAAAATGGGGTGCCGCAGGGGTCTGTCCTTGGACCACTCCTTTTTACATTATACATTAACTCATTTGCTCCCGGAACCGTATAAATACGTTTTATTTTTAAATGCCCAATTGTCCCACAACCGTATTTATACGTCTTTTGCGTTTTTTTTTAATAAGAAGCATATATAGCTTCCGCTGTATCTGAGAAACAAAGAAAAACGCTCCAAACCAATTTTAAAGCAATAAAACTGGCCACTGGAGGGCAGTAGCGCATTTTGGAAGACTAGACAAGCCGATTCAACAGCAGTGAACGGCGGCCAGCATTGTCAAAACGCTGGCGGATTGAGCCCAGGCGGCGCTCCGACCGGACAAAACAACGAGAGGACGCCTGGGACACCAGGCGCTGGACGATTGTGCAAAACGAGTGAAACCCCCCGTGGATCGGCTCGCCTAGCAGACCCCGCAGAAATGCAAAAATAATCCATCTTTGTGAGACAGAAAACGATGAGGGAAAAGTTTACACAGCTGACGTGGCGACAACGGCGTCATCTCGGCGACAAACCGTCATCTCTCAGTCGTTGTGTGTGAATAAATTGTTACTATTCTATCTAAAGCTCTATTTGTCTGGTTGTTCATAGTATTTTGTAAAAGGAAAACATTATTCAGATGTTTGGGATGTAACTAATGCAAAAAATAGCTTTGTTAAAGTCAAAGTTATGTTTGAAATGTATGCGTTTACAAAAAGCTCATTTTCTCCGTTTTTTCATCAGAAATTGGAAAATTGCTCAAACTAAGCTATTTTCTAATGCTGATTTCTAAAGAATGGAAAAAGATACGAACTTACTTTTTTTTTCTACTGAAAGAAGAAAGTCCAATCTTTCTTTTGGTGGGTTCAAGGTTTATATAGCAATAGAACAGAATTTTCTGTGGGCCTTGCAAAATCAGTCAAAATCCAGAAAAAACGGCCGGGAGCGAATGGCCTTGCTCTGGTGAAAATGGCTGGGAGTGAAAGAGTTAATAATATTATTCTTCTTAATCAATATTGTAATGTCCACTTTTTTGCTGATGATTGCTGATTTTGCTCGAAACGAATTTGAGCTGGGACCACAGTAACAAAGGCTACTATCAGTAACAAAATGCGCCTGCACTGCCAGACATGGCCCCCGGCTGAAGAAAGTACACGTCCAGGCCCGTCTGCTGTTCGCTAGAGAGCATTTGGATGATCCAGAAAAGGACTGGGAGAATGTGTTATGGTCAGATGAAACCAAAATAGAACTTTTTAGTATACAGGTTATCGTGTTTGGAGGAGAAAGAATACTGAATTGCATCCGAAGAACACCATACCCACTGTGAAGCATGGGGGTGGAAACATCATGCTTTGAGGCTGTTTTTCTGCAAAGGGACCAGGACGACTGATCTGTGTAAAGGAAAGAATGACTGGGGCCATGTATCGAGAGATTTTGAGTGAAAATCTCCTTCCATCAGCAAGGCATTGAAGATGAGACGTGGCTGGGTGTTTCAGCATGACAATGATCCCAAACACACAGCCAGGGCAACAAAGGAGTGGCTTCATAAGAAGCATTTCAAGGTCCTGGAGTGGCTTAGCCATTCTCCAGATCTCAAGCCCATAGAAAATCTGTGGAGGGAGTTGAAAGTCCGTGTTGCCCA
This sequence comes from Corythoichthys intestinalis, assembly GCF_030265065.1. Classification (NCBI taxonomy): domain Eukaryota; kingdom Metazoa; phylum Chordata; class Actinopteri; order Syngnathiformes; family Syngnathidae; genus Corythoichthys; species Corythoichthys intestinalis. Next base: position 65,990,451 of record NC_080397.1, read on the forward strand.
ACGAGAGCCCCAAAACATCACTGCTCTAGAGGAGATCCGCATGGAGGAATGGGCCAAAATACCAGCAACAGTGTGTGAAAAGCTTGTGAAGAGTTACAGAAAACGTTTGGCCTCCGTTATTGCCAACAAAGGGTACATAACAAAGTATTGAGATGAACTTTTGGGTTTTGACCAAATACTTATTTTCCTCCGTGATTTGCAAATAAATTCTATAAAAATCAAACAATGTGATTTTCTGTTGTATTTTTCCACATTCCGTCGGTCGTGGTTGAGGTTTACCCATGTTGACAATTACCTCTCTAATCTTTTCAAGTGGGAGAACTTGCACAATTAGTGGTTGATTAAATACTTATTAGCCCCACTGTACAAAAATAGCCCTGTGAGAAGTTCATATAATTAAAAAAATCACAGAGGAGTAGAAGAACTTTAATATAACGAGGCAATTTTTTTCACCCTGCCTCTTTTTTTTTTTTTTTTTTGAACGCCGCCTCTTAAAAGAATCGTAATCATTCGGAACCGGAATCAAAACGTGGAATCAGAATCGGAACCGTTCAATTCCAAACGATGGGCAACCCTATTCAATATGTACAGACATCGGTTCCAAATTGAAAATTAAAACCACGAAACCAAATGTGTAATGTCTGTGTTTGTAATAAGGGGGCTTGATTGATGGATAATAGGCCTGTATGTGAGAAGCAGCTAACTTAAAAAAATAAATAAAAATTTGTAAATATTGAATTACCCTTTTTTTCCCATTTTTTTTTTTTGTGGTCAGCATGTACACTTTGACATGTAAATCCAACACCTGTGCTGTTTGAATAAGAGAAAAACCTTTGCTATCAGGCTGACCCAAACGCCTCCTTTTTATAGCTCATAAATGATAAAATCTCTGGTACAGTTGTATTTTCATTTTTTAGTTTCTAATTTTAAAATCATTCCCTGAGCCTGTCTTTTTTTCTCTCTCTCATTTGACAGACTGGCAGATAAGGTGTCATTTTAAGAATGGAAACGTTTCAAGACAGCCACTTCGATTTTGACTGACAAATTCCTCTGATATTCTTCATCGATACATATGGTGACCAAAGTAAAATAGAACTTAAATCTGAATAAAGTTATGATTCCTGGAAAGACATGTGGTGCTTTTCTTTTCTTTACTGTATCAGTCAGTGTTGCCCAACGACAGCCCCAAAACATCACTGCTCTAGAGGAGATCTGCATGAAGGAATGGGTCAAAATACCAGCAACAGTGTGTGAAAAGCTTGTGAAGGGTTACAGAAAACGTTTGGCCAAGGGTACATACAGTTGTGGTCAAAAGTTTACATACAATTGTGAAGAACATAATGTCATGGCTCTCTTGAGTTTCCAGTTATTTCTACAACTCTTTTTCTCTGATAGAGTGATTGGAACAGATACTTCTTTGTCCCAAAAAACATTCATGAAGTTTGGTTCTTTTATGACTTTATTATGGGTGAACAGAAAAAAGTGATCAAATCTGCTGGGTCAAAAATATACATACAGCAGCGCTAATATTTGGTAACATGTCCCTTGGCCATTTTCACTTCAATTAGGCGCTTTTGGAAGCCATCCACAAGCTTCTGGTTGAATCTTTGACCACTCCTCTTTACAGAATTGGTGCAGTTCACTTAAATTTGATGGCTTTCTGACATGGACTTGTTTCTTCAGCATTGTCCACAAGTTCTCAATGGAGTTTTGGGAAGGCCATTCGAAAACCCTAATTCTAGCCTGATTTAGCCATTCCATTACCACTTTTGATGTGTGTGTGGGGTCATTGTCCTGTTGGAACACCCAACTGCGCCCAAGACCCAATCTTCTTTAAAGTGCCTGTGACACAAAAAAGCATGTTTATTTCATAATACACGTGGTATTTTATGCCCCTGAATGATATGGGCCGCTTGGATGTGTGTGGAAGCGATCGCTATTTTTATTTAGTTTTTTGAATCCCGCGCCATGAAAATGAGTGACTTCCGGCTTCGGTCTTGCATTGAGGAGGAGGGCGCTGTGACGTGTACGGTAGAAGACGTCCTCTTCACACTACAGTGTACTGTTGTGTATGAGGACGAAGGATTCAGTTGATTTTGCGGATTAATACGTTTATTTTTCGCATCACGCCAGCCAGACGGCTGCAGAAAAATCATTCTGTATGAGGGAGAGGCGTATGCGCCTTTTTGGAGTTTCAAAAGGTTCCCATTCACCGTGGATATTTACTGTGGGACCATTGGACTTATGAGGAAGTGAGTAAACATCTTGTTTTGTATTATGTCAAATACGAATACAGCAATTACAAAGTAAACACCACAAACTTTCTTTAAATAAAGGAGTACTTACGGTTGATCATTGATAGGCATGAAAAAAGTTCTCCTCGTGCACATCAGCAGAACGTTAGCTGCACAACAACTGCAGCCACCCTCCTCCGGGAACGAACTGTAAATTGCTCTCTGCCGGGCGGTTTGCCGATCCGCGAAGACAATCGATAACCCAGTCGTCATGTCAAAAAAATCCAGGTTAGTTATGTGTGATATTTCCGCTTCGAAGACTTCGAACATCACTCGGTTCGGGTTAGCATGTCGGCTAGCTGTCACGCCTTTTGGTTTATTTACATTCTCCGAAGCCGGGGAAGGGAAATGACATATGTCCGATTTAGGTGTCATAAAATATCGTTCGGGAGGTGCGACAGTAAAGGTGAAGTCGACAGTTTTGACCATTATGGAGTAATTTTGCCACGTCGTCCTGAATAAATGCATTTTTATTATTTCATATTCCATTCAGCACAAGACTGTTATTTGTCATCACCATGCCATTTATTTAGCAATTGGGGAAAATACTTGGATAAAAAGAATATTCTGTAAAAAATATTGAAGTAAAGAGACAGAAACAAGGACATTTTGCTGCTCTCTTCGTCGCGTTTTCCTCATTGTGAAGACTTCCCCCTCGACGGGCTGACTGGTCCTTCTCAAGCCATTTATATAGCTATTTGGGAAAAATACTTGGATAAAAAGAATATCCTGTAAAAATATTGGAGAGAGAGACTGAAACAATGACATTTTGCGGCTCTCTTCGTCGCGTTTTCCACGTTCTAAATAATTCCTCCTCAATCGGCTGAATAGTAAAACCGATGAGCCCAGTCTACCGCTGACGTCATCCACCTGTTGGGGACGCTAAAGCCCTATAGACCCTACTCACGTGACGTCACAGCCACGCCTCCGCGCCATGTTGTCTGTCTACTCGTCATGTTAATGCATTAGCGCTTCATAAATTCCTCCTATTATGGCGTTTTTCTGCTCGTTAACATTAATAATCAAAATGGTGAAGGCGTGTGTAGCGGTCGGTTGCAATAACAGAGAAGATAGACGGAGAGACTTGAAGTTCTACCGGATTCCGAGAGACCCGGAGAGGAGAGCGAGATGGGCTGCTGCAATTCGATGAGATAACTGGGCTCCAAACGATTACCACAGATGATGTAGTAGTCATTTTATATCTGGTAAGATGCATTTAATATATATTTAGAGGGTTTTGGGCTGACAACCACAATTAAGATCATTGCTAGGCTAATTGCCGACAACATACACTCAGACGTTGTGAATGAACTACCTGAAAATATATAATTGTAAGGGGATAATAAGACAGTTGTCAAACAATTAATTTACAATTTCACTATTGAGGTCAAAAGCCAAAAAATAAATTCAACTAGGGACAATCTGGAGTAATGCTATCGCACTTCATATTTATTACATATTATATATGTATGTAGTGAGAGTGCTATTGCTAGACCATATAAACATTATAAGCCCTAGCTCCATTGATAAATGACATGAAATACATTAGACTTGACAGTGGATGTTAGCAAGAACAAAAGATTTTGAATTGAAAATTTCGTAACTCACCTTACCGAGCACAAGATAGATTCCTGCCGAATTTTCGTGGACGAGGACCTGTTTCACCCAACCAGCAACGAAGTATTTATAAGCCTCCAAGCTCTTAAAGGTTTTCAAACTTTCGTGAGAGTAGGCTGATTTTGTGTGGACAAGATAGTTGTAAATATCAGGGTAGCTGATGTCAGGCAGAGACGGCGAAGACAGCGGGTCGAAAAACATCGATTTAGGCATCAAATATAGATCTGGCGAATGGATAAACTGAAGCTTTTCCACATAACGCCTTTTATGCAACGCATCCAATGAGTTTACAGCGTCAGATAACACCGGGGCTTCCATGAATTGCTCTATAACTTGCACGACTAATTTAAAACAATGAGAATAGGTCTAAAAAATACGGACAATATGGCGGCCGGATACAGCGACACGTCATTTTGTGACGTAGGTGAGTAGGGTCTATAATGGTAGGCGTGGCTAACCGGCAGATTAAAAGACTAATTTCTAGTCATCTGTGCTTTGCTAAATTGTTTTATATAGTCGAATCGTCTCAAAATATGATTCTAATTCACATAATAATGCCATTTAAGACTTTTTTTCTCCTGTCGTATGCTCTTTAAGGTCTCACTGGAACAGCACCAAACAAAAGTTCCAGTGCAGATTCTTGACTCTTGAGAAGGTGATGATGGTGAAACTTTATTGTTTGGTGCCGTTACAGTGAGATTTACAGAGATGATTGACTCAAGAAGACATCAAAATTCCCTCAGACTAGGGGCTGCATGTCAGGCAAAGGCACTCAATAAATGCACAAGTTTACATTGAAATTTTAGACAGCTTTCTTATCCCCTCAATTGAAAATATGTTTGTCATTTTCCAAGATGACATTGCATCATGCGGCAGAGCTAAAATTGTTAAAGCATTCTTTGGAGAAAGACTCATCCAGTCAATGTCATGGCCTGTGTTGAGGTAATTATCGGGGTTGATTGATTAAATATTTGCTTGGTTGATTGATTGAATATTTGCTTGTGCTCATATATACCATAAATAATACATATTGCCATATTTTTCTTACTTATATAACCAGTAAATGATTATTGCTTGCTATACCAGGTTGTAGTATAATGCTTAAGTGTTACAAAGGGTAAAAGAGGGTGTTTTGCTTCATGGCCGCATCATTGCGTAACTAGACCTTCCAAGGCATCTTTAGCACCTGGCGTCTGGACTTTTGTCTAGACCTTCGAGGACAATTTTCCATCCGAGGACATCTTCCATGGCCGCAGCGTTGCATAACTGAAGTGTCTGGATTATTTTGACTGTTTACATGATTGTTTTGACTGTTTACATGATTGTTTACATAAGCTCTTGCTTCCACACGTGTATTCACTTAGTTCCACCTACATGCACACACATATCCAATCAAAAACCACATGGGTGTCTCCAGCTTGCTCTCCCCTCCCTCAGGGCGGCATCCGTTTTTGTTTAGGACAAACACCTAAATAAAATACCAAGGAGGATTTTTTTGATTTAGATCAATTTTGGTAACTCACGAGTCACATTTTGCTCTCCTTGGCCAAGAAAACTGAGTGTCTTCTCCTTATTTCTGGGTAATTTTACAAATGTCTACCTAAGGATCTATTTTTGATATTTTTGAACTTGACAGCCTGCTAATAGCCCAGATCTCAACCCTATTGAAAACCTGTGGTAGAAATCGAAGAGAAAAAAAAAAGGTCCACAGCAAGGCTCCGACCTGCAAAGATGATCTGGCAACTGCAATCAAAGGGAGTTGGCACCAAATTGATGAAGAATCCTCATCAAGTCCATGCCTCAGAGACTGCTAGCTGTCATAAAGCTGTAACCTTTGTATGACCTTTCTTGTGACCTTTTTGTGACCCGAATTGTAATCCACATATATAACTACACACATATAGCAATAACTGCACATATATATAGCAATAACTGCCTTTGATTGCCTTTAAGAGTAACTAACTGTGTGTTGTTGTTTCTATGTGCACACATTCTTTTGGACTGACTGTACAACTCTTATCAGGTTATGCCCGCCACTTTGACGCAATTTAGCTCATTGCTGTGGTTACCGAGATACCTGATACGAACCATCTGCTGCTAAAAAGTACAACGAGTGAACCAATCATATTTGGACACGAGACTCATCTCCTTAAGAGGTTGAGCAAAACATGTTAAGATGACCATTTTGGGGCAGGCAGCGTGCCTCCTGAGAGCAGGGGCTGGCCATCTCTGTTCTCACGTGGCATGTGCCAATAAAGAGCCGGACATTTCCGGGCCACGTCAGAGTCTGCCACAGGATTAATGTGATCTCTTGGCTTTGTTCCTTGAATACTCACACCAGGAGCGTTTGGCTCTCCGCTCATTGTCGACAGGTAGGAGCTTGATTCATATCAGGGAACTCGTTGTGTTTTAACTGTGGCGTGGGGGTGTTTTAGCTTCGACAACTAATATATCTAGCGCCATTGTTTCTTGTGCTTGTGTGTGTTTTGACTGCATCGTGGGGGTCTTAGGTAATGACAAGTGACAATTTAGACCTAGCGTTGTTATTCTGTGTTATGCTTGTTTTTTTGCATGCCTTTGTGGGATTGTAATCAATAAACTTCATTATTTTGCAATTTCTAATCAATAAACATTGTCTATTTCGCAAAAGTGTGCCTGTTGCTGACTCACTGCGAACCTTGACATTTCGTAAAACAGGTAGTGCTACTAAATACTAGAGATGTTTTTTGATCGTTATTTCTTTGTTTGTTTCTCATGATTTCATATTTTTTTTCCTCAGAATGGAGTGATTCCATATATATTTCCCTGCACATGCTCTATAAAAGTAACATTTACTGACCACCACATTGTTTTATATTCATTTCTTTTAGTGTTTCTGAACGCTATGGCGTGCACTTTTGAACTAATTCATTATTTTTTCAAGCTTTTTATCTGAGTGAGTGCTCGTTCCGAGACTGGTTATTCCATACTTTTTGCTAGGGCTTGTAGTCCCGACAGGTACACCATGAGTTAGGCGGCATAAAAAGTAGGGCCGCCCTTCCCATCCCCCCGGTTCTCATGTGCAGCTTGGCTAACAATAAAGGAGTGTCTTTCTTTTCAGGACAATACCCCCCATGACACTACATCCCTGACTACCCCACCTCTTATACACCCCGCCTCTCTTTCTTCTGATTGACTGTATTTTGCCCCAGAGAGAGAGAGAGGATGAGGATAACAAGTGAGGGAGTGAGGAGGCGGGATTGTCACTAGTGTTTATATGTGATCTCTATAAGGAACAGTCACACAAGGAGTGGTTAAGTGAGATGAAATGACAGCCAGAACCTCACAGAGTTCTAATTTTCCACAGAAGAGGTGAACTGAGGACTTGGAATCTAAGGAATACATCCTGAACCCAGTCAAATCTTGTTGGATGCCATGGGGGGCACCCTCAGTCAGCACGGGAAGGGCTCACCTCGCAAGAAAAACAGCATGTAAGAACCATTGTCTTGTTTTGGTGAGGATGCGTAAAAATAGCTGAGTCATGAGAGGATGCAGCGATACAATGGGAGCGGCAGTTGTTTTGATCTGATGACTTGTTTTGAGCGTGTCACAAGGCATGAGCGAAGTTGCGTTCGGGATGACTGTCAGGCTTTCTTCATTAACACACCTTGTGATTCCTTCTCGTTTCCTTGAGTATATTTAAAAAGGATGATTCTGCTGGTATTAAAGCATGCTGTGAAGATGTTTTAAAAAAGGCACCGATGCTATAGACTCCCCCTTCGTTTTTCCATTAATCCTTCATGACAAACAGTGAGTGAGTCCTTTCATTTCGTCCCATCACAGCTAAACCCAGGAGGGCTTTTAACTAAAGCTGCTTTTCACTCTCCTGTGACAAGCATTAATGCACATTATGATATATCATATTATATACTCAGTCGGTTCAGTCATGGAGAAGCAGAAGTTTGTTTTTTCTTCCTTCGTAGAATTTGTCCCCTGATGTATGTGGGGTTAATACAAAAGGGGTTGGATTTAGATGCAGTAGCCCCATGGGTAAAACAAAAAAGACAAGCTTCTAGTCTAATTTTAGTTGGTTTATTTGTATGGATCAGATTTAGCACTGGCTTCATTTTATTGTTCCTTAAAAACCAAGAAAACAAATGCTTATGCACAAATTTGAACATACTATACTATATATCAGACCTGTTAAGTTTCACGATTTGGTCGGGAGACTCCCGATTTTGACCCCAATGCTCACGCCTCACGGTTAGAAAGCCAAATCTCCCGATTTTCCAAAAATGTAAATTTAAAAAAAAAATTTTTTTACGTTTTTGTTTGTCACCGTTTTGTAACGATACCATTCGGCCTGATTCGGAAAGTGACCAACAACGAATAGCCTGGCCGTCTCCGACTTCCCTGCCCTCCCTCCCCTTCAGAGCTGGAAAAGCCCAACCCATACATCTGACAGGGAGGGAAGAGGCGAAGCACCACCGACTTCCCAAGATGCTGGCACTAATAAACCGGCTTTTAGACTGGTTCAAGTCTTTATTTTGGAAGGAAGAGATGGAGCTGACCCTGGTCAGCCTCCAGTATTCGGGAAAAACGACGTTCGTCAACGTAATTGCCGTAAGTCTTACCTGCCAGCGATAGCTAACTAGCCTAATGCTAATAGCACTAGAGCTAATGATGGGAGAACGATGACGAGGAAGAAGTCGTTGCTTTACTCTGTGTTTTCGTGGATCAAACATCATGGAATATTAAACCACTGCGGTCCTACCCCCACAATATATGAATTTAAGTGAGAAAGCGTATCGTTACTTACTTGAAGTTTAATCATTTAGATTCGCTATTATGCTAAAGCTAAAGTGTATACTATACACTTTGTTACATTATATCATTATTACTGTGCTGAAACAAAAAATATAAAGTTTCAATTCTAGGTTACAATTCAATTAAAAAACTGCCATGACAAAGATACTTTTTAAAACAAATATGATTAATTTTCTAAATGATGTAATTAATGTTTTTAATCTTGCTGATTTAGTCTCACGAAACCCTAATTGGAGTGATGGTTGATGAGATGAAGAGGCTGCTGAGGAAGCTGATGTCCAAATTTGTGCAAATGGATGTGATCAGGAAAGCTGAGGATATCCTAGATGTTGATTACAGGAACAAGGAGAACTGACATGACACAGGCAACATAGCAGTATCACATGATGCCAGACAATACATGGAGCAAGTTGAAGACTATCACTGATGCCACCAAAAAGAGGTTCTTTGACAGTGTAGTTAATTTTTACACAAGTGTTGTGACCAAAATGAACTTGAAAAAAAATGGTTGCATTTTGTCTTAGCGATTGTCGCGCGCGCGTCATCGGGGTTGGCAAACAGAAATCTCCCTATTTGCAATTTCTACAACTTCACAGGTATGATATATAGAGAGTTTCAGATGAAAGTGGCCTGGATTTGGAGTTTAATACAGTGGAGACTAGGGACAGTAACATTTTCTGGCCTTTGAAAATGAAATTCACATTATGAATTCATGAGGACAAGCACATTGGTTGAATTATGCAAACTAACAGAGACTGATGGGGCACTTAAAAATGTAGGTAAAACAAACCAATAAATACCTAAAGGTAAACATCAGTTGGCAGCAGAGGTTGATTGTCTCCCCAAAGGGAGCAGTGATGGCCAAACGAAGCCTCGTGAAGCAATGAATCATGGCGGTTTATTTGGTCTTATGACAGTCTTATGATGCCGCTGTCAAATAAAGTGTTACCGGTTAATATCTTTTGGTTTAAATATCCCATAATACAGTGAGGACAGGTGCGGTTTGGTGCGTGGCGGCTTGTAGTCTGAAAATGACAGTAATCCAAGTAAAGATTTGTGTATGTCGCCCTCTAGTGTTTGGCTGCCCTTACTGGGTTGTTTGGAGCGCAGCGTCAGTCAGTGTAAACAGTACCGTTAACTGCTGTTTGCTGTGTGCTGCGGGCGGAGACGTCTTTGGACAACTTTTTTACAGGGAAAGGCCACCTGCTGAGCCAGAAGAGGAGCCTAAAACAAAGTCCATTCTGCATAATATTTGGCTAAATGCTAGCAAACGAGACAACAAACAGAGCACTGAGATCATCATACCTCGTAGTGAACCGTATTGCTAAAGCCAAGCCTTTTACGATTGGAGATAACTCATTATGCCTGCGACCAAGGATATTTCCCGTCAAGTTTTAGGAGAGGCTGCTGTTAAAAAATGTTGATTCAGCGTATGGTGAGTCACATTTTCCATGCTCTTAATTTTCTTTTGAAGCCCTTTCGTGTTATTTTTAGGGCTGTCAAAATTAACGCGTTAACGAGCGGTAATTAATTTTTTAAATTAATCCCGTTAAAATATTTGACGCAATTAACGCACAAATGCCCCGCTCAAAGATATTAAAAGGACAGCAAAGTGAAAGGTGTACTTGTTGTGTTTTGTGTTGAGTTTTGCCGCCCTCTGCTGGCGCTTGGGTGCGACTGATTTTATAGGCTTCAGCATCCATGAGCATTGTGTAAGTAATTATTGACATCAACAATGGCGGGCTACTAGTTTATTTTTTGATTGAAAATGTTACAAATTTTATTCAAACGAAAACATGAAGAGGGGTTTTAATATAAAATTTCTATAACTTGTACTAGTTATTATCTTTTATTTATTTTCTATAATTTTTTATAAATATTTGTATATTTGATTTATTTATATATTTTATTTATTATTTTTAGTCATCTTTTAAGACCTACAAGTCTTTCTATCCATGGATCGCTTTAACAGAATGTTAATAATGGTAATGCCATCTTGTTGATTTATTGTTATAATAAAGAAATACAGTACTTATGTACCGTATGTTGAATGTATATATCCATCTCGGTCTTATCTTTCCATTCCAACAATAATTTACAGAAAAATATGGCATATTATATAGATGGTTTGAATTGCGATTAATTGCGATTAATTACGATTAATTAATTTTTGAGCTGTAATTAACTCGATTAAAAATTGTAATAGTTTGACACCCCTAGTTGTTTTATATTTACCGTCATTTTCTGCCACATATTGCCGGTCCGTGAAAAAAAGGCCCATGTCACACAGAGCCGTCATGCAAAAAAAGGTTGGGGACCACTGCTCTAAAGGGTTAAAATGAAAGCAAAGGGCAGGAGGTGTGTTGCTTGAGTGCCTTGTGCACACATGTGTGCACAGTTCACATGAGCCATTGTCTAGGAACTGTGTGCTTTGGTGTCCTTGTTGTAATCATGAACAAAAGCACAGTCTTTCAGTACGTTAGCCCTCCTTTCTCATTCAGGGTCAAAGTATCACACTTTGTGACATCACTTCCTCTAAAAAAAGCTCTATACAGTGAACTGAAACTAGATAACGGTAGGTATGTTTTCAAGGAGAATACTCTTGTGGGACTTTATGAATGTAAAGTCGATGTTTTTCCAGTATATCTTCTCCAATCTAATATAATATACTGCAAACAGTAAAAACCAGTTTAAGTTCCTTCTGAAGAGACATTTTATTAGTAATGAATTCTGAATCGAAATAACTAACCACCATGAGCCAGATAATTTCAATGAACGCCAGGAAAACAAAGAGTGGGTCTTTTCTGTACATGTACATGCATGTAGTATATAGATATGTATAGAGATATATGTAATGTGTTTGTCTGTACTATATGTGCATTTATATGTAGGGGTGTGTGTGTGAGTGTACGGAGAGGGAGGGGTTGGGGGTGGGTTTGATTTATTGTTATTTTTTTTTTCTGTATGCATTTTGGTTGGTGAGGCAAGCACTGGTGTAAATGTTTGAACGGAGCTGTTACAACTAATGGAGATCAAAATAAATACAAATACAAATAATCGCTTCTGAAATAATTTCAAATTCATTCCTTACTCATTTGAAAAATATAGTTAAAACGTATGACCACTAGATAGCAGCATAGAACAATATTTTATGCTGTATCAATAAATACCAGAGTCACAAGGAAAACAGCCAAGTGATTCAGTTAACTGACAAATTTGCTGCTTGAAGTCATATGGTTTGATCATTCTGACTGGTAACCCCCAACATAAATGGTAAATGGTGTTATAATTAAGTTTAAGTCCCTCAAAATGGTGTTATACTTATATAGCGGTTTTCCACCTTACAAGGTGTTTTACACTATCTCGCCATCCACCTACTGGTGACGCAGCACCAGGAGCAACGTGGGGTTCAGTGTCTTGCTCAAGGACACTTAGATGAGTTTATCAGGGCGGAGAATTGAACCCACAACCTCTGGATTGGGGGACAACTACTCTACCACTAAGCCACGCCACAGAGTTCAAAGTGGTGGGTGCGAATACACTGAGAACGTAAATAATGCCATCGTGTATGGCTGAAAATAATTATAAAATAATGGCTTTGGTGTTTTCTAATAGGATCAAACGCACCCTTGATTCTACAATTGATGAAACACAATCTGGATTTATGAAAAATAGGCACATTTCAAACAACATTAGACTTGTTTTGGATGTCCTTGATTACTCTGACTTGATATCAGACAATTCCTTTCTCCTCTTCTTAGATTTCTACAAAGCTTTTGATTCAATTTACCATGAATTCATGTTTTTAAACACTTTCAAAATTTGGCTTTGGAAAGCTCTTTTGTAAAGCAGTCAAAGCTCTATATGCTAATGCTAACTGCTCTGTTAAACTGAAATTTGGCACAACTACCAGATTTAACTTTAACCGTGGTATCATACAAGGGTGCCCAACAATGTTCCCTCTAATTTTTTATGTGTCTGAGCAAACACACCTGCTCCCTGAGCACACTGCGGCCCACGGTGAGCAACATCAGATCGTACCGTATTTTTTGGGAATATATGTCGCACCCGCCAAAAAATGCGCAATTAAAAGGTAAAGACATATATGTCGCACCGGCGTATAAGTCGCATTTTGGGGGGAAATTTATTTGGTAGAATCCACCACCAAGAACAGACAAGTCATTTTGAAAGGCAATTTAGAATAAAATGCAATAGAGAACAACAGGCTGAATAAGTGTACGTTATGCTAACATTACATGACTCATAAACAATGAACTGAGAACATGCCTGGTATGTAACATAGCTATTTAGAGTTATTCGGATAACTATAGCATAAAGAACATGCTAACTAGCAACAATGATATAATAATGTGTGAATAAGTTCACATACAGTACACAGTGCCTTGCAAAAGTATTCGGCCCCCTTGAACCTTTCAACCTTTCGCCACATTTCAGGCTTCAAACATAAAGATATGAAATTTAATTTTTTTGTCAAGAATCAACAACAAGTGGGACACAATCGTGAAGTGGAACAACATTTATTGGATAATTTAAACTTTATTAACAAATAAAAAACTGAAAAGTGGGGCGTGCAATATTATTCGGCCCCCCTTTACTTTCAGTGCAGCAAACTCACTCCAGAAGTTCAGTGAGGATCTCTTAATGATCCAATGTTGTCCTAAATGACCGATGATGATAAATAGAATCCACCTGTGTGTAATCAAGTCTCCGTATAAATGCACCTGCTCTGTGATAGTCTCAGGGTTCTGTTTAAAGTGCAGAGAGCATTATGAAAACCAAGGAACACACCAGGCAGGTCCGAGATACTGTTGTGGAGAAGTTTAAAGCCAGATTTGGATACAAAAAGATTTCCCAAGCATTAAACATCTCAAGGAGCACTGTGCAAGCCATCATATTGAAATGGAAGGAGCATCAGACCACTGCAAATCTACCAAGACCCGGCCGTCCTTCCAAACTTTCTTCTCAAACAAGGAGAAAACTGATCAGAGATACAGCCAAGAGGCCCATGATCACTCTGGATGAACTGCAGAGATCTACAGCTGAGGTGGGAGAGTCTGTCCATAGGACAACAATCAGTCGTACACTGCACAAATCTGGCCTTTATGGAACAGTGGCAAGAAGAAAGCCATTTCTCAAAGATATCCATAAAAAGTCTCGTTTAAAGTTTGCCACAAGCCACCTGGGAGACACACCAAACATGTGGAAGAAGGTGCTCTGGTCAGATGAAACCAAAATGGAACTTTTTGGCCACAATGCAAAACGATACAGTGCCTTGCAAAAGTATTTGGCCCCCTTGAATCTTGCAACCTTTCGCCACATTTCAGGCTTCAAACATAAAGATATGAAATTTATTTTTTTTGTCAAGAATCAACAACAAGTGGGACACAATCGTGAAGTGGAACAACATTTATTGGATGATTTAAACTTTTTTAACAAATAAAAAACTGAAAAGTGGAACGTGCAATATTATTCGGCCCCTTTACTTTCAGTGCAGCAAACTCACTCCAGAAGTTCAGTGAGGATCTCTTAATGATCCAATGTTGTCCTAAATGACCGATGATGATAAACAGAATCCACCTGTGTGTAATCAAGTCTCCGTATAAATGCACCTGCTCTGTGATAGTCTCAGGGTTCTGTTTAAAGTGCAGAGAGCATTATGAAAACCAAGGAACACACCAGGCAGGTCCGAGATACTGTTGTGGAGAAGTTTAAAGCCGGATTTGGATACAAGGAACATTCTGGAAGAAAACCTGTTGGTATCTGCACAAGACCTGAGACTGGGACGGAGATTTATATTCCAACAGGACAATGATCCAAAACATAAAGCCAAATCTACAATGGAATGGTTCAAAAATAAACGTATCCAGGTGTTGGAATGGCCAAGTCAAAGTCCAGACCTGAATCCAATCGAGAATCTGTGGAAAGAGCTGAAGACTGTCAAGAATGTCAGTCTCTCGGTGTGCAAAACTGATAGAAACATACCCCAAGCGACTTGCAGCTGTAATTGGAGCAAAAGGTGGCGCTACAAAGTATTAACGCAAGGGGGCCGAATAATATTGCACGCCCCACTCTTAAATTATCCAATAAATTTTGTTCCACTTCACAATTGTGTCCCACTTGTTGTTGATTCTTGACAAAAAAATTAACATTTTATATCTTTATGTTTGAGGCCTGAAATGTGGCTAAAGGTTGCAAGGTTCAAGGGGGCCGAATACTTTTGCAAGGCACTGTATAAACAGTTTTCCCGAAGCATCTGGTTTAACATTGAACCTAAATATCAGTTTAATAATAATAATCAGCTTCTCCCAATTAAAGAATGCGACACATTAAATGTTTGTGGCATTAAGAAGTGCATTATTTGGGTATCTTCATTTCGAAGGATTCTAAGCTAAGACTTTCCTCTAATTTTGTCCCGATCATTAAAAATACCCAAACCAAATTAAACCAGAGGCTTCCAAGAAATTTATCTTTAAGGGGACGTATCCTACTCTCTAAGGCAGAAGGATTGTCCAGGCTGATGTATGCTTCTTATTCTCATCATATACAGTGGGGCAAATAAGTATTTAGTCAACCACTAACTGTGCAAGTTCTCCCACTTGAAAATATTAGAGGCCTGTAATCGTCAACATGGGTAAACCTCAACCATGAGAGACAGAATGTGGAAAAAAACAGAAAATCACATTGTTTGATTTTTAAAGAATTTATTTGCAAATCAAATAAGTATTTGGTCAATATCAAAAGTTCATCTCATCTCTAATTTTTTATGGACCCTTTGTTGGCAATTACGGAGGCCAAACGTTTTCTGTAACTCTTCAAAAACTTTTCACACACTGTTGCTGGTATTTTGGCCCATTCCTCCATGCAGATCTCCTCAGAACAGTGATGTTTTGGGGCTGTCGTTGGTCAACACAAACTTTCAACTCCCTCCTCATCCCGTGGCATCAAAATGATAACAAGAACGGTGAGCAAAAATCCCAGAACCACACGGGGGGACCTAGTGAATGACCTAGAGACAGCTGAGACCACAGTAACAAAGGCTACTATCAGTAACACAATGCGCCGCCAGGGACTCAAATCCTGCACTGCCAGACGTGTCCCCCAGCTGAAGAAAGTACACGTCCAGGCCCGTCTGCGGTACGCTAGAGAGCATTTGGATGATCCAGAAGAGGACTGGGAGAATGTGTTATAGTCAGATGAAACCAAAATAGAACTTTTCACATTGTTTGATTTTTGAAGAATTTCCAAATTAGAGTGGAAAATAAGCATTTGATCACCTACAAACAAGCAACTTCTTCTAACGAGGTCTACCGAGGCTCCACTCTTTACCTGTATTAATGGCACCTGTTTTAACTCATTATCGGTATAAAAGACACTTGTCCACAAACTCAGTCAATCACACTCCAAACTCCACTATGGCCAAGATCAAAGAGCTGTCGAAGGACACCAGAGACAAAATTGTAGACCTGCACCGGGCTGGGAAGACTGAATCTGCAATAGGTAAAACGCTTGGTGTAAAAAAAAAATCAACTGTGGGAGCAATTATGAGAAAATGGAAGACATACAAGACCACTGATAATCTCCCTCGATCTGGGGCTCCATGCAAGATCTCACCTCGTGGCGTCAAAATGATAACAAGAACGGTGAGCAAAAATCCCAGAACCACACGCGGGGACCTAGTGAATGACCTACAGAGAGCTGGGACCACAGTAACAAAGGCTACTATCAGTAACACAATGCGCCGTCATGGACTCAAATCCTGCACTGTCAGACGTGTCCCCCTGCTGAAGAAAGTACACGTCCAGGCCCGTCTGCGATTCGCTAGAGAGCATTTGGATGATCCAGAAGAGGACTGGGAGAATGTGTTATGGTGAGATGGAACCAAAATAGAACTTTTTGGTAGAAACACAGGTTCTTGTGTTTGGAGGAGAAAGGATACTGAATTGCATCTGAAGAACACCATACCCACTATGAAGCATAGGGGTGGAAACATCATGCTTTGGGGCTGTTTTTCTGCAAAGGGACCAGGACGACTGATCTGTGTAAAGGAAAGAATGAATGGGGCCATGTATCGAGAGATTTTGAGTGAAAATCTCCTTCCATCAGTAAGGGCAATGAAGATGAGACGTTGCTGGGTCTTTTAGCATGACAATGATCTCAAACACACAGCCAGGGCAACAAAGGAGTGGCTTCGTAAGAAGCGTTTCAAGGTCCTGGAGAGGCCTAGCCAGGCTCCAGATCTCAATCCCATAGAAAATCTGTGGAGGGAGTTGAAAGTCCGTGTTGCCCAACGACAGCCCCAAAACATCACTTCTCTAGAGGAGATCTGCATGGAGGAATGGGCCAAAATACCAGCAACAGTGTGTGAACAGCTTTTGAAGAGTTACAGAAAACGTTTGGCCTCCATTATTGCCAACAAAGGGTACATAACAAAGTACTGAGATGAGCTTTTGGTATTGACCAAATACTTATTTTCCACCATGATTTGCAAATAAATTCTTTAAAAATCAAACAATGTGATTTTCTGTTTTTCCATGATAGACTGAGGGAGAAAAGTTTGAAACTCAAAGTAGTGAGGGATCCCTGTATTTCATTTAGCATGACATTTACAAGTGACTAATGCATCTGTTGTTGTGGCTTTATTTCTAGCTCATAATAAGCACAGATGGCGCTATCAGTCACAGTGTAATCAATAATTAAGGATGTGTATGCTTGGTGGATTAGATTGGTACACGTGACTGCCTGGGGTACACATATACCAAATATGAAAATACAGAATGTATGACATTACTTGGTGTAGGACGGCAAAGTATGCATGTTTTTTTCCCCCTCTCTGTGAGCTATTTCTGGTCTCAAGGTATTACATAAGAGCTGTTTCTGCTGCCTCCCTACATTTATCAGAGGTTTTTTAGATTGAGCACGGATCAGGACAAACCATTCTCCTTGCTGTGCATGCGTGTAAATCGTTAGTTTTTGTGTTTAGAGGCACATTATACCAACAAAGGACTTCGACACCCTCCCGTCTGACATTGAGTGTCCTTCGTCAGCTTTGTCCTCTTTAAGACAGACAGGTCTGTCTTCTCAGCTGTTCTGACTAGGGGGAAAAAAACTACAATGTCAGGAATTTTGACTTAGCATGTGCCTTACTTTCACAGTGAAAAATAACTCCAGTCTAACACCCCTTTTTTGCAATACTAAGGAATATGTTGGCACGCAAACATGAATATGTGCAAATGCCATTCTTAAATCTCCTTTTTGAAATACAGTGTAGGGCTGCAGCTATCGAATATTTTAGTAATCGAGTAATCGACTGAAAATTCTATTGATTAATCGAGTAATTGGATAAAACATATATATTTTTAGGTGAAGAGCAATTATGAATATACATGAGAAAACAAGACATTTCATCTAATATTGAACCATTTTCAATCAATCAATGTCTTTATTGTTTAAAACAGCAAACAATTGCATCTCAGATGTAACTAGAATAAAAAAAAAAGACTAATTCACTGCTTTCACTCAAAAACTTTTAGATCTTATTCAAATATATATATATATATATATATATATATATATATATATAAGGGCTGTCAAAATTATCGCGTTAACGCGCGGTAATTAATTTTTTAAATTAATCACGTTAAAATATTTGACACAATTAACGCACATGTCCCGCTCAGACAGTATTCTGCCTTTTGGTAAGTTTTACAGCAAGGTTTTTTTGTGCTGTCTAACAGCGAACTCTTGTGGTCGCTTTGCGACATGGTTTATTGCTTTCTTGCCAGTTCAATATGGCTGCACGACGTCTCGGGCTGACGCCTACGTTGTGATGTTGTGCTTATATGATCCTTGGACAAGATTTGTCCGTAAGTATGGTTGTTGTAAAGAATGTACATATTATGTTAGTCAGCGAAATGTTATATTTTTTATGTATGTACCTGTATAGCGTGCTAAGCTAACGTTGTTGCTAATGCAATGCTTGTGTACTTTTTTTTGTAGTTTCACTACGGTCTAAAGAGGACAGTGGTTTGAGGCCATTTTATTAATAAATCAGATAAAAAAGGAAGAAGTCTGATTATTAGGGCGTCGTTCACTAGCTGTCTAGCTTTGGAAAAAGTAGACGCTTCGGAGTGAGGACAGCATAGACAGATTTAAATGACAGTAGAGTGAAATGCCCACTGCAGTCCTTATGTACTGTATGTTGAATGTATATATCCATCTTGTGTCTTATCTTTCCATTCCAACAAATTATTTCACAGAATATATATTAATTAATTAATTACGATTAATTAATTTTAAAGCTGTAATTAACTCGATTAAAATTTTTAATCGTTTGACAGCCCTAATATATATATATATGTATGTATATATATATATATATATATATCTTACTTAAAAATGCCGTTACGCTTGATAACACACATCACTTAAAAGTTAGGATTTTTTCCCACGTGTTTCAATTGAATTTCTATTTGTGTCAAGCCATTTGTAAGTTCTAGTTAAGTTTTAAGTCAGTCTAAACTGTAAGTCCTGATAGGATTTTGAGTTTTTGCAGTGTTCAAAATAAATGTATGATACAGGCTGTATTGGAGCACATTAGGGACCAGTGCTACTTGGTTAGCATTGTTGAGTTTTTATTTTACACACTCATCACTCCACAACGCTATGTTATGTTAAAGCCTGTATGTAAGACACGTTAGCCACGCATCGACAGTGGTCATAATTAATAGAAACCTAGCCCTCCACAGGGCTAACGTTACGTGAGCTAGTAGTGACAGTAACGTAAATCCGATTTATTAGCGCTTAGCACTCTTTATTAGCGCTTAGCGCTCTACTGCTTTAAGATGGCGGCTGTTTACTAACGCTGCCCAGACGCGGCCGAGTCTGTCATTTTGCATCTAGTTCAACATACATGTGATCTCTATGAGACGCATCAGACGCTACCTGCTACCAACGTAGCATCTTGCGGGCTAGTATTTAGCAACGTCGGCGTCGTTTGTAGCGGCTGTCGGCTGCAGTAAGTTTTTTTTCCTTCTTCCTCTCCGCACGTGACATCAGCGCGTTGTCCCACATTAAAAGTAGTCTGAGCAAAAGTGATGCTTAGAGCTGTCAAAATAAACGATTACTCGAGGAGAATAAAATTACTCGGATCAGTTTTTAAACTCGAGTTGCTCGAGTATTCGTTTCAGCTCTAATACAGTGTATCACAAAAGTGAGTGCACACCTCGCATTTCTGCAGATCTTTTCATGGGACAACACTGACAAAAAGACACTTCGACACAATGAATAGTAGTCTGTGTGCAGCTTATATAATCGAGTTAATTTATTTTCCCCTCAAAATAACTCAAAATATAACCACTAATATCTACACCCCTGGCAACATAAGGGAGTACACCCTTTTGAAAAAATGCGTAATCCCTAAATGTCCAAATTGAGTACTGCTCGTCATTTTCCCTCCAAAATGTCATGTGACCCGTTACAGGAGTGCTGTCAGCATTGCTGCAGAGATTGAAGAGGTGGGGGGGTCAGCCTGTAAGTGCTCAGACCATACGCCGCACTCTCCATCAAATTGGTGTGCATGGCTGTCACCCCAGGAGGAAGCCTCTTCTGAAGACGGTACACAAGAAAGCCCGCAAAAAGTTTGCTGAAGACATGTCAACAAAGCACACGGATTACTTTTTTATTTTTTAACCTGTCCTGTTCAGCTGTTTGACACGGAGAAGGGAAGTCTAAGTGCCCGGATAGTCTGAAAAGTTTTAATGTTTCACATTGAGAGTCTGACATACTTTCATTGTGATCATTCAACATACCTCGTTTATTATGACAAAGCAGTGAACAGGAAGGGGTTATGGGGGAACAGAAGAAAAGAAACACAAGAGAAGACAGAAAAGAAACACAAACAACAACAAGAAATACATTGAACGCCTAACTACACTAACTACTAATATGTTGGTGCTATCGTCAGCTAAATGCTTTTCCGGTTGACACCATGTGGGGGGCCTGTTGACCAGGGAAAGAGGGGCACGCGACAGCCAAGCAGACGAGCGGTGACGCCACGTGGGCACCGACCCAGGGCCACGTCCCCCACCCAGCGGGGGGGCAGCGCAGCCCATCCATCCTCCCGCAGCCCAGCAAAGGAGCCATCGTCGGGATCCAGGGTGGTCCCCCGGGCCACCTGCGCACCCGTCAACCGGCCTTCAGGGATGGCAAGAGGGGACGCACCACCAACCCAACAACCTCTTCAATCTCTGCAGCAATGCTTACAGCACTCCTGTGACGAGTCACATGACATTTTGGAGGGAAAACGAAAAGCAGTCCTCAATTTGGACATTTAGGGATGTACGTTTTTTTCAAAGGGGTGTACTCATGTTTGTTGCCAAGGGTTTAGATTCGAGATGTCGGATCGGATCGGACGCCGATATGGGCAAAAAATGCGCATCGGTATCTGATCGGAACACGGGAAAAATTCCGATCCAGACTTCCGATCCAGTTATTTTTAAAGTCCGGTCCGGGTTTTCCAGCGCACGATTTAAATAATCCATTCCAGTTTTTGCTTCGGTTTCCCTAAAATCCGGTCTGCATTTAACGGCACTCCTTCAACACACTACTTTTACATTACCGTCTCCCAATTTACCGAGAGACTATCGGTAAAAATGTCAGCTGTGTGGGATCATTTCACCTTAAAGGACGACAAAGACGAAGAGACAGAGAGCAACATATGCCACAACAAAGTCAAGCGTAGTGGTAAAGCTGTAAGAAGTTTTAATCGCCCCAACCTAATCAAGCATTTAGCGAAATACCACCACAAACAATATCAGGAGTATGTTAAGAAAACCGAAGATAAAAAGAAAGGTCCTACGCAACTAACACTGGCAGAAACTTTTGCTATGCGTGACAAACTGGCACTCGACAGTCCCAAAGCCCAGGGAATAACAAGAGCCGTTGCCGAAGAATTCATTCTGGATGACAAGCCATTATCTCACGTGAGTAAAGATGCACCATCCAACACGCGATTCGGCCGAGGAAGATTCGAGAACGATTCACAAACATCCAAATTCCGATTATTGAAATATGTCAAGTAAAGCGGAACTAATACTCAGCTTGGTCTTCGGGACGCAATGAGAAACTGACCGCATTGCGTCCCGAAAGTAAACATAACTTGTCTTAGACCCGGGTAATGCCAATGCTCAACTCATGCCGCTGGATAGAAAACACAAGAATACCTGACTGCTGCTGACGGCCGCTACAAACTACGTCAACGTCGTTTTACTGGAGATAATAGATATCATATGTACATAGAACCAGATGCTACACGACAGACTCGACTGCGTTAGCAACATTGAAGTATCGAAAACCAGATGCGTTTGTAAACAGCCGCCATCTTAAAGCAGAAGACTTCCTAGTAGGCTGTTGTGAACCTTCCAAGCGAACCTAAGTAACTTTTTATCTAAACTACTCCTAAATCGGCCAAATCTTGACTTGAATCTATCTTCAAAACAGTTTTAAAACTTTCACTTGTCGAAAGTAGACAGAAGGGAAATTATGGAATAACGGGAGCAATTTTAACAACTTTAACAGTTGATTCGCAAAATTAAATGAATTGAATGTAGTTTCAAGCTGCTGATACAGAATGGGGATTTGAGTATTTTATTTACTGTTTTAAAATGTTAACTTGATACTGAAATAGTCGTTTATTTAAACCTGAGAGGCCTTTTATACAATTTTTGTAACTAATGCACGAAACATTAAAAGCATCTAATAGCTTGGGGGATTTGTGGGATTTTCCACTGAGGTTGTTGGTGTGTTTTGCTTTTTTAAGACAGTTTACAATATTATTTGCACGTTTTACTGACTGACTATGCCATTTCTGTTTGTTATTTATAATGTTTTGTGTTTGTCACTGAATAAACAGGTCAGTTTCTTGCTACCAACCGTTGTGTGTTATTCAAACTCACCTAATTCAGCTGGCTAGTTGTTATCAAGAGTACTAAAACCTTTTTCAACATGAGTCTGACAACTAAGTAAGGAGGCTAAATAACTTTAAACTTTTAACACATGCTCAGATTGGTCGGTATCTGCCAGTATCGGTATCGGATCGGAAGTGCAAAACAATATCAGTATCGGATCGGAAGTGCAAAAACCTGGATCGGGACATCCCTAGTTTAGATATTAATGGCTTTGAGTTATTTTGAGGTGGAAAATAAATTAACTCTATTATATAAGCTGCACACAGACTACTTTTCATTGTGTCAAAGTGTCATTGTTGTCCCATGAAAAGATATACCTAAATATCTGCAGAAATGCAAGGGGTGTACTCACTTTTGTGATACACTGTAGTTATGTTTTAGCCTTCTTGTTAGACTGGTGATTGGATATCTTTCTATGAGCGTGTTTTAGCTGGCCTAGTTTCTGTGTGAGCATGTGTGTGGAAAAGCCTCCGCTTACATAAGTAAGCCTTGATCAGTGCACGTGAGCAGGCAGAGGAGGTTTTGTCAATGTGATGCACTGGTATTGTTGAATGTACGTTCGCTTTATTGACATGTTTGCTGTCTGCCCTGGATACAGACAATAGTCTTTCTGTGGCTGTGTTCACACATCAGTTCTGGGAAAAAAAAGGACTTAATGAGCAGTGCAGGCAGGAGCCTATTAGGAACTTAGTTTTCTAGAAATGGAACATGTACTGTAAACAACAATGATGAAGTTTAAGTTTCATCTTCACCAATGAAACTTGACTGGTATAGCGACCTACAGAAGGGTATAAACTAGTGATGTTCTGATTACATACATTGAGGAGCAGGAGTATTTGTTCACCCACTTAAAAAAATAGGTAGAGATCTGAAATTTCAATCATAGATGCATTTCCACTCATAGAGACATAATCCAAAAGGGAAAAAAAAATCCAAAAATCACATTGCATGATTTTAAAAATAATTTATTTGTAACTTACTGGGGTTCATAAGTATTTGTACTAGGGCTGTCAAAATTAACGCGTTAACGAGCGGTAATTAATTTTTTAAATTAATCCCGTTAAGATATTTGACGCAATTAACGCACAAATGCCCCGCTCAAACATATTAAAAGGACAGCAAAGTGAAAGGTGTACTTGTTGTGTTTTTCGGAGTTTTGCCGCCCTCTGCTGGCGCTTGGGTGCGACTGATTTTATAGGCTTCAGCATCCATGAGCATTGTGTAAGTAATTATTGACATCAACAATCGCGGGCTACGAGTTTATTTTTTGATTGAAAATTTTACAAATTTTATTAAAACGAAAACATGAGGGGTTTTAATATAAAATCTAGGAGGGGCGGGAGAAGGAGTAGATCTTCTTCTTTTTTGTTGACAGTTCACCCTTTGTTTCATGGGGAATTACCACCATCTACTGACGGTTTGGCGAGAGCTCAGACTACAGTAAGGAGTTCAATAAGAAGTTCTAAAAGACGTGGCTCCATACACCTTTCTGTAAGTTTCTCCTGTTAATTCGATCACGTGTCTTCTGTTGTACATAAGGTTATATGTGTACAC
Source organism: Corythoichthys intestinalis (assembly GCF_030265065.1). Classification (NCBI taxonomy): domain Eukaryota; kingdom Metazoa; phylum Chordata; class Actinopteri; order Syngnathiformes; family Syngnathidae; genus Corythoichthys; species Corythoichthys intestinalis. The sequence goes on from NC_080397.1 coordinate 66,014,707, forward strand.
AGAGATGCAGTATATTGTATGAGTCTTGTAATTGTTCTGCGTTAGTTAGACCCTACTCACATGACGTCACAACCACGCCCCCGCGCCATATTGTCCGTCAACTCGTCACTGTTGATGCATTACCGCAACGTAAATTCCTCCTATTATGGCGTGTTTTTCTGCTTGTTAACATTAGTAATCAAAATGGTGAAGGCGTGTGTGGCGGTCGGTTGCAATAACAGAGAAGATAGACGGAGAGACTTGAAGTTCTACCGGATTCCGAGAGACCCGGAGAGGAGAGCGAGATGGGCTGCTGCAATTCGACGAGAAAACTGGGCTCCAAACGATTACCACAGATTATGTAGTAGTCATTTTATATCTGGTAAGATGCATTTAATATATATTTAGAGGGTTTTGGGCTGACAAGCACAATTAAGATCATTGCTAGGCTAATTGCCGACAACATACACTCAGACGTTGTGAATGAACTACCTGAAAATATATAATGATAAGGGGATAATGAGACAGTTGTCATACAATTAATTTACAATTTCACTATTGAGGTCAAAAGCCAAAAAATAAATTCAACTAGGGACAATCTCGAGTAGTGCTATCGCACTTCATATTTAGTACATATTATATATGTATGTAGTGAGAGTGCTATCGCTAAACCATATAAACATTAAAAGCCCTAGCTCCATTGACAAATGACATGAAATACATTACACTAGACAGTGGATGTTAGCAAGAACAAAAGATTTTGAATTGAACATTTCGTAACTCACCTTCCCGAGCACAAGATGGATTCCTTCCGAATTTTCATGGACGAGGACCTGTTTCACCCAACCAGCAACGAAGTATTTATAAGCCTCCAAGCTCTTAAAGTTTTTCAAACTTTTGTGAGAATAGGCTGATTTTGTGTGGACAAGATAGTTGTAAATATCAGGGTAGCAGATGTCAGGCAGAGACGGCGGAGACAGCGGGTCGAAAAACATGGATTTAGGCATCAAATATGGATCTGGCGAATGGATAAACTGAAGCTTTTCCACATAACGCCTTTTATGCAACGCATCCAATGAGTTTATAGCGTCAGATAACACCGGGGCTTCCATGAATTGCTCTATAAATTGCACGACTAATTGAAACCATTGAGAATAGGGCTAAAAAATGACGGACAATATGGCGGCCGGATACAGCGACACGTCATTTTGTGACGTAGGTAGTACGGTCTATTTGGCATAGAAGAAGAAGTGGGCGAGCGTAAGGGGGAGAGAGAGGGAACGTGGTGTTGACTTCGAAGTTGAAAGCACCGCTTACCAAAAGTGCAGATTGGTAACAACATGCAATTCTTGGGATAAATAAATCCATGCATATTATTATTCTATTTTATACATTTTTTTAAACAAACGTTTTTATATTGTAGCATCACCGGGGCTGTCATCGAGTGGTAATTTATGCGTCAATGCCGGGCTCTTATTGGTGTACCGGTGCGCCAGCGCAACGCTCCTATTGGTGGACTCCATAGCTGCCAGTGCATATAGACCCTACCCACGTGACGTCACAACTCTGCTCTCCTGACTGGTGCCGCCCACTTGTCCGTCAACACATCGTGTTGACCTGTTACGGCTACGTACATTCCTCCTATTTACGGCGTGTTTTTCTGCTCGTTAACATTAATAATCAAAATGGTGAAGGCGTGTGTGGCGGTCGGTTGCAATAACAGAGAAGATAGACGGAGAGACTTGAAGTTCTACCGGATTCCGAGAGACACGGAGAGGAGAGAGCGAGATGGGCTGCTGCAATTCGACGAGAAAACTGGGCTCCAAACGATTACCACAGATTATGGAGTAGTCATTTTATATCTGGTAAGATGCATTTAATATATATTTAGAGGGTTTTGGGCTGACAACCACAATTAAGATCATTGCTAGGCTAATCGCCGACAACATACACGTATGTATGTAGTAAGAGTGCTATCGCTAATCCATATAAACATTAAAAGCCCTAGCTCCATTAACAAATGACATGAAATACATTAGACTTGACAGTGGATGTTAGCAAGAACAAAAGATTTTGAATTGAAAATTTCGTAACTCACCTTCCGAGCACAAGATTCCTGCCGAATTTTCGTGGACGAGGACCTGTTTCACCCAACCAGCAACGAAGTATTTATAAGCCTCCAAGCTCTTGAAGTTTTTCAAACTTTCGTGAGAATAGGCTGATTTTGTGTGGACAAGATAGTTGTAAATATCAGGGTCAGGCAGAGACGGCGAAGGCAGCCGGTCAAAAATCATCAATTTAGGCATCAAATATGGATCTGGCGACTGTATAGAACGAAGCTTTTCCACATAACGCCTTTTTTGCAACACATCCAGTGAGTTTACGGCATCAGAAAGCACCGGGTCTTCCATGAAATGCATTTTAAATTCCTCGATCAATTGAAACCAATGCTAATACAGAGACAAAATGACGGACAAGTGGGTGGAACCATACAGCGAGCACGTGGTTTTGTGACGTCGGTGGGTAGGGTATATACAGTAGCTGTTGTTTGTTTTGCATTGGGGTGGCGGAAAGAAAAATAAAATAAGGGGGTAAAAAGTGTCAAGGCCCCTGTGTTATTTTCGCTGCTAAGCTTTCACTTCGCAAGCGTTACAATATTGTAGCGACTTATCTATTCCGCCCAAATGCTTGATGGGAAGTTTGGGCAATTATGACTTAGAGTGGTAGCGGTGGTTGCCCGTCTTATCTAATGTGTGCTGTGTACATTAAAGTATGCAGTTTCTTAGAACCGGGCTCAAATAAGTTTCAAAACACTGGGAGGCCATTATCAAGAGGTGCCGGAACATGTTCCAGCATGATCCCGCTCAAATTAACCCCTGGCGCCAATTGAATATCAATGAGCTGTAACGGTAATTATTTTGGTCACAAATCACAACCAAAAACGTTTGTTTTTTTTGCCATTGAAAATCAAAGGGAAATTTGGACATACATGGCTGTCAATGGTATTGGCTTACTTGGGCACCAGTTGAATTTCAATGGGCTGTCATGGTAAATGGTCAAAATTTACAAGGACCTATGTTTTCCAGCCATTGAAAGTAAATGGGAAATTTGGACGTACATGACTTTCAATGGCATCCCATTAGAAATGAATGGGAAAGTTTTTTGGCGAATTTTGTAGGAACCGTAAGTTTTTGCCAAATTCTGTATACAACTTATATGCCCCTTACCATCCTGGAATTTTTGATGCGTATTTTTTTTTTGATTTGATCAAAAATTGTAGTACAAAATACATGCGTTATTGGGCGAACGGAAAGTTTTTGGGGGGTCTTTCGAAAAATTCCCTGCATCTTGCCAAAATTCCGGTCATTTTGATTACCGAACGGTGCTGATTGGTCAAACGGTTTGGGCTGTGCGGTGCGCTGAAAAAAGGAATTTTAATAAATGGGTCTTTGATAAATATGTAACAGAAAAACAGAAAAGTGAAGGCTCATTTTTCAAGAATTTTGAAGCAAAAATGTCCTCTAACGCTGGAGTGTACCAAGTAAACTGGGCCGGCCCAGGCCATTTGGGGGCCCTAAGCAAAATAATGCAAAGGGGCCCGTATTTTTGGCCCACCATTTTGGCACAGTATACTGTTAAACCCATACATGCAATCCAACCCATACGTCCATATTTTGTATATTAATCAGATTTTGTTGCACTGTATACTTAAAACTTCTCACCCCAAATGATTGTCAGTACTTACAGTAGACAGCACCAAACCTTTTTCTAAAAGAGAAAAGGAAGAAGTTAAGGAAGAACTTTTATTTTTTAAGCTTGTAATCAAGTATGAAAACTCACAAAAGTCAAATAAAGCAAACTAGTAAAAAAAACAAAAAACAATTGCCAGATTGGGGGCCCCCAAGTGGTCAGGGGCCCTAAGCAGCTGCATAGTCTGCGTATAGGCTGGGCCGGCCCTGCAAGTAAATAAAGGCTTCGAGTATTGGCGGGATATCATCGCAGCAATCTTATTGGACGTTTACTCATATTCTTAGTGATGCCATGACATCACGGCATCATCATTGCTTTCTGTTTATGATGTCACTTTTGAACAGCTTGCTAAAAAAGTCAAATATTTTACTCTTTAAAAGCATTCACAGCGACATTACACTTTTTGATTTTCATGCAAAAAAAGTAATTATTGATATTTTCAACTGAAACCCTACAGACGACCTCATCTTATTATTTCCTTGAATAAAAGTCACACTTTTTCATGGCAGCTTGTTAGTTCCATTGTATTAAAAACATGTAGGCGTTGGGATTGGCACACTTAACCATTTGCCTCATCAATCAAGGTTTGACATCTTTTCCATCTGATTTGGTTTGTCCTGGAGTAACCCGAGTTGTCGGTTGGTGGCCTCGTAAAACAGGAAGCTTTGCCTCTCGTCCTTCACACGGAGGGGAGGAGGCACCACAAGGAAGGGAGAGGCAGACTCCTGACGAAATAATAGAAACATGAGCAAGCTACGTCCGTTTGACCAGCTGATCGTTCCTCCCAGTGAGAGGAGGGAAGGAATGGAGGGGAGGAGTGAACACTGATGCTCCACTAATCTGCATGGGAGAGCGGAATCAGACGAGAGAAACAGCAGCTGGAGTCGGGCGAGAAGTCTTTCCCTACTCAGGATGGAAAGACCGTGGAGGAAGTGACATGTTCAAAGGGAGAAAGCACTGGCAGTTGGAAGACTTTGCTTCAAGGCGGGAGAAAAACTACTAACCGATCACAGAAAACAGAAACAACAAAGGCAGTTTGCAGTAGCAGCAGGTTGATTTAGTTGACTCGTAACCTTGTGCAGCGATGTCCTGGTTGTCCCCGGTCCAGTGGGCCAAATGGACGTGGTCAGCTGTGACGGGTGGCTCAGGAGACGACGGGCATGACGATGACAAGTAAGGGACTAACACTTAACTCTTTTAGCGCCATTGATGTTAAACGCCTGCAAGCCGCGGCTTCAGAACTGCATGTGGATCTGAATTTGTCACTGTATATATACCCTAATTTTCGGACTATAAGCCGCTACTTTTATCCTTCATTTTGAATCCCGTGGCTTATAGTTGAGTGCGGCTTATCTGTTGATTTATTTGGGTTTAGTAGGTAACACTTTATTTTACAGTGGCGTAATAAGACTGTCATAATTATGACATAACACTATCATGGGCACTATTGAATAGGGATGTCCCGATCCAGGTTTTTGCACTTCCGATCCGATACCGATATTGTTTTGCACTTCCGATCCTGGCCGATACCGATACCGACCTATCTGAGCATGTGTTAAAGTTTAAAGTTATTTAGCCTCCTTACTTAGCTGTCAGACTCATGTTGAAAAAGGTTTTAGTACCCTTGATAACAACTAGCCAGCTGAATTAGGTGAGTTTGACTAACACACAACGGTTGGTAACAAGAAACTGACCTGTTTATTCAGTGACAAACACAAAACATTATAAATAACAAACAAATGTCATCGTCAGTCAGTAAAACGTGCAAATAATATTGTAAACTGTCAGTGGAAAATCCCACAAACTTCCCAAGCTATAAGATTCTTTTAATGTTTCGTGCATTAGTTACAAAAATTGTATAAAAAGCCTCTAAGGTTTAAATAAACGACTATTTCAGTATCAAGTTAACATTTTAAAACCGTAAATACTCAAGTCCCCATTCTTTATCAGCAGCTTTAAACTACATTCAATTCATTTAATTTTGCGAATCAACTGTTAAAGTTGTTAAAATTGCTCCCGTTATGCCATAATTTCCCTTCTGTCTACTTTCGACATGAGAAAGTTTTAAAACTGTTTTGAAGATAGATTCAAGTCAAGATTTTCCCGATTTAGGAGTATTTTAGATAAAAAGTTAATTAGGTTCGCTTGGAAGGTTCACAATAGCCTACTAGGGAAGTCTTCTGCTTTAAGATGGCGGCTGTTTACTAACGCATCTGGTTTTCAATGCTTCAATGTTGCTAACGCAGTCGAGTCTGTCGTGTAGCATCTGGTTCTATTTACATATGATATCTATTATCTCCAGTAAAACGACGTTGACGTAGTTTGTTGCGGCTATCAGCAGAAGTCAGGTATTCTCGTGTTTTTTATCCAGCGGCATGAGTTGAGCTAAAGCCGTGAGTTGAGCATTGGCATTACCCGGGTCTAAGACAAGTTATGTTTACTTTGCGGATTGCGTCCCGAAGACCGCAATGTGTATTAGTTTCGCTTTACTTGACATATTTCAATAACCGGAATTTGGATGTTTGTGAATCGTTCTCGAATCTTCAGCGGCCGAATCGCGTGTTAGATGGTGCGTCTTTACTCACATGAGATAATGGCTCGTCATCCAGAATGAATTCTTCGGCAATGACTCTTGTTATTCCCTGGGCTTTGGGACTGTCGAGTGCCAGTTTGTCACGCATAGCAAAAGTTTCTGCCAGTGTTAGTTGCGTAGGACCTTTCTTTTTGTCTTCGGTTTTCTTAACATACTCCTCATATTGTTTGTGGTGGTATTTCGCTAAATGCTTGATTAGGTTGGTTGTATTAAAACTTCTTACAGCTTTACCACTACGCTTGACTCCATTGTGGCGTATGTTGCACTCTGCCTCTTCGTCTTTGTCATCCTTTAAGGTGAAATGATCCCACACAGCTGGCATTTTTACCGATAAAGTCTCTCGGTAAATTGGGAGACGGTACTGTAAATGTAGTGTGTTGAAGGAGTGCCGTATAATGCGGACCGGATTTTAGGGAAACCGAAGCAAAAACTGGAATGGATTATGTAAATCGGTGCGCTGGAAAACCCGGACCGGACGTAAAAAAAAACTGGATCGGAAGTCTGGATCAGAATTTTTCCCGTGTTCCAATCCGATACCGATGCGCATTTTTTTGCCCATATCGGCGTCCGATCCGATCCAAATATTGGATCGGGACATCTCTATCATTGAATGCTTATGACAGAGTTCATTAAGAGTCATCTGGCAAATTATTGCCCTTACTCCATTCATGTCCAGCTCGGATCTTTTACATCTATTCAAAAGTGAGATAATTTGTCGGATAACACTAAATGACATCTGTTATAAGCATTTATCAATGCTCATGGCAGTGTCATGTCATATTTATGATGGTCTAATGACAGTCTTATGGCGCCACTGTCAAAGTGTTACCAAATACCGTAAGTAGCAATTAATCAAACAACTGGAATAGCAACTGAAGAAATAATTAGCACAGAACATGAATTTTGATTATTTACATCTTTATCGCTGCAATGCATGCTAGGAGGCATGTTGGACAACAACAGTGTTGGCAGCAGAGGTTGACTGTCCCCCCCAAGGGAGCAGTGATGGCCAAATGTAGCTTCTTGAAGCAATGAAGCTTTACAGCCAGTTGGTTCAAACCTTCATGGTGGTTCATTTGGTCATATGATGTCGCTGTCAAATAACGCATTACCGGTTAATATTTTTTGGGGTAAATATCTCATAATACAGTGGCGACGGCTGCAGTTTATAGTCCAGTGCGGCTTATCTAGGAACAAACGCCATTTTCGGGTCAAATTTGGGGGCTGGGGCTTATAGTCAGGTGTGCCATATAGTCCAAAACAGTAAAGTTAGTTTCTTGAGTGTCTATGCGTTACTATTTTGTTATTGCCTCATAATGTATATAGAATGAAAAATATTGTCGTCATTTTGAATAGAAAATGTTAGAAAAGTTCACACTTCACGTTCGTTTCCATGGTAAATGCTCATTGTTACTTCCTGTTTTGGTCTCGAGTAACACGTGCTAGGTGTTTTGGGACTGAGAAAGGTGTGTGGAGCAAGGGTGCACATTTGAGCCAAGTCGAGGAACCTGTCAGGATGTGCAAAGGAATGTTGATCTTTGTGCGTCCATGAATGAACGTATTTTTCCTTCATTCTGGAGGGTTCCAGTGATAGGTTGGAGCCGCTACATGCTCGGCCATTTTGTAACTTTGCCGTCACAACGGCGGGTAGTCGGCGTGCATTGTTTACATCCTATTTGTGTTGCACATTCATGCCGTGAGGTGACGTGTTCGTTTAGCATCTTTGAAATGTGTTTTAAGTTCGATTGAGAGTAAAGTGCTTAGTTGCCTCCACGTTTTGTGGCCAAATAGACCGCGGGTTGTGCGCCGCCCCCACCTTTGTGTTTATTGCACTGTGCAATTCATTTGTGTGTTGTTGATTATTGTGCAGTCCATTTGCATTGTTTTACATTGGCACTGATATGCTGTTAACCCAAACCCGAAGTTCTCAATTTTTGACATTCGGCTTAATCTTTCAGTCAGCCGGGGTTTAATTAGTCCGTGGAGTTGATTTCAACAAATTCCATGCAGTTTGTCAGGTTTTTGTTAGGGCTCCAGAGGGGCTAAGCTAGCGTGAGTCACTGGTGGTTGAAATCAACTCCATCCACTAAATAAGCCCCCACTAACTCGAAGATTAAGCCTTATGTGAAAAATTCTGATCTTCAGAAATTTAATTATTGGAAAGTCAATTACATGCGATGACATGTTTCTGTTGTCATTCTTATTTTGAGGCAGCTAAAGGAAAAAAAATTGTTAAAAAGTAACAAATAAATTACTTTTAAAATAACTTTGGCTAGGTTCATACTGCAGGTCTTAACCCACAAATCCGATTTTTTTGTTTTTTTCCCCGACTCGCGTGAGGCATTATTAACTTGACAGTCTGAACGGGACAAGTCGCATAGAAGTGGACCATTTCAATCAGATCTGGGTCACTTATATAGACCCTACCCACGTGACGTCACAACTCCGCTCTCCTGACTGGTGCCGCCCAATTGTTCGTCAACACATCGTGTTGACCTGTTACGGCTACGTACATTCCTCCTATTTACGGCGTGTTTTTCTGCTCGTTAACATTAATAATCAAAATGGTGAAGGCGTGTGTGGCGGTCGGTTGCAATAATAGAGAAGATAGACGGAGAGACTTGAAGTTCTACCGGATTCCGAGAGACACGGAGAGGAGAGAGCGAGATGGGCTGCTGCAATTCGACGAGAAAACTGGGCTCCAAACGATTACCACAGATGATGTAGTAGTCATTTTATATCTGGTAAGATGCATTTAATATATATTTAGAGGGTTTTGGGCTGACAACCACAATTAAGATCATTGCTAGGCTAATCGCCGACAACATACACGTATGTATGTAGTGAGAGTGCTATCGCTAATCCATATAAACATTAAAAGCCCTAGCTCCATTAACAAATGACATGAAATACATTAGACTTGACAGTGGATGTTAGCAAGAACAAAAGATTTTGAATTGAAAATTTCGTAACTCACCTTCCGAGCACAAGATTCCTGCCGAATTTTCGTGGACGAGGACCTGTTTCACCCAACCAGCAACGAAGTATTTATAAGCCTCCAAGCTCTTGAAGTTTTTCAAACTTTCGTGAGAATAGGCTGATTTTGTGTGGACAAGATAGTTGTAAATATCAGGGTCAGGCAGAGACGGCGAAGGCAGCCGGTCAAAAATCATCGATTTAGGCATCAAATATGGATCTGGCGACTGTATAGAACGAAGCTTTTCCACATAACGCCTTTTATGCAACACATCCAGTGAGTTTACGGCATCAGAAAGCACCGGGTCTTCCATGAAATGCATTTTAAATTCCTCGATCAATTGAAACCAATGCTAATACAGAGACAAAATGACGGACAAATGGGCGGAACCATACAGCAAGCACGTGGTTTTGTGACGTCGGTGGGTAGGGTATTGAAGGGGAAACGATATCGTCATCGCACACACCATATAACTGTTTGCATTAGTCTAACACATATATAGTCTAACACATACATATGGTACAGGTTTTCGTAGGCACCGTCTAACTGTTTGCATTAGGCTAACACACGTAATATAATTAATCAGGAAATGTGTATCATTTTCATATTTACGGTAGGACTACACTACTAATATAAAATAAATAGCACACCATAGTTTAATGAGAAGAAATAGAGATACACAATGCCGTCTTATCACAAGAGTGACGCACATACTCGGGGAATCTGCTCTCAGCAAACTCCAAGGACAAAGCGCTTTGTCCTAAAACAAGCACCACCAGCCCGGACAGCAAAGTTGATAGCGGGCGTCCCAATCCGCGCACGAACCTAAACCGCCCAAAACCGGCCACAGCGGGGGCGGCCCCAAAGCAACGCCCAGAAACGCCTTCGACGAGACCCGCGTCAGCAAAGACTTCAAAAAGACTGGACACTGAGATAAGACAGATTTTCTTCTGCTCGGAAACATGTAGCCTTGTTTTGGATCCAGAATTGTCCCTCCGTCGTCTGTTTTTGCCTTGTTTTTGACCATTGTCGACGAATAAATTGTCAACCTGTTTTCGGCGAGTGTTCTTCAAGCTTTTGAAACATGGAGTCAGTGTGCAAAGGGTTAACACAGGAACGCGCGGAGTTTAGCTTCCTCCTTAGCCTGGCTCCTCGGGGGAGTCAGCGACGGAGCACATTTCCGTTCTGTTGCCGGCCTCCCCGTGCAGTTTGGGCTGGGAGGACTAAATTCCTTCAGTATATACAGTGTTGAGCACGTTACTTTAAAAAAGTAATTAGTTAAATTACTCACAACTTCTTCCAAAAAGTAACTGAGTTAGAAACTGAATCACTCTATAGTAAAAGTAACTAGTTACCAGGGAAAGTAACTATTTCCGTTACTTTAAAAAGAACTTGTTGTATGTCAAAGAATTTGAAATTTTCTGAGCAGTATTCGAGTCAGTGGAATAGAGAAGAACAGACAGTTAACTTGATAGGTGCTTCAGCAGATTTGAATTGCTTACCACAGATGTCGACAAAAGCTTTGCCCCGGGATATAAATTACACATTACATGCAGGTTCTTTCCTTTAATTTCGACAAACTTGAAATAGTGTCTATATCTCCACCTCTTAAAAGACAATTTTTCTTCTGAATGCTCTGCCATCCCGACCCTGTGCATCTGTTTTGCTTGTGTGTGTTTGCCGCACGCGCTGTTCCGGTTTGCTTGTGAAATCAGCGGCTCTGAGTGGCTTACCACGACACATGACTCTAACCCTCAGCCAATCACAATCACTTCCATCGCATCTCTCGAGGGGCTACATTCAGGTAGGCTTGTTTCCCGACAATTCACGTCACCTTCAAAGCGTCTGCCGTCCTCAAGATGGAAGCAGAATTATTGCTGGCTGACAGTGGGAGTTGGGAACGAGGCTAGCATCAGGTGTAGCAGACACAGACACGTTACCAAACTTTGGAAAGCATTGTCTAATTGAATGAGCAGGGACAAACAGCTTGGAGTCAGAAGTACGTGCGCTATTCTGGAATCTGAACGCACCCTAAGTCTTGGATGACAAATCAACAGAGCAAAGAGTCGACTCGACACGGCTGGTAGTTTCTTCAATTTATTCAGAGTAAGTAACGCACCGCTTTTGACCGTCAGTAACGGTAACGGCGTAATGGCGGAAAAAGTAATTAGTTAGATTACCTTGTTACTGAAAAAATAACGCCGTTACTCCCAACACTGCTTATATATGTGGTCAAAATCCGATCTGGGCCACATTTTTTTTCAGAATGTGGCTGTGGTCTGAACTGTCAAGTCTCCCAAATTGGAATTCATGGAGCAATTACGTGGCAGCGATGTAGCTGTTCATTAGCGCTAGCGCCTAGCTTGATCTCAGCTTTTACGATGCAGGAAGCGGGCTTTACCACAGTCATAAAAAAAAAAAACAATGAAGAAAAGGATAAGCCTGATAATGCTCGTTTTCTTACTGTGAGAAAACAAATATGACAAAAACATCGAAATTGTTTATTAGGACCTGCAGTATGAACCTAGCCTTAGTTACTTTGATAATAAAGTAATCAATACAGTAACTACATTACTTTTTTGAGGCGTAATCAGTAATGTGACAACACTGTCACTCTACAGTTGTGGTCAAAAGTTTACATACACTTGTGATGAACATAATGTCATGGCTCTCTTGAGTTTCCAGTTATTTCTACAACTCTTGATTTTTCTCCGATAGAGTGATTGGAACAGATACTTCTTTGTCACAAAAAACATTGATGAAGTTTTGTTCTTTTATGACTTTACTATGGGTTAACAGAAAAAGTGATCAAATCTGCTGGGTCAAAAATATACATACATGGATCTGAAAAAGCGAATCATTGACTTGAACAAGTCAGGAAAGTCACTTGGAGCCATTTCAAAGCAGCTGCAGGTCCCAAGAGCAACAGTGCAAACAATTTTTTGTAAGTATAAAGTGCATGGCACTGCTTTGTCACTGCCACGATCAGGAAGAAAACGCAAGGAATCACCTGCTGCTGAGAGAAAATTGGTCAGGAGGGTGAAGATTCAACCGAGAATCACCAAAAAGCAGATCTGCCAAGAATTAGAAGCTGCTGGAACACAGGTGTCAGTGTCCACAGTCAAGCGTGTTTTGCATCTCCATGGACTGAGAGGCTGCCGTGCAAGAAGGAAGCCCTTGCTCCAAAAGCGGCACCATAAGGCTCGACTGAAGTTTGCTGCTGATCACATGGACAAAGATAAGACCTTCTGGAGGAAAGTTCTGTGGTCAGACGAAACAAAAATCGAGCAGTTTGGCCAAAATGCCCAGCAATATGTATGGAGGAGAAAAGGTGAGGCCTTTAACCCCAAATACACCATGCCTACCGTCAAGCACGGTGGTGGTAGTATTATGCTGTGGGGCTGTTTTGCTGCCAATGGAACTGGTGCTTTACAGAGAGTAAATGGGATAATGAAGAAGGAGGCTTACCTTCAAATTCTTCAAGATAACCTAACGTCATCAGCCCGAAGATTGGGTCTTGGGTGCAGTTGGGTGTTCCAACAGAACAATGACCCCAAACACACATCAAAAGTGGTAATGGAATGGCTAAATCAGGCTAGAATTAAGGTTTTCGAATGGCCTTCCCAAAATCCTGACTTAAACCCCATTGAGAACTTGTCGACAATGCTGAAGAAACAAGTCCATGTCAGAAAGTCATCAAATTTAACTGAACTGCAACAATTCAGTCAAGAGGAGTGGTCAAAGATTCAACCAGAAGCTTGTGGATGGCTACCAAAAGCGCCTAATTGAAGTGAAAATGGCCAAGGGACATGTTACCAAATATTAGCGCTGCTATATGTTTACTTTTGACCCAGCAGATTTGATCACTTTTTTCTGTTCACCCATAATAAAGTCTTAAAAGAACCAAACTTCATGAATGTTTTTTGTGACAAAGAAGTATCTGTTCCAATCACACTATCGGAGAAAAATCTGAGTTGTAGAAATAACTGGAAACTCAAGAGAGCCATGACATTATGTTCTTCACAAGTGTATGTAAACTTTTGACCACAACTGTACATCCGATCCATCTGGACTGGGAAGGATGGGATTGAATGATTGCTGCGAGCTATCCCAGTCCGAATGGCTTGGACGTCTATCACTGTATCACAGGCAGTAAGATGTGATGACTGTAAACAGAGAGAGAGGCTGCTGGCTTAGAGGTGGGAATAACATTTCATTTAGGCAGTGTGGGAAGATATTGGGCTGTTTTTGTTGTGTGATGTCATGACACACAAATAGGGGAATTACATTCGAAGAAGCAGTTTGAGCTGAATCTGGCCTATTCTCCTCATTTTTAAGTAAAAAACAATGTGTGTAAAAGGAGAGGCGCGGCATGTCTCAGTTTGGTTGGGGGATGGTTGAGAGAAGCCACAGTTTCCAACGCTTTTAGTTTTTTTCCCCCTCATCCACTTCTAGTTTCTAAGTAACCATACAAGATTGCAAGCATTGGGGCCATCCCTGGGTTCGACTTCAAAGTGTGTCTGTTGGATTTGAGGTCTGAAGTGTGTGTATGCGGGGGAGCTGTATCAGGATTAGCTTTGGTCTGTGCAATTTTGTATAATCAGAAGGAGCGTGGTCGGCTTTTACGAATGCTGTTTTTCATTAGAGTGCGGTTGTTTTGATGTGCTTTCATGCGTGGGCAAATTTGTGCTTTCTCACATCAACTCACACTGTTTCACTCCCTTCCTTTCGACACCCACCTCTGTTGAGAAAATTAATTTGGGCCCGACATAAAACTGCAAGTGTTCTGTGCGCACGTGAATATGCTGGGACAGCGTGTCCCTATTGAGGGGGAAAGGATGCAGGTGGACCCTCGGCTTTTCTACCCCGCCCCTCCATCTCTCTTCCTTTGAATTCCCTTGAAACACCCAGTTGTATTGTTCTCGTCATTTTAAGAACGTCACGCTGACATTCTGTTAATGCACTTCACACTATAAAAAAAAAGAAACATTCAAGTACCGTATTGGCCCGAATATAAGACTGTGGTTTTTTTGGTTTTTTTGCATTGAAATGAGACTGAAAAAGTGGGAGTCGTCATATATTCGCGGTCTAGACATTATACCCATTCACGACGCTAGATGGCGCCAGATATCATTGAAGCGATGTTCTGTCATGAAAGATCTCAGCTACTCTCAAGTTTAACCAGTTTGCATTATCTTATTGCAATGTTTTTCCTTATTCAGATCTGTTTCAAGATTACAGTTACAGTTAGACTTCACTTTGATGGTTGATGCAGTTATTGCAATTTTGTTGTTTCATCACAATAGATTGGTTTATTTACATTTAAAAAACCAGAAGCCATTCATTTACGAATGTGATTGCACTTTAGTTTACATATTTAAAGTGCCTGTGACACGAAAAAGCATGTTTATTTCATAATATGCGCGGTATTTTATGCCCCTGAATGATATGGGCCGCTTGGATGTGTGTGGAAGCGATCGCTATTTTTATTTAGTTTTTTGAATCCCGCGCCATGAAAATGAGTGACTTCCGGCTTCGGTCTTGCATTGAGGAGGAGGGCGCTGTGACGTGTACGGTAGAAGACGTCCTCTTCACGCTACAGTGTACTGTTGTGTATGAGGACGAAGGATTCAGCTGATTTTGCGGATTACTACGTTTATTTTTCACATCACGCCAGCCAAACGGCTGCAGAAAAATCATTCTGTATGAGAGAGAGGCGTATGTGCCTTTTTGGAGTTTCAAAAGGTTCCCATTCACCATGGATATTTACTGTGGGACCATTGGACTGACGAGGAAGTGAATAAACATCTTGTTTTGTATTATGTCAAATACGAATGCAGCGATTACAAAGTAAACACTACAAACTTCCTTTAAATGAAGGACTACTTACGTTTGATCATTGATAGGCATGTAAAAAGCTCTCCTAAATGTCATTAGCAGCAGCACGTTAGCTGTGCAACAAATCCAGCCACCCTCCTCCGGGGAACGAACTGTAAATTGCTCTCCGCCGGGCGGTTTGCCGATCCACTAAGACAATTGACAACCGGGTCGTCATGTCAAATAATCCAGGATAGTTATGTGTGATTTTCCACTTCGAAGACTTTGAAACATCACTCGGTTCGGGTTAGCATGTCGGCTAGCTGTCACGGCTTCTGGTTTGTTTACATTCTCCGAAGCCGGGGAAGGGAAATGACATATGTCCGATTTAGGTGTCATAAAATATCATTCGGGAGGTGCGACAGTAAAGGTGAAGTCGACATTTTTTACCATTATGGAGTAATTTTGCCATGTCGTCCTGAATAAATGCATTTTTATTATTTCATATTCCATTCAGCACAAGACTGTTATTTGTCATGAACATGCCATTTATTTAGCAATTAGGGAAAATACTTGGATAAAAAGAATATCCTGTAAAAATATTGAAGTAAAGAGACAGAAACAATGACATTTTGCCGCTCTCTCCGTCGCGTTTTCCTCGTTGTGAATAGTTCCCCCTCGACGGGCTGACAGGTCCTTCTCAAGCCATTTATATGGCTATTGGGAAAAAATACTTGGATAAAAAGAATATCCTGTAAAAATATTGGAGTAGAGAGACTGAAACAATGACATTTTGCGGCTCTCTTCGTCGCGTTTTCCTCGTTCTGAATAATTCCCCCTCAATGTGCTGAATAGTAAAACCGATGAGCCCAGTCTACCGCTGACGTCATCCACCACGCTAAAGCCCTATAATGGTAGGCGGGGCTAACCGGCAGATTAAAAGACTAATTTCTCGTCATCTGTGCTTTTCTAAATTGTTGTATATAGTCGAATCGTCTCAAAATATGATTCTAATTCACATAATAATGCCATTTAAGACTTTTTTTCTCGTGTCATATGCTCTTTAAATGTTCAGATATTAAGATTTGAATGAGGCAAAATAAGATGCTTTTTCTCTCAAATATGTTGTTATAATCATTTGTTTCAGATGTACTGTAATTATTTTCTGTATAAAAATGAATTTGGTGTTTAAAAAGGCTTTTTTTAAACGAGTCTTAGTCGGGGTCGTTTTATAATCAGGGCTGTCTTATATTCGGGCCTATGCTGTATTTTTTGTCCTGTTCAGCTGCTTACAGTGCAGTACATTCGAGTGTCTTTAAAGCCGTAAAGGTGTTGTTTATATTGGGTTGTTCATTGAGAGAATGCAGCTAGAAAGTACAGGTTTAGGAGGACATAAAGAACGAAAGAACAGGTAATAGTGATACAAAAACATTCAATATATGTGCTACCTAATGTGGGGAGGGGATCCCGAATGTTGAGAAGAGGGAAGATGGATTAGATAGGCTGATTGTAGGTAATATTGAGATTTCTAAGACCTTTTGCATTTTTTTTCTGATTCTACTCTAAAAAAAAAGACTTAAGAAATAAAGCAATATTGTAATCATAGTGCTGCAGATAAATCTATGGCCTAGGGATTTTGCACGATTGCCTCAGAAAATAATTACGTTCTTTCTTTATAGTTCAGACTCCGAAGGAACATACGAGACCCCAGAGGTAGAGTCTCCAAGTGTAGTGAATTTGCTGAGCCAGCTTGACAACGCCACGAACACAGGTAATATACTCAGCTGCTTCAACCTCACATTTGAATGCATCACAGTTTTTTACTATTCACAGTTATTTAGCCTGAATCTATATATATTGATTTACACAGTAATGTTTTGAGATCATTTAAAGGGAAAGAAAACACCTACCTTAATGTGGAATTTTAAAGCTCAAAGCATTCAAGTCACATCACAAATTTCTTCCACCTCTGACAACGGATAAACACAAAAAAATGACTCCGCTTATGAGCGTAGCCTTTCTTTGATAACTGTGATGTCAGTTATACCCACGCAGATAAACACTGACAGACTCGAACACAGACAAAAAAAAACCTGCATAAAATTCCTTTTCAACGAGATCCATCGATAGAAAGACTTGTAGTTCTTAAAAGATAAACGTTATTATGAGTTAAAATAATTTGATATTAAAAACTCTCCTGATGTTTTCGTTTTTATACAATTTATACAATTTTTATACAATTTTATACAAAAATACAATTGGAAGCTGCCGGGCTTCCAGAGTATGACTCTAGCGACATAAACATGTCATCTGTTCAACGCTTTCAATTTGTACCGGAGAAGTACATTAATGAGCATGACAGCACTGTCGAGATTTCTCAAAATGAGCAGCAAAGCAAAATGAACAGGAAAGACGGGATGAGACGAGATGAGAGTGGGACAAAACCGATGTTCTGCTAAAATGTGCTACACCGGCGAAATGTCCTACAAGAGACGAATTTGAAACCCAAAGTACTACCGTGCGCTTTCAGCTTGTTTTGTTTCAATGCATAAAGACAGAACATACTACAGTTCCTGACAAAAGTCTTTTCGCTGATCCATTTTGTAGAAACAATTGCTAATAACCTGACTTTTAGTTATTCAATTGGTTTCAGAAATGGCTCACATGAAAGCTAAGACCCTCCCAAATGATGTTGAATGTACAAAAATATATTTGTTTCACTGAAAAAACATTTATCATTCAATGAAGTCATGAAGGTCAAATTTTGGCAAGACAAAAGTTTTGTCGCCTACAGAAAGTAGTGTGAAAATTGAACAAAAAATGTACTTCAAATACAAAAATATGTTACATAACATAAGCGAATTAAGTAGTGGTGCTGTGAGATTAAAATTTAATATTTTGTATGACTTCCATGGGATTCGGCAAGGATTCATATAATTTATTGATGAAGTCATCAGGAACATCAAAGAAAGCAGTCTTGCATGCCTCCCAGATTTCGTTAACATTCTTGGGTTTCGTCTTCCATGTTTCCTCTTTCATCCTACCCCAGACATGCTCAATGATGTTCATGTCTGGTGACTGGGCTGGAGGATTTTGATCTTCTTTGCCTTGAGGAACTTTGAGGTAGAGATTGAAGTATGTGATGGAGCATCATTGTGCTGCAGAATTTGTCCCTTTTTATGGTTAGGAATGTAAGAGGGAGGTAAGATTTGTTGATATTTCAGACTATTTATCTCTGAGGGTGCAGACAATTAAAAATCCGTGTGGCATTTGCCAAGGCCCACAGCCTGTCAAAAGGATGGACACTGGAAAAGTGGCAAAAGGTGGATTTCTCAGATAAATCTTCTATTGAATTACACCACAGTCACCGCAAATATTGCAGGAGACCTACTGGAGCCCGCATGGATCCGAGATTCACTCAGAAAACTGAAGTTTGGTGGTGGCAAAATCATGGTCTGGGGTTACATCCAGTATGGGGGTGTGCTAGGGATCTGCAGGGTAGAAGGCAACAAAAATAGTCTGAAATATCAACAAATCTTAGCTGCCTCTTACATTCCTAACCATAAAAAGGGACAAATTTTGCAGCAGGATGGTGCTCCATCGCATACTTCAATCTCTACCTCAAAGTTCCTCAAGGCAAAGAAGATCAAGGTCCTCCAAGACTGGTCAGCCCAGTCACCAGACATGAACATCATTGAGCATGTCTGGGGTAGGATGAAATAGGAAGCATGGAAGATGAAACCCAAGAATGTTGATGAACGCTGGGAGGCATGCAAGACGAATTCATCAATAAATTGCATGAATCCTTGCCGAACCGCATGGATGCAGTCCTTCAAGCCCATGGAAGTCATACAAAATATTAAATTTGGATCTCACAGCACCACTACTTAATTTGCTTACGTTATGTAACATATTTTTGTATTAAAGTACATTTTTTGTTCAATTGTCACACTGCTTTCTGTAGGCGACAAAACTTTTGTCTTGCCAAAATTTGACCTTTATGTCTTCATTAAATGATAAGTGTATTTTCAGTGAAACAGTTGAAATTCGCCCCCCCGGCCCAGACGCACCCGGGAACAGCACCAGCCAAAACAAGTGCCGCTCGGCCGATGCTGCCTCGCGTGCGCCCACCGGGACGGCCGAACTTCGCGCGTCCTCTTCTTATTTTAAACCTTTGTACTGACTCCATGTTTCAAAAGTTTGAAGAACACTCACCGAAAACAGGTTGACAATTTATTCGTCGACAATGGTAAAAAACAAGGCAAAAACAAACGACGGAGGAACAATTCTGGATCCAAAACAAGGCTACATGTTTCCGAGCAGCAAAAATCTGTGTCATCTCAGTGTCCAGTCTTTTTAAAGTCTTTGCTGAGGCGGGCCTTGTCGAAGGCGTTTCTGGGCGTTGCTTTTGGGTCATTCCCTCTGTGGCCGGTTTCGGGCGGGTTAGGTTCGTGCGCGGATTGGGACACCCGCTATCAACTTTGCTGTCCGGGCTGGTTGTACTTCTTTTAGAGCTGATTGCAAGAGTTGGTGCGTCAATCTTGTGATAAGACGGCATTGTGTATCTCTTCTATTTCTTCTCATTAAACTATGGTGTGCTATTTATTTTATATTAGTAGTGTAGTCCTACCGTAAATATGAAAATGATACTATTTCCTGATTAATTATATTACGTGTGTTAGAGTAATGCAAACAGTTAGACGGTGCCTACGAGAACCGGTACCATATGTATGTGTTGGACTATATATGTGTTAGACTAATGCAAACAATTATATGGTGTGTGCGATGACGATATCTTTTCCCCTTCAATGTATTTTTGTACATTCAACATCATTTGGGTGGGTCTTAGCTTTAATATGAGCCATTTGTGAAACCAATTGAATAATTAAAAGTCAGGTTATTAGCAGTTGTTTCTACAAAATGGATAAGCGGCAAGACTTTTGTCAGGGACTGTAATGATTCCCAAAGAAAAAACTTAAACGTATAAATATCAAATAAGGGTCATTTAAATACGCTATGTGACTAACGTGGTCAACAGATCAACAATCTGCTTTAGAGCTACCGCAAGAAAACAATGCTTAAAAGTATGAGAGGGAAATACATGCAAAAAGTATTTTGAGGCAATAAAAAGGTAATAAAAGACTCAATAAAAACACAAATAGTAAGTACTCGCCACTTTTAACCGATGTGCACATGTGTTGGACGTCTCGCTGCGTAGAAGGAATTGCAGAATCGGTAGTGTTGGTCTAGTGACAGTGACAAACTACGTCATCACTCCAAGCGTCCATTGCGTGTATAATACATGACGCCCTCCGTAGGTCAAAACATGTACTAAATATTATACATTTTTAAATAAATGCCAATATTTTATGTGTTTCTAATAACATATTTTAGTAAAAGAGAAAAATTGTGGCTTATTAAAGCCTACTATTCTTAAAGGGATCCTCCATTTTTAAGACAAGTAATTCTTAATACATAAATGTTAGTATGAGCTATAATAATTTGATATTAAAACCCCTCTTAATGTTTTTGTTTTAATAAAGTTTGTAAAATTATTTTAAGTGATAGGTCGCCATTCTTGTTACGTCGCAGTGCGTGACGTCACTGGTCCCGTTGGCGAAATTCCAGCGCGTCACTCGTTAGCTTTCCCAACATGTCGTCAGTTCTACCCTTCCTATTTGAACCAGATCTGAAAAGTGAAGAGCAGGACAGCACTGTCGGTCGTTCACAAGACGAGCTTCAGGGAAAAATGCGTGCAGCAAATACCTGATAAGACAAAAGTTGGGCAAAACTAATGATGCGAGAGAGTCCTGTTGGGAACTCCGGTAGCGAGCGAGAGTGCATGCTGTTGGGATTCGGGAACTCCGGTTTTATTAGCAGATATTCAAGGTAAGCATATTGCATTTTCAAACGTTTTCCCAATTATGGAGATTGTTAGCATCCAAATCTGTCGTGTGCTTTACATACAGTATAGGCCAAAGAGCACACCTTATGTAATCCAGGTCTTGTACATTGTAACGCGTGGTAGCTAGGATACGTGTATAAAAGTACCAGAAAGGGGTGAAGCTTCCACTTATGCACATTTATTCACAAAAAAATAATATTTCCACCTTGACCACTCTTCACTCGGGAGCTCAGCAGTACACATACACGCATTCCCTGACGAACTCCAACATTGTTGTGGAGCTGAAACGAATACTCGAGCAACTCGAGTAACTCGAGTTTAAAAACTGATCCGAGTAATTTTATTCACCTCGAGTAATCGTTTATTTTGACAGCTCTAAGCATCACGTTTTGCTCGAACTACTTTTAATGCGGGACAACGCGCTGATGACCCGTGCGTAGGGGAAGAAGCAAAAAAAAAAACCCAAAACTTACTGCAGCCGACAGCCGCTACAAACGACGCCGACATTGCTAAATACTAGCCCGCACGATGCTACGTTGGTAGCAGTTAGCATCTGATGAGTCTCAGAGATCACATGTATGTTGAACTAGATGCCTATTGATAGACTCGGCCGCGTCTGGGCAGCGTTAGTAAACAGCCGCCATCTTAAAGCAGTAGAGCACTAAGCGCTAATAAATAAGATTAACGTTACTGTCTCTAGTTCCCGTAACGTTAGCTGCCGATGCGTGGCTAACGTGTCTTACATACAGGCTTTAACATAACATAGCGATGTGGAGTGAAGAGGGTGTAAAATAAAAACTCAATAATGCTAACTATCAATTTTTTGCTCAGTAGTCATTGCTGGATAAAACCCCAAGTAGCACTGGTCCCTAATGTGCTCCAATACAGCCTGTGTCATACATTTATCTTGATGGAACACTGCAAAAACTCAAAATCCTGTCAGGACTTACAGTTTAGACTAACTTAAAACTTAACTAGAACTTAAAACTGGCTTGTCACAAATAAAAATTCAGTTGAAACACATGGGGAAAAAAATCCTAACTTTTAAGTGATGTGTGTTATCAAGCGTAACGGCATTTTTAGGTATATAAACTGTATATGTAAATATTTTTAATAAGATCTAAAGGTTTTTTGAGTGAAAGCAGTGAATTAGTCTTTTTTTTTTTTTTATTCTAGTTACATCTGAGATGCAACTGTTGGCTGTTTTCAACAATATACATCGAAAATAAAGACATTGACTGAAAATGGTTCAAGATTAGATGAAATGTCTTGTTTTCTCATGTATATTTATAATTGCTCTTCACCTAAAAATATATTTGTTTTATCCGATTACTCGATTAATCGATAGAATTTTCAGTCGATTACTCGATTACTAAAATATTCGATAGCTGCAGCCCTACATTGTTGTGAGGTCCACGTCAGAGTCACTGTCGTCACTGTAGCGTGCCATAGTGCTTTAAATATTTAGTATAATTTGGGGAAAACTCCCACGAAGAATAGTCAACAAAAAGATCTAATCCAAATCTGCGTTTTTTACTCACTCGAAGATCCAGGAATTAGACAGATCCCATGGCAATATCGCAGCCGCGATCAGGCCGTCGATTCCACAAAATAGACTGATCCGAAAAGCCGCTGTTGGACCGATGAATAAAAATAAATGGACAGATCCAAAACCTTTATTGCAGACGCGATGGGACCCTTACTTGACTGAGGATCCAGGAAAAATGTTCGGGCGCTACCCGTGGTGGGTAGGATACATGCATAGAGGGACCAAAAAGGGGAGAAGTTTCCACTTATGCACATTTATTCACTAAAAATAATAATTCCACGACCACTCACTTCACTCCCCTTTTTTCCATTTGACTGGAAATTGCATCCAAAAGCAGCACATCGTAGCATTTTACTTCGCGAGTTTAGGCAGCAATAAGCACTTGTTGAACACGCTTCACATTTGGAAAGGTACCAATTATGTCATCACTGCGAGCCCGCAAACCAACTAACGGTCAAAATATGGACCAAATATTATAAAATATTGCCACTGATTTAACATTTTATGTGTTTCTAACAACATATTTTAGTACAAGAGAACAATTGTGGTTTATTAGAGCCTACATGTATTTAAATCAGAGGATCACTTTAAGTTAGGGTGACCATATTTTGATTGCCAAAACAGAGGACACTCAGCCCGGCCTCAAGATACTTGAATTTTACTCGAAGTTCACTCAAAGATGCCTATATCACTTTCATATATTTAAAGTGTGCCCCCTCACTCTGGATGGAAAAATGCAGTTTGAAAAAAAAAATAATAATAATGATGACTTGGAAAAAAAAACAATATAAATATATACATATATCATGCAGACCCATGGAAATGTAGTCCAGTCAATACACATACACACAGTTGGCTATGTGCCAACCAAAACACTTTTATGAATTACTATCACGACAATTTTCCTTGACAAATTGTTATTCCCATTCAATTGATATTCTCATTCAATGTTCTAGATTGCACACAAACAAAAACCGAAATAAACTGACAAACTATTCAACCAGCATGTTTCCAAACATAGCAGTTCAAAGCTACGTTTCCCATAATGCCTAGCTCGGTTTAGCTTACTGATAGCTAGCTGAGGCAAAAATCAAACTTTGCTATAAAAGTTTACAATCATCGGCAGTGCAACAATGGATGCGACACCAAACGGGATTTTACAGTCAAAGCTCCGACAGAAGTCAACAGTTGCCATCATATACCTGTACGTATTTATTAGAGGTGTGCAAAATTTCCGATTCTTAGATTATTCGCGATTCGGCCGTGGAAGATTCGAGAACGATTCACAAACATCCAAATTCCGATTATTGAAATATGCCAAGTAAAGCGGAAGTACAACACACTCAGCGCGCCGCGCAGTCAATGAGGAACGGAGCGAGAGTAGCTAAACATCATGCTTCTCATTACCCGGCCCCTCGGGTAATGCCAATGCTCTACTCACGGCTCTAGCTCAACTCATGCCACGAGATAAAAAAACACAACAACATACCTGACTGCTGCCGAAAAGCTGCTACAAAGTACATCCAAATAATGTTACGGTAGATATCATTTATATAGGAATAGATGCAATATAGATTCGGTAGCGTTAGCAGCACACCTACAAAAAGCTAGAGGCAGGCGTTAGTAAACGGCCGCCATCTTAAGGCAGTACACTTCCCTGCAAGGCTGTTGTAGCGAACCTTCCAAGCAAACCTAATTAACTTTTTATCTAAAATACTCCTAAATCGGTAATATATTGACTTGAATCTATCTTTAAAATAGTTTTAAAACTTTCACATGTCGAAAGTAGACAAAAGGGAAATTATGGAATAACGGGAGCAATTTTAACAACTTTACGGTTGATTCACAACATTAAATTAATTGAATGTAGTTTAAAGCTGCTGATACAGAATGGGGACTGGAGTTTTTTTATTTACTGTTATTTTTGTATATTTGTTTACTACTATATGTTAACTTGATACTGAAGTAGTAGTTTGGTTTAGCCTGAGAGTATTTTTGAACAATTTTGGAACTAATGTACAAAACAAAACAAAAACAAAAAAAACAAAAAAAAGGAGGGGGTGCATCAATAATCGTTTTATAATCGAATCGGAGCCTCTGAATCGTAATGGAATCGTTAGGTGCCCAAAGATTCCCAGCTCTAGTATTTATCGTAAAAAACTTCAGGCGTTGTGGCCAAATCTTTAACCCAGTAGATGGCGGTAAAGCCTCATGATAGTGGTAAACTGCCAACAAAAACAAAAAGAAGAACAACTCCTTCCCTCCCTACCACTAGGAGCCATGTCATCACAGGCAAGCGCTGCCACCAGCGACCGGAGGGATTCTCTTCAAATTGGTCCCGTGAAAAATCATAAAAACCGGACATTTTTATGAATTTATAAAACCCGCCCGGACGCAGAGGATACTACGTGAAAGTAGGACTTGTCCGGGCAAAAGAGGACGTTTGGTCACCCTACTTTAATTCCAAGGTTCCCTTTAAGTGATGACTTGCATGCAAACAGTAGCTGTGTTTCCATTAGGCAATGCAATACGCAAACCGAAATGAACGTATGTTCGCCTTCCAGTTTAAATAGCTCAAACACGGTTAACGGCAGCCAATGAGTTAATCATGATTATTTCCGCTGGTATTGACCTTATAAAGCTGTTGTCTGTCCCTTTAACTGTGGCATACTAACCATTTATTAAAATTCCTATTCATGGAGGTTTACCTCCCTGTCTGATGAAGTTCAAAATGCACTACTGTGCTGAATAAAATTGTCTTTGTGAGGAAATACTTGTTTACTATATTTAGACGATATGCCTAGAAGGGTACATGTGATTGTTAACACTGACTGTATTGATATTGAAACGTTCTGTTAGAGCACAGCCCCAATTTCTGGTTGGCTTTTTTAATTAGCGAGGAAAGGGTAATAAAGGCAAATGTTGACGTTGCTAGGCCACATGGCGCTGTGAACTGTGTCAGCCTGGGTGGGGCTCCTTTACAGCTGTTCTCTCTCAAAACGGCATGAGTGCCTGAGAGAGCTCTGGTTTTGGGCACCATATAAACTTGCACATTAACTTTCAACACTGAGATGCTGTTATGCTGTCATGCACTCACCATGGATGTGATGGGTTAATGCCGTTTCAATGTTATATACAGTTTCTATTCATGTGTTTGTTTTTTTGGTAACCTGAGTTTTGTGTACCACGTCTGGGTAGTATATGACTCAACAGAGTTTGGTCTGCCCCTGCGGTCGTTAGATTGCTGTTAACAGGATGTGAAGGCAATGCTAGAGGAAGCTTGCAGCCATTTTAAGTGTTCTACCAGAAGGACCATGAAGGAACTTTAACCACTCAATGCCTGGATAACAAATAAAAGCATTATAGACAGTGCATGGATTTTAGGGCTGCAGCTATCGATTATTTCGTAGTCTTTGAATTAGTTCGAAAAATCGAGTCATTGGATTAGGAACATAAAAAAATTAAAATACATGAGCTTTGACTCAAACGGTATTTACAAAAAAATGACGATCTAAGAACAACAAAATAACAATTGGCTAACTTGCATAGCAAAAGTCCGCTAGCTTCAATGCTATAAAATGCCAATTTTTTTTTTTATGTTTTACAATGCTTTTACCAAATCGTTCAAGCACATATTCCCACAAAAAAATCGGCTAAATATACCCATAAACTAAATGACGAATGCATTAAAAAAGCATATTAGCTAAAACAAAAAACTAACCTTATTTTGTTCTTAACAGGGAGCAGCTGGATTCAGCCATGTTAAATGAGTTCAGTCATATTCACTGTTGCCATTAGAGGGCATTGTATCCACCTAAATCAATAAAAATAAATCAGGCATGCAAACTGGTTAGGGGTGAAAAAGGTGACAAAGTAACGTGGACACACGGCATGAGCGGAAAAGTGCATTTCATAGTGCAACCAGAGACATCTCGAATTAAACACAGTACATAATAATTTAACATATACAAGTCTAAATCTCTCAGCCTGAAATCAGAACATATAAGACACATTAAGTAGCAAATTATACAAAATCTAAATTATAAAATATACAGTATGTCCCATTTGCATTAAGCAGAGAACAACTGTACTCCCGCCTCTTACTTTTGTCAGTCATTTGTTGTCACGAGAAGAGAGTGGCGGTGATAGGTCTGGGTCATCGGACTAGAGCAGGGGTCCCCAACCTTTTTTGCACCACGGACCGGTGTTATTTGGGTCTTTTTTACACGGACCGGTGTTCTGACAAATTTTGAACCCCATCAAAAATTGCAACGACGTGGTTATGCGCATGCGCGTAACGTTAAACATACCTGCAAAATGCGCAAATGCAGCGATTCCAAAGTAAACACTACAAACTTTCTTGAAAGAAAGGAATATTAACTTACGTTTGATCATGGAAGGACTAGTAGAAAAGTTCTCCTCAGATTCATCCTGCCATGTAAGCTGCACACAACAGCTGCACACCGCGCTCACCATTAACAACTTCGCCTTGTCATTAAACATTGATTAAGAAGCCCGCTTCACAAAGATACATGTTGGACATTGTAGCAAGGTTTTCAAAGCTCTTGTCGCGATGTCAGGATATTCCAGAATGACTTTAATCCAGAACCTCGGTAGAGTTGTTGTCTCAAATGTACGTTTAATAAGGTCGCCGTCATTTGCGATCTCTTTGTTTATTCACAAACGGGTCACGAATCCACTTCTTCGCAGTTCGTGGGTCTTCGAGGTTGTAGGCTCGTCAGGTGTCCTTTTCGCCGTAAAAATATCTCCAAAGACGTCCGTTTTCCAGTTACCTTCGCTCGTGTGGGGGCTAATTATTTCCGGGAACAAATGTGCTGCGCCCGCGGCCTAGTAATACGTTATTATCGAGGACAAGCACACATAGATATAATATATACACAAACAAGATGTACTGCCTGCTGTCCAATCAATGGATTTCTGTGACATCATTATAATCTATTCCGTGGTATTATATCTAGAGTAGACAGGGATATTGGTGTGTTAAGCAGGGGCACAGGGTTAGTTCGGCCAGAATGCGGTCGTTATTAGATTATTATTTCTGTGCGGCCCGGTGGCAAATGCGCACCGGAACCGGTCCGCGGCCCGGCAGATGGGGACCCTTGGACTAGAGTGTAGTTTTGAGCATGGACTACGGTTTTGAAGTTAACGGTTTAACTCGCTCGTTGACAGACCCCCCCCCCCCCCCCCCATCGCCCCATTTTCTTCTCCTCGGATCTACGTGATTCAGAAAAATGACCCATTTTGATTTCAAAACGGCGAAATTTCGCCGAAAGGTGGCAAGTTTGCATGCCTGATAAATGCAAACACTTTCAAAACAAAACATTACAACGCCACTTTAGTTAAATACACAAGGCAGCAAAATTTGAGGCTTTTTTCTAATTGAATTACTCGAGGTAATTGATTAATCGTTGCAACACTAATGAATTTCAACTAGGGCTGTCAAAATTATTTCGTTAACGAGCGGTAATTTTTAAAAATTAATCACGTTAAAATATTTTACGCAATTAACACACATGCCACGCTCAGAGAGATTTAAATGACAGTATAGTGAAATGCCCACTTGTTAATTGTGTTTCATGGAGTTTTGCTGCCCTCTGCTGGCGCAAGGGTGTGACTGATTTTATAGGCTTCAGTAGCCATGAGCATTGTGTAAGTAATTATTGACATCAACAATGGCGGGCTACTAGTTAATTTTTTTATTGAACATTTTACAAATGTTATTAAAACGAAAACATTAAGAGGGGTTTTAATATAAAATTTCTATGAGCTCTACTAACATTTATCTTTTAAGAACTACAAGTCTTTCTATCCATGGATCGCTTTAACAGAATGTTAATGCTTTAATTGATAATTGATTAATTGATTTGTTATAATAAACAAATACAGTCCTTATGTACCGTATGTTGAATGTATAAATCCATCGTGTGTCTTATCTTTCCATTCCAACAATAATTTACAGAAAAATATGGCATATTTTATAGATGGTCTGAATTGCAATTAATTACGATTAATTAATTTTTAAGCTGTAATTAACTAGATTAAAAATTTTAATCGTTTGACAGCCCTAATTTCAACGCAATGACCATAACATGAGGAACATCTGCACAACAGAGCTAGTTTGAAAGACTTAACAAAAAAAAAAAATGCACATTTTGATTGAAACTGTCAAAAAGGTAGTAATTCTACTGTACCTAAATAACAAATTTCACAATGATGCAATTCATTGCAACAATACATTAATAACAGCACAGCAACATCTTTGACAGTTCCGCGATTGTATTGCTAATGGACAGTAATTGTGTAACATGTTATATAATAGTTGTTTTGTCTTTCTTTGCTGATATTATAGACCAATTTGTCCACAAGAATTGCAACCAGGATGAGGTCGATGCCCTTAATAACCTGACTGGCTCATCACCCAACAACAACAGCTTTGGTCTTGGCAAGAACCTCAATCTGACGCGAACACCCAAGCCTTTGTCCCAGTCAAATGCTGCATCACAAGCACAACGACCTCCGTCCCTGCCGGTCCACTCCCCGCTGAATACACCGGATCCTTCAGAGGTGGACGATGAGGCCCCCGTGATTGCTAACCTGAGCTCAGACTCAAACAAGATACCCTGCCATGAACATGACTTGCTCAATGGCAACGTCAACTCTGACGGTGCAAAACCAGCCTGCCAGCAAGAGGGAAGTGTGGTCAGCAGCAGCATTATCATGTGAGTAAAGTACCGTAATAGAAATGCTCACATTGTAGCGACTTCCAGTTACTGTAGATTCATCCAGCTGGACTGTGACTCACATTTTCAAGCTGAACAAACATAGCTTTGTGTCTAATTGCTGAAGGGAACAACAGTGAATGCACGTTATTGTGCAGAGTGAACCTGAGCTCATCAAAGTGGGTTTGATTTTTGTGCTTCTCTCAATGCTTGGCTGGTCAATCAGCTCACTGGACACCTCATTAGGTACACTTATACTGTCAAAACAAGAACATATACAGTGTATCACAAAAGTGAGTACACCTTTCGCGTTTCTGCAGATAGTTAAGTATATCTTTTCATGGAACATCACTGAGAAAATGACATTTTGACAAAATAAAAAGTAGTCTGTATGCAGCTTATATAATAGAGTAACCCTAATTTTCGCACTATAGACCCTACTCACGTGACGTCACAGCCACGCCCCCGCGCCATGTTGTCCGTGTACTCGTCATGTTAATGCATTAGCGCTTCGTAAATTCCTCCTATTATGGCGTGTTTTTCTGCTCGTTAACATTAATAATCAAAATGGTGAAGTCGTGTGTGGCGGTCGGTTGCAAAAACAGAGAAGATAGACGGAGAGACTTGAAGTTTTACCGTATTCCGAGAGACCCGGAGAGGAGACCGAGATTGACTGCTGCAATTCGACGAAAAAACTGGGCTCCAAACGACTACCACAGATTATGTAGTAGTCATTTTATATCTGGTAAGATGCATTTAATATATATTTAGAGGGTTTTGGGCTGACAACCACAATTAAGATCATTGCTTGGCTAATCGCCGACAACATACACTCAGACGTTGTGGATGAACTACCTGAAAATATATAATTATAAGGGGATAATCAGACAGTTGTCATACAATTAATTTACAATTTCACTATTGAGGTCAAAAGCCAAAAAATAAATTCAACTAGGGACAATCTGGAGTAGTGCTATCGCACTTCATATTTATTACATATTATATACAGTGCCTTGCAAAAGTATTCGGCCCCCTTGAACCTTGCAAACTTTCGCCACATTTCAGGCTTCAAACATAAAGATATAAAATTTTAATTTTTTGTCAAGAATCAACAAGTGGGACACAATCGTGAAGTGGAAAAAAAATTATTGGATAATTTAAACTTTTTTAACAAATAAGAAACTGAAAAGTGGGGCGTGCAATATTATTCGGCCCCCTTGCGTTAATACTTTGTAGCGCCACCTTTTGCTCCAATTACAGCTGCAAGTCGCTTGGGGTATGTTTCTATCAGTTTTGCACATCGAGAGACTGACATTCTTGCCCATTCTTCCTTGCAAAACAGCTCGAGCTCAGTGAGGTTGGATGGAGAGTGTTTGTGAACAGCAGTCTTCAACTCTTTCCACAGATTCTCGATTGGATTCAGGTCTGGACTTTGACTTGGCCATTCTAACACCTGGATACGTTTATTTTTTAACCATTCCATTGTAGATTTGGCTTTATGTTTTGGATCATTGTCCTGTTGGAAGATAAATCTCCGTCCCAGTCTCAGGTCTTGTGCAGATACCAACAGGTTTTCTTCCAGAATGTTCCTGTATTTGGCTGCATCCATCTTCCCGTCAATTTTAACCATCTTCCCTGTCCCTGCTGAAGAAAAGCAGGCCCAAACCATGATGCTGCCACCACCATGTTTGACAGTGGGGATGGTGTGTTCAGGGTGATGAGCTGTGTTGCTTTTACGCCAAACATATCGTTTTGCATTGTGGCCAAAAAGTTAAAATTTTGGTTTCATCTGACCAGAGCACCTTCTTCCACATGTTTAGTGTGTCTCCCAGGTGGCTTGTGGAAAACTTTAAACGAGACTTTTTATGGATATCTTTGAGAAATGGCTTTCTTCTTGCCACTCTTCCATAAAGGCCAGATTTGTGCAGTGTACGACTGATTGTTGTCCTATGGACAGACTCTCCCACCTCAGCTGTAGATCTCTGCAGTTCATCCAGAGTGATCATGGGCCTCTTAGCTGCATCTCTGATAGGTTTTCTCCTTGTTTCAGAAGAAAGTTTGGATGGACGGCCGGGTCTTGGTAGATTTGCAGTGGTCTGATGCTCCTTCCATTTCAATATAATGGCTTGCACAGTGCTCCTTGAGATGTTTAAAGCTTGGGAAATCTTTTTGTATCCAAATCCGGCTTTAAACTTCTCCACAACAGTATCTCGGACCTGCCTGGTGTGTTCCTTGGTTTTCATAATGCTCTCTGCACTTTAAAAAGAACCCTGAGACTATCACAGAGCAGGTGCATTTATACAGAGACTTGATTACACACAGGTGGATTCTATTTATCATCATCGGTCATTTAGGACAACATTGGATCATTCAGAGATCCTCACTGAACTTCTGGAGTGAGTTTGCTGCACTGAAAGTAAAGGGGCCGAATAATATTACACGCCCCACTTTTCAGTTTTTTATTTGTTAAAAAAGTTTAAATTATCCAATAAATGTTGTTCCACTTCACGATTGTGTCCCACTTGTTGTTGATTCTTGACAAAAAAATTAAATTTCATATCTTTATGTCTGAAGCCTGAAATGTGGCGAAAGGTTGCAAGATTCAAGGGGGCCGAATACTTTTGCAAGGCACTGTATGTATGTAGTGAGAGTGCAATCGCTAAACCATATAAACATTAAAAGCCCTAGCTCCATTGACAAATGACATGAAATACATTAGACTTGACAGTGGATGTTAGCAAGAACAAAAGATTTTGAATTGAAAATTTCGTAACTCACCTTCCCGAGCACAAGATAGATTCCTGCCGAATTTTCGTGGACGAGGACCTGTTTCACCCAACCAGCAACGAAGTATTTATAAGCCTCCAAGCTCATAAAGTTTTTCAAACTTTCGTGAGAATAGGTTGATTTTGTTTGGACAAGATAGTTGTAAATATCAGGGTAGCTAGCAGATGTCAGGCAAAGACGGCGAAGACAGCGGGTCGAAAAACATCGATTTAGGCATCAAATATGGATCTGGCGAATGGATAAACTGAAGCTTTTCCACATAACGCCTTTTATGCAACGCATCCAATGAGTTTACAGCGTCAGATAACACCGGGGCTTCCGTGAATTGCTCTATAACTTGAACGACTAATTGAAAACAATGAGAATAAGTCTAAAAAATATGGACAATATGGCGGCCGGATACAGCGACACGTCATTTTGTGACGTAGGTGAGTAGGGTCTATAAGGCGCACCTGACTATAAGCCGCAGCCCACCAAATTTGGCACAAAAATGGCATTTGTTCATAGATAAGCCGCATTGGACTATAAGCCGCAGCTGTCCTCACTGTATCATGGGATATTTATTTACACCAAAAGATATTAACCGGTACAACCTTATTTGACAGCGGCATCATACGACCGACTGACATAAGACCAAATGAACCATCATTAAACTTTGAACCAGTTACTGCAAAGCTTTATTGCTTCAAGAAGCTTCATTTGGCCATCACTGCTCCCTTATGGGAGACAGTCAACCTCTGCTGCCATTATTGACTTTTGTCATCCAACATGCCTCTTAGCATGCATTGCAGTGCTACAGATCTAAATAACAATCAAAACTCATGTTCTGTGCTAAATATTTCTTCAGTTACTGTTCCAATTGTTTCATCAATTGCTAGTTATGGTATTTACTGACACTTTATTTGACAGTGGTGCCATATGACTGTCATTACACAATCATAATTATGAAATGTGTCTGTCCTGAGCAATCATGAATGCTTATAACAGATGTCATTAAGTGTTATCCAGCAAATGATCTCACTTTTGAATGGATGCAAAAGATCCAAGATGGACAAAAATTGAGTTAGTGACATAATTTGCCAAATGACACTTAATGACATAAGCATTCAGTAATGTCCATGATAGTGTCATTTCATAATTTTGATGATCTTATGACAGTCTTATGACACCGCTGTCAAATAAAGTGTTACCTAAAAAAATCAACAAATAAGCCGCACTGGACTATAAGCCACAGGTATCAAAATGACGGAAAAAAATAGCGGCTTATAGTCCGAAAATTACAGTAATTCATTTTCCCCTCAAAATATAGCCATTAATATCTAAACCCCTGGAAACAGGAGTACACCCTGAGAAACTACGTACATCCCTAAATGTCCAAATTGAGTACTGCTTGTCATTTCCCCTCCAAAATGTCATGTGACTCGTTACAGAAGTGCTGTCAGCATTGCTGCAGAGATTGAAGAGGTGGGGGGTCAGCCTGTTAGTGCTCAGACCATACGCCGCACTCTACATCAAATTGGTGTGCATGGCTGTCACCCCAGGAGAAAGCCTCTTCTGAAGACGGTACAAAAGAAAGCCCACAAACAGTTTGCTGAAGACATGTCAACAAAGCACATGGATTACTGGAACCATGTCCTATGGTCTGATGAGACGGGCGGCCTTTCTTGTGTACCGTCTTCAGAAGAGGCTTCCTCCTAGGGTGGCAGCCATACACACGAATTTGATGTAGAGTGCGGCGTAGTGTCTGAGCACTAACAGGCTGACCCCCCACCTCTTCAATTTCTGCAGCAATGCTGACAGCACTCCTGTAATGAGTCCAGTGTTGTTAATAACGGCGTTACAATATAACGGCGTTACAAACTGCGTTATTTTTTTCAGTAGTGAGTAATCTAATTAATTACTTTTCTCATCTTGGCAACACCGTTACCGTTACTGAAGCGGGAAAGGCGTGCTTTACTATGTGTTACTAAGTTGGTTGAATAAAAAAAGTCAGAGAGATGGACTCACGGAGACGAGAGAGCAGAGCAGGAGTGGGAAAGACGCCGTTGCAAACGCGATGCTAGGTGGCTCCAATAATACCTGACTGTAGCCTACAAACTACGCCCACATGATACGGTAGATATCACATATTATAGAACTAGATGCAACTGATAGACACGGCTGCATTGGCAACATGTTTTAAGGACTACATGCGTTAGTAAACAGGCGCCATCTTAAAGCAGTAGACCTCTCAGAAAGGCTCTGTTGTAGAGATCCTTCCTAGCGAACCTACTTTTAATTTTTTTTTTTTTTTTAAATCTAAAATGGTCCTAAATCGGCAAAATCTTGACTTAAATCTATCTTTAAATGATGAAACAGTTTTAAAACTTACACATGTTGAAAGTAGACAGAAGGGAACTAATGCAATAGCGGAAGCAATTTTAACAACTTTAACGGTTGATTCACAACTTTAAATGACTTCCACACATAGCAAAGGTTACTATCTAGTTATCACAATACCCTTGTGTCTAGTTAAGTGAAGGGTAAAGAATTGGGCAAGGGCCAATTCTCCCAAAAACCCTTTAAACTGCACATTGTGTGACCTTTTTTTTTTTTTTTTTTTGAGAAAAAAAACAAAATATGAAAATTATCACTAGTTACTTTGCCAAGTAACCAATTAATCTTAAATTCAGGTAACTGAGTTACTAACGCAATTACTTTTTGGGAGAAGTAATTTGTAACTGCAATTAATTACTTTTTTAAAGCAAAATTAACAACACTGAACGAGTCACATGACATTTTGGAGGGAAAATGAAAAGCAGTACTCAATTTGGACATTTAGGGATGTATGTAGTTTCTAAGGGGTGCACCTACTTTTGTTGCCAGGGTTTATGCTATTAATTGCTATATTTTGAGTTATTTTGAGGGGAAAATAAATTAACTCAATTATATAAGCTGCATACAGACTACTTTTCATTGTGTCAAAGTGTGATTTTGTCAGTGTTGTCTCATGAAAAGATATACTTAACTATCTGCAGAAATGCAAGGGGTGTACTCACTTTTGTGATACATTGTATAATAACCATCCATTCATTTGCTCTTTTCTTATCCAGTTTGGGGTTATATGGAGCTGGAGTCTATCCTTGTTGATAAGCAAAATGCACCCTGGACTGCTCACCAGTCAATCACAGGACACAGCCAATAAATTAAAGAAACAGACCCATTCACACTTAGGGCACTTTCACACTACCTGTTTGGTCCGTTTTTAAACAGACCAGAGTTCTTTTTCCTCAGATAGTCCACTAATGTGAATGCGCATCTGAACTTTAGTTCGGACCAAACAACCGAACTCTGGTCAGCTCAAAAATCGTGGGTCTCGGTCCGCTTTAAGCGCACCCTGCTTTGCTTGTGAACGCAACCGGAGCAGGGTGCGCTTTGCTACTTTATGTGCAGTGTCACTGCGTGGAGCTGTGATGCTCCAGGTTGTGGTGGAACACGCAGGGCATCCTTGGAAGTGGAAGTACAGCGCGATCGCTATTCAAAATCAACAATGGCAAGATGACAGACGATTAACCATGGTGTAATGTTGCTGTGCTCCGCTAAGCAGTTGCATTTGATACACAGAATCGGGTTCCAATGAGGCGATTGTGTTTTGCATGCTGTTACTGAATGCACCATCTGACAGTGCCTCTGCGGCTCTCCTGAAAGTGGCAACAATTTGACAGTCCAAAAAGTCACAAAAGTGAGAGCGATTGCACACCTGTGTGACTTGGGGTTCCTTTTGTGGTTTATTTTCCACCTATACATTTTTTATATACTCCAGTTCGCTCGGCATTGAGTCGGGAGAGAGGAGAGTCGAGCGGCGACTTGCTTTGCTATGCTACATTAGTTTTTTTTTTTTTTTTTAATTCAAACTTACATGTATGCAAAACGTCTGTTTCACAAAACAGTCAGTTAACACATACAGATTCACGGTTAAATTATCATTGCAAAATAAAAGAAGGTAATAAAAAAAAACTATATACAATTTAACATGTAAAAATAATGCTATGCTACATTATGTGCAGCGTCACAGCACCACGCTATGACGCTCCATGTTCCTTCCTTCCTAGTTGGAGGTATTTCCTCTTCTATTTGTCCAATCAATGAGTGCTCCTTTTGTCCACGTGGTGCTACTCTAAAAGTTCTGTTGGCGCAGTATGAATGCTGAACTTTTTCAATACCTCATTTGCAATTGCAAGTTTTGCTGTGAGGTAACTCTCCAAACGGACCCCGGTCCTCTTGGTCTAGTGTGAAAGCGCTCTAAATCTCTACTCCAGCCATCTAAAACTGAAACTATTTTTTTTTTACGGAGCTCCTAAACCTAAAGGGACATCAACAGAAATAAAATAAATTTAAGCAATCTGGTGCGCACCAGATTGTTTCTAGTGCGCACCAGAAACCTAAACTAACCCTAAACCCTGTTAAACATTAGCATTACAGAGCATTTAAGCTAGTGGACTTTTGCTATGCACGTTAGCCAATTGTTGTCAACATTAGCATTATATAGCATTTAAGCTACCAGACTTTTGCTACGCAAGTTAGCCAACTGTATACATTAGCATTGTATATCATTTAAGCTAACAGACCTTTGCTATATCCAAGTTGGCCTATTGTTGTAAACATTAGCATTATATAACATTTAAGCTAACAGACTTTTGCGATACAAGTTCGCCAATTGCAACAATTGGCTAACTTGCATAGCAAAAGTTTGCTAGTTTAAATGTCAGATAATGCTTAAGATTGTTTCTGGTGCGCACCAGATTGCCTAAAGTGCATGTGACACGAAAAAGCATGTTTATTTCATAATAGACACAGTGTTTTATGCCCCTGAATGATATGGACCGCTTGGATGTGTGAGGAAGCGATCGCTATATTTATTTAATTTTTTTAATCCCGCGTAATGAAAATTAGTGACTTCCGGCTTCGGTCTTGCATTGAGGAGGAGGGCGCTGTGAGGTGTACGGTTGAAGGCATCCTCTTCACTATACAGCCGTACTGTTGTGTATGCGGACTAAGGATTCATCTGATTTTGTGGATTAATACGTTTATTTTTCGCATCACACCAGCCAAACGGCTGCAGAAAAATCTTGCGCTATGAGGGAGATGCGTATGCGTCTTTTTGAAATTTCAAAAGGTTCCCATTCACCGTGGATATTGGTCAAAACAATCCCTACTACTTTTGGACCATTGGATTTACGAAAAAGTGAGTAAACATCTTGTTTTGTATTATGTCAAATACGAATACAGCGATTAGAAAGAAAACACTACAAACTTTCTTTAAATAAAGGACTACTTATGTTTGATCATTGATAGGCATGTAAAAAGCTCTCCTCATGCACATTAGCTGCACGTTAGCTGCACAACAACTGCAGCCGCCCTCCTCCTGGGAACGAGCTGTAAATTGCTCTCCGGCGAAGACAATTGACAACCCAGTCGTCATGTCAAATAATCCAGGCTAGTTATGTGCGATTTTCCGCTTCGAAGACTTTGAAACTTCACTCGGTTCGGGTTAGCATGTCGGCTAGCTGTCACGCCTCTTGGTTTGTTTACATTCTCCGAAGCCGGGGAAGGGAAATGACATATGTCCGATTTAGGTGTCATAAAATATCGTTCGGGAGGCGCGACAGTAAAGGTGAAGTCGACAGTTTTGACCATTATGGAGTAATTTTGCCATGTCGTCCTGAATGAATGCATTTTTATTATTTCATATTCCATTTAGCACAACACTGTTATTTGTCATGGCCATGGCATTTATTTAGCAATTGGAGAAAATACTTGGATAAAAACAATATCCTGTAAAAATATTGAAGTAAAGAGACAGAAACAATGACATTTTGCAGCTCTCGTCGTCGCGTTTTTCTCGGGAACAGCTCCCCCTCGACGGGCTGACTGGTCCTTCTCAAGCCATTTATTTAGCTATTGTGGAAAAATACTTGTATAAAAAGAATATCCTATAAAAAATATTGGAGTAGAGAGACTGAAATGACATTTTGAATGACATTTTGTGGCTCTCTTCGTCGCGTTTTCCTCGCTCTGAATAATTCCCCCTCAATGGGCTGAATAGTAAAACCGATGAGCCCCGTCTCCCGCTGACGTCATCCACCTGTTGGGGACGCTATAGCCCTCTAATGGTAGGCGTGGCTAACCGGCAGATTGAAAGGCTAATATCTCGTCATCTGCGCTTTGCTAAATTATTGTATATAGTCGAATCGTCTCAAAATATGATTCTAATTCACATAATGCGATTTAAGACTTTTTTTCTCCTGTTGTATGCTCTTTAAATTTGTTTCATTTCTGTCGATGTCCCTTTAGGGGCTCTGTATGTTTTTCTTATTTTACAGAGTTAAATACATTCTGCCCATCTCTAGCCTTTTCAAGTTTTTAATTTTTTTTTTTTTTTTTTTTAATGGAAATTCATCCCATGCACCATGAACAGTAAAAAAATGAACCCTAAGTTAAAAAGTCTCTGCATTTTAAGTAGAAATATCATGTAAAGGAAACGTTAATTTTATCTTATAGTTTGCTACACTTATGTAACCCCTGTAGAGTCAACAGGAATTTTTCCAATTGGGCACGTGCGCTTAGGTTTGTCTCCTGAAGGAAAATTTTGGTGTAACAAGAAGAAATTTAGCACACAATAAATAACTGGAGCCACGGAAGGGTTAAAATTCGAAATTATAATTAAAAGAGAAAACTATGTACAAATATTTACAATATATTCACAATGACTGCCTATTAGAGCCGACTCTCTAATGTATAGCAGTTCAGATTAGTGCCAGAAAAAAGAATAAATTAAAGTGTCCCTTCAAAATAAGTGAAGAGTGTCCCAATTTATATGAAAATAAAAGTGCACTGTTCAGGTTTTTTATCCTGTCCACTGCAGAAGCAGTTCGCAATCCTACCACACTAGAGAGGTAGGAAGTGAAGATTGTGCTCCTAGGGAAAAGGAAGCAGTCAGGTCCGTCAATCAAGGGTTAGCTCGCCATTCCCCTCTTCAGGGAGAATCCAGAATCCAAATCCAGTGTAATTCAAGGTCATCAAAAACCTAGCCTGTATAAAACAAGGCTATTATAATCGAATTCTTTTTCTAATTCCCAACCAATGTTATTTTTAACAAAATTAATGAGTCTGTTCCCATTTAAACAAATACAGAAATGACATTCAACATTGAAAAGAAAAATAAATGTGTCATTGTCAACAATTTAGTATCACAGACAATAGGTTTCATGAGTGCATAAGATTCAACTGATGTGACTACATTTTTGCACTTGACTGTAGTTAGCACATTTGAAGTAACTCACCAAGATGCATTCAAAGAGCTTCACAAACTCCAGGCTAAAGGAACACCGGTTCCACCCCCTTGTCTATTCATCTACATATAAGATGACAATTATTTCACTAACTTTAGTCAACAATGAGTCGACAAATTCTTATTAACGGCCATACTGTCCAGCTAATGCTAGGCTAAACTTACCAAGGACGCGTAAACTACACTTTTGCCTCACGCACACCGTCTCCAACTCAGCCCACGCTGATAAGGAAGTGCTACAAAAGTTTATCTCGCTTTTTGGAGGGATATTAACATAAAAATGTCGAATAAATTCGTTCAGTGGCTCTCCAATGCAACACCTCTCTGCTGGAGCAGCTCACAATGCGGTCAATTGAAAAAAAAGGGTCGGTCTCATTGCGTTGCTGGTCATTTTCCACTCGCCCTGTGCTACAGCAGAGGGGTGGAGACCCGTTTCATCTATAATTTACATTTTGTGAATTAGATAATTTTTAAACTAAAATAATTGAAATGCAAATATAAAATTAAAAATATTAAATTCCATCAAGTTATTCAATTGAAAATATTTACTCAATTATCCATTAGGTTACACTTATCTACACTCATCCACATTGATTCACATCAGACCCCCCCATTCTTTCATTTGCAGGAGAGGTACAGTAGTATAGTTGCTAATAACCTCAACAGAAAAGGAAGGGGTTGTTTGCCGGTCTTGACTGAGTATTAGCGGTACATATGATACAGTACACAGTGGGAGGCCAGCTCTAATATACATTTGGGTTGATCTTGCGGGCCAAACATAATTACATTGCAACCGCGAGCCACAATTGGCCTGCAGGCCGGAGTTTGAGCAATTAACTGTTTATGGCAGCCAAAGTTAAAGTGCAACCACAACCACAGCAACAACAAAATGTTCAATTAATAACTATCATGATCGTGGGTGATAATAACCATACGAAAGAAGAGTTTTATGGGTGTATTTAATGAAGTGTCCTGTGGTACAATGTTGTACGCAACAATATAGATCCAAACGCCCCCTCTTGTGGTAGGATTGTAATATGCTTCACTGTTTAGAATACTCTAAGGTCACAATTTCTCTTGATTGTGTATGCCTGAAAACTAAGACTACAGTGCTGTAATATGATTGTTAAAAAAAAAAAAAAATCGAGTTTAATATTTATGCAACAAAAATCTCACCACAAGAGGGAGCCATTGTACAATTTAAAACTTAGTGTGATAAACATTTATTGAACAGCAATTTTAAACCACTTTTATGGAGGTCACAATAATTAAAGTGTTTAGGAAGCATCTTAGGAAACATTTAATTGTAAAATCTTGCACTTAATATTTATTCGCTCATTCACATATTTTCCTGAATATAATGGGAAAGCAGATTTGTTCTGGCGTCAAGTTTGACAATGAGATCATTCCTATTCCAATTTTACAAAAGAGGTTTATTAACATCTGCACTTTAAATGAACATTTTCTTGTTTTTCTATTTATGGAACCTAAAGTGTTTGTTTGCAAAGGGTGTTTCTGAAAGCATCTAATATTTAGACAATGTATTATTTTATGATGATTTTTAATCCTCTGCACAATTGGGCATTTTCAGCCAAATATACTAGTATACTCTTGAAGTATGACTATCATTTATCAACCACCTTGTAATATTAATATAAGTTTATGATCGCTTTTCTTCCCCCCATTTACTTATATTTTCTCCATTTTCATGTTCAGAAATTTGTGTGAAGTAAAGCCGGTGCAGCCCAAGCAAAAGGACCTCAGTGAGCAGGTGAAAATGGCTGTGCTGGTTAGACACATCAAAAGGTTACAATAACTTTTCAATTACTGATTATGTTCTCTTGATCAAGGATGATCATGACGGCCATGCTACTGAT
The DNA here is from genome assembly GCF_030265065.1 of Corythoichthys intestinalis. Taxonomy (NCBI): domain Eukaryota; kingdom Metazoa; phylum Chordata; class Actinopteri; order Syngnathiformes; family Syngnathidae; genus Corythoichthys; species Corythoichthys intestinalis. Next base: position 66,056,011 of record NC_080397.1, read on the forward strand.
GAGGAGAAGTTGGCCAGCAGCACATGCCTCAAAGCAGACAAGGACCAAAGCAGTGAGTTCATGAATCAGTACATCATGACTTATTCTTCCATTTTAAACTTCTATCAGTGCTGTTGCCAATTGTGTTAATACAGCAGTCAGACATGCACTGTTAACTAGAGATGTCCCGATCCGATATTAGGATCGGATCGGACGCCGATATGGGCAAAAAAAATGCGCATCGGTATCGGAACATGGAAAAATTCCGATCCAGACTTCCGATCCAGTTTTTTTTTTTTTTTTTTTAAATCCGCGCCGGGTTTTCAGCGCACCGATTTACATAACCCATTCCAGTTTTTGCTTAGGTTTCCCTAAAACCCGGTCCGCATTTTACGGCACACCTTCAACACACTACATTTACGTTACCGTCTCCCAATTTACATAGAGACTTTATCGGTAAAAATGTCAGCTGTGTGGGATCATTTCACCTTAAAGGACGACAAAGACGAAGAGGCAGAGTGCAACATATGCAACATATGCAACAATAAAGTCAAGCGTAGTGGTAAAGCTGTAAGAAGTTTTAATACAACCAACCTAATCAAGCATTTAGCGAAATACCACCACAAACAATATGAGGAGTATGTTAAGGAAACCGAAGACAAAAAGAAAGGTCCTACGCAACTAACACTGGCAGAAACTTTTGCAATGCGTGACAAACTGGCACTCGACAGTCCCAAAGCCCAGGGAATAACAAGAGTAATTGCCGAAGAATTCATTCTGGATGACGAGCCATTATCTCTCGTGAGTAAAGACGCACCATCCAACACTTAGAACCACGGTACAACATGCCCAGCCGTCATTCCATCCTTGAGCGATTCGGCCGTGGAAGATTCGAGAACGATTCACATCCAAATTCCGATTATTGAAATATGTCAGATAAAGCGGAACTAATACACAGTGCGGTCTTCGGGACGCAATGAGAAACTGACTGCATTGCGTCCCGAAAGTAAACATAATGCTTGTCGTAGACCCGGGTAATGCCAATGCTCAACTCACGGCTTTAGCTCAACTCATGCCGCTGGATAAAAAACACCAGAATACCTGACTGCTGCTGACAGCCGCTACAAACTACGTCAAGGTCGTTTTACTGGAGATAATAAATATCATATGTATATAGAACTAGATGCAAAACGACAGACTAGACTGGGTTAGCAACACTGAAGTATTGAAAACCAGATGCGTTAGTAAACAGCCGCCACCTTAAAGCAGAAGACTTCCCTAGTAGGCTGTTGTGAACCTTCCAAGCAAACCTAATTAACTTTTCATCTAAAATACCCCGAAATCGGCAAAATCTTGACTTGAATCTATCTTCAAAACAGTTTTAAAACTTTCACATGTCGAAAGTAGACAGAAGTGAAATTATGGAATAACGGGAGCAATTTTAACAACTTCAACAGTTGATTCGCAAAATGAAATGAATTGAATGTAGTTTAAAGCTGCTGATACAGAATGGGGACTTGAGTATTTTATTTACTGTTTTAAAATGTTAACTTGATACTGAAATAGTCGTTTATTTAAACCTGAGAGGCTTTTCATACAGTTTTTGTAACTAATGCACGAAACATTAAAAGCATCTAATAGTTTGGGGGATTTATGGGATTTTCCACTGAGGTTGTTGGTGTGTTTTGCTTTTTTAAGACAGTTTACAACATTATTTGCACGTTTTACTGACTGACTATGCCGTTTCTGTTTGTTATTTATAATGTTTTGTGTTTGTCACGGAATAAACATTGTTACCAACCGTTGTGTGTTATTCAAACTCACTTAATTCAGCTGGCTAGTTGTTATCAAGAGTACTAAAACCTTTTTCAACATGAGTATGACAACTAAATAAGGAGGCTAAATAACTTTACACGTGCTCAGATAGGTCGGTATCGGCAAGTATCGGTATCGGATCAGAAGTGGAAAACAATATCGGTATCGGATCGGAAGTGCAAAAACCTGGATCGGGACATCCCTACACAGTCATTGGCTGCCATTGACGCACGGCAATCGCTGTCAAAGGCAGCAAATGATTGAACCCTTTTAAAAGGCAAGTGAATATTTTTGGTAATTTAACCCTTTTATGCACAAGGTATCAATTTTGACAGGGAGGGGCAGATGACATTCACCTCTCCCTGGCAAAATGGATTAAATGTCTAGCGCCGTCAATGGTACTAAATAACCATCATTCATGAGCAGTCCTCCGAGTTAAAATGAATTGGACATCTATCGCTGTCAATGGCGTGCAATGATTTAAATACCATGAAAAAAAAAAGTACTTTGGAGTGTTACTTGGGGCTGTAACAGAGTGTATTTCTGTTTTAATTACTTTTAATCTAATTATTTTAGCTTTTATTAACAGTGGCGCTGGCATGTGCCGGTATGAGATTCTGACAGTATGATAACCTAAAACCAAAATATCAGTTTCACCGTATTGCAATTACAGCTCTAAAACATGTTACTTTGAGATATCTGGTTAAAAAAAAAAAACTTTTTTCCATTGAACAAAATTGTTATTTTTCAAAATTAATATAATAACAATATTAGCTAATTGGAACATAAGTATAATGTTAAGTTAAAATATTTTTTTAAATAAAATACTGAAATATTGTAAATAAAATTAAAATGCAGTTTAGGTGAGCGTAAACCCACAGCCACAGCTCAACATTATTACCATCAGAACAAAAATAATTGAATTATTTTCCATTGAAAGCTCGTGTGTATGACTCGTATCATGTTTACATTATACACACTTTCTCAACACAGAGCGTTGCCAGACAGAAAAAAACCACCAGTTTTACCACCGCTAGACACACTAAACACTGGAGTTAACTCTTGTAGCTGGTGGGAAACGTTCATGACAATCTTTACTAGAGCTGTGCGAAATTTCCGATTCTTAGATTATTCGCGAGTCGGCCGTGGAAGATTCGAGAACGATTCATTAACATCAAAATTCCGATTGTTGAAATATGCCAGGTAAAGCGGAACTAAAACACAGTCAGCGCGGTCTTCAGGACGCAATGAGGAACGGAACAAGAGTAAATATCATGTTCAACTCATGCCGCTAGATAAAAAAAACCCAAAAATACTTGTGTGGGCGACAGCCGCTACAAACAACTACCAGTTGCTAGTTGCTACAAACATACGGCCACGGTAGATATCACATATATGTAGAACTAGATGCGAAATGACAGACGACGGCGGCGATAGAAAATATATTAGAGAACTAGATGTGAAATGACAGACTTACTGGCGTTAGTAAACAGCCGCCATCTTAAAGCAGTAGACTTCTCTTTTTAACAGTTTAGGGAAATTATGGAATAACGGGAGCAATTTTAACAACTTTAACGGTTGATTCACAACATTAAATTAATGGAATGTATTTTAAAGCTGTTGATACAGAATGGGGACTTGAGTATTTTATTTACTGTTATTAACTGTTAACTTGATACGGAAACAGTAGTTTGGTTAAGCCTGAGAGGATTTAGGAACTAATTTACAAAACATTAAAAGCACTGGGGGGGGGGGGGGTTCTGCATCAATGATCAATTTATAATCGAATCAGAGCCTCTGAATCGTGATCGAATTGTTAGGTGCCCAAAGATTCCCACCTCTAGTGTTTACTAACATTTAATTTTGTATAAATACGAAATTGACAGGGATTCACTAAGGACCCAAATGCACGAATGTTCCGTTTAAACAAAAAAGGTTTATTTTCAGTTCATTGGAGTTCAAAAAGAGACAACGAAAAATCACAGCACTTGCTGGATACCAAAAATTTGAGCAAGAAAAATCTTGCATGAGCTGGTAATATGGAAGGATACAAGACGAACCGACACAGGGCAAGTTTAGGTGCAGACTATATATACAATGGATCACAGGTGGAAATGATCAACCTGATTGCTAAAAGCAAGAAGTAAAGATGGGAACCAGGCGGAATGCCACTACCAAAATAAAAGCAGGAAATTCTGCACCAACAAAACAAAAAACACCAACATGACTTCCGAGACATGACAGAAATCATATTGGAGGTATTGCCTCCTCGGCAGCCACTCTACGCAAATGTCTTACATGTCGGTTGGCCCTCCTCCTTCTAAGCCGTGGCCGTCTGTAATTTTTCTGAAGCCGAAGTATTTCCATACCAGCGATTTCTTTTTCTTTGATGGGGGAAAAAGTTCAGGAGTTTCACCTCCTCCAGCCATCATGTAGCACAGCTGACTCACTGACACTGAGCAACAATCGGTGGCAGAGGGTTGAGCCTTGCAGCTGCAAGCGAGAGATTTCTGCCTGCATTTTTGGGTCATAAAAAATAGCTAATACCTTAGGGATGGTATTGTGGACATTTTTTGCGGTGTTAAAACCGTGATGTTTTTATACCCAGGTATACCTTGAAACCGGTAATCGGCACATGTCTACAGTGTAGTAGTTACAATTTATAATGACAATTTTTTTTTTTTAAATACAATAATGATCAAGATATATATGTATAATTGTATATAATTGCTAATAGTTTTTTTTAATGACCAAAAATAGTCAACTGCCCTATGATGGGTTAAAGATCTTTAATGTCAATTTTGGAATAGTGCCCACTGTAAGGACCACTGTCCCTGAAAGGGTTATAAAAAAATAATATTATTTAAAAACTATTATTATATAATTTATTTTTATTTTTTAATTTATTATTGGACTACTTAGTTTGTATTTTTTAGGATTAAAAACATAGTGCCCACTGTAGTGACTACATCTATAAGACTACATCTTAACATCTATATGCTTCCGTTAGCTCAGATAATGGAACAGTACATCTCCTATCACGCCTATGCAGATGACACACAACTGTACATTTCTGTGTCCCCACATGATTATAGTCCCTTAGTCTCCCTGAGTAAATGCATTCATCAAATCAATGAATGGATGTGCCAGAATTTTCTCCAGTTAAATGTGGAGAAGACAGAGGTGATCATTTTTGGGCCAAAAAAGGAAAGGTCAAAGATAAGCAGCCAACTTAGCACAATGTCACTTACAGCTACAAATCAAGTCAGAAACCTTGGCGTAATTATTGACTCAGACCTAAAATTTGATAGCCATCTAAAGTCCGTCACTAAATCCGCTTATTACCACCTAAAAAATATAACCAGAATTAAGGGGCTTCTGACTCAACAAGACATGGAAAAACTTAAGCATGCATTCATTTTCAGCAGATTGGACTACTGCAATGGTATATTTACAGGTTTTGATAAAAAATCAGTCAGGAAGCTGCAGCTAGTACAGAATGCTGCAGCCAGAGTCCTCACAAATACAAGGAAGCTGGACCACATTACACCGGTTTTGAAATCGCTACACTGGCTTCCAGTGAGTCAAAGGATAGACTATAAAATACTACTGCTCGTCTACAAAACACTTAATGGCCTTGGACCAAAATACATGCTTGACTTGTTAGATTCCTATGAGACATCTAGACCCCTAAGGTCGTCTGGAACGGGTCTTCTGCATGTTCCAAGAACAAGAACCAAGCAGGGTGAGGCAGCATTTAGTTATTATGCTCCTCACCTCTGGAACAAGTTACCCGAACGTCTGAAGTATGCTCAAACTGTTAGCTCCTTTAAATCAGGGCTAAAAACGCTTTTGTTTAGCACTGCATGTCCATAACTGTCTATATATTTCAATCTACCTGCCTTCTATTCCTCTTGTGCTTATCTCCAATGCTGATTTCAATGATTATTATTAGTAGTAGTTTTTGCTTTATATTTATTTTTGTTTTATTTTTATTCATTTATTTTTATTCTGTGATTAAATGTGATCTTCTGTCTTGGTTTTTACGTTGTGTTGAGTTAAATGTGATTTTTATGGTCTTCATGTGATGTAAAGCACTTTGAATTGCCTTGTGTTGAATTGTGCTATATACAGGACTGTCTCAGGAAATTAGAATAAGAACTTTATCACAATATTCTAATTATCTGAGACAGTCTGTCTCAGATAATTAGAATATTGTGATAAAGTTCTTATTCTAATTTATACAGGACTGTCTCAGATAATTAGAATATTGTGATAAAGTTCTTATTCTAATTTCCTGAGACAGTCCTGTAAATAAATTTACCTTACCTTACTGTCCCTGAAAGGGTTTTTTAAAAAAAAAAAAAAAAAAAAAAAAAGGATTTTAAATATTATTTAGTAATTATAATATATAATTATTTTCTAAATTATTATTGGACTATTTAGGTTGTATTTTTTAGGATTAAAAAAATATATAACAAGAGTAAATTAATAAACTTAATACAAGCCAAACTGATAAAATTAATATAAGAGGAAATAAACTCTCTTTATGGATAAACTCTCTTTATGGCTTTAATATTATGTGAATTTTTTATGTTTTTTAATTTTTATTTTAAATTTTCATAGTATTTTAATGAATGCCATATTTAAATAACTGTTATTATTGCCATTGAAGGACAATGGTGTACGAGACTCGGATAGCTGTTAAAGTTTAGTCACCATGCCTCTCACGCCTCCCCTTCTGGGACAAACAATCAGTCGATCAATCCAGGACAGTGAGAAGGTCATTAGTCCTTACTGTTTGCATACATTCAACACAAATGATTAACTGGAGCTGCAGTAACACTGTAGTCACGTGTGCTATGACTGTACAGCACAGTCAGTACTTATCTGCTTGAGAAGACAAGATGTACCGTGTAAGCATAGTTGGTCAGATGATAAACATGAAAAAGAACCGTCTGTTGGAACTATCAACAAAACCAACACTTTTCAAGAAACTTGTATATAGGTCACATACATTTGAACACCCTCCTATCCACAGCTTGTAAATCCATCAATCTTCACTTCCATATTGTTAAAGGTTAACGTTTCATTGCAGTTTTACAGTATTGCAATGCTCTACTTATTGTAAGTAATGTTAATCGATCTCTTCCAGTTCAAGTCTGTCATGTATCTTCCACGCCAGAAGAGCCATACAACTGCACCCTGGTGAGAACTGCATTTTATTTGATTAGTTTCACAATTAGGAAGTACTGGTGTATACCACTAAAGACAAGCTTGGGCAGCATGTTTTTATGCACTTGAAAGGACTACTGGTGCCTGAAATGTTATCCTGATCCACACCATCAATTGGGAATTGAACATTGAATGGGCCCATAAAAACAAACATAGCTAAGGCTCCATTAGGAAATTACCCTCATTGCTCTAGTGTTGTTAACACTGCAACACAGTGACACTGCATGTCTCATGGTAGCCATAGAGTTCCTCTCTTCAAGTAACAGATGGATTATGATTATCATCTGAGAGATTAGAATAGAGATATAATCCAGAGAAGGGCAAATCATGTATGGGGGAGGGGCAAGGGCCGAGGGGTGAGCAAGGACTGAAAAGAAGCAGTACAGTGATTCCTCGTTTTTTGCGGTTAACGGGGACCGGAACCCACCGCGATGAGTGGAAAAACCGCGAAGTAGCGCCCTCCACCCAAAAAACCCCCCCAAAAAACCTTTTTTTTTTTTTTTTTGCGTGTTCAATGTTTTTATTCAGATTTAGCATTGGAAAGCGATTCATATAAGACATGTTTTTCATAATAAAAAAAAAAACTTGTATCTATATATGGCGGAAAACAGACAAGGCTGAAAAAGCAGTTTCTGCTCTTGCACCCCTATTTAAAATAAACTGCTGTATTTTAAGATGAAAGAACTGTTGTGTTTGATAGAACAATATGTCTATATGCTGCCATAGCAGATTCATGGCGCATTAAGCCCCCGAACGATTTTGAATTTGTCCGTTTTACCCTGGAAACCCCCGTTTACAGACGTCACGCAACCGCTTTGTTTCAATCCAGCCATAAAAAGAAGGTAATTAATTATATCATACAAAATGTCATTTTTAGCTTAGAATCATTAATTGATGTATAATATTTCGTGTAAAAAAAAAAAATAATAATAAAAAAAAAAAAAAAAGACTTGAAAAAATTATTGACTTGCATATTTTAAACTTTTAAACAAATTACGTCACAATGAAAAAAAAAAATGGCGTCTGTAAAAAAGTCACGGATATCTACCTCACAGCTATCGCTTAAAGTGTATGTCAACACCTGGGGAAATGCTAATATTCCATCATTTATCCATAAACGAATGCCTTTTGGATTCATATCATGTCACTTCGTGTAATTACACACATCGCAACACCAAGAAAATGAGAGAAATTTGGGTCAATTTCAAGCTAAAAAGACCCGGCCCCGAGATCCCGGAAATCTGGCAGATTGTGTGCGTGACATCAAAACAAGGAAACAATTGCTTTAGTACTGAATGGCAGCGATGATGGCGGACAATTACGTTTCTAGTTGCAGCGACGAATTCGACGTAACGAACATTCTTCTAATGGTGACGAGGAGAGTAATGAACCTTTCTTTGGTGTTTTGGGTTTTCAATTTGAGCCCAAACGAAAGCCAATGCAGCATAATGAAAGGATCATTGAGGGGAGCAATCACACTGATGAAACCCCGACAACAGTTCGTGTGGGAAACACCAAATGGTATGTTTTGCATTTCTTTTTGTGAAGCTGATACACCGTGGCCGCAAAATAATGTATAGAATAATTATCATTTAATATGCTATCATCGGTTTCGCTCTGCCAACCGACACAAATATGAATGGGATTAGAGCAGGGGTCCCCAACCTTTTTTGCACCACGGACCGGTGTGATTTGGGTCTTTTTTTTTTTCACGGACCGGTGTCCCTCTTTTATATTCACTTGGACTCTCAATGTTACCCAATGGTGCTAAAAAAACTATTTACATAACAAACATACATGTGCAACACGGAAATGGCGTAAATTAACGCTTAACGACACGGCGAAGTCGTTAAGTGAGAGGGCTACGTGCAGTTGTTGTGTGCGCCAAACATGGCAAACGTAAGTTAATATTCCTTTCTTTAAAGAAAGTTTGTAGTGTGTACTCAGGAATCGCTGCATTCGGGGTCCTTTTTAACGTTACGCGCATGCCAACTTTGTCAGAACACCGGCAATGTGGGGAAGAAAAATACAGCAAATATAAAATAGCATTTGTTTTTAGCCCCGTCGTGTTAAGTGCAGGGAAAAAATACAACTCACCCGCTGAATCAGTGGGAGGGCTGAGTTTGTTTCGTTGAGACGAGATGGGAGAGTGAGAGAAGCTAGCATCAAGCTAGCAATGTTGGAAATTGTAGCACAGTTTTCAGCGTGCTCCAAGCGATGTCGGGATATTCCGAAATGACTTCAATCCAGAACTTCGGTAGAGTTGTTGTCTCAAATGTACGTTTAAGGTCGGCGTGATTTGCGATCTCTACAAGCTGATATTCCTGTTGCACAGACATGCCCCGAATCACTCTGTTTATTCACATACGGGTCACGAATTCACTCCTTCGCAGTTCGTGGGTCTTTAGTGATTGGGAAGCAGCATAAATCTTCTGGCTCGTCAGGTTCCCTTTTCCCCGTAAAAAGTGTCCAAAGACGTCTGTTATTCAGTTATTCTAGTGTGGAGGCTAATTATTTCCGGGAAGAAATGTGATTGGCGACGACCTACGTCATACGTTATTATCGAATCCAAGCGCGCATAGATATACAAAACGAGATTTAGTGCTAACAGCCCAATCAATGCATTTCTATGACGACCTCCTATCCTGTAGTTGTATATCTAGAGTAGACAGGGATATTGGTGTGTTAAGCGGCACAAAGTCAATTGGCCGGAATGCAGTCCTTAATAAATTATTTATTATTTCTGCGCGGCCCGGTACCAAATGCGCCACGAACCGGTACCGGTCCGCCGCCCGGTCGTTGGGGACCCCTGTTTTGGGATACAAAGTATCACGATCTATCACTATGTCGATATTTTGTCACACTCCTAGGCTACGTTCATACTACAGGTCTTAATGCACAAATCCGATTTTTTTGTCATATCTGTTTTTTGGCGTGCCCGTTCAGACTGCCTTTGTCCATTGAGACCATTCAAGTATTACGCATGTGCACTAATTCGCAGTCCGACACGCGCTGAGCAAGACGACCCGCATGCGCAGAAGCATCAAAACAAATGACCACACATGCTGGCTGTCATCCGTCATTCCTGGAATATTATATTTTGCTTTTTAAAAAGAGGACACAAATAACAGACATAAATAATCCCAGTTTAGGTTTATATTCAAAGCATATGGATCGATAGCATGCACGCACTGTCCGTGCATGTCACACACACATACGGGGAGTTTGCCCCGACTCTTGGCCGTGTAAGCAATGTTGAAATATAGCTTATATGGAGCAGACAAAAAAAACGATCCTTCTCAGGCTTATCCTCAACCCATTTTTCTTTTCTTTATGACTGTTGTCAAGTCTGACCCTTCCTAAAAAGCCGTGTTCAAGGCAAGCTAGGCGCTAATAACGCACAGCTGCACCGCTAAAGTGGCGTCTCGCTCGCTTTTTGATGACGTAATTGCTGCATGAATTCTGATTTGAGAGACTGGACAGTACAGACCGCCGCGACTGGAAAAATGTGGCCCGGATCGGATTTGAACCACATACGAAAGTGACCCAGATCGGATTTGAAATGGTCCAGATCTATGCGACTTGTCAAGTTCAGACCGTCAAGTTAATGCCTCACTGGAGTCGGAAAAACACGAAAAAATCGGATTCGTGCATTAAGACCTGTAGTATGAACGTAGCCCCATTGTAAGCTATGTTTAGGTACTCTGTATGTGAATATGCTGAATTAAGCAGCTGTTTGCTTTTCCTCTTCCCTCAGCACAATGAAGACCCAAGCAAGTGGAAGAACAAATCAGGAGGAAGTGGCATGCAGAAAACAGGAAGTGAGGTTCTGGACTCCATCTGCATCAGTGAAGAGGAGAAAAAGGCTGTTTTAACCCTCATTAGAGAGGAGGTGCGGCATGTCATCACTTTATAATTGGGAACCTTCTTTTGGTTCTGATCACAGCTCATGCATTTTCTTTAGATTATTACTAAAGAGGCAGAAGTGAACGACTGGAAGAGGAAGTATGACGACAGCAGACAGGAAGTCAATGAGATGAGGTGAAGACAGTCGAACAGACAGACAGACAGACAGAAAGACACACAAATAATGTGTTTTGTGGTTTTACAGAAAGATTGTTGCAGAGTACGAGAAGACGATTGCACAGATGATTGGTGAGTAAGCGCATACACTTGGGCTAGAAAGTAATTCTCATCATTTATTCCTTTTTTGTATGATTCGCTCAGAGGATGAGCAAAGAAACAGCATGAGTTCCCAGAAGGCTTTGCATGCTGTAACCATGGAGAAGGAGGCAGCTCTTACAGACCTCAATTCGGTGGAACGTTCATTGTCTGATGTTTTCCGGCGCTATGAGAATATGAAGAGCACCCTTGAAGGCTTTAAGAAAGTACGTGCTGACATTTGTCCTCATTTCACACACAGATGGATGAACAGTCACACTGATATGAGAACCTTAAAGGGTCAAAAAGAGGCAAATAACTGTGCCAGATGCTGGCAACGCACAATACACCACTGCTTGGCAAGCAGACAGTGCAGTTTTTCCTCATGTGTCATGCCACAAATTTAAGTCGCAGGAATTCGGTTTCTCAACAAGTTGCAATGAATCATTTGTTTCTTAAAGCAAAAAAATATTTTTTTTTTTAAATACATACTCTACTCAGGTTTCCCTTAGGGGGTGGAGAGGGATAGTTGCTCCACACGGCAGCTGGAGAAACAATTACAATAAAATAAATGGGTATTTCCAGAACTGGAGGACATTTCGTTTTCTGCTACATACAGTTGTGGTCAAAAGTTTACATACACTTGTGAAGAACATAATGTCATGGCTCTCTTGAGTTTCCAGTTATTTCTACAACTCAGATTTTTCTCTGATAGAGCGATTGGAACAGATACTTCTTTGTCACAAAAAACATTCATGAAGTTTGGTTCTTTTATGACTTTATTATGGGTGAACAGAAAAAAGTGATCAAATCTGCTGGTTCAACAACATACATACAGCAGCGCCAATATTTGGTAACATGTCCCTTGGCCATTTTCACTTCAATTAGGCGCTTTCGGTAGCCATCCACAAGCTTCTGGTTGAATCTTTGACCACTCCTCTTGACAGAATTGGTGCAGTTCAGTTAAATTTGATGGCTTTCTGACATGGACTTGTTTCTTTAGCATTGTCCACAAGTTCTCAATGGGGTTTAAGTCAGGACTTTGGGAAGGCCATTCGAAAACCTTAAATCTAGCCTGATTTAGCCATTCCATTACCACTTTTGATGTGTGTTTGGGGTCATTGTCCTGTTGGAACACCCAACCGCGCCCAAGACCCAATCTTCGGGCTGATGACTTTAGGTCATCTTGAAAAATTTGAAGATAATCCTCCTTCTTCATTATCCCTTTACTCTCTGTAAAGCACCAGTTCCATTGGCAGCGAAACAGCCTCACAGCATAATACTACCACCACTGTGCTTGACGGTAGGCATGGTGTACTTGGGGTTAAAGGCCTCACCTTTTCTCCTCCAAACATATTGCTGGGCATTGCTGCCAAACAGCTCGATTTTTGTTTCGTCTGACCACAGAACTTTCCTCCAGAAGGTCTTATCTTTGTCCATGTGATCAGCAGCAAACTTCAGTCGAGCCTTAACGTGCTGCTTTTGGAGCAAGGGCTTCCTTCTTGTACGGCAGCCTCTCAGTCCATGGAGATGCAAAACACGCTTGAATGTGGACATTTGACACCTGTGTTCCAGCAGCTTCTAATTCTTGGCGGATCTGCTTTTTGGTGATTCTCGGTTGAATCTTCACCGTGCGTTTTCTTCCTGATCGTGGCAGTGACAAAACAGTGCCATGCACTTTATACTTACAAACAATTGTTTGCACTGTTGCTCTTGGGACCTGCAGCTGCTTTGAAATGGCTCCAAGTGACTTTCCTGACTTGTTCAAGTCAATGATTCGCTTTTTCAGATCCATGTATGTCTATTTTTGACCCAGCAGATTTGATCACTTTTTCTGTTAACCCATAATAAAGTCATAAAAGAACCAAACTTCATGAATGTTTTTTGTGACAAAGAAGTATCTGTTCCAATCACTATATCAGAGAAAAATCAGAGTTGTAGAAATAACTGGAAACTCAAGAGAGCCATGACATCATGTTCTTCACTAGTGTATGTAAACTTTTGACCACAACTGTATTCATAAATAATAGGTAATAAACTAAAACAAACGTGATGAGCTCAGTCAGTTTAGTGCACAATGGTAAAAAAGTTTTTACATGATTTTTATATTTACAATACAGTCCCTGACAAAAGTCTTGTCGCTTATCCATATTGTAGAAACAATTGCTAATAAACTGACTTTTAATTATTCTATTTGTTTCAGAAATGGCTCATTTGAAAGCTAAGACCCTCCCAAATGATGTTGAATGTACAAAAATATATTTGTTTCACTGAAAAAAGATTTATCATTTAATGAAGACATACAGGTCAAATTTTGGCAAGACCACAGTTTTGTCGCCTACAGAAAGTAGTGTGAAAAGTGAACAAAAAATGTAGTTCTAATACAAAAATATTACACATATTACACAAAATATTATACAATTTTCATTTATGCTCCCTCCACAGAATGAAGAGGTACTTAAGAAATGTGCTCAGGAGTATCTGGCCAGAGTTAAACAGGAGGAGCAGAGATACCAGACACTCAAAGTCCATGCAGAAGAGAAGCTCGACAAGTAAGACTTTCATAAAATTTTGTGTCATGTCCCAACTTATAAATTTTGCTGCAGAAAAATTCACATTCTACCCTACTCAGGGCCAATGAGGAGATCGCTCAAGTGCGCACAAAGGCCAGTTCCGAGAGCTTGGCCCTGACCGCCAGCCTCAGAAAGGAGCAAATGAAGAACGAGTCCCTAGAACAAGCTCTGCAGCAGAAGGCAAGCAGCATCGACCATGGTGTTTGTTCAATGAAGAAATTGTCTTTTCCGTCTCGTTTGTGCAACAGAATCAAGAGATTGAAGAACTCACTAAGATCTGTGACGAGCTCATCGCTAAAATGGGAAAAGTGGACTGAGGCGGACTTCATTGTGCCTCAAGCATGACTTGTGCCAGCCCACACCTCATGCTGCCCCAACACAGATGTCTCCTACTGCTTCCTGTCTCTGAAAGCATGCTAAAAGAGACTCTTCACGTGTAGTCATCTGTTTTGATTGCATTTCGTGGACCCCTCGTGCTTTTGGCTATCCTGCCAGTGGACAACAATGACGTGCTTGTGGCTTAAATACAATTCCCAGCAGCTTAACGGCATAATTGTCATGCAACGGCTACAGCCGAGTGACATCACATTTAAGGCGGGCTGAGGTTGCTTTTGAGCCATGCCCACAAAAGCTTGAGCATTGTTTCATGTTAAAGCAACATTATGAATAATCTATTCTCCTGAACGTCTCGGGGGCGTCGCGTGTTAGTAGACGGTTGCCAAAGCTGCACGCTAGCGAGAAAAATGGTCAGTGTCAAGGATGCATATCATTCAAACAGATATATAAAAAGACAATCAATGATTCCCCTGTGATTGTATTAACACTGTGACATTTTTTAATTTCCTATCCGACACTACAACATCAGTTTCACTGTCACCAAACAATATTCACACCATCAGAGATAGCTGTCCACCTTCAGGGTTCCTTCAGAGAAATGAAGGCAATAGATCTACAAAACTAGAACAGTTCCATTGGAACTGAAAGAACAAATATAAACTTATTGGCCACTAACAACACTGCAGGACAGCACAATTATGAATACCATCAGTTTTTGTTTGTGTGTGTGTGGTTATGTATTGTTAGAATGAAGGCTCCTTCCTGATTAACGAAAATATTGACAGTCCCATTTTAATCGGCTTACTGTTCTGTTTTGTACACCTTGACTGTATAAGATTGCACTCTCCATCATTTGTTTCAGATCATGCAGTTTATTTTCTCTCTCATTTTTTGTTTTAATGTGAACAAAAAGCACCTAACATGAAATATTTGTTCAAATAAAAAGACTAACCAGACTTTTGAGCGTGTTGTGAAAATTCATTGATGAACAGTGGCGTCGCATCCCATTAGGCAAACCAGGCAATTGCCTAGGGCCCCCAGCCAACAGCGGTCCCCAGAGGCCAACAGATTTAGCACACGCAGCTTTACTGCACTGCGACAAGTGTAGGGAGTGTGTCAAGTTCAAAATAGATCCTTAGGTAGACATTTGTAAAGTTAACCAAAAATAAGGAGAGAAGACACTCAGTTTTCTTGGCCGAGGAGAGCAAGGAGGGACAGCGTAAACTAGCATTTCACTGTCTAGTCACCAAAATTGATCTAAAACTAAACTCCTTGCTCTTTCTTTTATTAGGGGCTTGTCCTAACACAGAAAGGTGCGGCCCTAAAGGGAGGGGGAAAGCAAGCTGGAGAAACCCATGTGATTTTGATTGGCTATGTGTGAGCATGTAGGCGGAACTAACTAAATACACGTGTGTAAGCAAGGGCATTTAGATAAAGTGGTCAGAATGACCCAGACACTTCAGTTATGCGACGCTGCGGCCATGGAAGATGTCCTCGAATGGAAGATGTCCTCGAAAGTCTAGACGTAAGATGCTGAAGATGTTCCAGAAGCTCTAGTTACGCAATGTTGCGGCCATGAAGCAAGGCAGTTGTCACCCCGACCCTCTTTAACACTTTATAACACTTTAAACATTATACTACAACCTATTAGAGCAAGCAATAATCATTTACTGGTTATATCAATAAGAAAAAATATGTATTAGGTATATATGAGCACAGGCAAATATTCAATCAACCCTCGATAATTAAGTCAACAGAGTGTTTCAATACCATGGAATCATTTGGCAGATTATCTAACGATTCTATTATCAGTCCCAATCATCACTAACCATGTCACGTAGATTATACATGTTTAAGAAAGTCCAATCAGCTATAAATACCACATGATTGTTTAAAGAGTGACTCACCAAGTACTCTCTGGAAAGTCCTTGCCAAGTTGTTTTACGTTGATTTTCAGAGGCCACCTCATTATTCATGTGACTACCTAAAGAAATTGTGATTTTTCCAAAAAAAAGTCTATTAATGGGTCCATTGTATTAGAGCAGGGCGGTAAACCGAAAATTTACCGTTACCGAAATTCTTCACGATGATCGACGTAATTTTGACCATGTCGGTAAATTCGGTAAATTAATAAAACAAGAAAATATAGTCTTTTCATCCTGCTTTGACTTTGTGTTCTTCGTCTATGTTCATTCTCCTTTAAGAAAGCAGACAGTGTGCTTACGTATGGAGTCACGTGATTTTCAGGAAGCCAAACAGAAGCCCGGTAGGCTAACGCTAGCGGCTAACGCTACAAGTAAACGGGATGGAGTCGGGCTTAAGTTGTAGCCTTTGTTACTGTGGTCCCAGCTCTCTGTAGGTCATTCACTAGGTCGCCCCGTGTGGTTCTAGGATTTTTGCTCACCATTCTTATCATTTTGACGCCACGGGGTGAGATCTTACATGGAGCCCCAGATCGAGGGAGATTATCAGTGGTCTTGTATGTCTTCCATTTTCTAATAATAGCTCCCACAATTAATTTCTTTACACCAAGTGTTTTACCTATTGCAGATTCAATCTTCCCAGCCCGGTGCATGTCTACAATTTTGTCTCTGGTGTTCTTCGACAGCTTTTTGGTCTTGGCCGTAGTGGAGTTTGGAGTGTGACTGACCGAGCTTGTGGACAGGTGTCTTTTATACCGATAATGAGTTAAAACAGGTGCCATTAATACAGGTCACGAGTGGAGCTTCGTTAGACCCCGTTAGAAGTTGGACCTCTTTGACAGCCAGAAACAGGCATGCAAACTGGTTAGGGGTGAAAAAGGTGACAAAGTAACATGGACACACGGCATGAGCGGAAAAGTGCATTTCATAGTGCAACCAGAGACATCTCGAATTAAACACAGTACATAATAATTTAACATATACAAGTCTAAATCTCTCAGCCTGAAATCAGAACATATAAGACACATTAAGTAGCAAATTATACAAAATCTAAATTATAAAATATACAGTATGTCCCATTTGCATTAAGCAGAGAAACACTGTACTCCCGTCTCTCACTTTTGTCAGTCATTTGTTGTCACGAGAAGAGAGTGGCGGTGATAGGTCTGGGTCATCGGACTAGAGCAGGGGTCCCCAACCTTTTTTGCACCACGGACCGGTGTTATTTGGGTCTTTTTTTCACGGACCGGTGTTCTGACAAATTTTGAACCCCATCAAAAATTGCAACGAAGTGGTTATGCGCATGCGCGTAACGTTAAACATACCTGCAAAATGCGCAAATGCAGCGATTCCAAAGTAAACACTACAAACTTTCTTGAAAGAAAGGAATATTAACTTACGTTTGATCATGGAAGGACTTGTGGAATAGTTCTCCTCAGATTCATCCTGCCATGTAAGCTGCACACAACAGCTGCACACCGCGCTCACCATTAACAACTTCTTCTTGTCATTAAACATTGATTAAGAAGCCCGCTTCACAAAGATACGATGTTGGACATTGTAGCAAGGTTTTCAAAGCTCTTGTCGCGATGTCAGGATATTCCAGAATGACTTTAATCCAGAACCTCGGTAGAGTTGTTGTCTCAAATGTACGTTTAATAAGGTCGCCGTCATTTGCGATCTCTCTGTTTATTCACAAACGGGTCACGAATCCACTTCTTCGCAGTTCGTGGGTCTTCGAGGTTGTAGGCTCGTCAGGTGTCCTTTTCGCCGTAAAAATATCCTTTTCGTCCTAAAAATATCTCCAAAGACGTCCGTTTTCCAGTTATCTTCGCTCGTGTGGGGGCTAATTATTTCCGGGAACAAATGTGCTGCGCCCGCGTCCTAGTAATACGTTATTATCGAGGACAAGCGCACATAGATATATTATATACACAAACAAGATGTACTGCCTGCTGTCCAATCAATTGATTTCTGTGACGACATTCTAATCTATTCCGTAGTATTATATCTAGAGTAGACAGGGATATTGGTGTGTTAAGCAGGGGCACAGGGTTAGTTCGGCCAGAATGCGGTCGTTATTAGATTATTATTTCTGTGCGGCCCGGTGGCAAATGCGCACCGGAACCGGTCCGCGGCCCGGCAGATGGGGACCCTTGGACTAGAGTGTAGTTTTGAGCATGGACTACGGTTTTGAAGTTAACGGTTTCACTCGCTCGTTGACAGACCCCCCCCCCCCCCCCCCCCATCGCCCCATTTTTTTCTCCTCGGATCTACGTGATTCAGAAAAATGACCCATTTTGATTTCAAAACGGCGAAATTTCGCCGAAAGGTGGCAAGTTTGCATGCCTGCAGAAATCTTGCTTGTTTGAAGGTGACCAAATACTTATTTTCCATTCTAATTTGGATATAAATTCTTTAAAAATCAAACAATGTGATTTTTTTTTTTTTTTACCCACATTCTGTCTCTTATGGTTAAGGTTTGCCCATGTTGACAATTACAGGGCTCTCTAATCTTTTCAAGTAGGAGAACTTGCACAATTGGTGGTTGACTAAATACTTATTTACCCCACTGTACCTGTAATTCAATAGATCATTATTACGCTAATTAAAAAAAGTTATATTACAGTATATCAGTGATGTAAACATTACAGTGGGAAAAAATTAGACAGGAAAACTTTGATTTATTATCTTACAAAGTGGATCTAAACCCCACATCTCAATCAATGTGACCCGAGACACATAAGCGCCATTGTTGTCATACGTACAATACGTAACAGCTTTGACCTCCAGACCGGAGACGTTGCATTCTGTTAATCATGACCCACAACTCCTTTCACACACCCTACCTGTATTTGAATTTTTAGGAAGCGTGTTTTTTAAAAATACAAAAATATAGAACTCTGTTCAAGTATCTTCTGTTAAGTCAATTAGCATGGTCTTCTGGCTGTGCAGCATAAATTGAGATTAGAGAGATTAGACTTTAATGCCGTGAGGCGGCTTCCAACGTCTAAAACTTCCAACTTGTTCACCCCCCATTTCCACTGCATCGTCTTACTTGGTCATCCCTCCTTTCCATTGCTTCTTCTTACCCGGTCGCTGTCTGGATCGACGTCTGCTGCAATGAAGGTTCCTTTAGCCCTGCTGATTGTCCTCTCTCTGGCTGGCCACAGTAAGTTTTCATCAGAGTGGTGAAGGTGAAATGATGTTCATTAGTGAGACTAGGGCTGAACAATTAAAAAAAAGAAAGATTTTTTTTTTAAGCCAAGGTGGTCTGGATATAATGCAATGAGGCAAAAGTGAGCTGCATTTTTGTTAATATGGTAGCTTTTCATGGTCAACCAGTGGTGGATGAAGTACAGTGGATCCTCGACATACGATCGCTTCAACAAAAGATCTTTACGAAATCCAACGTGAAATTTGACTCGCCATTTGTTTCCAAATCCGTCGACATGCACGAAATAAGACCATTTATGACAGCGCCGCAGTTCCTTTGTTTTCCTTCAAGACGGACGCACGGCAGATTTTCTTGTGAGAGAAATCAACATGTGTTCCAAGAAGGTTAGTGCAAGTGGTGAAAAAGAAAAAGGTGAGGCTGACCATTGATATGAAGATGGAAATGATGGAAAAATATGAGCGGGGTGTCCGCATCCGTGAACTGGCTCGACATTACGGCTGTAGAATGTCTACGATCTCAATAGTCCTCGTACGACCTCCATTTGCCAGTCTTTATAAGTTAAGGTGAAAATTATTATTATTGTAACATCGCCAAAGAAGTCGCCAGCTTCATCAGATTTTTAATCATTTATTTCATACTTTGTGCAACACAACATGCCTACTTCGACGGTACATGAAAAGTGAAAGTAACAATCCTCTCTTCCTCCTTCAAGTCAGCCACCCGGTGCATTCAGGTACACCATGCAAAACACATCTGCCACATTAGAACCAATTCGTTACATTATTACAGGAATTATTTTTATTATTACTATTTTCATTCCAATTTTTATTCATAATTTATTTGTTTTGCTCTGTGTAATTGCTATTTGCAACAGTACCAGCAGTATTTATTAAGGATTTAGTGTAGGTTTTTGGGCTGTGGAACGAATTAATGGAATTATAATGTGTTTTTATGGGAAAATCCTGCTCAACATACGACCATTTCGACTTACAAACAAGGTCCTGGAATTCAGCCGCAGCCGCCTGACTATCCTGACCCCTGGCAAGATGGACCTCCTCATGTTCCCTCACTCCACTGCATCTCTACAAACTGGAACTCCTTCTGCTAATACCCATCATCAGTCCTGGTGCATCTATAGCCTGTCCATCCCAGGAGTGGATCTCTCCTGACTGTGGTTCTCCCCAAAGTTTCTCTTTTCCCATGTTTTTTTTTTTTTTTTAGTTTTTACTTGGCCATGGAGGGTCTTAGGATGGGGGATGCCCAGGACATGGATTCATCACATTCATCTACCGTATCTGACTGTATATCAAAATGACTCTGTAAAGCCCTCTGAGACAAACCTGTTGTGATATACAGTTGTGGTCAAAAGTTTACATACACTTGTGAAGAACATAATGTCATGGCTCTCTTGAGTTTCCAGTTATTTCTACAACTCTGATTTTTCTCTGATAGAGTGATTGGCACAGATATTTATTTGTCACAAAAACATTCATGAAGTCTGGTTCTTTTATGACTTTATTATGGGTGAACAGAAAAAAGTGATCAAATCTGCTGGGTCAAAAATATACATACAGCAGCGCGAATATTTGGTAACATGTCGCTTAGCCATTTTCACTTCAATTACGCGCTTTTGGTAGCCATCCACAAGCTTCTGGCAAGCTTCTGGTTGAAACTTTGACCACTCCTCTTGACAAAATTGGTGAAGTTCAGTTAAATTTGATGGCTTTCTGACATGGACTTGTTTCTTCAGCATTGTCCACAAGTTCTAAATAGGGTTTAAGTCAGGACCTTAATTCTAGCCTGATTTAGCCATTCCATTACCACTTTTGATGTGTGTTTGGGGTCATTGTCCTGTTGGAACACCCAACTGCGCCCAAGACCCAATCTTCGGGCTGATGACGTTAGGTTATCTTGAAGAATTTGAAGGTAATCCTCCTTCTTCATTATCCCATTTACTCTCTTTAAAGCACCAGTTCCATTGGTAGCGAAACAGCCCCACAGCATAATACTACCACCACCGTGCTTGACGGTAGGCATGGTGTACTTGGGGTTAGAGGCCTCACCTTTTCTCCTCCAAACATATTGCTGGGCATTGTGGCCAAACAGCTCGATTTTTGTTTCGTCTGACCACAGAACTTTCCTCCAGAAGGTCTTATCTTTGTCCATGTGATCAGCAGCAAACTTCAGTCGAGCCTTAAGGTGCCGCTTTTGGAGCAAGGGCTTCCTTCTTGCACGGCAGCCTCTCAGTCCATGGAGATGCAAAACACACTTGACTGTGGACACTGACACCTGTGTTCCAGCTGCTTCTAATTCTTGGCAGATCTGCTTTTTTGGTAATTCTCGGTTGAATCTGCACCCTCCTGACCGATTTTCTCTCAGCAGCAGGTGATAGCTTGCGTTTTCTTCCTGATCGTGGCAGTGACAAAACAGTGCCATGCACTTTATACTTACAAACAATTGCTTGCACTGTTGCTCTTGGGACCTGCAGCTGCTTTGAAATGGCTCCGAGTGACTTTCCTGACTTGTTCAAGTCAATGATTGTTCAAGTCAATAATCACTCACAAGAAATTGGTAATTCGTGTTGCTGTATGTATATTTTTGACCCAGCAGATTTGATCACTTTTTCTGTTAACCCATAATAAAGTCATAAAAGAACCAAACTTCATGAATGTTTTTTGTGACAAAGAAGTATCTGTTCCAATCACTCTATCAGAGAAAAATCAGAGTTGTAGAAATAACTGGAAACTCGAGAGCCATGACATTATGTTCTTCACAAGTGTATGTAAACTTTTGACCCAACTGTATGGCTATACAAATAAAATTGAATTGAATTAACTTCGTATGTCGAGGTACCACTGTACTCACTTTTTTACTTAAGTAAAAGCACTGTTACTACTTACTTACTTAAAAGTACAAGTATTTAAGAAAAAAAATTACTCAAGTACAAAAGTACTTCCTTTATAATTTACAAGTAAAAAGTAAAAGTACTTTCTCCCGATGCAAAAAACGTCAGATCTGAGCCGATATGCAAAGAAAAAAAACAAAAAAGTATTTGACTGCTCAATTTTATTTAAAACTGGAAAGAATGGAGAAAAAAAACAGCAATAAAATTCACTGCACTGTAAACAAAATTTAGCTTAATGGCGGACTCCAAGCAACTCTCAGGTGCATACTAGAGCATAATTTTTGGGAGTGGAATTAACTCCTGTTCCTTCCCGCTCCCATAGAAAAACTCCATTCCATTCCATCCCAATCCTGGACTTGAGTCGAAAACTGAATCCAATCCTGTCCCTGTAGAATGACTCCCAATCTTGTCCCGCTCCCAGTAAAAATGACTCCCACTCCCGTTTTTGTTTCTTGTTTTTTTTTTTTTTTTTTTTTTTTTAAACACCTTCAAATTGGTCATTAGGAAAGTCAATGGATTATTTCTTTTTTTTAGATTACTGTGTTTAATTAGTTAAAAATCAAATTGAGACCACTCGTCCCACAGTCATTACTACTACACTCAAGCATGTTTTACACGCTACTTATTTTGTAGTGACACCATTGTTCAAACACATATATACACACTATACTTTTAAACTTAATAACGAATGCATAAACAAATATAGTAGCTCAAACAAATGCATACCTTATGTTGGATTTAACAGGGAGCAGCTGGATTCAGCCGTGTTAGACATCGAGGGTAGTGTATCCACCCAAATCAATAGAACTAAATATATACTATACTTCTAAACAAAATAGCAAATGCATAAACAACATATAACCTCAAACAAAAACTTAACAGGGGAGCAGTTTACAATGCTCTTAACAAATCATTCAAACACATTCCCACAAAAAAACTGCTTAATATACCGTAATTTTCGCACTATATAGCGCACCTGACTATAAGCCGCCACCCACCAAAATGTGACACGAAAACGGCATTTGTTCATAGATAAGCCGCACTGGCCTATAAGTCCCAGCTGTCCTCACTGTATTATGGGATATTGACACCAAAAGATATTAGCCGGTAACACTTCATTAGACAGCGGCATCATATGACGGTCAGAAGACCAATTGAACCACCATGAAGCTTTTAACCAATTGGCTGCAAAGCTTCATTGCTTCAAGAAGCTTCATTTGGCCATCACTACTCCCTCGGGGGAGACAGTCAACCTTTTATGCCACCTGCTGTCAAAACTGTTGTTGTCCAGCATGCCTCTTAGCATGCATTGCAGCGCAACAGATGTAAATAACAATCAAAATTCATGTTCTGTGCTAATTATTTATTCAGTTACTGTTGTTTAATTAATTGCTAGTTACGGTATTTGGTAACACTTTATTTGACAGTGGCACCATAAGACTGTCATTAGAAGATTAGACAATTATGACATAACACTGTCATGAGCATTAATGAATGCTTATAACCGTTATCATTCAGTTTTATTCAGCATATGATCTCACTTTTGAATGGATGTAAAATATCTGAGCTGGACATAAATGAAGTTGGTAACATAATTTGCTGGATGACACTTAATGACATCTGTCATAAGCATTCAGTAATGCCCATGATAGTGTCATGTCATAATTATGATGGTCTTATGACAGTCTTATGACCCCGCTGTCAAATAAAGTGTTACCAAATACCATCACAAGCAATTAATGAAACAACTGGAACAGTAAATGAATAAAGAATTAGCACAGAACATGAATATTTATTGTTACTTACATCTGTAGTACTGCAATGCATGCTGAATATTGATTGTTACTTACATCTGTAGGTCTGCAATGCATGCTAGGAGGCATGTGTTGCCTATCAACACAAATAAATCAACAAATAAGCCGCACTGGACTATAAGCCGCAGGATTCAAAATGAACGAAAAAAGTAGCGGCTTGTAGTCCGGAAATTACGGTACTTCTAAACTAAATAACGAATGCATAAAAAAGCATATTAGCGCACACAAAATCATACCTTATGTTGGTCTTAACCGGGAGCAGCTGGATTCAGCCATGTTAGACGAGTTATGTCATATTCACTGTTGCCACTAGAGGGGAGTGTATCCGCTCAAATCAATAAAACTAAATGCAAACAAAACAAACCATTACAACGTCACTAATTAAACGAACCCTCAAAGCAACAAATTTTGATTTGAAGGTTTTTTTCTAAAGAAATTACTCAAGTTAATGTCCTGTGAAGTGTTCATGCTTAATTTCAAGTCAGGTGTTGTGCCCTGTTCTGTCTGCAAAGGCGGCGCCCTGAAATGCCACACATGTGCAGCATCTAGTGAGGATGATTGCAACAAACAAGGCTCCGCCTCCTGCCCACTGTATGCTGATGCCTGCGCCACCATCACCGGACCCCGTCAGTAAATATACTAGCGCAATAACAACAAAATGCAACATGATCGTGGTGGTATTTCATGATTAATTAATTCCTACTATAGGCCTAGTTCTAAAGTTCTAAATCCACAGTCCCAAATAGAGAACTTGAACCGTGCACTTGGTGTGACTTCTCTTTCAGACACTGTGCTCAAGTCATGTACCTACAAGGCTTTCTGTGACAAAGCTCACGGGAGCAACTCTGGGGCAAAGATGGAGTGTTGCTATGGTGACAACTGTAACGGCCCACACAGGAGCCACAGCCAAGGAGACAAGCACCACAGCGGTACAGCGGCTCTGTCCTGCAGCCCTGCAGCACTGCTCAGTGCCGTGCTCCTGAGTTTAGCCTTTAGCCACATGTAAACACACCTACACCACGACTTTTCGTGTTCATTGTACTTACCTAAACTTCTTTCATCACATGAGCCGTCCATTCTTCTTCTACCCCTTCACTGTTTCTGCTGTGCCCGAATTAGATTTTTACCACCTATATTGGTATATGCTTTTGGGCATTTGAAGAAGGTGTTCTGTTAAAGATAGAGAGGGAGAAAAGAATTTCCCATTCATTTCTGATGGCATTTAATCATGTTTTTTCATTCTATTCATGCCAATGTACTTGGATTCCACTGACGCCTATGTAAGTTGATACCGTTGACTTCCATGGACGTCCAAATTTTTTCCCATTCATTTTCAATGGGAATTTTTTTCCCCCCACAAATCAACAAAAAAAAAAAAAATGACTAGATATCAATAGGACGTGTCCCACAAACTTCCCCAATTCCTTTTACGCTTATGGAGGGTGATTCAATTGACGTCCATGGACGTCCAAATTTCCCATTCATTTCTAATGGCATTTAATTATGTTTTTTCATTGTAATGATGCCAATGTACTTGGATCCATTGACGCCTATGTAAGTTGATACCATTGACGTGCATGGACGTCCAAAATTTTTCCCATTCATTTTCAATGGGAATTTTTTTTTTTTCCCCAAATCAACAGAAAATGAATATATATCAACAGGACGTGTCCCCCAAACTTCCCAAATTCCATTGACGCTTATGAAGGGTGCCGCCAGTGACGGCCATGGATGTCCAAATTTCCCATTCATTTCTAATGACATTTTATCATGTTTTTTCATTCTATTGATGCCAATGTACTTGGATTCCATTGACGCCTATGTAAGTTGATACCATTGATGTCCATGGACGTCCAAATTTTTTCCCATTCATTTTCAATTGGAATTTTGTTCTTTCCCCAAAATCAACAGGAAATGACCAGATATCAATAGAATGTGTACCCCAAATGTCCCAGATTGCATTGACGCTTATGGAGGGTGCTGCCATTGACGGACATGGACGTCCAATTCTCCCAATCATTTCTAATGGCGTTTACTTTGTTTAATGCCATTGACTGGCATTATTGTCCATTCTATTGCTACACCTGAGTGGGGCTAAGATCTGTATCTCCACAGAGGAAAGACCCAGGTGTAATTACTCCCGAAATTGCATTTTCTAGTTCTTAATGAGATCCATACAATTAGTTAATTCACTGTTACTGGTACAAAGTTGTTTTTAATCCTCATTTGTTTATTTACGGCACTTTCACAATTACAGACTTTTGACATGCCATTCATTATTTAGATTTAAGGCTTTTCATGCATGAATGTTTTTTTTTCCTTACCCTATTTATTACATTTATATTATCAGAGGTCTCAAACTTACAGCCCAGTGGCTAATATTCTGCAGCCCCCTTTTGACTGCCAATTGTAACATTTGGGTTACTCGGGCAAATTTTGAGATGGGCAATAAACAAATATTGTTAAATACTGTTAATGAATCCAAATAATGAACTAATTGGAGAAAAAAAAATTATTTAATAAAAAAATAACTTTAAAAAATGCAAATTTAAAAAAAGCCATGAGTAACAATAAATATGAATAATTCTGAATACAATAAAATAAAATAATTAAACAGACAAATTCTATGGAGCTTCTAAACGGGGTCAGCAACCTGCAGCTCTAGAGCCGCATGTGGCTTTTTAGTGCTGCCCTAGTGGCTCCCTGGAACTTTTTCAAAAATGTTTAAAAATGGAAAAATATAGGGGAGGGAAATATATATTAAATATGGTTTCTGTAGGAGGACAAACATGACACAAACATTGTGATGAAGTTAGACTTCAGACGGCATCGTCCATCAGAGAAGTCACATGGTGCGTCATTCTCTATAGGATGCGCTGCAGGGAACATAAACATTTAATCATGATGGCTCATTATGTATTTGTAGCCAACTTAGTGATTTTGCTAGTAGGCTAATATAGGTAATATAGCCTGTTTTGCCTTCTTTATAAGGCTTACATAAGGCTTTTAATTTTTTGCGGCTCCAGATATATTTTTTGTTTTTATCGGTCCAATATGGCTCTTTCAACATTTTGGGTTGTGGGCCCCTGCCCTAAAGGAACATCGACAGAAATAAAATAAATTCAAACCATCTGGCGCATACCAGAAACAATCTGGAAAACATTAGCATTATATAGCATTTAAGCTAGCCGACTTTCACTATGCAAGTTAGCTCTTTTGTAGGATCCTCATGTATTTATTTTTTTAATATCGATTGAGGCTAAGCTCAGGTGGCTTCAGCAGTCTCGGCATGCTAAAAATGATAATACAGGATTTAGTAAACCGCAGTTTTGCAGTGCTAAAAATGATAATAAAGGATTAGGTGAGCTTTACGTCAATCTTGGACTCAACTAGTACCTGAGCGTGGCCTCAAACGAAAAAAATAAAATAAAATAAATGAGGATCTAAAGTAAAACAAAAGAACAATTGACTGACTTGCATAGCAAAAGTCCGCTAGCTTAAATGCTATATAATGCTGATGTTTACCAGATTGTTTCTGGTGCGCACCAGATGGTTTAAATTTATTTTATTTATGTCTATGTCGCTTTAGTAGCTCCGTGAAATCCAAATAAGTGCGCTGTGTATATTTTGATCAAGGAATTTTATTTATATATTATATATGATACAAATCTCTTGTGACATCACATAGCTTAACTTTTTGGCTGCCATTGACTAGGGTGACCAAACGTCCTCTTTTGCCCGGACAAGTCCTACTTTCACGTAGTGTCCTCGTGGTCCGGGCGGGTTTTATAAATTCATAAAAATGTCCGGTTTTTATGATTTTTCACGGGACCAATTTGAAGAGAATCCCTCCAACCGCTTGGTGGCAGCAGTTGACATGGCTCCTACGAGAATGGAGGGAAGTAGTAGTTCTTCTTGTTTTTGTTGGCAGTTTACCCCTATCATGAGGCATTACCGCCATCTACTGGGTTGACG
This sequence comes from Corythoichthys intestinalis, assembly GCF_030265065.1. Lineage (NCBI taxonomy): Eukaryota > Metazoa > Chordata > Actinopteri > Syngnathiformes > Syngnathidae > Corythoichthys > Corythoichthys intestinalis. Next base: position 66,083,904 of record NC_080397.1, read on the forward strand.
ATTTGGCCACAATGCCTGAAGTTTTTTTTCAATTTATTGATGATAAATACGTATATAATGGCAACTGTTGACTTCTGTTGGAGCTTTGACTGTAAAATCCCGTTTGGTGTCGCATCGGCGCGCTGCTGATGATTGTAAACTTTTATAGCAAAGTTTGATTTTTGCCTCAGCTAACTATCAGTAAGCTAAACCGCGCTAGGCATTATGGGAAACGTAGTTTTGAACTGCTACGTTTGGAAACATGCTGATTGAATAGTTTGTCAGTTTATTTCGGTTTTTGTTTGTGTGCAATCTAGAACATTGAATGAGAACATCAATTGAATGGGAATAACAATTTGTCAAGGACAATTGTCGTGATAGTAATTTATTAAAAAAATGTTTAGTTGGCACATAGCCTACTGTGTGTATGTGTATTGACTGGACTACATTTCTATGGGTCTGCGCATATATATATATATATATATATATATATATATATTTTTTTTTTTTTTTTTTTTTTTTCCAAACTGCATTTTTCCATCCGGAGTGAGGGGGCACACTTTAAATATATTAAAGTGATATAGGCATCTTTGAGTGAACTTCGAATAAAATTCAAGTATCTTGAGGCCGGGCTGAGGCTGGGCTGAGTGTCTTTTTTAGAAATCAAAATATGGTCACCCTACCATTGACGGCGATAGACATTTAATCTATTTTAACTGCGAGGGATTGAAACGACCCTCTTTTTCTAACTACCACAACACTGAATGAGTTAAGATAATGATAACTTTTGTGAATGATTTAAGCTAATGATAACTTTTAAGTAGATGTCCACTGGAGTGATCACTGCGCCTGAAAAGGGTAAAATATTTTAGGTCATAATATACAGTTAAAAAAACAAAAACAAACAAAAAAAAAACCCTACTGTATTACGGTATTATGGCCAGGTGGTCACCAATATGATGCCCGTGAGCACAGTGTAGGCCCCAAGAACTACATGAGAGACCCGTCAGACCCCTCAAGGAAGCACATCATTATGTTTTTGTTGATTCCCTCAGAATCTTGTAGAAGCGATCATTTGAGAACGTAAACATTTGCAGAGAATTAAAATGCTGCATATTTGTTTTTATCAGCTTCCCACCTTCTTAAATCATTGTATAAAATAATAACATGTCATTATGCTTGTGAATATTCTCACTCATCCAAGTCATTTCAGTAAAGTATGAACATATATAAGAAGCATTGTTTTTTATTTTGGCAGTATGTAACAAACAGGTAGCTTTTTACATTACTCAGTACTCAAGAAGTAACTCTGTTTCAAAACGGTGATCCCAGTTGTAAACAAACACTTCAAAAATGACAAATGCAATTAAATAACAAATAGGCCATATTGCTGTCATTATTATATTTATTTAATCCGTACAGATGTTAGAATCTGCAGTTGACTAATGTTTTAGCCTCGGCACATATCTGGCAATATTTCTTGGTGTTGTTTAGGGCTGCATCTATCGATTACTTAAGTAATCAATTATTCTATCAACTAGTTAGTTGGAATAATCGAGTAATCTGATTAAGAACATTTACTGCGTTGCAGAATGAATTTGAGGAGATGTAAAACAAAGGCTTGCTAAGAGCATTAAATGGGAATACAAAATAAAATTCCTGAGTGTTTCTTCAAACTATGCAGAACTGCACTTTCATTTCACAGGGGCAAAAAAAGTATTTAAAACTAAATTAAAATACCTGGGTTTAGCCTCAAACAGTAAAAAAAAAAAAAAAATGCTGATCTAAGTACAACAACGACAACAACAAAAAATATTCAAACACACATTCCCACAAAAAATAACTGTTTAATACTAGAGCTGTCCCAACTAGTCGACGTTGTCGACGTCATCGATGACGTAAATGCGTCGACGGGCAAAACATACCGTCGACGGGTAATGACGGGTTCAAAAAAATTACATGCGGATAAAGTTTAGAATGGCAGGCGCTCGCGATACAAGCGGTTGTTACTGGCACCCCCAAGGGGGCCGCTTTTATTTCAATGTGACCGGCGTTGTCAGATTGAGCAAAGAGGAAGAAAGTGGGCGAGCGAGCGAGAGAAAGGGAGCGAGATCGGCGAATTGGAAAAGTGCGCGGCTACCGCGGAGTTGAGTGGCTTCATCCCCCACGTTTTTGTTTTGGTCAATAAAAGTATCCTTAAAGAGCCATCCGACGCCTCTCGGTGTTTTTATGCACGCTGCCGCCCTCCCAAGGAGGAAATCGAACGAACCCAGATGAACTGGCGACAACGAGCCAAGTGAATCGCCGGTGAGGAGTTGAAAACACCGCCAATTTCCAAAAAGGTCAGTGATGGTTACACGTGAAAGCGGCATAAAGCCAAAAAAGCGGACCAGAATAACCAGAGCCTGGAATTATTTCAAGGAAAATATGGAGGGTGCCACTGCCACTGCGTGTACTCTTTGCTAAGCTGAGCTCGCATACCACGGTAGCACGTCGGCTATAAACGAACACTTGAAACGCCGTCACCCAAGTATAATTTTCGAAGACAACAAGAAACAACAAGCTAGCGGATTGTAAGTCCATACAACTCTCTAACGATTTTTTAAATGGAAGTTGCCTTTATGTGCGTCGTATCAAAGCGCATTTTTATTTAATAAAATAATTAATATAATTATATATATTTTTTTTAATTATTATTAAATTTATTAGGATCATGGAAGCTCCCACTTAGGTAAAATATATACATATATCCTATATATACAGTGGACAGAACAAGTATTTGATACACTGCCACTGTGCATAATATAAAAAATATATATGGAAACACCACTGGCCTGCTTACTGTAATCCATGACTGCACTAATTACACTAGTTAATTTATATTATATCATATATATAATAATTATAATATATAATATAATAATAATATATACATTATATATTATATATTTACATATAATAGTATACTATAAAATTAATACTATATACTTAATTTTTGTTACTGTGGGTATGTGTGCCTTTCATTCAAAATAATTGTGGTAATATTTCAGTGTGCCCTCTGCGTTATCTTCAGGTTAAAACAAACAAAAGTTGAAAAGTTTTTTCCTTCCCCAAAAAATGCGGAATGCACACCGGAAAGAGCATCTGAACTCACACAAAGTATTCTGAAAATGATTGTCCGGGACATTGCAATTCATTTTAACATTTAGAACAATATAGACAATGACATACCGCAAAAAGAGTAAGAATTGTTTTGACTCCTGTTAAAAAGGTGAAGTCACAGTGTTTCCTTTTACATTTTTTTTTTGCACCAGTTAATGCCAGCAGCATTTGACCTCATTGTTTGTGATTTATTATTGATATTTATGTTATTTATTTATACATTAATAAAGAATTTAGGTGTTCCAAAATGTTTTTTTGTAAATTAATAAGCTTTAACAAAAATTTCATTATTAAATTAGTAAAAAAAAAAATTATTTGATTAGTCGACTAATCGTAAAAATAGTCGGCTGACTAATCGGGAGGAAATTAGTCGTTTGGGACAGCCCTATTTAATACACTTCCAAACCACATAACGAATGCATAAAAAAAAAAGCATATTACCTCAAACAAAACTATACCTTATGTTGGTCTAAACAGGGAGCAGCTGGATTCAGCTATGTTAGACGAGTTATGTCATATTCTCTGTTGCCACTTGAGGACAGTGAATACACCCAAATCAAGTAAACTAAATGCAACACTTACAAAACAAACCATTACAACGTCACTAAGTAAACGAATCCTCAAAGCAGCAAAATTGTATTCTAAGCTTTTTTTTTTTTTTTTTTTTTGCAATTGAATTACTTGAGTTAATTTAGTAATCGTTGAAGCAGTAACGTTGTCTACTTTCAGGCAAAAGCATGACAATGTGAAATTGACTCTACAGTATTTTTAGAGGCAAATGAAAATTGACCCCTGCCTTTAATATCACTGTTATATGTTTTTGTTAGGGCTGTCAAACGATTAAAATTTTTAATCGAGTTAATTACAGCTTAAAAATTAATTAATCGTAATTAATCGCAATTAATCGCAATTCAAACCATCTATAAAATATGCCATATTTTTCTGTAAATTATATATATATTCTGTAAAATAATTTGTTGGAATGGAAAGATAAGACACAAGATGGATATATACATTCAACATACGGTACATAAGGACTGTAGTGGGCATTTCACTCTACTGTCATTCAAATCTGTCTATGCTGTCCTCACTCCGAAGCGTCTACTTTTTCCAAAGGTAGACAGCTAGTGAACGACGCCTTAATAATCAGACTTCTTCCTTTTTCATCTGATTTATTAATAAAATGGCCTCAAACCACTGTCCTCTTTAGACCGTAGTGAAACAACAACAAAAAAGTACACAGCATTGCATTAGCAACAACGTTAGCTTAGCACGCTATACAGGTTCACTAAACATAAACAAAAAGCGTCTCATACAAAAAATATTACATTTCGCTTACTAACATAATATGTACATTCTTTACAACAACCATACTTACAGACAAATCTTGTCCAAGGATCATATAAGCACAACATTATCAGCCCGAGACATCGTGCAGCCATAATGAAGAAAAGAAGAAAATAATAAACCATGTCGCCAAGCGACCATAAGGGTTCGCTGTTGGACAGCGCAAAAAGCCTTGCTGTAAAACTTACCAAAAGGCAGAATACTTTCTGAGCGGGACATGTGCGTTAATTGCGTCAAATATTTTAACGTGATTAATTTAAAAAATTAATTACCGCGCGTTAACGCGATAATTTTGACAGCCCTAGTTTTTGTGTGTTGTTTATATTTATATTATATCATCTTATGTGGATGAAAGAATAATGTTTTGTTTATATTTATATTACATCATCTTATGTGGATGAAAGAATAACATAAGTGAAGTAACTACGGTAATGGCCTCAAGAAATTAACCTAGGCATAAACTTGAAGAATGAAATCTGTGAAGTCACACTTAACTTAATCAGGTCATATGATGTGCTGCCACTTCCTCCTCTGGTTGCAGAAGACAAGCATATGGAAGACGACTCTTAGTTATGAAGTAAAAAGTGTAGCTCACATGAGGATTGCACAATTGCTGAAGAATTATTCAAGACAAGTCATCGTGGGCTCTGTCTGTCATCAACTTTTCATCACCCCACTCAAGTTTTCATCACCAGTTGGCCTCATATCACGATTATTCTCATTTCATGATTTCACTAAATGACTTCAACAAGTTTAGTGTAAGGGTAATAATTTGATAAAGTTTTAACACAACTTGCAGCTTACTTTATGTTTGTATTTTGTGTAGATATCGGAGACTCGGAGTAAACCAATGGATACAACTTTGAACCTGTTTTATAAGGAATTAAGACGGACATAGAAAGAGGTTATAACCCCCCACCCCGGTGGCCGAAACTCTCATAGAATGTAATTGACTTTCCAATACATGAGTTTAAAATGAAGACTTTGCCGGTAAAAATTTTGTCTATAAAAGTTGTTAAGCAATAAAACAACAGAAATAAATGAAATGAACAAAAAAATACTTTTATAATGGGTCAAAATTAATTTGTGAACAGATCATGTGACTAGTACCTTAGAGACGGTCATTTGCTTAGGACACCTTAGGACAGAAGAAACAAAATGGATATACGTAGTTTTTTTCTAACCTAAGCTTTCAAAAGCGGCGTTTCAGTTTGTCCATTAAAGACGCTAATTGTACAACAGAGCCACAACCGGGGTACCATATTCAAAGGTGTGAGTGACCCACACACACATAACTGAGATGCCCGTATTTACGTACGTATTTATGGCTAATCTACTAACTGAGCATATATCTTGTAAATTAATTTTATTGCTGACACCAGTGTTGTTAATCTTACTTTAAAAGTTACCTGAATGTAAGAGTAATTAGTTACTTGGCAAAGTAACTCCTGTTACTTTTAATGTTTTGTTGTTCATTCCGAAACAAAAAAACATCGGTCACACTATGTGAAGTTCAAAGGGTTTTTGGCACAATTGGCCCCAGCCCAATTCTTTACCCTAAACTTAATTAGACTTAACTGTTTTCTGAGCGAATCTCGGATCCATGCGGGCTCCAGTAGGTACCCTGCAATATTAGCGGCGACTGTGGTGTAATTCAATGGAAGATTCATCTGAAAAATCCACTTTCGCCACACAACAGTGAAGTTTGGTGGTGGCAAAATCATGGTCTGGGGTTACATCCAGTATGGGGATGTGCAAGAGATCTGCAGGGTGGAAAGCAACATAAATAGTCTGAAATATCAACAAATCTTTGCTGCCTCTTACATTTCTAACCATAAAAAGGGACAAATTCTGTAGCAGGGTGGTGCTCCATCGTATACTTCAATCCCTACCTCAAAGTTCCTCAAGGCAAAGAAGATCAAGATCCTCCAGGACTGGCCAGCCCAGTCACCAGAGATGAACAGGATGAAAGAGGAAGCATGGAAGACGAAACCCATGAATTTTGATGAACTCTAGGAGGCATGCAAGACTGCTTTCTTTGATGTTCCTGATGACTTCATCAATAAATTGTATGAATCCTTGCCGAAGCCCATGGAAGTCATACAAAATATTAAATTTGGATCTCACAGCACCACCACTTAATTCGCTTATGTTATGCAACATATTTTTGTATTTGAAGTATATTTTTTGTTTAATTTTCACACTACTTTCTGTAGGCGACAAATATTTTTGTCTTGCCAAAATTTGACCTTTATGTCATTAAATGAGAACTCTTTTTTTCAGTGAAACGAATATAATTTTGTACATTCAACATCATTTGGGAGGGTCTTAGCATTCATATGAGCTGTTTCTGAAACCAATTTAATAATTAAAAGTCAGGTTATTAGTAGGGCTGTCAAAATTATCGCGTTAACGGGTGGTAATTAATTTTTAAAATTAATCACGTTAAAATATTTGACGCAATTAACGCACTTGCCGAGCTCAGACAGATTTAAACGACAGAAGAGTGAAAGGCCCACTTGTTAATTGTGTTTTGCGGAGTTTTGCTGCCCTCTGCTGGCGCTTGGGTGCGACTGATTTTATAGGCCTCAGCACCCAGGAGCATTGTGTAAGTAATTATTGACATCGACAATGGCGGGCGACAAGTTTATTTTTTGATTGAAAATTTTACAAATTTGATTAAAACGAAAACATTAAGAGGGGTTTTAATATAACATTTCTATAACTTGTACTAACATTTTTCTTTTAAGAACTACAAGTCTTTCTATCCATGGATCGCTTTAACAGAATGTTAATAATGTTATGCCATCTTGATGATTTATTGTTATAATAAACAAATACAGTCCTTATGTACCGCATGTTGAGTACATATATATATATATATATGTGTATATATATATTAGGGCTGTCAAAATTATCGCGTTAACGGGCGTTAATTAATTTTTTAAATTAATCACGTTAAAATATTTGACGCAATTAACGCAGATGCCCCGCTCAGGGAGTTTTAAATGACAGTACACATTGAAACGTTCACTTGTTGTGTTTTATGGAGTTTTGCCACCCTCTGCTGGCGCTTGGGTGCGACTGATTTTATAAGCATCCATGAGCATTGAGTAAGTAATTATTGACATCAACAATAGCGGGCTACTAGTTTATTTTTTGATTGAAAATTTTACAAATTTTATTAAAACGAAAACATTAAGAGGGGTTTTAATATAAAATTTATCTAACTTGTACTAACATTTTTCTATTAAGAACTACAAGTCTTTCTATCCATGGATCGCTTTAACAGAATGTTAATAATGTTAATGCCATCTTGTTGATTTATTGTTATAATAAACAAATAGTCCTTATGTACCTTATGTTGAATGTATATATCCATCTTGTGTCTTATCTTTCCATTCCAACAGTAATTTACAGAAAAATATGGCATATTTTATAGATGGTTTGAATTGCGATTAATTGCGATTAATTACGATTAATTAATTTTTAAGCTGTAATTAACGCGATTAAAAATTTTAATCGTTTGACAGCCCTAGTTATTAGCAATTGTTTCTACAAAATGGATAAGCGACAAGACTTTTGTCAGTGACTGTATGCCTCTCATTAAGGACTGCTCATTGCTGCCGGCAAAAATCGATAATCAAATTCGTTGGCAACAATCTATTGACTTTACTAATGATCAATTTAAAGTGCGTGTGACACGAAAAAGCACGTTTATTTCATAATACACGCGGTATTTTATGCTCCTGAATGATATGGACCGCTTGGATGTGTGTGGAAGCGATCGCTATATTTATTTAGTTTTTTGAATCCCGCGCCATGAAAATGAGTGACTTCCGGCTTCGGTCTTGCATTGAGGAGGAGGGCGCTGTGACGTGTACGGTAGAAGACGTCCTCTTCACTATACAGCTTACTGTTGTGTATGAGGACGAAGGATTCAGCTGATTTTGCGGATTAATACGTTTATTTTTCGCATCAAGCCAGCCAAACGGCTGCAGAAAAATCATTCTGTATGAGGGAGAGGCGTATGCGCCTTTTTGGAGTTTCAAAAGGTTCCCATTCACCGTGGATATTTACTGTGGGACCATTGGACTTACGAGGAAGTGAGTAAACATCTTGTTTTGTATTATGTCAAATACGAATACAGCGATTACAAAGTAAACACTACAAACTTTCTTTAAATAAAGGACTACTTACGTTTGATCATTGATAGGCATATAAAAAGCTCTCCTCATGCACATTAGCAGCACGTTAGCTGCACAACAACTGCAGCCGCCCTCCTCCGGGGAAGAACTGTAAATTGCTCTCCGCCGGGCAGTTTGCCGATCTGCGAAGACAATCGACAACCCAGTCGTCATGTCAATAAATCCAGGCTAGTTATGTGTTATTTTCCGCTTCGAAGACTTTGAAACATCACTCGGTTCGGGTTAGCATGTCGGCTAGCTGTCACGCCTTTTGGTTTGTTTACATTCTCCGAAGCCGGGGAAGGGAAATGACATGTCCGATTTAGGTGTCATAAAATATCGTTCGGGAGGTGCGACAGTAAAGGTGAAGTCGACAGTTTTGACCATTATGGAGTAATTTTGCCATGTCGTCCTGAATAAATGCATTTTTATGATTTCATATTCCATTTAACACATGACTGTTATTTGTCATGACCATGCCATTTATTTAGCAATTGGGGGAAATACTTGGATAAAAAGAATATCCTGTAAAAATATTGAAGTAAAGAGACAGAAACAATGACATTTTGCAGTTCTCTTCGTCGCGTTTTCCTCGTTGTGAATAGTTCCCCCTCGACGGGCTGACTGGTCCTTCTCAAGCCATTTATATAGCTAGTGGGGAAAAATACTCGGATAAAAAGAATATCCAGTAAAAAATATTGGAGTAGAGAGACTGAAACAATGACATTTTGCTGCTCTCTTCGTCACGTTTTCCACGTTCTGAATAATTTCCCCTCAATGGGCTGAATAGTAAAACCGATGAGCCCAGTCTACCGCTGACGTCATCCACCTGTTGGGGACGCTAAAGCCCTATAATGGTAGGCGTGGCTAACCGGCAGATTAAAAAACGAATTTCTCGTCATCTGCGCTTTGCTAAATTGTTGTATATAGTCGAATCGTCTCAAAATATGATTCTAATTCACATAAAAATGCCATTTAAGACTTTTCTCCTGTCGTATGCTCTTTAAAGGTGTAAGTAAAAAAAAAAACGTGAGTGGGAGTAATTTTGTCTGGGACCTGGAGCGATAAGGGGATTCCTCGTGACGGCGCCCCCTGTCGGCTCGCGCCCATGTGCGGCGCATTCGCTGCTCAACGTAGTTGCGCCACTGACTGTGACGTCCAGTGTCAGGAAGAACAATGAAATGTTTTCCCACTAGATGGCAGAAGGCTTACATAATTTGTGCATCTACTTTTTACAAAATTCTTACTGAGTGCCGAGAGTTCCCCCCCCCCCCCCCCCCCACCCGACGTAAAATATGTGCCTTGGCTCAATAAATGTTGGGAAACACTAGTGTGTTTGTGCTTGACCTACTTGACCGGCGTCAATAGCAGATAACAAAGGAGTGAGCACATTTGCTCAGCTTGTCACAACAAAAACTGCAGGCTGCGGTGGATCATCCAATCGAAATAAGTAGTTGAGTTGAAAACTTGCAATTTGTGTCTGCTAGTTCCTCAAATGAGCAGAGGAGGAGGGGACGGAGGATCATATCCGGGGTTGGTTTTATTCTAATAACGAAACGTGCAACCCGGAAAGAAGAACGAAGCAGAAGACGCCTGTTGCGTTATCCGCTCACAAGAACAAATAGGCAGGGCGAGCTCGGGGCTCTGGTACTGACCGAAAAGTTGTTTTGGAACAAGTCGGCTTTCGTCATGTTGTTCCGCTGTCTCAAGTGTGCCTAGTAGCCGACCTGGACGCTGGTTTCGTTGTTGGGACAAGACACTGCGAGGCGGGTGAGTCCACACGGTTGAACTTTAGAGTTGCGCGCTTGTGTGAGTGGTGACTTGGGTCGACACGAACATGTCAGGTGCAGCTGATTTCAGAGTCGGTGTGATGGCGGCAATTCTTCATCATCCTCGTCTTCTTCATGAGCCAACTTATACTTCCTGTTAGTACACCATAATAGCCTCATTAGTGCCAATCAAATTCTACGTGGAACAAATGGAAATGACTGTCATTTGTCACTCTTGATGAAGTTATTTGGCACATTCTCCAATTCATTGATGCCAGCCTTTTCTAGTTAACAGTGGCGCCACCAGGGGGTGGCCGAGGGTGGCCACGGCCCCCCCTATAAATTTGTTGGCCACCCCGCTTGCCAGTACAGTGGTACCTCTACATCAGTGGTGTTGCCAGGATGCCAGGTGAGGGTGGGCATTAGTCTGCTGGAGGGGCCAAAAAAAAAAAAAAAAAAAAGCTACAATGCTCAAGTAGGTCGAAATCCAGCATAGAGCTACGGCACCTTAAAACTAGGGGTGTCAAACGATTAAAATTTTTAATCGAGTTAATTACAGCTTAAAAATTAATTAATCGTAATTAATCGCAATTAATCGCAATTCAAACCATCTATAAAATATGCCATATTTTTCTGTAAATTATTGTTGGAATAGAAAGATAAGACACAAGATGGATATATACATTCAACCACGGGTCGCGTTAACCGAATATTTTCCGTCGTTGACCGATTTTTTTTTAAATGGTGACGGAAAAAACTGAAGTCCACCTGTCATTTTGACAGGTTGCAATTCACGCCCCAGACCACAGGGTGGCGAGTGAGCATATTAATTAGCTATTGTCTCTCTTGATGCATGACGTCGTTGGCCTTACTCTGAAAAATGTCAAGGCAACTGAGTGTCCGAAGTTTCTTCAAAAAGCCCCAAAACGACAATGGTGTTGATAAAAGAGGTGGAAAAACAGGGACTGCACAAGCGGGCATGCAATTCAAGTCCATGCGCACCAGGAGGAAGGTGTAAGACTCCGTTCAGGCCACAGCAGGTGAACTGTTAATTTCATTGTTCCATACGTAGCCTAGCTACTGGGGCCATAGTCAGCTGTTTTTGTCACTGCGGGGAAAAAAGTTACATATTCATCTGCTTGACGTGTGATGGGACGGTGTGGATTCTCTGTTAAGCTTGTTCTGACAGAATATTAATTTAAAATGAATGAAAACTAAATACTATTGAATATGTTGAAGCGGTATGCATTGTTAAGAGTCTTGTTAGCTCGAATTGCTGTGTCCAGCCGCTGTAGCTCTGCTGCTCTCTGTGAACTCTCTATTCAAGCCGGAACGCGCGCGGCTCTTAAGTGTCTCTGTCACGTGACTGTGTCGTAGCCGCTAACGCGCTCGGCCAAATGGAAACACAAGTACGGAAGGTGAATTACGCCAAACGAAGGGTCACCACAATGTCATTATCATCATTTTAAAAATTTAAGTGACGGGTAAAAATAGATTATGACCAGATTTTTATGACCCTGTCAGTCAAAATGACAGACAACGAAAATGTCACCAGCGCACCACTCATAAGCTCATTTCACTGACACAACTTTCCAAGTCACCAAAATTGCTAATTCATGTTGCTGTATGTATATTTTTGACCCAGCAGATTTGATCACTTTTTTCTGTTCACCCATAATAAAGTCATAAAAGAACCAAACTTCATGAATGTTTTTTGTGACAAAGAAGTATCTGTTCCAATCACTCTATCAGAGAAAAATCTGAGTTGTAGAAATAACTGGAAACTCAAGAGAGCCATGACATTATGTTCTTCACAAGTGTATGTAAACTTTTGACCACAACTGTAAGTGAAATTAACTGCCAGCACTTCAAGTATATTTTTCTTTAAGAAAAATAGCCAGCTGAAAATAAGCTTAACAGCCTTATTTTAAGCAATAAATTATTATACATAATCCTAAAAAAAAAAAAAACAACTACAAAACTTATTCAAGAATATGTATGGTTCAAAACATTATTTGAAAGCATTTTTTTCTTGATTTAGGTGAAAAATGACTTTTTTTTTTTTTTTTAATGTTTGGGCTTAATAAGAACAAATGGCAATATCTAGTTCAAGTAAGTGGAATAATCTGGCGCATTCATCTGTTAACGAGTCTTCAACACTCAAACAAGATGGGGGAAATTATTTGACCAGATTTAAGAAGAATGATCTGATTAAGATGGCATAAATTTAAAGCGTACTGAATGCATTACTGACTGGATGACTTCTTTGTGTGGTTTGGTGCATGTTAAAATTATCAACTAACCACTGTGCCGTCATGATAAACATGCTCTCTTGACACCACTTGTGTAAATGTCCGTGGTAAAACTGATGTGATCGGCATGTTTTTTCATCCAGGGGTTTGGCTATCGGGTCATTTCGGGAATTTCCTCCCGCCTGTGCCCTTCAGTCCGGCTCGCTGCGGCATATTCGGTGCATGGCTCTGCTTTGCCCGCCTAGGGCGAGGCGGCGGCGGCCTGCCGGACCGGCGGGCTCCGTCGGAAGACAGCTACCTGTCGACTATCGGTCTCGTGAGGTGTTTAGCCATAGATGGGAGTTTACCACCCGCATTGGGCTGCATTCCCAAACAACCCGACACCGGGAGGACCGCAGCATCTCTGTATCGTCACAAGCCTTGTAGCTTCCTTTATAGTTTATTTGTGTTTACAATAGCTTTAGCATTCGCGCTAGCAGCAGCCTCGTATTCGTTCCAAAAATCATTGTGATGCAGTTTTAAATGGCTGCTGGGTTAGTGGTGTTCAATGAGGACACTTTCTTTACGCCTCGTGGAACTGTTTTGTAGATGGCGAGAGCGTCGTTTATTTCATTTCACACACGGGAAAAGCAACGCACGCTAGTGAGAGCGCCTCAACACTGATGTGTAACACCGCCTCTTCTATGACGCCGTACTCCTCCCAAAGGGGCTTCAGAGAGGGGAGGGGTTGAGCAGGCGGCGTTGGAGAAGTGGAGAAAACTGCTTGGTTGCGCACATTTGGAGGCTAAATCAAGTGTATAATTATCGGATTGCATTATCGGTTGATTTTTTTATCTGTATTATCTGTGTGCTGTCATAATTGCCATTATCGGCCGATAATTATCGATAACCGATATTATCGTGTATCTTTAGTTATGTCCCTACCACCTCTATGCAAACCTACGCCCTTGGATTGTAGTAGCATCAGTTATGCTTTTAACCCAAATTGGATGAAAATACACTTTATGCTTCATATTTACATAACACAATTAAATTGTGACTTGAATAGAAGTGTTGACTGGATTGTAATGGACTATGTACATCAGGGGTGTCCAAACTTTTTGCAAAGGGGGCCAGATTTGGTGTGGTAAAAATCTGGAGGGCCGACATTGGCCTTTACATAGAACAATATATTTAAGCAAATTTTAGCAAGCCATTCTGTGTGTCACATTTGCTTTGTTTATTTATTTTTAAAATTAATTTAGGGCTGTCAAAATTATCGCATTAACGGGCTGTAATTAATTTTTTTAATCATGTTAAAATATTTGACGCAATTAACACACATGCCCCGCTCAAAGCACAGTGTCATGTCCACTTGTTACTTGTGTTTTTTGGTGTTTTGTCGCCCTCTGCTGGCGCTTGGGTTCGACTGATTTTATGGGTTTCAGCACCATGAGCATTGTGTAATTATTGACATCAACAATGGCGAGCACCTAGTTTATTTTTTGATTGAAAATTTTACAAATTTTTATTAAAACGAAAACATTAAGAGGGGTTTTAATATAAAATTTCTATAACTTGTACTAACATTTATCTTTTAAGATATACAAGTCTATCCATGGATCGCTTTAACAGAATGTTAATGTTAATGCCATCTTGTTGATTTATTGTTATAATGAACAAATACAGTACTTATGTACAGTCTGTTGAATGTATATATCTGTCATGTGTCTTTCCATTCCAACAATAATTTACAGAAAAAATATGGCATATTTTATAGATGGTTTGAATTGATTAATTACAATTAATTCATTTTTAAGCTGTGATTAACTCGATAAAAAATTTTAATCGTTTGACAGCCCTAAATTAATTATTTCAACAATCTTGCAACTAGCTTTTGTGGCGTTCTTTCGACTCTCGGGCTCTTGCAAAATACTGCTGCTGTAAAATTAAACTAGCTTCAACTTGCTTCGATTTCTCGCTACATATCTTCCCTGTAATCTTGTCGTACATGTCAGCGTGTCTTGTTTGTTAATATCGCCTCACATTGAACTCTTTAAAAACAATGACTCTCTCTTTGCAAATGACACAGACACAGTTGTTGCATATTTTAGAGAAGAAATACAGTACTCCAATTTTCACCTATCCTTGAAGCGTCGGCCGTCACAGTCAACTTTAGTTTTTTTGTTGATTGTCGCCATTTTAGAAATGGGGAATAAAGGGTAACGTGGGGTAATGTTGCTTAGAATGCTGCTGCCTTTTAGTGGGTAAATGAGGAGCAGCATTTAGTGTGTAAGCTACTTCATATGCTGGTAGCAGTGCTGCTGACCAATTTATTAAGTCTGTGTGCGGGCCAGACGTTATTGATTTTATGACAGAGGCTGGGGGCCGGATGAAATTTGACCACGGGCCGCATTTGGCCCCCGGGCCGGACTTTGGACACGTCTGATGTACATTAAATCATTAGTAACATGAAATATAACACAATACACCAAAGTATATCAGTGGACGTGTCCTTAAGTCTTTCTGATAGTTTTCTTCTGCCTTTTTACTACAACAAGATAACTTGAAATTATGGCTTTTAGTTTTTGTGTGCCACCCCAAGATTTTAAGTGGCCCCATCTGGCCACCCCTATGAAAAATTTCCAGAGGTGCCACTGCGAAGGGATTGGACGTCTATGGCCGTCAATGGCAGCAATAAGTTCATTTTAGCATGGCATTGCGTTAAAGGAAAAGACAAGAGCTAGCATAAATTACCTTCATTTGAAAGTTGGTTGCTCAAAGAATATAAGTATGCAAATCACGAACTTCTTAGAATGATGATAACGGAGAAAATAATATTTAAAGTTTCTAAGAAGTGGTCACCATGTTAAAAAAATGAAAATAAAACACTAATGTAATTTTACAAGCAGGAAACAAATTGGGCACTCAAGTCATGCTGTTTTTTTATTTTTATTTTTTACAATTTCATTATTATCTGGTCTTTCCTTTGGAAAGATCAGGTATATGTTATTCTGTTTTTTTTTTTTGAATGGGAGTCCTTCGGCGCGCCGCGCAGCCCGAACCGCTTGACCAATCGGCACCGTTCAAGTATCGACGCGTCCGGAATTTTCGCGTGACGCAGGCTTTTTTTCAAACGGCCCCGAAAAATTTTCCGTTCGTCCGTAAACGACAATTTAAAAAAAAAAAAAAAAAAGCAATTCTTAAAATATCTAGTCCTACAATTTTTTTACCAGATTACATAATTTAGGTATCAAAAATTCCGGGACGGTGAGGGGCATAAAAGTTGTTTACAGAATTTGGAAAAAATTTACGGTTCCCCAGAAATTTGCCAAAAACCTGCCCATTCATTTTTAATGAGAAAAAAAAAAGTTTCAAAATGTATCCAGTCCTACAATTTTTCACCAAATCACACAATTTGGGCATCAAAAATTCCAGGACAGTGAGGGGAATAAAAGTTATTAACACAAATTGGAAAAAATATACGGTTCCCTGGAAATTTGCCAAAAACCTGCCCATTCATTTTTAAGGGGAAAAAAAAGACAAGTTTCAAAATGTTACTAGTCCGTCAATTTTTGACAAAAACATACAAGATGGGCATCAAAAATTCCGGGATGGCGAGGGGCCTAAAAGTGACAGAGAACATTTTTTTCACGCTGATGGATGGTGCTGCCATTGACGGCCATGGACGTCCAAATTTTCCATTCATTTCCAATGGCATTTCCTCTGTTTAATGCCATTGACAGGCATGTTAGTTTCAATGGGGGAAAAAACAAAATTTCCCCAAATCAACAGAAAATGACCAGATATAAATGGAACGTGTCCCCCAAACTTCCCCGCTTCCATTGACACTTACGGATGGTGCTGCCGTTGACGGCCATGGACGTCAACATTTCCCATTCATTTCTCATGGCATATATTTTGTTGATTGCCATTGACTGGCATGTTTGTCCATTCTACTGATGCCAATGTACTTTGAGGCCGTTGACAGCCATGGATGTCCAAAAATTTTCCCATTCATTTTCAATGGCAAAAAAATCCAATATCCCCAAATTAACAGAAAATGACCAGATATCAATGGGACGTGTCCCCCAAACTTCCCCGCTTCCATTGACGCTTATGGATGGTTCTGCCGTTGACGGCCATGGACGTCCAAATTTTCCGTTCATTTCTAATGGCATTTAATTTCTTTAATGCCATTGACAGGCATGTTTGTCCATTGTATTGATAGCCCTGGGCGGGGCTACGATCTGTATAGCCACACAGGAAAGACCAGGTGTAATTTCTCCAGAAATTGCAGTTTCTGGTTAATTTTATTACTATTATTTTATTATCATTTAATCTAAAACAATGCATTAGGGAACGCCCACTTTTTTTTATGTCTATTCTGGTTGTTATGTCACAACAATAGTTGATTATGATGCCTATGTTTCCAGTGCTGCAATAAACAAAATTTCAATATACAGTGTATCACAAAAGTGAGTACACCCCTCGCATTTCTGCAGATATTTAAGTATATCTTTTCATGGGACAACACTGACAAAATGACACTTTGACACAATGAAAAGTAGTCTGCGTGCAGTTTATATAATAGAGTTGATTTATTTTCCCCTCAAAATAACTCAAAATAGAGCCATTAATATCTAAACCCCTGGCAACAAAAGTGAGTACACAGCATGGAAACTACGTACATCCCTAAATGTCCAAATTGAGTACTGCTTGTCATTTGTCATTGTCATACAGCACTCCTGTAACGAGTCACACGACAATTTGGAGGGAAAACACTTTTCATTGTGTCAAAGTGTCATTTTGTCAGTGTTGTCCCATGAAAAGAAATTCTTCAATATCTGCAGAAATGCAAGGGGTTTACTCACTTTTTAATACACTGTAACTTAAATAATTTAACTTTGTTTTAACTTCCAACAAAAACAGGCTCAGCATTATCTCAAGTAAATGCAAATAAAAAACATTTGATGACCATTTAACCAATCAGAGGACAGGGTGAATATTAGTGCAAGAGAGAGAGGAAGGGCTGCATCTTAGCCGAAATAACCCAGTTTTAATTTGTTTGTTTTTTTCATTTCGGCCAGTTGGATTAAAACAAAATGCTCATGCCGATATACATCAAATTTCCAAATATCGGCGCCGTAAATCTCTAGTGTAAAGTCCTTTTATACTCCAGTGTCCTAGAGCACGCATCAAAGTCATCAGATGAGCATAATGTTGACGAATTTCAGTTCTGGGTCTTTCCCCATTGCAAACACTTTACGGAAGTACTACAAGTTATTAACACCACTATAATGCCATACACAGAAGAGCTCTGAAATGTGTCCATATTTTACTTTTATTTTGCTTTAACCAGTAAATATTGATTTTTTTCCCCCATTCAAATAGACATGTGCCGGTTACCGGTTTCACGGTTTACCGTGGTGTGAAAACGTCGCGGTTTCAAAACCACTAAAATTTTCCGTCATACCTTAGTACGGTATTCGCTATTTTTCATGTGCCAAAATGCAGTCGAAGTGGCTTGGTGCGGCACCGCTCACCCCTTCCCGTTTGTTGCCGCGAGTGTCACTAAACAGCCAGCAAACCCAAAAACAAATCCTCCAAACACAAGGCGTACTTTTCTTCAATTTATTGAGCTCTCAAATCGTGGTGAAATATACAAATAAATACATTTAAAACGTTGTACAATTGTATTTTTCCATGTGTGATTAGGTTCAACAGGATAGCAGTAGCACCATTAAAAAGTTCGCCAAAAACAAAACACACATTTTCCTTTCAAATTCAATATACAAACTAACTAAAACTTACAAAGACGAATGTTAGCCTAGGCTAAACTGGGAGAGCAGCTTCTTTTATGTCTCACAGCCGCTGAGTGAGAGAAAAGCTTGAATGAAGGGGGGAAAGAAAAAGAATCGCGTCGAAGATCGCTAATTGTGAGAGGAGGTCTCACTCCTCTTTTTTTTTTTTTTTTTAGATGAAACCTTTCCTCAACAATATTTACATTTTAACTAATTTATAAAACTAACTTATACATTTTAACTAACTTATTAACTTATGAATTCTTTGTTCTTTTTAACACAAAGGCATGGCACCATGTAGACTAGAGTTGACACAGTGGCTGAAAATGGCGAAACTTCACTTGAGCTTCCCCCCTCAAAAAAAGTCATACAGTATATATTTTTAATTTTATTTAGAAGTGTTTTTACTTTTTATAGCAATTATTTTGTTCTTAGTCTAATATTGAGCAACTTGAGCTGTGGCTGTGGGTATAGTCTAGGTTCTATTTATTTTAATTTTATATAATATTTGTTATTTTTTGTTAATTTATTTATTTTCACATTATATTCATGTTCCAATTTGCAAATATATTTTGAAAAAATCCTGTTCAATGGATTTTATTTATTTATTTTTAAACCCATGCATCTCAAAATTTTGGAGCTATAATTGCAATACCGTGATACCGTGAAACCGCTGTATTTTTGCTCACGGTTATCGTACCGTGAAAATCTCATACCGGCACATGCCTACATGATTCAAACATGTAATGCCATCAGTTACTAAAATACACATTAAAACATGACGATTCACTGCCAACACATTCTAGTTAAATTAGATTGGATATACAGTGGGGCAAATAAGTATTTAGTCAACCACCAATTGTGCAAGTTCTCATACTTGAAAAGATTAGAGAGGCCTGTAATTGTCAACATGGGTAAACCTCAACCATGAGAGACAGTGTGGGAAAAAAAACAGAAAATCACATTGTTTGATTTTTAAAGAATTTATTTCCAAATTAGAGTGGAAAATAAGTATTTGGTCACCTACAAACAAGCAAGATTTCTGGCTGTCAAAGAGGTCTAACTTCTTCTAATGAGGTCTAACGAGGCTCCACTCGTTACCTGTATTAATGGCACCTGTTTTAACTCATTATCGGTATAAAAGACACCTGTCCACAATCTCAGTCAGTCACACTCCAAACTCCACTATGGCCAAGACCAAAGAGCTGTCGAAGGACACCAGAGACAAAATTGTAGACCTGCACCAGGCTGGGAAGACTGAATCTGCAATAGGTAAAATGCTTGGTGTAAGGAAATCAACTATGAGAGCAATTATTAGAAAATGGAAGACATACAAGACCACTGATAATCTTCCTCGATCTGGAGCTCCATGCAAGATCTCACCCCGTGGCGTCAAAATGATAAGAAGGGTGAGCAAAAATCCTAGAGCCACACGGGGGGACCTAGTAGATGACCTACAGAGAGCTGGGACCACAGTAACATAGGCTACTATCAGTAACACAATTCGCCGCCAGGGACTCAAATCCTGCACTACCAGACGTGTCCCCCTGCTAAAGCCAGTACACGTCCAGGCCTGTCTGCGGTTCGCTAGAGAGCATTTGGATGATCCAGAAGAGGACTGGGAGAATGTGTTATGGTTAGATGAAACCAAAATAGAACTTTTTGGTAGAAACACAGGTTCTCGTGTTTGGAGGAGAAAGAATACTGAATTGCATCCGAGGAACACCATATCCACTGTGAAGCATGGGGGTGGAAACATCATGCTTTGGGGCTGTTTTTCTGCAAAGGGACCAGGACGACTGGTCTGTGTAAAGGAAAGAATGAATGGGGCCATGTATTGAGAGATTTTGAGTGAAAATCTCCTTCCATCAGCAAGGGCATTGAAGATGACACGTGGCTGGGTCTTTCAGCATGACAATGATCCCAAACACACAGCCAGGGCAACAAAGGAGTGGCTTCGTAAGAAGCATTTCAAGGTCCTGGAGTGGACTAGCCAGTCTCCAGATCTCAACCCCATAGAAAATCTGTGGAGGGAGTTGAAAGTCCGTGTTGCCCAACGACAGCCCCAAAACATCACTGCTCTAGAAGAGATCTGCATGGAGGAATGGGCCAAAATACCAGCAACAGTGTGTGAAAAGCTTGTGAAGAGTTACAGAAAACGTTTGGCCTCCGTTATTGCCAACAAAGGGTACATGACAAAGGATTGAGATGAACTTTTGGTATTGACCAAATACTTATTTTCCACCATGATTTGCAAATAAATTCTTTAAAAATCAAACAATGTGATTTTCAGTTTTTTCCCCCCCACATTCTGTCTCTAATGGTTGAGGTTTACCCATGTTGACAATTACAGGCCTCTCTAATATTTTCAAGTGGGAGAACTTGCACAATTAGTGGTTGACTAAATACTTATTTGCCCCACTGTATAATGCCGTCAATGGTAGCGAATAAGGTAATGCGCTAAATATATCATGCAATTTTTTTCAAACATTTTTTTAAATGGTTCCACTTCTCAAAAGCTCCCCTAAAGGGACAAACTGGCAAACATTCTCTAAAACACACACAAAAATGCAGAAAACCCTAAACCTGTTATAACTTCACATGGGGGGGATCAATTACAGTATTTTCTTCCATGTCCAATACATTTGTCTGTGGATTGTACTGGTAACCTGCAATTATTTAATTACTCAAGTCGAGGAAAATATTCAGTTTAGCTCACAAATCATTCCTGCCTTTGTGAAATTGATGGGAGTGGCGTTTCATTTTAGCACATCACAGCCTGAATTGCATCAACTTTTGGGCCTTCCTGTCATTCTTCTGATTAGTCCCAGACATTTTGATGAAGTCACATGTGCTTCGGTCTGTAGTCTCCCGAAAAATCTCAGCAGAGGTAGAAAAATTCCATAAATAAAACAGATGTGCTATTATCAGTGTTCGGATGAAATACATGTGTGTCATTCTCCCGCATTGACCGAAAATGCCACAACTTCTTCCCTGCTCCTCCCCTTAATGGTTGAACCAGATGTTTTAGGATCCCAAAATTTTTTGTGTATTTGTGTGGCATGTGTGCCAGTGTGAGTAGTCCAATGCTTTTATTTTCATTTTTGGGCCAAGTTTCTGCACAAGGGTTTTTAGTCATCCATTTGAACGACAGTAGAGATGCATTCAAGTGGTCTTTTCCAGGGGTGTGACAGAATCTAGAAATGGTGATAAATCATGATACTTTGTATCCCAAAAAGTTATCGATATGCTCCTGCCAAGAATCGAGATATCGTTTTAAAAAGGTGTCAATGTTTAAAAAATATATATATAAATGCTGGTTGATGTCAAAACTGATAGAGGATAAAATATAGATTCAAAAGTTTGGCTCTTTCAACAGTTTGGGTTGCCAACCCTGAGTCACTACGAGATGTAAGTCGTACTATTGCTACGAGAAAAAAAAGTCGCATTATTGCATAGGGTAACGTAGCTGTAATCAGCTACGCATTTTACATACATGTACCGTAGCTGAGAGCTATAACATTAGCCTAGCTAATGAAATATTTCAAATAAATCTTTGTTATGGTTCTTCTTGGGGGAAAAAAATAATGAAGAAAAAAAAAAAAAATTAGCCGTGGCACGACATGGTGAGGCTGTCTGACTCCGATGCAGCCCACCACCACAGTTTCAAAAAATCCTATGGGAAACACTGGTCAGAGACCCTCCCACCACAGTCTCCTAAAATCCTGTGGGAAACACTGTATTGCTTAACGATTCGATTCTTTATCGATTCTCTTATCGATTCTAATTTCGGGAAAAAGAAGAACAAACATTTTGATTGGCATCAAGTTTGTTTAATCAGAAGTCAAAACCTTACAAACTCACAACGAAGTCAAAAGAGGCCCAAAGCCTCAATGTTAACTGTGGCAATAAGTTTTACTGAAACATTTTTCTAATAGAAATAAAAAATATTGGTATATTTTGGCATATAGGTCGTTGTTCTGCCTTTGGCAATGTCCCCAAACGTTTTCCTGTGAGGGCCACGTAACTTTTCCCTTCTCTGATGAGAGGCCGGGGTCAGTTTGTAACAGAAAAAGTGTGAGGATTGCAGGAGTGCGTAAATGTAAAAAAAATATTGTTTTTCATAAAGCCACAATCAAATAACCCTCTGTGGATTCTTCACGGAGCAAAAGTAAATAAAATAAAAATAATAATATAATATAATAATAATAAATAATAATAGCACTATTAATTAAATAGATAATAACCAAATAACCCTCTCTGAGTTATTCACTGAAAAAGGCCAGGAAATAAATAACATTACTGAGGGAGAAAAAAACCAAAAAAAATTCGAAATGCTTTCTGGAATTGTTCAGGGGGCCGGACCAAATATGGAGCCGCGGGCCGTAGTTTGGGGACCCCTGTTTTTATTTACCAGTATATTGAAATGCATGCCTTTTAGTTTTTATGGTGCTTTCACGCTCAAGTGGTGGCGCCCTTGCGCTTCCTCACACGAAGAAGAACGCTCTCACGTGAAGAAGAGCGCGCTTACAGCGAAGAAGAAGAAATGCGCATCCAAGCGAGTGAGCGAGTTAGTGAGAAAGGGAAACACTGCCACGAGCCTAGGTTCTTTGTTAATGTTTGTAAAATAGCTACAGAGCCAACGCCTGTATGTATCATCTTCTGTGTTGTTGTTGTGTGTTTCCACTCGCGATCAGACACTTAAATCCAGTTGTGTAGTGGTTTAAATGATGTGCTAATGCTAGCGAACGCATGCTAACTGTTTGTTATCACTGTGTTAGCAACTAATCATCGCTGATTTACGTTGATGCAAACCTGTTTGTTATTGGGGACGAAATTGATTTGTTTCATTTCTATTTTTAGTTTCAAGTGATG
This sequence comes from Corythoichthys intestinalis, assembly GCF_030265065.1. NCBI lineage: Eukaryota > Metazoa > Chordata > Actinopteri > Syngnathiformes > Syngnathidae > Corythoichthys > Corythoichthys intestinalis. The sequence continues at coordinate 66,107,258 of NC_080397.1, forward strand.
GTTGAATGAAGTCAGCAAATTATACCAACGTCTTCTGCATCGTCATTTGGGAGTTTAGCTAGCTGTATAGCCAGGACTATGCCTTAGCGTCTCGGTGAGGACGCGAAGTGTAGACACACTTTCGAGCGTTCGAACCTACGTGCTGTCATTGTTATGTTTACGGCGGCAATGCTCGTGCTAAACTATCGTAACCTTTCATTTTCACCCTTTTTCCTGGTGAAGTGTAGCCAAACTTTGGAGCGAGTGGTTCTTGGCGCCATGCTAGTTTGATGCGTCTGGACAACAAGACACGTCACGACGCAATATGCGTTATAGGGATCGTTAAGGCTTTTTCATTATGATGTCGAGGCCTCGAAACACTCGGAACCGGTTCCGAATTGGAATCGGATTTCGATTCCCATCCCTACTTAAAACCATTTATTAATATATATATATATATATACACATTTTTTTAAATCATACTTTGGGGAAAAAGTGAGGAAAAAAAACATGCCTTATATGTATCTCTTTCCAATGCTAAATCTGAATAAATACATTGAGCACACACACAAAAAAATAAAAATTTGGGGAGCGGGGTGCACAACTTCGCCGTAGTCAGCCAACAATTGCATCTCAGAAGTGACTAGAAAAAAACAAAAAACAAACTTTTTTACTGTTTTCACTCAAAAACTTCGAGATCTTATAAAAAATCTTCTTTCTTACCTAAAAAGATTATTATTACGCTTGGTAACACACTAGGGCTGCAGCTATCGATTATTTTAGTAGTCGATTAATCAATGAACTAGTTAGTTTGACTAATCGAGTAATTGGATAAACATGAAAAAATTAAAATACCTGAGTTGGGCCTCAAACGGTATAAAAAAAAATAAGGATCTACGTACATATGTACAACAAAACAACAATTGGCTAACTTAAAAAGCTAAGTTCCACTAGCTTAAATGCTATAAAATACTAACTTTTATTTTTTTTATTTTTTTTACCATGCTCTTAACAAATGGCTCAGACACATATTCCTACAAAAAATGGCTAAATATACCTTTAACCTAAATTACAAATTCATTAAAAAACATTAGCTCAACAAAAACTTAGCTTATGTTGGTCGTAACAGGGAGCAGTTTGATTTGGCCATGTAAAATGAGGCAGACTAGAGGGCAGTGTATCCACCCAAATCAATAAAACTAAATGCAAACGCTTTCAAAAACAAACCATTACAACGTCACTTTAATTAAACGAATACTCGAAGCAGCAAAATTTAATTTGAATCTTTTTTTTCTAATCGAATACTCGAGTTAATCGTTTAATCGTTGCAGCACTAATTTGTTCTGATGGTAATAATTTTGAGCTGCGGGTGTGAGTTTAGGCTCACCTAAACGACTGCTTTTTTTTTTTTTTTTTTTTGTTAATTATACATATATTCCTAGTTGCGAATATGGTTTGAAAAATACAAATCCTGTTCAATGGATTTAAAAAAAAAAAAACAGATGTCTCAAAGTATCCAATTTTAGAGCTGTAATTGCAATACCTTGATACTGTGAAACCATGATATTTTGGCTTAAGGTTATCACACCGTCAGAATCTCATACCGGCACATGCCTATTCTCCACTTTTCTGAAGTTTCAAGTTCTGAAAGATTTAAGTTCTTTTAATTCAATCTGTCTGTAAGCAAAGTGAAGGCATTTTCATTCAGTCAGTGCTGAGAGAATGTTTGACTTCATGCAGGAATTGAATAAGGATGACAGCATAAGTAAAGAATCAACTTGCCACTCATGTGCCTCGCGCCTCAAGACTGTGTGTTTTGCGTGGGTGCGTGTGGATGACACCATACTTAACACCACTAAATATCTTCAGCATACCAAAGTTATTGGCTGACTGTCTGATTCACACGCATGGCATTGTCTTAATGAATACATTTCAGAATCTTTACGCAGCTACCCCCTCCACCACCACTTCCATTACCAACAGCCTGATGTCTGGCCAATGGAAATGTGTGCAGATCTTGAGTGCAGTCTGTAATTTTTGGCTTTGGTGGAGGGCCTGAGCATGCCTCGGGCTTTAGCTGCTGCTCAGCCTCAATCACGTCACATGAAAAACTGCTGAGTGTGAGATGCTCTTGCTCTCTCACTTCCTGTGTGTGCGCACATGTGTATTGAGGTCTTGGTCTTTACATGCATTGTTTGTGTCCCAGTGATATGTGATAGCGGCAGCATGCCGTACGTGGACCGTCTGAACCGCGTGTGTGGCTTCCTGGACATTGAAGAGAAAGAGAACAGCAGCCGTTTCCAGAGGCGTTACTTTATCCTGGACACACAGGGGAATGCTTTGCTGTGGTACATGGACAACCCTCAGGTGCGTCGCGCATTGTATGACACAACACATTTGAACAAACGGTAAAAGGAAGTGACCAATACGAGCCAGGGTAACCTTGGACTGTGACTCTGTGACACATCTGTGTGTGACTGTGTGTCTGTTTGTCATGCAGAACCTGCCCAGTGGAGCAAGTTTTGTTGGCAGCCTAAGACTAACATACATTTCGAAGGTAAACCTCCATATTAGTGTCCATATTTTAGCATTGTGAGAATATAGATGTTAGAGAAGTTTAAAAAAAATCGATTATTACTAGGGCTGTCAAAATTATCGCGTTAACGGGCGGTAATTCATTTTTTAAATTAATCACGTTAAAATATTTGATGCAATTAACGCACATGCCCAGCTCAGACAGATTCAAATGACAGTCCAGTGAAATGCCCAGTTGTTAATTGTGTTTTATGGAGTTTTGCCGCCCTCTGCTGGCGCTTGGGTGCGACTGATTTTATAGGCTTCAGCACCCATGAGCATTGTGTAAGTAATTATTGTACATCAACAATGGCGGGCTACTAGTTTATGTTTTGATTGAAAATTTTTACAAATTTTATCAAAACGAAAACATTAAGAGGGGTTTTAATATAAAATTTCTGTAACTTGTACTAAGATTTATCTTTTAAGAACTACAAGTCTTTCTATCCATGGATCGCTTTAACAGAATGTTAATAATGTTAATGCCACCTTGTTGATTTATTGTTATAATAAACAAACAACAGTCCTTATATACCGTATGTTGAATGTATATATCCATCTTGTGTCTTAAGTTTCCATTACAACAATAATTTACAGAAAAATATGACATATTTTATAGATGGTTTGAATTGCGATTAATTGCGATTAATTAATTTTTAAGCTGTAATTAACTCGATTAAAATTTTTAATCGTTTGACAGCCCTAATTATTACATACATCGCGATTCGACACGTGACGATTCGATTACTATTCATAAAGATTCAAAAACGATGATTTTCCCTCATAACTTTATGACAGGCGCTCGTAGCGGAACGAAATTCAAGACACGTCAGCCGCACGGACACTGTTACTGGACGCACGCACAACGTTATGATGGATGCTCCTGGTTACTGGGAGAGAGATTTACTCCTTTTTAAAAGACTGGAAAATAATTTTTTGTATGAGACAGGCAGGCACAGTGTGACCCGGCGGTCGTGCTTTTGTGCGCAAGTTCATTTTTAGGGCAAGAGGGGAAGAGAGATAGTTTGTTGCACCTTGTCTTTCAGATGTCCAGCTGTAGTTTTAAAGCATTTCAATTGAAAAATGTCATGAGTGTGTTGCTAAAACCTGTGTGCGTCTATAAGAGGTGAGTACACGAACCCTCTTGTACTGTGTAGCCTTTATTGTTGTCGTTTTTGAGATGTTAATAGTTAGCGCCGAGCGCTAAGCTAATTAGCTAATTCGCTAATGTGTATTTCATACGCAGAACGTGTAAAACCCTGATTAAGTACAGCGGTAACACTACAAACATGCGAAATAGTACAGAAATCTTGTTGCAAGTGCTGCCTGGGAGCCAACAGGCGTGTGTGCACGTGGGCGGGCAGGGAGAGAAGAAAGTACGCGCGCTGTAATGAGTGTGTGTGTGGCGGTGTTTTTTTTTTTAATGTGCTCTGCAATAAACGCTAAAAAAGTTAAAAGTGATCAAGTGCAGTTGTGATTTCCACCTGTCACTCCAAGAGTGACACAAGGGAGGTAACACTGTGAAAACAAAGTATATTGGTTAAAAAAAAAAAGTCTTATATCTGAGGACACTTTGTGTCCAGAAAATGTGGAATTCATTCCAACAGTGTAAATTTTATTGTACTGTTGAGAGAAATATGTACTCCCTTTAAAATGGTTAATGTTTTTGCACTTTCTTGTAAAAATAAATAAATAAATAAACTGCTTAAGGGCAGCTTTTTGTTGTATGGGCAGGTTTCCATCGATTTTAAATAAGTAATGGACATAAATTAGTTTGGCTACTTTATTAATCAGTAATGTACGATGCATCGATAATCATGATAGTCGTGATAATCGCGATAAGCGTGATCATCGTCAATACCGTGATCATCGTTCAAATATCGAATCGTAGCACCCTGAATCATAATCTAATCGAATCGTGGGGTGCCCAAGATGGCACACCCCTAATAGATGTCCATATTTGTAGATTTGGAACAGTATTTGACAGGGGGAAGTTCAGGATTTTTAAAATCGGGCTTAATCTTCAAGCTAGCGAGGGTTTGATTAGTCGATGGAGTGGATTTCAACAAATTCCATGTAGTTTTGTTAGTTGTTAAAAAAAATGTTCATGATTTCATCTGAATTTTCTCACAACTTAAGTTTGAAATCTTACAGGAAGACTTGTGAATCGGTGGATACGCAGGTTTATTGTGTCTTCTGCCATCTAATGGAAGAGAATGTCATTTTCCTGTATGTCACTTGTTGGTAGATTAACAAATATACATTCATTATAAATTGATCAATTTAAGATAATTTCGCATAGCATCCAAAATGATCTCCCACAGCACACTGTGTGCTACCACACCCTTTTTGGAAATCACTGTTCTGAAGAAAACCAGACATAGCTATGGGAATTCAAGCTGATAACATAAATGTACAGTACTATTCAGAAAATTAGAGTGTCATCTCAGATTGGCAACCCAAGAGTGACTTCTTAAAAGCTCAAGACCCTTTTGCAGGTGTTTTGAATTACACATGTGCGAACCGTGGGCAAAACTGAAGACTTTCACAGTATTCTAAATTCTAAGTTTGTGGGTTTGTGGTTTCGTAAGCGGAAAAATCTTATTCAGCAAAGTTACAAGGAACTGCTTGACATACTGTATGTTAATATGCGTGTAATGCCTCAATGAAATGTGTTGGTTTTTAATGTTGAATAACCTAAATAAAACTTGTACTTGATATTCAAATTTTTCAGGTAGTACTGCTCATGCGCAAACGGTCAAAACAATCTCCTACAAGGCAAAAATTGAAATGGATATTTTCCTTATAGTTAAAGGGACTATACAAGATACAATTGTGGTCAAAAGTTTACATACACTTGTGAAGAACATAATGTCATGGCTCTCTTGAGTTTCCAGTTATTTCTACAACTCTGATTTTTCTCTGATAGAGTGATTGAAACAGATACTTCTTTGTCACAAAAACATTCATGAAGTTTGGTTCTTTTATGACTTTATTATGGGTGAACAGAAAAAGTGATCAAATCTGCTGGGTCAAAAATATACATACAGCAACACGAATCGCAATTTCTTGTGAGTGATTATTGACTTGAACAATCATTGACTTGAACAAGTCAGGAAAGTCACTTTGCGCCATTTCAAAGCAGATGCAGGTCCCAAGAGCAACAGTGCAAACAAGTGTTTGTAAGTATAAAGTGCATGGCACTGTTTTGTCACTGCCACGATCAGGAAGAAAACGCAAGCTATCACCTGCTGCAGAGAGAAAATTGGTCAGGAGGGTGAAGATTCAACCGAGAATCACCAAAAAGCAGATCTGCCAAGAATTAGAAGCTGCTGGAACACAGGTTTCAGACACACACACAGTCAAGCGTGTTTTGCATCCCCATGGACTGAGAGGCTACCGTGCAAGAAGGAAGCCCTTGCTCCAAAAGCGGCAGCTTAAGGCTCGACTGAAGTTTGCTGCTGATCACACGGACAAAGACATGACCTTTTGGAGGAAAGTTCTGTGGTCAGACGAAACAAAAATCGAGCTGTTTGGCCACAATGCCCAGCAATATGTTTGGAGGAGAAAAGGTGAGGCCTTTAACTCAAGTACACCATGCCTACCGTCAAGCACAGTGGTGGTAGTATTATGCTGTGGGGCTGTTTTGCTGCCAATGGAACTGGTGCTTTACAGAGAGTAAATGGGATAATGAAGAAGGAGGATTACCTTCAAATTCTTCAAGATAACCTAAAGTCATCAGCCCGAAGATTGGGTCTTGGGCGCAGTTGGTGTTCCAACAGGACCATGACCCCAAACATACATCAAAAGTGGTAATGGAATGGCTAAATCAGGCTAGAATTAAGGTTTTTGAATGGCCTTCCCAAAGTCCTGACTTAAACCCCATTGAGAACTTGTGGAAAATGCTGAAGAAACAAGTCCATTTCAGAAAGCCATCAAATTTAACTGAACTGCACCAATTCTGTCAAGAGGAGTGGTCAAAGATTCAACCAGAAGCTTGCCAGAAGCTTGTGGATAGCTACCAAAAGCACCTAATTAAAGTGAAAATGGCTTAGGGACATGTTAACAAATATTAGCGCTGCTGTATGTATATTTTTGACTCAGCAGATTTGATCACTTTTTTCTGTTCACCCATAATAAAGTCATAAAAGAACCAAACTTCATGTTCAATGTTTTTTGTGACAAAGAAGTATCTGTTCCAATCACTCTAGCAGAGAAAAATCAGAGTTGTAGAAATAACTGGAAACTCAAGAGAGCCATGACATTATGTTCTTCACAAGTGTATGTAAACTTTTGACCACAACTGTATTTTGAGTTAATTTGAAATACTTTTTCTCCTCCATGCATGCTCCACCAATCCCCTGATGAGTACACAGAGCCCTGAAATCTTAAGAGACTGCCCCTAAAAGCCCTCTTTCTTACCTTCAATAGGGAGACTTTGGGTCGAACACTCTGCGCAAACATGCACCTGTGAACATCCATGCACATCCCCGGGTCAGCGGAGCTGTTTCATCGAGCCGCTGCCTAGTCTCCGCTTGGCAAAAACACTTTTCTAACCAACTTTTCTAAACACTTAAGACCTGCTACTAGAGCGGAACGATATAGGAAAAAAAACGGACATTGTGACTTTTTGGGGCGTTGTGATATATTACGATATAAAGTATACTGTATATTGCGACATTAAAACTAGAAGAATTTTCACCAGACTTGAATAGCTCTGTTTGGGAAGACTTTGGTTGACTCACTATGATCACGTTGTATCCATTAGAGATGTCCTGATCCGATCACATGATTGAAAATCGCACCGTTTTTCAGAGGATCAAAATCGGGTGAGAAGGATTGGGTTTTTAGTTAAAAAATATATTTGTTTTATTTTTTTGCTACATGCTCGTACAGCCTCTCACGCTCACTCCTGAAAAGCTGTGTGACCAAACTGGTTTTCTTGGTCACCAGTGCAGCTGGCGTTTGGTACTTAAAGTTTAACGATGATTGACAGGTTTGTAGCTTTGATCTGGCCAGAGACCCCTCGGTAGCGCTACGATCAAAGGCACAAATGTGTTGCTGCAGCTATTGAATATTTTAGTAATCGAGTATTCTACCGAAAATTTCATTGATTGATCGAGTAATTGGACATAGAGCTGAAATGAATACTCGAGCAACTCGAGTAACTCGAGTTTAAAAACTGATCCGAGTAATTTTATTCACCTCGAGTAATCATTTATTTTGACAGCTGTAAGCATCACGTTTTGCTCGGACTACTTTTAATGCGGGACAACGCGCTGATGTCACGTGCGAAGAGGAAGAAACAAAGGGACAACACGCTGATGTCACGTGCGAAGAGGAAGAAGCAAAAAAAAAAAAACTTACTGCAGCCGACAGCCGCTACATACGACTCCGACGTTGCTAAATACTAGCCCGCACGATGCTATGTTGGTAGCAGGTAGCGTCTGATGAGTCTCATAGGGATCACATGTATGTTGAACTAGATGCGAAATGACAGACTCGGCCGCAGTATTAGTAAACAGCCGCCATCTTAAAGCAGTACAGCGCTAAGCGCTAATAAAGAATGCTAAACGCTAATAAATAAGATTAACGTTACTGTTACTAGCTCACGTAACGTTAGCCCTGCGGAGGGCTAGGTTTCTATTATTTATGACCATTGTCGATGCGTGGCTAACGTGTCTTACATACATGCTTTAACATAACATAGCAATGTGGAGTGATGGTGTAAAATAAAAACTAAATAATGCTAACTATCAATTTTAGCTCAGTAGTCATTCCTGGATAAAACACCAAGTAGCACTGGTCCCTAATGTAATCCAATACAGCCTGTATCATACATTTATTTTTGACACTGCAAAAACTCAAAATCCTATCAGGACTTACAGTTTAGACTAACTTAACACTTAACTAGAACTTAAAAATGGCTTGTCACAAATTCAATTGAAACACGTGGGAAAAAATCCTAACTTTTAAGTGATGTGTGTCATCAAGTGTAACGGCATTTTTATATATATTTTTTAAATAAGATCTAAAGTTTTTTTTTGAGTGAAAGCAGTGAATTAGTCTTTTTTTTTATTCTAGTTACATCTGAGATGCAATTGTTGGCTGTTTTCAACAATATACATTGAAAATAACAAACACAAAAAAACTTAAGATCTTATATAAAAAATCTTATTTCTTACATAAAAATGTCATTAAGCTTGATAACACACGGTGCTTTCCCACGTGTTTCAATTGAATTTCCATTTGTGTCAAGCTAGTTTTAAGTTCTAGTGAAGTTTAAGTCTAAATTGTAAGTCCTGATACAATTTTGAGTTTTTCCAATGGACAAAATAAATGTATGGTATTGGAGCACATTAGGCCCCAGTGCTACTTAGCGTTTTATCCATCAATAACTACCAAGCTAAAATTGACAGTTAGCTCTATTATGTTTTTATTTTACACCCTCATCACTCTACAGTGCTGTGTTTCTATATATTAAATAAAGCCTGTATGAAAGACACGTTAGCCACGCATCGACAGTAGTCATAATTAATAGAAACCTAGCCCTCCCCAGGGCTAACATTTCGTTAGCAAGGTACCGTAAAGTTGATCCTATTTATTAGCGCTATGTTAACTTCATTTTACCTTGTCCTGAGTATTGCTCCTTCGCTTTCGGTGTAAATGTGGTGCCTTCAGTGGAACGGGGGCTAGGCGGGCGGGTCGCGCTGTGGCGCCTGGGTTTCGGGGGCGGTAATCGAGCGGGGTGGGGTGGGGTGGAGTTGGGGTGGGGGCCGGGGGGTGCATGCGGCAGCCATGGTTCCCTCCCAGGTCCGCCCGGCCGGAGCCGCGTCTCCCTGTACCGGGTGCCGGGGAGGTGCCCTCTGGTGTCATGCCGCGCGCCCCTCCTGGCCCGGGGGTGGGTTGTGGGGGGTGCGCTTCCGTCCCCTTGGTCTGCTTCCGGCCCTGTCCGCCTCCCTGGGCCGCGGCGGCCGCTGCTGCCCCCCGGCCGGCGGGGTCATTGGCGGGGCCTCTTGGGGCCCGCGGGGCCTTGGGTCAGGCTTGCTGTCCCTTGCCGGTGGGGTGGACGTCCCCTGGTCGCCGGCGCTTGGTGTGGCGCCTGCTCGGAGTGCGGGGTGGGTGCTCGGTGGGTGGGAGGGGGGTGGGCGGTCGCGGAGGCGCCATGGGTGGTCTGGGGCGGAGATTGATCGGGGCCCTGACGCCTCTTCCGTCCTGCGGCCGGTGGTTCTGGTGGACGGGGCCACGCCCGCGGGAGCCTGCCTCTTAACTCACGCACTTCTCACTTGAATATTTTTCACCCTGGCACTTACATGCTCATACATTTCTCCGGGGAGAGTTGGGACGGGGCTTTACAGTCCCGGCCCGGCTCCCCCCTGTTTTTAATGCACCACACACCAAGGTTGTGGGATGGTTGGGACCTGTTGGGGGTGGGGGTACCTCACGGCTGCCTCCTCACCACAGGCCCCGCCATCTCTGCACCTTTTTTAAATGCACCACACATCATACTCCACAGGAGAGCTCTGGCAAAGGGCGGTGGGACGGGCGGCTGGGCAGAAGCTCCATGCTGCGGTCCCACTGCCCCAAGCCAAGCTCTCCTATTTTAATGCATACATTGCACTACCCTCCCCTCACACCCCCATCACGGTGCTGGGTGATGGCTGCCAGTCGGGAACCTGGCAGCCACAGTAATGGGGTGGTAGGTGGGTCCCACACTTTTCTATATGGCGTGGCTCCTGGGGTGTGGCCTCCCCTCTGCCTCGGCTGCCGGCCGCGGGAGTAGGTTGGGGGGTCGGGTCTCCGATCTTGCATCGCCCCGTGGCAGTTCCTGGGCGTTCTCCTGCCTCCGCCTTCCCCTCTCTTCTCTGGCTGGGCATCCGCCCTGCGCTCCGTCGCGGGTCGCTGGCTGGGCTCCGGTGTATCAGCGGGGTGTCGCCTGCACCGGCGGGGGACCCTGCCTTGCCTGGGGCTTGGTGGGCCGCTGGGGGTCCCGTGGCGTGCGTGCCGGTTGGGGGGCTGCGGCTGTGGCTCGTGGCCCGGGTGGGCGGGCGGGGGTGGGTGTAGGCGTGGGGTTGGTGATGCGTCCCCTCCTGCCATCCCTGAAGGCCGGTTGATGGGTGCGCGGGTGGCCCGGGGGACCACCCTGGGTCCCGGGGGGGGGGGACGATGGCTCCTTTGCTGGATTGCGGGAGGAGGGATGGGCTGCGCATGGCCCCCCACCCCCCTACCTCCCCGGGCTGGCTGGGTGGGGGCCCGCGCGGCTTCTCCGCCCGTCTGCGTGGCTGTCGCGCGCCCGGTGGGGCCTGCGTGCTGCTGGATGTGGTAGGGCATGCTCGGGTCGGGGGTCCCGGTGCCGGGATTGGCGATGCAGCGGCGTAGGGTTGGTCGCCAACGGGCTTACACTCATAAGAGATTCACACGATTACTGGGTTCTAGATCACAGAACTGATTTGTGTACACTCTACCCCTTTCAATCACTTAGCTTATAGGCTTATAGACACCCCCACCCCCATTCTCCTCTTTCACTGGCCAATAGGCCCCCACATGGTGTAAACCGGAAATACATCTCGCTGACGATAGCACCAGCATATTAGTAACTAGTTTAGATGTTCAATGTATTTCTAGTTGTTGTTTGTGTATGTGTTTCTTTTCCTTCTTCTCTTGTATTTCTTTTCTTCTGTCCCCCCATAATCCCTTCCTGTTCGCTGCTTTGTCATAATAAAAAGGTATTTTGAATGATCACAATGGGAGTATGTCAGACTCTCAATGTGAAACATTAAAACTGTTCAGAATCCGGGCACTTAGACTTCCATTCTCTGTGTCAAACAGCTGAACAGGACAGGTTTTAAAAAAAAATAATAATAATAATAATAAAAAAAAAAAGAAAGGTAATCAAGCGGGGTCTAGCTGGGGGTGCGGAAGCCGGGGCTGGGCAGGGGTAGTGGTGTGCAAGCGCTGTCTTACAGTGAATACATGAAACAGTGTTCGCCTTGGTCTCCAGCTTGAAATGCTCCCGCACTTTGGACATTTTCTGTTTTTTCGTCGTTACCTCTATATTCATGTGCGGTTAAAATAAAATGTATCCGCCGCCACTCTCTTCTTTCTCTATGCACATGACGTCAGCGCGTTGTGCCGCATCAAAAGTTGTCCTGGCAAAACTTCATGCTTAAGAGCTAGCAAACGATTCCTCCAGGCGGAGAAAATGCCTCAATCAATTTTTAAAATCAAGATACGCGAATTATTCGAATAATCGTTTCAGCTCTAGTGTTAATCATCGTTAGGCGAGGTCATAGACTTCATAATTATATTGACGGGTCACGTCCGTCATCCACTGCACCACGCCTTCAAGTAGGGGGCCTGCCCACATCACAAGGAGTTATTCTCAATCACACACACGCAGCAATCTAACGCCAGATTTAGGTTGAAAAAGCACGAAAACTGTACCGTATACAAACAGGAAGCATTGTCTCAGGAGTGATTTGTTCAAATTATTTCATTTTTCGTACCATGCATGCATTTTGAAACGTTAAAAAAAATCAATGGAAGGAATTAGCCGCTACTGCATTGGTGTCAGTTCGCAATATTTACGTAAAATAAATGCTAACCGCACATTTTTTTTGCTTTTAACCAAGAATCAAGACTGTTTTACGTCCATATCTATTGAGAATTCAGGGATTTAAACATTTATTCACAAGAATTTTCAACAGAAAAAAGCTCAATGTGGTGATAAGGTGGCGCTACAGCGGCTTAAAGAATAGCAGCACATTTGACATATGTACGTAAAATAAATGCTAACTGCCTGGTTCTTTGCTCTTTTAACAAATAATCGAGACTGAAAAAGCTCTTTGTGGTGACAAGGCGGCGCCACAGTGACTTGCAGCACATTCGACATATTTACACAAAATAAATGCAAACTGTCCTTTTGCTTTTAACCAAGAATCAACACTGTTTTACGTCCATATTTATAAAGAATTCAGGGAGTTAAGCGTTTGTTCAAAAGAATTTTCAACGTAAAAAGCTTTTTGTGTTTCCACTCGGTCAGGTTTGACGGAGATAATGGTCAATTTTTAGTGAGGCGTGCTGCAAGGTGCCCCTGATTCTCAAGTCTGTCTTCACCTACACAGGAATAAGAAAATCAAATATGTCTAATTTACATTAGTCAATCCGACTTCAGTTCAAACTGAAGTCTTTGTTGGAGTTACTTTTCTGATTGTTAGTGCAAATCATGATTTGTTTCAATGAGATGAAAAATACTTCTTTCAATGTAAATGCGCCATCTGTCTTGTAATTTTTTGTATAAGGAATATGCCAGGTTATAGACAACGAACATTTTTCAACACCAGAATTTAAGGTAAAATAATACAATTATGAATTTATGACTATTAAAAATATTAGGTGCAGGATTCTTACCACTGACCTTGATTTGTGTGGTACAGCCACGGCTTGAACTTTGCCATTTCTGTCCATGTTGGTTCCCTGCTAGATTCTCTGTTTTCCTTTTTTTCTTAGTTGAGAGTTCTCCTACGCTGAACTGTGCACTTTCCTGATCTTCTTCTCCGGCTGTGATCTTGCCTCATTAGAAAACTTTATATAAACATTAAAATGCACCGCTTGCCATAACCATTTCTTTATTTCTACTCCTCAGAACGTGAGAGCTAATATCTTCGTATTTGGGGAGCGTGAGCCTCACGTTTTGAAATATTTAATTAGCTTCAGACGCTAACTAATTATTTAGGAACGCGACGGCCTAGATCACCACAACAACTGTCATTTTGTTAGCGGACCCTCGTATTCAGGAATTTTTGTCTTTCCAAAAAGCTGTACTTCGAAATCCTCATCTGAAATCACGAGTGACATCAGCGCCGAGCAAATGCTATGCTAGGAGGCGACGATTCGGGTCAAAGACACGCCATAAAGAACTTAAACGTTACGTCAATGTCAATATGAAGGTCGTTTTTACAGTATAAGACAGAAGTAAATTTATTAACTTCAAATGCCTCTGTGGATTTTTCTCCCATTTCGATCCCCGCACCGATGTACTAGAGGCGCAAACTTTCAGGCGGAGAACGGAAGCGCTTTTCAAAATAAAGCGTGTAAAGGAACAATTTGTGTTTGTCGTGCTATTTCAGCCGATTTATGGCAAATAGTGCGGAAAAATGAGCTTCTTATATCCATTTAGACGTCATGTTGAATAATACAAATTAATAATTAGAAGATATTCCAAAAAAAAAAAAATCTCATTTGCAAGGTGTGGCGCCTTTTATTTTGGTGTGGCGCAGCGCTACGATTTTTAACTCAGGTGCAAAAATATGCGATCGGGACATCCCTAGTAGGCCTGTCGCGATAACAAATTTTAGTGTGCGATAATTATTCTCATAAATTATTGCGATATGCGATATTATTGCGCCCCCCCCAATATTTTTTTTTTTACCAACTTACAATAACACAGTGAGAATACAGTGTACTGTATATATTAATAGATCAAGTACACCAATTTGAACGCGATAAATATTTACTCTCAAATTCAAAAATACTTTTTAAGAAATCACAACTAAAAACAATAGACCATCCCTCTTAAGTAAAAATAAAAAATATTGATACCGCACAGAAACACAGAATAAATAAAATGTGTTTTAAAAAAAAAAAATTGCACTTAATAACTTAAGCATTTAGGCAAATGAAAACTTTTCCCGTCATAGCTTCTGCAATGGTGTTCCATAGGGATGCAACGATACAGTTAAGTCATGGTTCGGTACGATTTTTGATACAGGGGACACGATTTTGGATCCGACTCAATGCATTTAATGCTCTGTAAAAAAATAACAATTATATTTTTTGTTTCGTTTTTTTTTTTGTTTTTGTTTTGTTTTTGCTAACGAGCAAAAATTAAATTGCCATCATAGAAACATGCATTTTAGTGCAAAATATTTATGTGCTTACTTCTTACTGATCTGAAAAAAAATTGTATAAAAGTGCTGAGAACAATCTTTACTGTTTGTAAAGTGAGGCAGGGCACACTGTTGATTGCTACAGCTCTCCTAGCAGCTAGGTTTACTACATGAGCAAGATAGCCTATTTGTGGTCCGAATCCATCTGTGTCACGTACTGAATTAACAATATTTGCAACATTATCTATAGTCACTGGTATGGATTGATTTGGCCTTCTTAACTTCCATTCAGTCATGACAGTTTAGAATTCATCGATGTAGTATATGGACTACGTCTCCCATAATCACTCTGGGCTCACGTAGCCAATGGCATGGGACGTAGCACATCTCGTTTGCCATTTCATGATATCTACTGTGTGGGCGCATTAAAAAAGTTAGCAAGCGCCGCTGAAGTCACGTCTGCTCATTACTACACAAAACCAGCATATGACAATCGACTTTCATAAACAGGACGCGTTTGAAGCATAGCGCTCTTAATTTCATTCAGCTGTTCGTTGTCAAAGCGAGGTTGTTCGTCGCAGCCAAGTCGGTAACAATGTTTTGGCGGACTTCGTTGTAAATATCCGGCGTTGTGGCGAAAAATAGCCGCCCCGCGTGAAATGTCACTCCTGACGGGAGCGCCCACACGTCAACAACACCGGCGTGCCGTAGATGGTCCACAGTCACTCCGGAGCACTGACGCGGCCGGTATACGTTGAACAATAGGATATAATGGGAACGATTGGCTCCGGCGCTAGTTTTTGCCGGACCTGGAACGAAGATGCATTTTGCGCAGTTGGTAACGAGTAGGCATGTGCCGGTATGAGATTTTGACGGTACGATAACCGTGAGCAAAAATACCGCGGTTTTACGGTATCACGGTATTGCAATTATAGCTCCCCAAAATTTTGAGATGTATGGGTTAAAAAAAACAAACAACTTTTTTCCATTGAACAGGATTTTTTTTTTTTTTCCAGACCATAGTTGCAAATTGGAACATGAATATATTAAAATGAATAAATTATCAATAAAAAAATATTTTAAATAAAATTAAATAAATATAACTTATAGACTATACTCACAGCCACAGCTCAAGTTGCACAAGATTACAGCAAGAACAAAATAATTTCTATAAAGTAAAAACACTTCTGAATAAACTTTTTAAAAATTTATACTGCATGACTTTTTTTTGTGGGTGGAAAAGCTTAAGTGAAGTTTCGCCATTTTCAGCCACTGTGTCAACTCTAGTCTACATGATGTCATGCCTTTGTGTTAAAAAGAACATAAGGAATTCATAAGTTAGGTAAAAATGTATAAGTTAGTTAAAATGTCAATATTGTTGTGGAAAGGTTTCATCTGAAAAAAAAAAAAAACTATTGGGAGTGAGACCTCACCTTGATCCAGCCAACGTGGATTTGTGCTTAGGGCAAGATCATTGTTCGCAATTAGCGATCTTTGATGCTATCATTTTTTTCCCCTTCATTCAAGCGAATCAAGCTTGTTTTCTCACTCTGCGGCTGTAACACTCAACGAAGTTGCGCTCCCAGCTGAGCCTAGGCTAACATTCATCTTTGTAAGCTTTTACTTAGTTTGTATATTTGAAAGGAAAATGTGTCTTTTGTTTTTGGCGAACTTTTTCCATGGTGCTAATCTGTGGAAGCTACTCACATGGAAAAATCTAATTGTACAACATTTTAAATGTAATCATTTTGTATATTAAACTTACCACGATTTGAGAGCTCAATAAATTGAAGAACAGTACGCCTTATGTTTGGAGTAATTGTTTTTGGGTTAGCTGGCTGTGTAGCCGATAGCATCACTCTCACACACAGCAACAAACGGGAGGGGGTGAGCGCTGCTGCGCCAAGCCGCTTCTGGCTGCATTTTTGACACAAGAAAAATAGCGAATACTGTCCTACGGTCTGACGGAAAATTTTAGTGGTTTTGAAACCGCGACGTTTTCACACCACCGTAAACCGTGAAACCGGTAACCGGCACATGCCTAGTAACGAGGAATCCGAACTTTTAACAGCACGTCTGCCGCACGCGCGCACACACGTGCACGCGAGGCGATAAATCGCAGCGGAAAAATTACTGCCTTCATTTTTATTTATCGCGCGATAAATGGAATTATTGCATATTGCGACAGGCTTAATCCTAGTATTCATTATAATACCGTTTAATTCAGGCTAAGGGGGGTTTATCTGTGAAGAATGAAGATTGGTGTAAGGGATCCAGGTAGCCATGTCTCTGCACAATTGCTGCTTTTATGAAGAAAACAAAAGCTTACATTTTAAAAAATTATAATAATTATTAAACAATCGCATGTCCTATTGTGCCCATTGATTTAATACGGTCAAAGTTTTATCAAAGTACTTGATAAGTTTTATTCTCCAAGTTCCCTACCCCTCACAAGCTGGCTCAAGTATTTTCCAGTGATTATCTTAACATCTGCTGTTTGTGTCGACTTCTGGTTCTACCTCCATCTCTATTCTCTTTGTAAAGACAAAATATTTGCTGCCGCGTTTGTATCTGATGTCTGCTTGGAATGTGCATGTGTACCTAATGATTGTTCCAGTGGGCGTACGGAGATGGCTTTCGTGCAGTCCAACAGATAGAAACAATCTGATCTATCTGCAGCTGTAGCTAATGGTCACATGCAGAGTTTAGCTGCAAAAGAGTCGCTGACAAATTCCAGATGTTGACTTGAGCAGAGATAATCACATCTGGCTTCAATGCTGACAGCTTCTCTCTGGACAGTTGAAATCAGAGATATGAACTTCTAACTCCACAGTTACTTGTTTCACTTTTTAAACCAGTAATGGAAGTGGGAAAATAATGGGGAGAATGTTCACAACGCTGCGTTTCTTGACCTGATTTACAGTGAATACAATTTCATAACTGAATGTAATATGTAGTTATAAAAGGTGTCTTCAATTTCTTTAGTTATTCACTCAATGTCTGCCATTTATGTCACTGAGCGTCCAAACCATTTTGACTGGGGGAGGCCGGGAGCGAATAATAATGCATTCACAGCCAGTCCTCCAAGTTTGATAATTGGATGTCAATTGAGGTTTTTGGGAGGTTTTTCACCAAATCCCGCAATCAGCTCTTCTGGACAGTCCAGAACAAATGACGGGACATCTTGTCTTGCCACAAGGAACATCTGATAAAGAGGAACCCGCGACTGTGAAGTTGACACTTAGCACTCACGTGGCGGTGAGGTGGCAAAATCCTCAACTCTCGTTGCTCTGACAACAGTAACACTCAAAACCCTCTTGCCCAATCCACACAGGGAATAATCCTAAACAACACCCAAACAAACCCTTTCTTCGGAGTATAGCTTGCCTGATCAGAGCCTTTAAAAGACCGAATGTTTAACTAATAGTTGTCATTTCTCTCTGGGATTATTTTGTTGACTTCTGATATGGTGACCGTGCATCCAGTTTGCTTCCTCGCCCGGGTCTCTCTGTGCTGTATGATTGCTGCAGACTTGGAATAAATTGTCAACTTGTGTTTCGAAGCCTTTTTCCAGCTTTTGAATTGGAGTCAGTACAAGGGGTTAAATAAAACTAGGGCTGTCAAAATTAACGCGTTAACGAGCGGTAATTAATTTTTTTAATTAATCCCGTTAAAATATTTGACGCAATTAACGCACAAATACCCCACTCAAACATATTAAAAGGACAGCAAAGTGAAAGGTGTACTTGTTGTGTTTTTCTGCCGCCCTCTGCTGGCGCTTGGGTGCGACTAATTTTATAGGCTTCAGCATCCATGAGCATTGTGTAAGTAATTATTGACATCAACAATGGCGGGCTACTAGTTTATTTTTTGATTGAAAATGTTACAAATTTTATTCAAACGAAAACATGAAGAGGGGTTTTAATATAAAACTTCTATAACTTGTACTAGTTATTATCTTTTATTTATTTTCTATAAATCTTTATAAATATTTATATATTTTATTTATTTATATATTTATTATTTTTATCTTTTAAGACCTACAAGTCTTTCTATCCATGGATCGCTTTAACAGAATGTTAATAATGGTAATACCATCTTGTTGATTTATTGTTATAATAAAGAAAGAAAGAAAGAATGTTGAATGTATATATCAATCTCGGTCTTTCCATTCCAACAATAATTTACAGAAAAATATGGCATATTTTATAGATGGTTTGAATTACGATTAATTAATTTTTTAGCTGTAATTAACTCAATTAAAAATTTTAATCGTTTGACACCCCTAGTTAAAACTAATGTGAACGCGCAGAGTTTGGCCTTTTGGCCTGGTTGAAGGGACACTGCCGGCCTGGGTCGTTGGAATTGCACTACCGCGGTTCCGGCGGTTTGGCTGGCGTGGTTCAGGCAATCTGGCTTAAAGGTCAGATTCCTTCACTGTACTACGTTATGACGGAAAATTTTTGATGTATGGAAACCGAGAAGTTTTCATACCACAGTAAACCTTGAAACCGGTAACCTGCACATGCCTACTAGTGTGTGCATCTTTCGTAGAAACCTCAACTTCAAAGCAAACTCATGTTTGACACTTACTCTGTTCTGCTGTCAGGTAAATGAAGCTACAGGGAAGCAGAAGCCAAAGACAGAGTTCTGCTTTGGTAAGTCCTCGGGGAACCACTGAGTCACAGTCACACACTGTAAAACCAAATTATTTATACATGTGCTAAACTGAGATAAGGCAGTGATTGTAGGAAGGTATGGAACTGCTATTGATGTTTTTTTTTTTTTCTTCCCCACAGTCATCAACGCAGTATCCCGAAGGTACTTCCTCCAAGCCAATGATGTGACAGACATGAGGGACTGGGTCACTGCTCTCAACCAGGCTAGCAAGATTACTGTAAGTGTAGCACACATTAACACCAAGAAAGTTTTTTTTTAAGTACGTGAAACTTTTCCATAGATCATCCAAAAACTCTAGAAATTTGCTCCAATTTTCAATAAGCATTCCTTCGAAGGACTTTCCTTTGCCTTTATAATTGGGGATAGCTTCACATACAATAGACTTTGTATGAGTATGAAAATATTGGACTGTTTTTTTGCTAAAGCCTTCCTCTGTTTATGTACATAGGCAAACGCAAACAAATGTTACATACCTGTTTGAAGGTTTTATTTTATGCAAAAATGTCTTCTTTTAATGGGCAGGCTGCCTTTTTAGATTTCCACATGATGTCATTGTGGCTTACAATACATCATCTCCTCGTCTTTTATACATGTGTCGAAATGAGTGGTTATGTCAGGTGCCTCTATCAGCGCAAACCAGTTTGGCCCTTTTCTGAGAACTCTGCCATTAACAAGGCATTTCAACTGTTGTTTTTCTATTGCGCTGCCAATGCTCTCCACATCTACAAATGCTTAACAACATTTGAGTTTAGCTGGGCTTTCTGTGTACTACAATCCCTAGCAAAAAGTATGGAATCACCAGTCTCGGACGAGCACTCACTCAGACATTTTATCATGTAGAACAAACTCAGATAAAAAGCTTGAAAAAATAATGAATTAGTTCAAAAGTGCAACTCTTTAGCATTCAGAAACACTAAAAGAAATGAATAAAAAACATTGTGGTGGTCAGTAAATGTTAATTTTATAGAGCAAGTGCAGGGAAATATATAATATATAATATATATAATATAATATGGTATCACTCCATTCTGAGGAAAAAAATATGGAATCATGAGAAACAAACAAAGAAATAACAATCTAAACTAGTGCTGCAACGATTAATCGATTAACTCGAGTATTCGATGAGGAAAAAAAGATTCAAATTAAATTTTGCTGCTTCGATTATTCGTTTAATTAAAGTGGTGTTGTAATGGTTTGTTTTTGAAAGTGTTTGGATTTAGTTTTATTGATTTGGGTGGATACACTGCCCTCTAGTCTGCCTCATTTTACATGGCCAAATCCAGCTGCTCCCTGTTAAGATCAACATAAGCTAGGTTTTTGTTTGAGCTAATGTTTTTTAATACATTCGTAATTTAGTTTAACCCTTTAACACCGAACGTGTCGGCAGCGACGCGTTTACCCATGTCGTCTTTGAAGCTCCTTCACGCTGTAATTACGTCACCCACATGCCGCTGGTTGGTCTCATTTGAAAGTACGGAAGTTGATGTCCACACCAGTTTTTATTTGAAGTCAATCGACCAAGAAAAACGGGAGATATTGTCATTTGAGTTTTATAGTTTTCTTGCACTCATAAATATGCATTAAAACGCTGCATGGACCATGTATCTATCTCCATACTTCCATCATTTCTTGTCCTTTTTCAAAACCGAAAGAAGCACAAAAGACTACATATCCCAAGAGTCGTTGTGATGTCATGAAGGACGAACCGAATGTGGACATTTGTTGAAAAAAAAAATTTAAATACATTTCCGAGCGAGGCGCCAACAAAGGAAAAGGAGGCATGCTGAAGCAAACAACGGCCAGTTTGAGCGAGCGACTCTGAAACGTGCAGAATGAATCTAAAACTAAATTTAGCGCAAGCTAATGCATTATTTAATTAACCCAAGGAAGAAGATGAGGCGTATTTGCCGTTGTTTTCCTGGGATGAGTCGGCGTTTCTACGAATAGAAGTGACAGGCTGACAGCAGCGCACAAACGGGACGGCATAGGCTGTGTGACGTTGTGTGAGACGCAGCTCCGTGACCTGTTCATGCAGAAGCTTTATTGAGTTCGCAAAATAAAAAACTTTATTGGGTCGTATGCCAGAAAAATTTGAATTGAACTGAACTACTTGTCAATATTTTTTAAATACTTTTTTTCAATGTTATATACATTTTTCTTCAAGAAAATTTTTATAAAGATGAGTGTTCGAGAAGCTTGGTTGCATGTACGTAAATACTTTAGATAAGGTGATGGGTATAATACCTAACTTCACAAAGAGATATCCTCCAAACCCTTTTTGTGTTAGATGATATATATATATATTTTTTTTTTCTCACTATTTTGCACTGTATATAACCCGTTTTGACCATAGTATGTGTAAAGGCCAAAAACGCCTATGACCATACTGGCTGTTTGTGTTGAATTGTCAGACATAAAACTATTCAATATTATTTTTTTCTATTGAATGTTTATCCTAACAAGTAGAATAAATATTATCAAGTTTCAAAACGTTTGGTCGAGCATGTTTGGTTGTCAATGGGACATCAACATTACAAATTTTGAAAAAATATTTTGGGATTTTTTTGTCTTTTTGGGTCCAAAATGTGGATTATAATTGGTCAGTGAAGAAAACAACAGTTTGGACATGAAGTTCAAGGTGTCCTTAAAAAAGGGACCCAACTTGGCCATTGTGAACAATTTTTTCTTTGAAATATAAAGACAACGTCAAATGCATGCAAATTCGGCCAAAATAGGCTTAGGTGTTAAAGGGTTAAAGGTATATTTAGCCAATTTTTGTGGGAATATGTGTCTGAGCCATTTGTTAAGAGCATTATTTAAAAAAAAAAAAAAAAAATGTATCTTATAGCGTTTAAGCCACTGGAAGTTTGCTTTGTAAGTTAGCCAATTGTTCTTTTGTTGTACACATATAGATCCTTATTTATTCATTTTTTTTTAATACCGTTTGAGGCCCAGTTCAGGTATTTAAATTTTTTCATGTTTATCCGATTACTCGATTAGTCGAACTAACTAGTTCATTGATTAATCAACTACTACACCAAAATAATCGATAGCTGCAGCCCTAGTGTGTTATCAAGCGTAATGAAATTTTTAGGTAAGAAATAAGATTTTTTTTTATAAGATCTAGAAGTTTTTGAGTGAAAACAGTTAAAATGTTTGATTTTTGTTTTCTTCTAGTCACTTCTGAGATGCAATTGTTGGCTGTTTTCAACAATGTACATCGAAAATAAAGACATTGATCGACTGAAAATGGTTCAATATTAAATGAAATGTCTTGTTTTCTTATGTATATTTATAATTGCTCCTTACCTAAAAAAAAAATGTTTTATCCGATTACTCGATTATTCGATAGAATTTTCAGTCGAATACTCGAATACTAAAATATTCGATAGCTGCAGCTAGTGGTGTCAACAATAATCGATGCGGCGATGCATCCCGATGCGGGGCATGGACGATTCGATTTGATGCGGGCACCAAGCCGAATCGATTCAGCGCATTTTAAAATATATAAGTTCGTTCAAAAATCTTCCCTGCGCAATTCCGGTGATGCAATGGATTTGGTTTCCCCATTTGTATTATTATTGTCATGTTTCATTTTTTACACACTGCATAACTCTGGTCAAGTTTCCCACCAACCTCCTAGAAGCCAAAATGTCTCCAGATGTCAGCTTTCAATGTCTTAGGTGCGTCAAGAATCTTTCTTGCTCCCTCTTTCTCCGCTTCAGCCATTGTTATGTTATGTCCTATCTCTTAGAGGTTAGATCTTGTGCCCGAGTTCGGGCCCAAAATGTTAAGCATTCACGTTCGGGTCGGGTCGGGCCACCCCGCGCCGGACTGATAAATTATAAAAAAATAAAATAAAATAAAAATGGGATAAAACCGAGAGCAGGCTCTCTGTATTGTGCATTTGCTTGTGCACTCACATGAAGCAGTGGCGCCGCCCGCTTTTTCTTCTTCTCCTTCGCTGTGGCACTTGCGATTCGTTACGAAAGACACTTTTATTTATGCACACAAAGGCAACACAAATGTGATCCTTTTGAATGCTCTCCTCTGTGTCTGCAAACTCGTTTTTTTATATATATATATATATTAAACTTTCCCAGCGTTATTTCGTTGTGAAAATGATTTTATAATGATCACAAAAATATGTAGACTATTTAAACATTAAGAAAACTTGCGTTTTTTTTTCTGCCAACTGAGAATTCGTAACGAAAGACACTTTTTTTTATGCACACAAAGGCAACACAAATGTGATCCTTTTGAATCCTCTCCTCTGTGTGTCTGCAAACTCGTTTTTTTAATATATTAAACTTTCCCAGCGTTATCTCGTTGTGTAAAAGATTTTATAATAATCACAAAAATATGTAGACTACTTAAACATTAAGAAAACTTGCGTTTTTTTTTCTGCCAACTGAGAATTTGTTACGAAAGACACTTTTATATGCACACAAAGGCAAACGAAATGTGATCCTTTTGAATCTTCTCTGTGTGTCTGCAAAATCGCATGTTTTTTTTTTTTTTTTTAATATTAAACTTTCCCAGCGTTATTTCGTTGTGCAAATGCTTCTATTATGATCACAAAAATGTGTAGACTATTTAAACATTAAGAAACATGCGTTTTTTTCTGCCATCTCGAAGAAATGAAAATAAATTGCTGCTGCTGCGTTTTTTTTTTTTCGCGTCACTCCAAGCCGGCTCGGGCTTCAATACCAGCGGGCCGTGTCGGGTCGGGCTGGATTTTTTAGGCCCCATCTAACCTCTACTATCTCTCTGCTCTCTCAATTGCAAAAAAATGATATTTCCTCATGTTGAAACAGATCGTTATGGCTGCTAAACTGCTGCTGCACTTCATTTTAATTCATTATTTTTTATTGTTATGTGGTATTTACTGATTGCATTTCTAAGTTGATTGCACATATATAGTGGGCTAGGCCTACATTTTACTTTAGTTCTACATTGCAATTTAGTTGGATGTTTTGTTTGCAACTGAACTGATCCCTGGATTGACATTGCGATAAAGATGCTGCAGCACTACAATATCTTCTTTGTCGCTTTCTTTAATACTTACTTGAATATTTTTATCGATGGGTTGTTGTGACTAAAATACAGTGACTGTTATTACTGATTTTGCACAGGAGTTCAGATGTTGCACTGTGTGAAAGGCTGCTACTGTGTGTAAAAAAAAAAAAAGAGAAAGCCCTGGTCTCATTCAAAGCACCAATTAAATGCTGTGATCAGTTTTTTTTTTTTTTTATATATATACTGGTATATCTAAAAGTATTTTCATTTGACACAAGAGCCAATAAAAAGTTGTTTAATGTCTGACCGCTTGTGTTGCTCCATGATTCATGAAAAATATGCTTTGCTTTAGAATTTTAATGCATCCCAGGCGTTAAGGCATCGCGATGCATTGCTGAATCGAACCGAATCGAATCGTGACCCTCTGAATCGAATCGAATCGTAATTTCATAACGGTCTCAGGAAATTAGAATATTGTGTATTCTAATTTCCTGAGACAGTCCTGTATATATACACAGGACTGTCTCAAAAAATTAGAATATTGTGTATTCTAATTTCCTGAGACAGTCCAGTATATCTAAAAGTATTTTCATTTGACTTCAACCAGGAGTGACACAAGAGCCAATAAAAAGTTGTTTAATGTCTGACCGCTTGTGTTGCTCCATGATTCATGAAAAATATGCTTTGCTTTAGAATTTTAATGCATCCCAGGCTTTAAGGCATCGCGATGCATTGCTGAATCGAACCGAATCGAATCGTGGCCCTCCGAATCGTAATCGAATCGAATCGTGGCCCTCCGAATCGTAATCGAATCGAATCGTGAGGGCAGTACCGATGCACACCTCTAATATATATATATATATATACATATATATATATATATGTGTGTATGTATGTATGTATGTATATATATGTGTATGTATGTATGTGTGTATGTATGTATGTATGTATGTATGTATATATATGTATATATATAAAACGGGGTGGTATCGGTATGGGTATCGGCCGATACTGCACAGCCAGGTATCGGCCGATACTGCACAGCCCGGTATCGGTATCGGGGCCAAAAAATAGTATCGGTGCAACACTAGTTTTAATATCAAATTATTATAACTCATACTAACATTTATCTTTTAAGAATTACATGTCTTTAAGATCGAGGATCCCTTTAAATGCTATATATAACTACTGTTTACTAGATTGTTTCTGGTACGCACCAGATGGTTTAAATTTATTTTATTTCTGTCAATGTCTCCATACTGGACAGCTGGACTTCGAGTTAGCTTAGAGTGCATTTCTCCTTTCATGTAGTGAAATGAAGTTACCCGAGCAGTCATTTAATTTAAGACGTCTGAAGGGAAATTTGTGAGGAGAATTACGTAATTATAAAGTCAACCAACATCATGAAAGCCTTATTAACATTTGAGACATTTTTTTACGCAACATTCTTAACATTCATACAATTGTAAAAAAAAAAAAAAAAAAAAAAAACATAAGGTAACTATTAATATAAACCACTGGCCATCAAAGGCAAAGAATGAATTCAAAAATAAATGTACAGTCCGTGATCTAATTGTGAAAGACCAGATAATGTGCATCGTGTGTCTAATTTCTAGATAATCTTAATGTGGAAACAAGTGTTTGAATAGCGTAAGTACAACCTTACTGTAGCACTAGTAATAAATAATAAAGTGTATTTTGATGCTTGAGTTTTGCTACTGTGAATGCGACTCTGCCTATGTAACAATCTATTGAAGAACATTCCTCTTCTTCTCCTTTGAAAAACCGATCGGCCAGATTTCTGAACACGTGATCGGATCGGGACATCCCTAGTTTGAACAACTTTGTATTGTTTACTGCTTAGGTCCCCAAGTCTGGTCCTGCACCTCCAAGATCTGATGTGGCCGCATTTATCAGTGACATTTATGGAGGGGGGAAGCAGCAGGCATACAAAACTGAGATCCACGGGGGTGTAGTGGTGCACACTCCCATTCTGGTAAAGTGACAACTCCAAAGCTAAAACTTGTATGTGAAAAGTATCTGCATAAAATTAAAAAAAAGCATAAAGTCCCCATCAAATGTGATCTGATCTTTGTCAAAATCACACAGATCTGCTTTAAATAAAAGCCCCCAAACATTTATAGGTTTTCATATTTTAATGAGGATAGTATGCAAACAATGATAGATGGCGGAAAAATAAGTAAGTGAACCATCACATTTAATATTTTCTGGGCCCCACTATGGCAGCAATAAGATCAACCAGATGCTGTCTGTAGCTGCAGATCAGTCTGGCATATTGATCAGGACTAATCTTGGCCCATTCATCTCTACAAAACTGTTGTAGTTCAGTCAAATTCCTGGGATGTCTGGCATGAATCGCTGTCATGTTTAGGTCATGCCACATCATCTCAATGGGGTTCAAGTCTGGACTTTGACTTCGGCACTCCAGAACGTGTATTTTGTTCTTCTGAAACCATTCTGAAGTTGATTTACTTCTGTGTTTTGGATCATTGTCTTGTTGCAGCATCCATCCTCTTTTTAGCTTCAACTGTGTGACAGAGAGCCTCAGGTTTTCCTGCAAAACATCCTGATAAACCTTTGAATTCATTCTTCCATTAATGATTACAAGTTATCCAGGCCCTGAGGTAGCAAAACAGCCCCAAATCATGATGCTCCCTCTACCATGCTTCAGGCTGGGTATGAGGTGTTGATGTTGGTGAGCTGTTCCATTTTTCCTCCACACATGATGTTGTGTGTTACTCACAAACAATTCAACTTTGGTTTCATCAGTCCACAAAATATTTTGCCAAAACTTCTGTGGAGTGTCCAAGTGCCTTTTTGGGAACATTAAGCGAGCAACAATGTTTTTGTTATACATCAATTGCTTCCTCCCATGAACATCATTCTTGGCCATAGTTTTACACATAGTTGATGTGTGCACAGAGATATTGGACTGTGCCTGCGATGTCTGTAAGTCTTTAGCAAACACTAGGGTTCTTTTTTACCTCTCTGAGTATTCTGCGCTGAACTCTTGGCGCATCTTTGGTGGACGGCCACTCCTTGGGAGGGAAGCAACAGTGCTAAACGCTCTCCATTTATAGACAACTTCTCTGATTGTCGACTGATCTACATCCAGACTTTTAGGGATGGTTTTGTATCTTTTCTCAGCTTAATAGAAATAACAATATTTGATCGCAGGTCTTCAGACAGCTCTTTCACATGAGCCATGATGCACATCAGACAATGCTTCTCATCAAGACAATTCTTACCAGGTGTGTGTTTTATAGTGGGCAGAGCAGCTTTAAACCACTCATCAGTGATTGGGCCAACACCTGACTTAAATTGTTTGGCAAAAATTGGTTTCAATTGCTCTTTAGGTCTCTTTAACCAGAGGGTTCACTTACTTATTTTTCACCCTTCTGTCACTGGTTGCATGCTATTCTCATTAAAATATGAAAACCTATAAATGTTTGGGTGGTTTAAGTTAAAGCAAACACTGTTTTTACATCGGTGTGATTTTGACAAAGATCAGATTACATTTGATGGGGATTTTATGCAGAAATGTGAGAAATTCCGAAAAGGTTCCGATACTTTTTCATACTACTGTATAAAACGTATGCGTATGATGATTTGTTTACTCTTGACTGGTAAAATAAAGAGATCATAATGTTACAGAATGAGGGCAACAAGCCTGGTGTGCTGCGGTTCGGCTACTGTGTAAAACAAGGCAACGTTGTGAGTACTCATGCCCATTTAAACGGTTGTAATGGTGGAGTTGCATAAGGAATGGAAATGTCATGTGGTGGTTGTTTCAGAGAAAAAGCTGGAAGAGACGCTTTTTTACCCTCGATAACAATGCAGTCAGTTACTACAAGTCTGAGATGGTGAGTTGACATCCCTCGCAGATCTTTATCGTGGTTTTGCTTTGTCTGCTTACCTCTCTTGTGAATGTCTGTATCAGGACAAAGAGCCTCTGCGAGCCATTCCCCTCAGGGACATTCAGAAAGTTCATGAATGCCTCGTCAAGTCGGGGTGAGTCAATGAGACCGCAGAGTCCAACATGCTCTCTCACCACCTCTCTCATTCCCTTGTAATTGATTATAAACACATGCAGTGTGTGCTCAGCTAGATAATGTTCTCTGTCAACTTTTCAAGAGCTGATACTATAAACACAGTATAACAGTGTTTTGTCATGGTTTTTAAATGTTCATTTGGTGAACTTCTTAAGATTAAACTTCACAAATACCACCCTTAAAACAAAAATACAAATAATAGGAGTCATATGAAACAGCTTCTAATACTGAGTAATAATTTCTTTCCATAAGAGAGCTCCTGCAGAGAGACAATCTGTTTGAGATCATCACCGGATCCCGAACATTCTACATACAAGTAAGCCTCCGGTCTCGTATAGTTCCATACACAGACTTTACTCAATGGGAGTGCAATATAAAGTCATGTGAACCCTATGGAAGCTTGTGTGTTTTCTAACATATTTCGTCATATGGATATTTAATATCAATTTTAACAATCTTGATAGATTCAAGTAATAGAACTAAATAGGGATGGGAATTGAAACGATTTTTACGATTCCGATTCCATTATCGATATTGCTTAATGATTCGATTCTTTATCGATTCTTTATCGATTCTAATTTGGGGGAAAAGAAGGACTAACGTTTTGATTAGCATCGAATTTGTTTAATCAGAAGTCACAACCTTACAAACTAACAAGGAGGTCAAAAGAGGCCCAAAGCATCATAGTTAACTGTGGCAATAAGTGGCAAATATACAAGAATGTGTAACATTTTACTGAAACATTTTTCTAATAGAAATAAAAAATATATTGGTATATATTGGCATATAGGTCATTGTTCTGCCTTTGGCAATATGTGTTAAACAGGGGTCCTCAAACTGTTTCCTGTGAGGGCCACATAACTTTTACCTTCTCTGATGAGGGGCCAGGGTCAGTTTGTAACAGAAAAGGTGTGACGATTTGCAGGAGTGCCTAAATGTAAAAAATTATTGTTTTTTTTTTTTTAGAAAGCCACAATCAAATACAAATAATATAATATAATATAATAACACTATTAATTAAATAGATAATAACCAAATAACCCTCTCTGGGTTCTTCACAGAAAAAAGCTAGGAAATAAATAACACTATTGGGGCAAAAAAAAAAAATGTTCAGGGGGCCAGACCAAATGTGGAGGTGGGCCGTGTCCGGCCCGCGGGCCGTAGTTTGGGAACATTACACTTTAACAGTTAGAGTGTATTATTTACCATTATATTGAAATGCATGCCTTTTAGTTTTTAAGGCGCTTCCACGCTCATGTGGGGGCGCCCTTGCGCTTCCTCACGCAAAGAAGAACACGCTCACGTGAAGAAGAGTGCGCTTAGTACACGCGAAGAAGAAGTGCGGCTACAAAGCATCCAAGCGATTGAGCGAGTTAGTGAGAGAGGGAAACACTGCTACTAGCCTACTTTCTTTGTTAATGTTTGTAAACTATCTAGAGGCAACGCCTGTATGTATCATCTTTTGTGTTGTTGTTGTGTGTTTCCACTCGCGATCGGACACTTAAATCCAGTTGTGCAGTGGTTTGAACAATCTGCTAATGCTAGCGAACGCTTGCTACAGTGCCTTGCAAAAGTATTCGGCCTCCTTGAACCTTGCAACCTTTCGCCACATTTCAGGCTTCAAACATAAAGATATAAAATTTTAATTTTTTGTCAAGAATCAACGACAAGTGGGACACAATCGTGAAGTGGAACAAAATTTATTGGATAATTTAAACTTTTTTAACAAATAAAAAACTGAAAAGTGGGGCGTGCAATATTATTCAGCCCCCTTGCGTTAATACTTTGTAGCGCCACCTTTTGCTCCAATTACAGCTGCAAGTCGCTTGGGGTATGTTTCTATCAGTTTTGCACATCGACAGACTGACATTCTTGCCCATTCTTCCTTGCAAAACAGCTTGAGCTCAGTGAGGTTGGATGGAGAGTGTTTGTGAACAGCAGTCTTCATCTCTTTCCACAGATTCTCGATTGGATTCAGGTCTGGACTTTGACTTGGCCATTCTAACACCTGGATACGTTTATTTTTGAACCATTCCATTGTAGATTTGGCTTTATGTTTTGGATCATTGTCCTGTTGGAAGATAAATCTCCGTCCCAGTCTCAGGTCTTGTGCAGATACCAACAGGTTTTCTTCCAGAATGTTCCTGTATTTGGCTGCATCCATCTTCCCGTCAATTTTAACCATCATCCCTGTCCCTGCTGAATAAAAGCAGGCCCAAACCATGATGCCGCCACCACGTTTGACACTGAGGATGGTGTGTTCAGGGTGATGAGCTGTGTTGCTTTTACGCCAAACATATCGTTTTGCATTGTGGCCAAAAAGTTCAATTTTGGTTTCATCTGACCAGAGCACATTCTTCCACATGTTTGGTGTGTCTCCCAGGTGGCTTGTGGCAAGCTTTAAACGAGACTTTTTATGGATATCTTTGAGAAATGGCTTTCTTCTTGCCACTCTTCCATAAAGGCCAGATTTGTGCAGTGTACGACTGATTGTTGTCCTATGGACAGACTCTCCCACCTCAGCTGTAGATCTCTGCAGTTCATCCAGAGTGATCATGGGCCTCTTGGCTGCATCTCTGATCAGTTTTCTCCTTGTTTGAGAAGAAAGTTTGGAAGGACGGCCGGGTCGTGGTAGATTTGCAGTGGTCTGATGCTCCTTCCATTTCAATATGATGGCTTGCACAGTGCTCCTTGAGATGTTTAAAGCTTGGGAAATCTTTTTGTATCCAAATCCGGCTTTAAACTTCTCCACAACAGTATCTCGGACTTGCCTGGTGTGTTCCTTGGTTTTCATAATGCTCTCTGCACTTTAAACAGAACCCTGAGACTATCACAGAGCAGGTGCATTTATACGGAGACTTGATTACACACAGGTGGATTCTATTTATCATCATCTGTCATTTAGGACAACATTGGATCATTCAGAGATCCTCACTTAACTTCTGGAGTGAGTTTGCTGCACTGAAAGTAAAGGGGCCGAATAATATTGCACGCCCCACTTTTCAGTTTTTTATTTGTTAAAAAAGTTTAAATTACAGTGATACCTCTACATACGAATTTAATTCGTTCCAGGACCTTGTTTGTAAGTCGAAATGGTCGTATGTCGAGCAGGATTTTCCCATAGGAATACATTATAATTCCATTAATTCGTTCCAAAGCCTAAAAACATACACTAAATTCTTAATAAATATTGCTGGCACTGTTACAAATGGCAATTAAACATAGAAAAACAAATAAGTTATAAATAAATAATTCAGAATAATTTACAGGCATGAAAATCTCTCACCTTTCGGCGAAATTCGCCGTTTTGAAGTCAAAAAGGATGACCTACGTGAATCGTGTAGATCCGAGGAGAAACATTTTTGGGGGGGGGGGGGGGGGGTCGTTTGTAGGCATGTGCCAGTTACCTTCACGGATTACCATGCTATGAAAACGTCGCGGTTACTAAACCACTAAAATTTTCCGTCATACGTATTCGTTATTTTTCATGTGTCGAAAATGCAGCCAGAATTAGCTTGGCGCGGCAGCGCTTACCCCTTCCCCTGTGTGATGCTGCGTGTGTCAGTGACGCTATTCCAGCAAACCCAAAAACAAGCACTCCAAACGCAAGGCGTAAATTCTTCAATTTATTGATCACTCAAATCGTGGTAACTGAAATATACCAAATGAATACATTTAAAACGTTGTACACTCGTATTTTTCCACATGTGAGTAGCTTCAACAGTTTAGCTTCATGAAAAAGTTCGTCAAAAACAAAACACACATTTTCCTTTCAAATTCAATACACAAAGTTACTAAAAACTTACAAAGACGAATGATAGGCAAGGCTTAGCTAGGACAGCAACTTCATTGAGGTTAATCACAGCCGCTGAGAGAGAATCAAGTTTGTATGCGGGGAGGAAAAAAAAAAGAGAGAAAAAAAAAAAAAAAAAGAGCGTCAAAGATCGCTAATTGCGACAGATGATCTTGTACTAAGCACAAATTCACATTCGCTGGAGGGGGTAAAGTATCACTCCCAATTGTTTTTAGATGAATGCATTTGCCAGCATATTGAATTTAGTGAGTAATGGTTTTCGTTTTCATATTTTGTGGTATGACAAAGTTACTGCCGTTCGTTGCAGCTTGCGTTGAACACTGCCGGAGCGTCCGGTGAAAAAATAGCTCCCATTAAGATAGCGTCAAGCTTGTGTATTTAACGGTAATATAAAAGCAGTGTTGTCAATAACGCGGTATCGTAATGCGTAACTAATCTGATTACTTTCTTTCAGTAAAGAACAATCTAACGCTTTCATTTTTTAAAATCAGTAATCTGAGTAAAATTACTTTCCTTGATGCCTGTGCGTTACTATTTTGTTATTGCCCCATAATGTATGTAGAATGAAGAATACTGTAGTCATGGGAGTGACATCACATGTCACATTTTTTAATTGGGGATAGAACAAAAAGGGTCACGTGTATTACCATGATGCGTGGGCGCTGGGAGTTTGCGGCCAAAACAACATAGCCTTGCTACCTCGCCAGGATGCAATGAAATAGGCAGGAGATATACTACAAACGGCTGCATTTGCACACTGGAAACACAGCCATTACTTCACATTTTTGTCCAGTAAAGATAACAAAAATATCTCCGTGCGCTGCAAACTTTGCGCTGGCTCAAAAAGACTGTCCACCGCTATAAGCATCCAATTCAAGCACCACTTGGAATTACAGCACAACAGGTAACACGACAGCCAGGACTTTTTGATACTGCTCGTGCTCAATCCTCGGTTCAAGCTCAGTTGTTGTTGAGGGTTTTGAAAGCTTAGGTTTAAAGAAATTCTAAATATCCGTCTTGCCTCCTCAGCTGTAGTTTTGGCTAAGCAATGCAAACGGCTGTCTCTAAGGTTCTATAGTCACATGATCTGTTCGAAAAATAATTTGGACCCATTATGAAATACTTTGAAGGATTCCTGTTCATTTTATTCATTTGTGTTGTTTGTTTTATTGCTCTAAAACTTTTATAGACAACATTTTAAGGGCCATATTCAATGGTCTTTATTTTAAAGGGGAAGTTCAGAATTTTTTACATTAGGCTTAATCTTTGAGTTAGCCGGGGTTTAATTAGTCGTTGGAAATGATTTGAACAAATTCTGTGCAGTTTGACAGTTATTTGTTAGTTTCGGGGCTCCGGAGTGGCTAAGCTAGCGCGAGTCAATGGTGGTTGAAATCAACTCCTTCAACTAATTAAACCCCCGTTAACTCGAATATTAAGCCTTATGTGAAAAATTAAAATGGTCAAATTCGCCACATGTAGGACGTTTTGCCGACGGCGGACATTTTGGCAGAACGCCGGAACATATTTCCTCCACACCTTTCTCACCTTTTTAACCCCTGACCCATTTTCATGCCTGAATTTAATAATAAGAAGAATGATTAATAATTATTCCTGTAAATAATGTAACGAATCAGATTCTAATATGGCGGACACTTTTTACTGTCCCTGAACGCACCGCGAAGCTGACGTCTCAGTGAGATAGGTCGGTGAGGTAGAGATAATA
Organism: Corythoichthys intestinalis; assembly: GCF_030265065.1. NCBI lineage: Eukaryota > Metazoa > Chordata > Actinopteri > Syngnathiformes > Syngnathidae > Corythoichthys > Corythoichthys intestinalis. Next base: position 66,141,008 of record NC_080397.1, read on the forward strand.
CTTTCGTTTTCTTGAGCAGTCAACTGCTTAAGACAATGGGCGTTTTGTGTTGGATAAGTTCTTAAATAAATGATAAAAACGTGACGAAGCTGGCGATTTCCTTGGCAATGTTACCACAATAATAATTGTCACCTTAACTTATAAATAGTGGCGAACGGTGGTCGGAAGAGGACCATGGAGCTGTATTGTTGAGCCAGTTCAGGGACGCGCACCCCAAGCTCATATTTTTCTATAACTTGCATCTTCATTTCAAAGGTAAGCATCACTTTTTTCCTTGTTTCTCCAACTGTATCAACTTTTTTTGAAAACTGTGTTGATTTCTCACACAAGAAAATCCACCGTGCGTTCGTTTGCAGTGCTGTCATGTCGTCGTATTTCAAGCAACTCGTCGGATGTAGAAACAAATGGCGGCTCAAATTTTACGTCGGATGTCGAAAAGATCGTGTGTCGAAGTGATCGTATGTAGAGGTACCACTGTATCCAATAAATGTTGTTCCACTTCACGATTGTGTCCCACTTGTTGTTGATTCTTGACAAAAAAATTAAATTTCATATCTTTATGTTTGAAGCCTGAAATGTGGCAAAAGGTTGCAAGATTCAAGGGGGCCGAATACTTTTGCAAGGCACTGTAACTGTTTGTTATTGTAGTATTAGCAGCAAATCTTCGCTGATTTACGTTGATGCGAACCTGTTTGTTATTGGGGACGAAATTGATTTGTTTAATTTCTATTTTTAGTTTCACTCTTCAAGTGATGATTGAATAAAGTCAGCAAATTATACAAACGTCTAATGCATCGTCATTTGGGAGTTCAGCTAGCTATATAGCCAGGACTGAGCCTTGCCATCTCGGTGAGGACAATGCAGTTGTATTCCCTCCCGATCTCCACCTTGCAGTGACTGCAAGTCGCTTTGTTGTAATTTTTTCCTCGGGAAGTGAAGACACACTTTCGAGCGTCTGAACCTACGTGCTGTCATTGTTATGTTTACGGCTGCAATGCTCGTGCTAAACCATCGTAGCCTTTCATTTTCACCCTCTTTCCTGGTGACGTGTAGCCAAACTTTGGAGCGAGTGGTTCTTGGCGCCATGCTAGTTTTGATGCGTCTAGACAACAAGACATGTCACGACGCAATACGCGTCTTTAGGAATTGTTAAGGGGATCGTTAAGGCTTTTTCATTGTGATGTCAAGGCCTCGAAACACTAGGAACCTGTTCGGAATTGGAATCGGATTTCAATTCCCATCCCTAGAACTAAACAATTAAAACCGAAAAACTGTTTTTTATAACTTTCTGCAAAATGTAATTTTCAATCAATCAATCAAATGCAATTTCTGTTGAAGAATAAATAAGGACACCCCCACATTCAATCCCACTTAAAATGGCTAAAATCACACACAGGGGTATCACATCAGGTGCACATGATTAGAACATCATTACTCAGTGTTTTGAAGAAGGCTTGCTTTATTTAAACCTCACATTTAGTTTGGTATGCCCCTGACTCTTGAAGTGAGAAAAAACACCATGGTAAGATCAAAGGAGCTGTCTGTGGCCTTCAGAAAGAAGTTTGTAGACGCTTATGAGTCTGGTAAGGGATTTCAAAACATCTTCATAAGAATATAAAATCAGCCATTCCATTGTCTGGAAAATAGTCTACAAGTGGAGGACATTCAAAACAACTGCCAACATGCCCAGGTCTGGTCGTCCAAGCAAGTTGACCCCGAGAGCAGACCGCAAGATGCTAAAAGAAGTCCTGGACAATTTGGACATTTAGGGATGTATGTTTTTTCCAAGGGGTGTACTCACTTTTGTTGCCAGGGGTTTAGATATTAATGGCTATACAGGACTGTCTCAAAACATTAGAATATTGTGTATTCTAATTTCCTGAGACAGTCCAGTATATACTGTATATATATATATATATATATATATATATATATTTTTTTTTTTTTTTTAATAAGATCTAAAGGTTTTTTGAGTGAAAGCAGTGAATTAGTCTTTTTTTATTCTAGTTACACCTGAGATGCAATTGTTGGCTGTTTTCAACAATATACATCGAAAATAAAGACATTGATTGACTGAAAATGGTTCAAGATTAGATGAAATGTCTTGTTTTCTCATGTATATTTATAATTGCGCTTCACCTAAAAATATATTAGTTTTATCCGATTGCTTGATTAATCGATAGAATTTTCAGTCGATTACTCGATTACTAAAATATTTGATAGCTGCAGCCCTAGCGTAAACCCAACACAGCAGTCCAGGAAAAGAACCTCATACCAACTGTGAAGCGAGGAGGTGGAAGTGTCACGGTTTGGGGATGCTTTGCTGCAGCAGGACCTGGCCAGCTCACCATCAAAGAATTCACCATGAATTTTATCGTGTATCAGAGCGTGCTTGAGGAACATGTGAGATCATCTGTGAAAAAAAACATAAAGCTGAAGCGAAACTGGAACCTGCAACATGACAATGACCCAAGACATACCAGTAAATCCACCAAGGACTAGCTGAGAAGGAAGAATTGGAGAGTCCTGGAATGGCTGAGTCAAAGCCCAGATCTTAATCCTATTGGGATGCTGCGTTGAGGAGTGGGGGCAAACTTTGTTCAGACCGATGTCAAAGACTGGTAGATTACTACAAAAAGCGTCTCACTGAGCCAAAGGGGATAACACTAGTTATTAGAGGTTCGCAAAATTTCCGATTCTTAGATTATTCGCGATTCGGCCGTGAAAGATTCGAGAACGATTCACAGACATCCAAATTCCGATTATTGAAATATGCGAAGTAAAGCGGAAGTACAACACACTCAGCGCGCCGCGCGGTCCTCAGGACGCAATGAGGAACGAAGCGAGAGTAGCTAAACATCATGCTCCTCATTACCCGGCCCCTCGGGTAATGCCAATGCTCAACTCACGGCTCTAGCTCAACTCATGCCACGAGATAAAAAAAAACACAACAACATACCTGACTGCTGCCGAAAAGCTGCTACAAAGTACATCCACATAATGTTACGGTAGATATCATTTATATAGGACTAGATGCAATATAGTTTCGGTAGCGTTAGCAGCACATCTACAAAAAGCTAGATACGGGCATTAGTAAATGACCACCATCTTAAAGCAGTACACTTCCCTGCAAGGCTGTTGTAGCGAACCTTCCAAGCGAACCTAATTAACTTTTTATCTAAAATACTCCTAAATCGGTAAAATATTGACTTGAATCTATCTTTAAAATAGTTTTAAAACTTTCACATGTCGAAAGTAGACAAAAGGGAAATTATGGAATAACGGGAGCAATTTTAACAACTTTAACGGTTGATTCACAACATTAAATTAATTGAATGTAGTTTAAAGTTGCTGATACAGAATGGGGACTGGAGTTTTTTATTTACTGTTATTTTTATATATTTGTTTACTGCTATATGTTAACTTGATACTGAAATAGTAGTTTGGTTTAGCCTGAGAGTATTTTTGAACAATTTTGGAACTAATGTACAAAGCATTTTTTAAAAAAAGGAGGGGAGTGCATCAATAATCGTTTTATAATCGAATCTGAGCCTCTGAATCGTAATTGTAATCGAATCGTTAGGTGCCCAAAGATTCCCAGCTCTACTAGCTATTAGGTGGTAGTGTCCTAACTTTTTCCTCAGTTAGAATATACATTTTTGTTGATATATTTGTTTTAATGAGTAAAACAGTGTTAATTTTGTTGTTTACCTGCAATTGAATCACTTTCCAGAGATAAAGAAAAACAACGTCAGACATTGATATGTGAGCATTTCTTAATAAAAAACTGAATTTTTAATGGGGTGTCCTAGTTTTTTCACATGACTGTATAAGGTTTATGCCACATACAGTATTACCTCTATATTATAATGCATAAGTCACAGAGATGTTATTTTGCAAAGCAGCAAGCAGGTGTGTGCGTGCATGTATGCTGGTGTGTTTTGAGATGTTTTCTTGAAATGCTCCGCTGCTGAAGTGTAGCACAAGCTCCGTTTTAAGGATTGTATTTGTGAAGCAACCACAGCCATCTGTTACCATAACAATAATAACATCCTGTTGATACCTTCCCATGGGAGGACAGCTGAGAGAAATGGCAAGCATAAGCACATTTGTTTTCGTGCTAGAAAAAGGGAAGCCTGGTCGATATTCTGTAAACTAAATGGAAAATGAATGTCCAGGCCAAATAATTTGAATACAATGCAAGATTTATAAAGAAATATACAGTTAAGACTTAACAGGTTGACTCCCAATGTTGTACTAACACACTATTGGTATAAAGAGCAATTTAAAAGAACTATTAGTCAGAAACATACAGTATCATTTTTGACAAACTTTTTGTACACTCACATCTACTTGTTCCTGTGGTTGAAGTTTGAAGAAAGTTCAAGTATGGTAATTTTCGGACTATAAGGCGCACCTGAATATAAGCCGCCACCCACCAAATTTGACACGAAAACGACATTTGTTCAGAGACGAGCTGCACCGAACTATAAGCCGCAGATGTCCTCAATGTTTTATTAGATATTTACAGCAAAAGATACTAACCGGTAACACTTTATTTGACAGTGGCGGATTTTCATATGACAAGCCATAATTATGACATGACACTGTCATGAGCATTAATGAATGCTTATGACAGATATTGTGTATGTCATGTAGTGTCATTTACAGTGGGGCAAATAAGTATTTTGTCAACCACTAATTGTGCAAGTTCTCCCACTTGAAAATATTAGAGAGGCCTGTAATTGTCAACATGTCTCTCAACCATGAGAGACAGAATGTGGGAAGAAAAAAAAACCACAATGTTTGATTTTTAAAGAATTTATTTGCAAATCATGGTGGAAAATAAGTATTTAGTCAATACCAAAAGTTCATCTCAATACTTTGTTATGTACCCTTTGTTGGCAATAACGGAGGCCAAACGTTTTCTGTAACTCTTTACAAGCTTGTCACACACTGATGCTGGTATTTTGGCCCATTCGTACATGCAGATCTCCTCTAGAGCAGTGATGTTTTGGGGCTGTCATTGGGCAACACGGACTTTCAACTCCCTCCACAGATTTTCTAAGGGGTTGAGATTTGAAGACTGGCTAGTCCACTCCAGGACCTTGAAATGCTTCTTACGAAGCCACTCCTTTGTTGCCCTGGCTGTGTGTTTGGGATCATTGTCATGCTGAAAGACCCAGCCACGTCTCATCTTCAATGCCCTTGCTCATGGAAGGAGATTTTCACTCAAAATCTCTCAATACATGGCCCCATACATTCTTTCATTTACACAAATCAGTCGTCTGGGAACCCTTTACAGAAAAACAGCTCCGAAGCATGATGTTTCCACCCCCATGCTTCACAGTGGGTATGGTGTTCTTCGGATGCAATTCAGTATTCTTTCTCCTCGAAACAGGAGAACCTGTGTTTCTACCAAAAAGTTCTATTTTGGTTTCATCTGACCATAACACATTCTCCCAGTCCTCTTCTGGATCATCCAAATGCTCTCTAGCGAACCGCAGATGGGCTCGGATGTGTACTTTCTTCAGCAGGGGGACACGTCTGGCCGTGCAGGATTTGAGTCCCTGGCGGTGCATTGTATTACTAATAGTCGCCTTTGTTACTGTGGTCCCAGCTCTCTATAGACCCTACTCACGTGACGTCACAGCCACGCCCCCGCGCCATGATGTCCGCATACTCGCCATAGAAATGCATTAGCGCTTCGTAAATTCTTCCTATTATTGCACGTTTTACTGCTCGTCAACATTAATACTCAAAATGGTGAAGTTGTGTGTGGCGGTCGGTTGCAAAAACAGAGAAGATAGACGGAGAGACTTGAATTTTTACCGTATTCCGAGAGAGCCGAAGAGGAGGCCGCGATTGACTGCTGCAATTCGACGAGAAAACTGGGCTCCAAACGACTACCAAAGATTATGTAGTAGTCATTTTATATCTGGTAAGATGCATTTAATATATATTTAGAGGGTTTTGGGCTGACAACCACAATTAAGATCATTGCTAGGCTAATCGCCGACAACATACACGTATGTATGTAGTTAGTGCTATCGCTAAACCATATAAACATTAAAAGCCCTAGCTCCATTGACAAATGACATGAAATATATTAGACTTGACAGTGGATGTTAGCAAGAACAAAAGATTTTGAATTGAAAATTTCGTAACTCACCTTCCGAGCACAAGATTCCTGCCGAATTTTCGTGTACGAGTACGTGTTTCACCTAACCAGCAACGTAGCATTTATAAGCTCTTAAAGTTTTTCAAACTTTCGTGAGAATAGGCTGATTTTGTGTGGGTATCAGATGTCAGGCGAAGCCAGCGGGTCGAAAAACATCGATTTAGGCATCAAATACGGATCTGGCGAATGGATAAACTGAAGCTTTTCCACGTAACGCCTTTTATGCAACGGATCCAATGAGTTTACAGCGTCAGATAACACCGGGGCTTCCATGAATTGCTCTATAACTTGCTCGACTAATTGAAAACAATGTGAATAGGTCTGAAAAAGAGGTACAGTATGGCGGCCGGAAACAGCGACACGCCTATTTTGTGACGTAGGTGAGTAGGGTCTATAGGTCATTCACTAGGTCCCCCGTGTGGTTCTGGGATTTTTGTTCACCGTTCTTGTTATCATTTTGACGCCACGTGGTGAGGAGGGAGTTGAAAGTCCGTGTTGCCCAACGACGGCCCCAAAACATCACTGCTCTAGAGGAGATCTGCATGGAGGAATGGGCCAAAATACCAGCAACAGTGTGTGAAAATCTTGTGGAGAGTTACAGAAAACGTTTGGCCTCCGTTATTGCCAACATAACAAAGTATCGAGAGGAACTATTGGTATTGACCAAATACTTATTTTCCACCATGATTTGCACATAAATTCTTTAAAAATCAAACACTGTGATTTTCAGTTTTTTTTTTTTTCACATTCTGTCTCTCATGGTTGAGGTTTACACATGTTGACAATTACAGGCCTCTCTAATATTTTCAAGTGGGAGAACTTGCACAATTAATGGTTGACTAAATACTTATTTGCCCCACTGTATATCTTTCACCTCTGGCACCTACACACTAATTCAGGTCTTCGAGGAGATTCTGAACAAGGCCATACAGTCCCAGGTTGGCTCCCTATTGATTTTAATGCATCATACACCAGGATGTGGGGTGACTGGGACCGCTTTGGGGGGGAGTAACGTGACAGTGGTCTCCCCGCTGCAGGCCCCGCCATTGCCGCTCTTTTAACGCACCACATACATTATACTCCACGAGGGGGCTTCGGCGAGGGTCGGTGGGATGTGCGGTTGGGAAGAACTTCCATTCAGTGATCCCACTGCCTTCAGCCAGGTTCTCCTATTTTAATGCAGACACTGTGCTACCCACTCCGGGTGGGTACACAGTCCGGCCCCGGGCTTAGTGGGCCGTGGGAGTCCCGCGTGTGCCTTGTCGGTTGGGTGGGCGAAGGGGGCGGTGGCGCGTCCCCTCAACCCCTCTCTGAAGACCAGTTAATGGGGCCGCGGATGGTCTGGGAAACCACCTTGGGTCCCGGGGGGATGACTAGCTGGAGCTGCTGAAAGAGCTACGCACTGAGCTGGCTCACCTCCCCGAATGGCTGGGTGGGGGCTGTGGACCACCATGCAGCATATCCCTTTGTCTGCAGGACAATCACACGTCTGATGGGATTCACACATGACTGGGTGCAAATAGACACACTCAAGTTGAGAAACTATCGTTTAAGCGATCAGGCAGCATAGAAGAGGATGTCAACATATCCACACTTACATGTGATTCACATAATATTGGGTTCCACACCTCACAGTGTCAAATTGTGTACGCTCCACCCCGCCAATCTCTTTCTGACCCCCTGCCCCCCTCTCCCTTTTCTCCTCGGTCATCAGGCCCCCACATGGTGTCAACCGGAAATACAATTAGCTAACGATACGATATTCATTATTAGTGTAGGCGTTGAATGTATTTCTTGTTACTGTTCTTTCTTCTCCTCTCTCTCTCCTTTTCTATTTCCCTTTCTGTGCCCCCATAACCCTTTCCTACTCGCTGCTTTCTCCTAATAAACGAAACACAATAAATAATCATCACAATGAGAATATATCATACTCCCATGTGATACATTAAAACAGTTCAGACCAATAGACCAGTTTTACTTGTTAATGTATGGCCTTATCTGTCCATAGACTGACTCTCCAGAGGATATGCATGGCTGGATCAGGGACATCGAGATGAAGATTCAAGACTTTCGAGGTCCTACCAAGGTAGTATACTGCAGCTCTTCTTAACAAAAACAATTTCAAGGGTTTTTTTATTTCTTTTTATATGATCAGGTTTGTCGAGCAATGGATGTGATTAATGGTCCTTAATGCCGTCTCTAGAGATTTCGTAAAGCTTCTTTTTATCCTGATACTTAACAGTCATTTAAAACAATATGAAAGTCACCAAGCTCCCCGATAATGCTAGTGTTTTTACTGTGAACCTGCTTCTGTGTGAATGGATTTCAGCACGACTGTTCCTTCTTGAGTCAAATTGTTCAGTTGCACTAAATTGAAAAGGCAGTTTCTTCTCCTTGGCATCCATTTTAAATGTGACCCTTCTAGGCATGTGCCGCTATGTGATTTTGACATTATGATAACCTTAAGCAAAAATACCACGGTTTCGGAGTCTCACGGTATTGCAATTATACCTCTAAAATGTGTTATTTTGACAGATATGGTTAAAAAAAAAATCCATTGAACAGGATTTATTCTTTTGATTTATTTAATCACAACATATTTGCAAATTGGAACATCAACATGAATATGTTACAATAAATATAATTTATAGAATAAACACATAGTTCGAGCTTAAGTTGCTCAACATTAGAACGAGAACCCTTGGTAATATAAAACTGAACTTAAACAATGTATGATCAAATTGATTTTACATAAAACACAATATTAATTAGTTGAATATTAATGGCGAGCAACTGACAGAGCGCGTGTGTATGACCCGGATCATTATTTACACATTTTACACACCCAACCACCCTCTCCCAACACAGAAAGTCGCCAGATAGGAAAAAACACCACAGGCTGGATTATGTAAATGTTATTTGTTATTTTGAACAGATGTTCACAATTAGAGCTGGGAATCTTTGGGCACCTAACGATTCGATTACGATTACGATTCTGAGGCTCCGATTCGATTATAAAACGATTATTGATGCACCCCCCTCCCTTTTTTTTTTTTTTAAATTTATTTATTTTTTTTATATTTTGTACATTAGTTCCAAAATTGTTCAAAAATACTCTCAGGCTAAACCAAACTACTATTTCAGTATCAAGTTAACATATAACAGTAAACAAATATGCAAAAATAACAGTAAATAAAAATCTCCAGTGCCTATTCTGTATCAGCAGCTTTAAACTACATTCAATTAATTTATTGTTGTGAATCAACCGTTAAAGTTGTTAAAATTGCTCAACTTTAACAACTTTCTGTATCAGCAGCTTTAAACTACATTCAATTAATTTAATGTTGTGAATCAACTGTTAAAGTTGTTAAAATTGCTCCCGTTATTCCATAATTTCCCTTTTGTCTACTTTCGACATGGGAAAGTTTTAAAACTATTTTAAAGATAGATTCAAGTCAATATTTTACCGATTTAGGAGTATTTTAGATAAAAAGTTAAATAGGTTCGCTTGGAAGGTTCGCTACAACAGCCTTGCAGGGAAGTGTACTGCTTTAAGATGGAGGCCGTTTACTAACGCCCGCATCTAGCTTTTTGTAGATGTGCTGCTAATGCTACCGAATCTAAAATGCATCTAGTCTTATATAAATGATATCTACCGTAACATTATGTGGATGTACTTTGTAGCAGCTTTTCGGCAGCAGTCAGGTATGTTGTTGTTTTTTTCTTGTTTCAAATTATTTAACATATTTCTCTGATCAATTACAGTCACAGTAGATAATCAAATTCTTAAATCAATATTCTGTAGCCACAAACATTATTCAAAATCTTTCCTTCTTCCAAGTTTTTGTTTTTTTTAGGATTAAGTATAATAATGTATTGCTTAAAACAAGGCTGATAAGATTATTTTCAGCTAGCTATTTTTCTTCCAAGAAATCTGAGAGAAATACACTTGAAGCGATGGCAGATAATTTCACTTATTGCCAATAGATTTACACTTAAATCTGACTAGTTTTAAGGAGGTGTGTTTTGCAGTGTATTAATGTTATATATGTTAGGAATGGCTTACTTTTAAAGGCATTTTGTGCAACTTAGGTATTTACTCTTTAAGTAATTGTTGCCAAAAGTTTAACATTACACAATGTCAGACAATCTGTCATTATTTAGATGTTTGAATTGACGACTTGTTCATATTTTATGTTGAAAAAAAAAAGAGCAATAAATTATATTTTTGCACAGTAATATTTTCTTTTGTGTATACTTTAAAATTTTACATAAATCTTTTAATAGAATTATCGGCTTGACATTATCGGTTATCGGTTGGAATGAGGAGGAAATTATCGGTATCGGTCCCAGGCCACGGAATCCTTGCTGCATTTTTTTGGAACATAAAAAAAAGCTAATTCCGTTTCGTATGACGGAAAATTTTAGTGGTTTTGTAACCAGGCCGTTTTCGTACCATGGTAAACCTTGAAACCGGTAACTGGCACATGCCTAGACTCCTCATACAGTGCGCACTGGCTACACCCTTGACATTTATGTCTTTTTCTGAAATGTCAGTCAAGTCTCAAACTGGTTCAGTGTGTACGACGTCATCCTAACTGTCGCACTGTGGTAAAAAATCTTGCCACCTCCTCCTGCCTTTCCGAACAAAACTGGTTCTGACTGGATCTCATCTCAGGCAAATATTTCTCAATTTTTAATCGACAAGGCATTTATATTTCGTGAGTTTCTCATTTAAAAAAAATGTCTGTCTACAATTGATTGAACGTGATCACAATTTTTGTAAGCAAAAAAAAAAAAAATGAAAGCCTCTGCGTTGATTTGTTTTCTTGTTTGTAAATAGAATCCATCCACAGTATATATTTTTAGAGCTTATACAGTGGAGAAAATAAGTATTTGAACACCCTGCTATTTTGCAAGTTCTCCCACTTAGAAATCATGGAGGACTCTGAAATTTTCATCGTAGGTGCATGTCCACTGTGAGAGATATTCTAAAAAGAAAAATGCAGAATTCACAATGCATTATTTTTTTAACAATTTATTTGTGTGATACAGCTGCAAATAAGTGTTTGAACACCAGTCTATCAGCTAGAATTCTGACCTTGAAAGAACTGTAAGTCCGCCTATTAAAAGTCCAACTCCACTCCATGCACTTGTTTGAGGTCGATAGCAGCATAAAGACACCTGTCCACCCCATAAAATCAGTAAGACTCAAACTTGTCACATGGTCAAGACCAAAGAGCTGTCCAAAGACATCAGTGATAGAATTGTTCACCACCACAAGGCTGGGAAGGGCTACAGAGCAATTGCTAAGCAGCTTGGTGAAAAAAGGTCCACTGTTGGAGCAGTCATTAGAAAATGGAAGAAGCTAAACATGACAGTCAATCTCAATCGGAGTGGAACCCCATGTAAGATACCACCTCGTGGGGTCTCAATGATCCTAAGAAAGCTGAGGAATCAGCCCAGAACTACTCGACAGTAGTTGGTCAATGACCTGAAAAGAGGTGGGACCACCGTTTCCAAGGTTACTGTTGGTAATACACTAAGATGTCATGGTTTGAAATCACGCATGGCATGGAAGGTTCCCCTGCTTAAACCAGCAAATGTCAAGGCCCGTCTTAAGTTTGCCTATGACAATTTGTTGTCAGATGAGAGTAAAATAGAACTTTATGGTCATAATTCCACTAACCGTGTTCGGAGGAATAAGAATGATGAGTACTATCTCAAGAACACCATCCCTACTGTGAAGCACATGGGACAGGATGAGTACACTATCTTAAAGAAAGGATGACTGGGGGCCTGTATTGTGAGATTTTGGGGAGCAACCTCTTTCCCTCAGTCAGAGCATTGAAGATGGGTCATGCCTGGGTCTTCCAACATGACAATGACCCAATGCACACAGCCAGGAAAACCAAGGAGTGGCCCCGTAAGGAGCATAACAAGGTTCTAGTATGGCCTAGCTGGTCTCCAGACCTAAACCCAATAAAAAACCTTTGGAGGGAGCTCAAACTCAGTGTTTCTCAGTGACAGCCCATAAACCTGACTGATGGGTGGGCCAAGATTCTTCCTGCAGTGTGTGCAAACCTGGTGAAAAGCTACAGGAAACGTTTGACCTCTGTACTAATTATTAACATTCGTTTTCTCAGGTGTTTAAATACTTATTTTCAGCTGTATGACACAATTAAATGGTTAAAAAAATCATACATTGTGATATCTGGATTTTTCTTTAGATTCTCTGTGACAGTGGACATTTACAGTCCCTGACAAAAGTCTTGTCGCCTATCCATTTTGTAGAAACAATTGCTAATAACCTGACTTTTAATTATTCAATTGGTTTCAGAAATAGCTCATATGAAAGCTAAGACCCTCCCAAATGATGTTGAATGAACAAAAATATATTTGTTTCACTGAAAAAAGATTGATCATTTAATGAAGAAATAAAGGTCAAATTTTGGCAAGACAAAAGTTTTGTCGTTGACAGAAAGTAGTGTGAAAAGTGAACAAAAAAATGTACTTCAAATACAAAAATATGTTACATAACATAAGCGAATTAAGTAGTGGGGCTGTGAGATCCAAATTTAATATTTTGTATGACTTCCATGGGCTTCGGCAAGGATTCATACAATTTATTGATGAAGTCATCAGGAACATCAAAGAAAGCAGTCTTGCATGCCTCCCAGAGTTCATCAACATTCTTGGGTTTCGTCTTCCATGCTTCCTCCTTCATCCTACCCCAGACATGCTCAATGATGTTCATGTCTGGTGACTGGGCTGGCCAGTCCTGGAGGATCTTGAGGTAGAGATTGAAGTATGCGATGGAGCACCATCCTGCTGTAGAATTTGTCCCTTTTTACGGTTAGGAATGTAAGAGGCAGCTAAGATTTGTTGATATTTTAGACTATTTATCTCTCAGGGTGCAGACAATTAAAAAAAACGTGTGGCATTTGCCAAAGCCCACAGCCTGTCAAAAAGATGGACGCTTTTTCAGATGAATCTTCCATTGAATTACACCACAGATGCCACAAATGTTGCAGGAGACCTACTGGAGCCCACATGGATCCAAGATTCACTCAGAAAACAGTGAAGTTTGGTGGTTACATCATTATCAAAATCTTGGTCTGGGGTTACATCCAGTATGGGGGTGTGCGAGAGATCTGCAGGGTGGAAGGCAACATAGATAGTCTGAAATATCAACAAATCTTAGCTGCCTCTTACATTCCTAACCATAAAAAGGGACATATTCTGCAGCAAGATGGCGCTCCATCGCATACTTCAATCTCTACCTCAAAGTTCCTCAGTGCGAAGAAGATCAAGATCCTGCAGGACTGGCCAGCCCAGTCACTAGACATGAACATCATTGAGCATGTCTGGGGTAGGATGAAAGAGGAAGCATGGAAGACGAAACCCATGAAATTTGATGAACTCTGGGAGGCATGCAAGACTGCTTTCTATGATGTTCCTGATGACTTCCTCAATAAATTGTATGAATCCATGCCGAAGCCCATGGAAGTCATACAAAATATTAAATTTGGATCTCACAGCACCACTACTTAATTCGCTTGTGATATGTAACATATATTTGTATTTGAAGTACATTTTTTGTTCACTTTTCACAGTACTTCCTGTAGGCGACAAAACTTTTGGCTTGCCAAAAATTTGACCTTTATGTCTTCATTAAATGATAAATCTTTTTTCAATGAAACAAACATATTTTTTGTACATTCAACATAATTTGGGAGGGTCTTAGCTTTCATATGAGCCATTTCTGAAACCAATTGAATAATCAAAAGTCAGGTTATTAGTAGGGCTGTCAAAATTATCGCGTTAACGGGCGTTGATTAATTTTTTAAATTAATCACGTTAAAATATTTGACGCAATTAACGCATGCACTGAATGAGCCGCTCTCGCATTGCCTCAAACAGATTTCAATGACGCCGTTTATGGACATTAAGAGTGAAGAGAAGGCCACCGGCCGCTTGGGGGCAGCGCAGCGCCGTTCCATACTAATGTTATTCCTTTTAATAGTGGGAGAATTAGTAGTTGTGAGACGTTTATGCTGTTGCTTTGTACTCCACACATATTTCGGTAAGTTTGCTTTCTTTTAGTGGCAATTATGTGTCTCTTGTTGTATTTTGGGTAAGATATGCACAGAGATATATCTGTTATAAAGGCGAGTGGACACAGGTGTTCTTTGGGCTGCGCCGTTTATTGGCATAAGCTTCTGCAACTCCTTCACAACAAACAGAAGTATCATTTAGTGAAAGCGCAACAAAAATAATATTGCTATCTCTCAAAAAAAAAAAATGTTCACAAAAGGAAAAGCACTTCAGTCTGTAGTAATGAGGCCCTATTCTCATACAGCTAAACAACAATGCAAAGTGAACTGGCATTACTCGGAGTTTGGTCACTCAATCTTATTATTGTTATCTTTATTCTTATTATATTAACTCTACTTTTGATTGAAAATTGTACAAATTTTCTTTAAACGAAAATATGAAGAGGGGTTTTAATATAAAATTACTATAACTTGTGACTATAACATTTATCTTTTATGAACTATAAGTCTTACTATCCGTGGATCACTTAAACAGAAAGAATGTTAATAATGCCATTTGTGGATTTATTGTTATAATAAACAAATACAGCACTTATGTACAGTATGTTGTATGAATATATCCGTCATGTGTCTTATCTTTCCATTCCAACAATAATTTACAGAAAAATAAGGCATATTTTATAGATGGTTTGAATTGCGCTTAATTGCGATTAATTACGATTAATTAATTTTTAAGCTGTAATTAACTCGATAAAAAATTTTAATCGTTTGACAGCCCTAGTTATTAGCAATTGTTTCTACAAAATGGATAAGTGACAAGACTTTTGTCAAGGACTGTATACCTACGATGAAAATTTCAGACCCTTCCATGATTTATAAGTGGGAGAATCTGCAAAACAGCAGGGTGTTCAAATACTTATTTTCTTCACTGTACATCCTACCAGCCATTGTGATGTTTTTTTTTCTCTCTCTTTTTTATGCTAAAGGGATTTTCATTCAAACGAGGTTCATCTCTCTATCGAAGTCACAACGCTTCTGCAAGTCGAAGTCATCAGACCGTCGAAAAGCGGCCTACTCTTGTCAAATCGTGCTCTATTGCACCGGGTTGG
Source organism: Corythoichthys intestinalis (assembly GCF_030265065.1). NCBI lineage: Eukaryota > Metazoa > Chordata > Actinopteri > Syngnathiformes > Syngnathidae > Corythoichthys > Corythoichthys intestinalis. Next base: position 66,156,355 of record NC_080397.1, read on the forward strand.
CAGCCGTGGACACCTATCCCTGCAAATGAGGCCTCTATTTTGGATGCGGAGGACAATGACAATGCTTTTAGCCCTGTTCCTACAATGGCCTCGCTGTCTTCCTCTCCTAACTCTTCCTCCACGTCTTCCTCCTCCAACTCTCTCTCAACCCTAGCCTCATACCCCAGCGTGCCCAGTAGTGGATTGGGCATCCTCACGGCCTCAGGAGACGTGGCATGCGGGCGTCGGAGGCATCGCTCGCAGCCTCAGCCTCACACGGGCTGCATGTTCCCATTCAGCTTGGATGATGACAACATTCGTACCACTGATGTCTAGATTCCGTGGTTCTTGTTACCTATTTTGACATGAATGTGACTAGTTCTTGTTGTATTCCTAACCTCTACTAATAATGTCACCCTGTGTCAACGTCACGACAAGCGACGAGCGCCCCCAGATGATCATATTACAGATGACGTGGGGACCAAAGTACAGTTTTGGTCAAAAGTTTACATACACTTGTGGAGAACATAATATCATGGCTCTCTTGAGTTTCCAGTTATTTCTACATCGCTGATTTTTCTCTGTTAGAGTGATTGGAACAGATACTTCTTTGTCACAAAAAACATTCATGAAGTTTGGTTCTTTTATGACTTTATTATGGGTGAACAGAAAAAAGTGATCAAATCTGCTGGGTCAAAAATATACATACAGCAGCGCTAATATTTGGTAACATGTCCCTTGGCCATTTTCTCTTCAATTAGGCGCTTTTGGTAGCCATCCTCAAGCTTCTGGTTGAATCTTTGACCACTCCTCTTGACAGAATTGGTGCAGTTCAGTTAAATTTGATGGCTTTCTGACATGGACTTGTTTCTTTAGCATTTTCCACAAGTTCTCAATGGGATTTAAGTCAGGACTTTGGGAAGGCCATTCGAAAACCTTAATTGTAGCCTGATTTAGCCATTCCATTACCACTTTTGATGTGTGTTTGGGGTCATTGTCATGTTGGAACACCCAACTGCGCCCAAGACCCAATCTTTGGGCTGATGACGTTAGGTTATCTTGAAGAATTTGAAGGTAATCCTCCTTCTTCATTTTCCCATTTACTCTCTGGAAAGCACCAGTTCCATTGGTAGCAAAACAGCCCCACAGCATAATGCTGCCACCACTGTGCTTGACGGTAGGCATGGTGTACTTGGGGTTAAAGGCCTCACCTTTTCTCCTCCAAACATATTGCTGGGCATTGTGGCCAAACAGCTCGATTTTTGTTTCGTCTGACCACAGAACTTTCCTCCAGAAGGTCTTATCTTTGTCCATGTGATCAGCAGCAAACTTCAGTCGAGCCTTAAGGTGCCGCTTTTGGAGCAAGGGCTTCCTTCTTGCACGGCAGCCTCTCAGTCCATGGAGATGCAAAACACAATTGACTGTGGACACTGACACCTGTGTTCCAGCAGCTTCTAATTCTTGGCAGATCTGCTTTTTGGTGATTCTCGGTTGAATTTTCACCCTCCTAACCAATTTTCTCTCAGCAGCAGGTGATAGCTTGCATTTTCTTCCTGATCGTGGCAGTGACAAAACAGTGCCATGCACTTTATACTTACAAACAATTGTTTGCACTGTTGCTCTTGGGACCTGCGGCTGCTTTTGAAATGGCTCCAAGTGACTTTCCTGACTTGTTCAAGTCAATGATTCGCTTTTTCAGATCCATGTATGTATATTTTTGACCCAGCAGATTTGATCACTTTGTCTGTTAACCCATAATAAAGTCATAAAAGAACCAAACTTCATGAATGTTTTTGTGACAAAGAAGTATCTGTTCCAATCACTCTATCAGAGAAAAATCAGAGTTGTAGAAATAACTGGAAACTCAAGAGAGGCATGACATTATGTTCTTCACAAGTGTATGTAAACTTTTGACCACAACTGTAGTATCGGATTGTCAGTGCTGTTCAAAAATAGGATGAAGCATTTTATTTAGGTTTTTTTGTGCAGCTTCCACTAAAAACTTGAATGTTGATGTGAATTGATCTCGCAGGGCTACAAATGATTGCACATGCTTTTAACCCTTTGTACGTGTCTTCAGCTAGATATGGTCTCTGCAAAAATAATGTATATTTTTATAGTTCACGCGCCCTCTCTTTTAGTATTCTTTCCATGGGCGACATCTAATGCAAAGTTTTGAGAGCAACCTTCATTAACATTCAACAAGCATTTCCTGGCCCCTAACAAGACAAGCGAAAGTGTTCTGCTGCCAACCTCAAACATAAAAGTTCACACTGACAATCGAACCATCAGTGCTTGGTGCACACGAAACGGCGGTGCGACGATAAATAATACTACCACTATATGGTACTTGATGAAGGATATAAAGTACTGCTCATGAGCAGGTTTATATGGTTTGAAATGTGATAACTCACCACTTACCCTACAGCATTTTGGGGTGTACACGTTGCCACTTCTGGTAATTTATTAGCATTTTTGCACTTATTTTATTTTCTACCATTTTATATTCTTGACTTTCACAACTTCAAGTAGTAGTCTGAAGTAGTTTGTGTGTGGCTTCAACTCGTGCTTGAATGCTTGTTCACTTGTCTGCCTGCTTTTATAATAAATCCGTTTTTTTTATTTTAAATTTGCCTTGTCATACAAAGTGGTAATGTATGGCTTAATTTTGTGATGAATTTTACAGCCATCTCAAAGGTGATTGTATGCAATACCTTGGTTTGTCCTCTAGACGTCACTATATAAACTAGGTGAAACTCAAGATACTGTGCAATATTTTTTTTTTTTTATTCGAATTTACAGCAGTGGCGCCTCCAGAAATTTTTCATAGGGGTGGCCAGATGGGGCCACTTAAAATCTTGGGGTGGCCAAAACTAAAAGCCATAATTTCCGGTTTTCATTCTATTATTGCAGTAAAAAGGTCAGGGGAAAACTATCAGAAAGACTTAAGGACACGGCTACTGATATACTTTGGTGCATTGTGTAATATTTGATGTTACTAATGATTTAATGTGCATAGTCCGTAACTGTCCAGTCAACATTTTGAGTTCCACAACAATTCTGTTTTATTGTGTTATGTATATATTAGGCATAAGGTGTACATTTAACTAGGGCTGTCAAACGATTAAAATTTTTAATCAAGTTAATCACAGCTTAAAAATTAATTAATCGTAATTAATCGCAATTCAAACCATCTCTAAAATATGCCATATTTTTCTGTAAATTATTACTGGAATGGAAAGACGGATATATACATTCAACATACTGTGTTTGTTTTTTATAACAATAAATCCACAAGATGGCATTAACTTTATTAACATTCTTTCTGTGAAAGGGATCCACAGATAGAAAGACTTGTAATTCTTAAAGGATAAATGTGAGTTTGTATATTGTGACTAAATATTGCCATCTAGTGTATTTGTTCAGCTTTCAGTAAATGATACTGTAGCGACTTAACTGTTCTGCCCAAATGCATGATGGGACGCGGTTCACCCGTGACTGTGTGTGGTGGCTGCAAATGCTATATCTTCTCTGTGTTGGGTACACTATAGGGTGTTAAGAAAAAGATCAACTGTCATTCTTCCCCACATCGGTTCCCACAATATTTATAGTGGCTGTGGGAGAGATGGCAAGGCTTTTGCCAATTAAAAGCACGGCCCCAATGAATGCTTGTATCTACTCCAATCTGCCTCTTATCTCTGTATATAAGTAAAACGGCGCCATTGTAGGCTGTTTGCGGCAATGCGTGAATGAGTCGTATCGCGAATGCGTTATTTGCGATAAATATTTTCACGTGATTAATTCAAAAGATTTAATTAGGGCCGGTTAACGTGATAAATTTGACAGCCCTACATTTAACAAAACAAAATAAATGCATTCATTTGGGATGAAATGCATAACATGCTACAACAATCTAACGATATACTGGCAAGCGGGGTGGCCAACCAATTTATAGGGGTGGCTGTGGCCACCCCCTGGTGGCGCCACTGATTTACAGTACTTGCATACAAACATCTGCTTCACAAAACAGTGAGTTGACAAAAAAAAAAAGACGCATACGGATGCAATCAACACGGTTACACTATGCTTTTTTTATTTCTATTTTGCAATGATCGTTTAACATGAGAATAAATTTTATATTACTTTTACATCACTTTATAGACTGAACAATATTAGCAGATTGCATACACTCCCACATACGGGCGCTATAACCTAATTCCAATCGGTTTACATTTAAATCATTTAGTTATAAATTAAACATTGGAAATTTATAGGGCACTCATTTAATTTATTGGCTGCCCATGACAGCGTTAGAGTTCCAATCTTTTTTGAGAGCAGCGACCCAGTCAAAATGGATTGGTTTCAATTGAGGGTAATGAGTTAATACTATTACATTAAGAAAACACTATTACCGTAATTTTCAGACAGTAAGGGGCTACTTTTTCCCCTCATTTTGAATCTTGCGGTTTATTACGGCGCCCCTAAGGTGACATGGAAGAAGAAGAAAAAAACAGGAAAAAAAAAAAGTTGACGTTAAAAAAAGTTTTTAAAAAAAATTAAAAAATAGTGCCCTTAAAGGGACACGAAAGATTTTTTTCTGTCAAAGCAAAAAAAAAACAAAACACGAAAGTGGAAAAAAAAAAAAAAAGACCCGGAAGTAAAAAAGAAAAGTTGAGGTTGAAGCAAAAAAAAAAAAAAATGCCCCGGAAAAAAAAAAACACGAAAGTAAAAAAATAATAATAATAATTGCCCCGAAAAAAAAAAAGACCCAGAAGTTAAAAAAAAAAAAAAAAAAAAAAAAGAAAAAACACATAATTCCACTTTTATATACGTGCGTTTTGCAGGTAAACAATGGTAGCAATGGGGCGTGATCACCCGTGGAGCAGGTTAATTGAGTTTTACTTTGAAATAGGCCTAAAATATGATGACATAAGATCAATTCATGATATTAAGCACGGTTTCCAAATAAGCAGAAGACATTTGAAGTGAGTTTTAAACTCAACCGGACATTTTCGTCGGAAAACGTTCTGTGATTTGGCTGTCCTTGTTGACTTCATTTGCTTTCCAAAACTCAAACTGACCTGGAGGCACAACTATCTTCCAACATTTTTTTTTTTTTTGCTTTGATGTTAACATTTTTTTCCAAGTTGTGTTGTTGTTTTTTTTTTTTGCTTCGACGTAAAAAAAAAAAAAAAAAAACTTTTTTTTTGCTTCAACCTCAACTTTTCTTTTTTACTTCAGGGTCTTTTTTTCCGGGGCATTTTTTTTTTTTTTGCTTTGACAGAAAAAAATCTTACGTATCCCTATAGAGGCACTTTTTTTTTTTTTTTTTTTAACATCAACCTTTTTTTTTTTCTCTGTTTTTTTTTCTTCTTCCATGTCACCTTAGGGATTATTTGTTGATTTATTTGGGTTAATAGGTAACACTTTGACAGCGCCGTCATAAGGTTGCCATAAGACCATCGTAATTGTGAATTATTGAATGCTTATGACAAATGTCAATAAGTCTCATCTGGCAAATTATGTCACTAACTCCATTTATGTCCAGTTTGGATGTTTTGCATCTGTTTAAAAGTGAGATAATTTGCTAGATGACACAAAATGACATTCTCATAAGCATTCGTTAATGCTGATGACAGTGTCATGTTATAATTATGATGGTCTTATGGCGTCACTGTCAAATGTGTTACCAAAATACCATAACTAGCAATTAATGAAACAACTAGAACAGTAACTGAAGAAATAATTAGCACAAAACATAAATTTGATTGTTATTTACATCTGTAGAGTTGCAATGCATGCTAGGAGGCATGTTGGACGAAAACAGTGTTGATTGCCGGTGGAGCAGAGGTTGACTGTCTCCCCCAAAGGGAACAGTGATGGCCAAATGAAATTTGTTGAAGCAATGAAGCCATACAGCCAATTAGTTCAAAGCTTAATGGTGCTTCATTTAGTCTTATGATGCCGCTGTCAAAGTGTTACCGGTTAATATTTTTGGGTGTAAACATCCCATAATACAGTGAGGACATCTGTGACTTATTGTCCATTGTGGCTTACTTGTTGGTTTATTTGGGTTATTAGGTAACACTTTATTTGACAGCGCCATCATAAGACTGCCATAAGACCGTCGCAATTATGACATGACACTATCATTGGAATCAATAAAAGCTTATAACATATTAAGTGTCATCCGGCAAATTATATCATTAACTCCATTTATGTCGAGCTTGGATCTTTTGCAACCATTCAAAAGTGATAATGTGCTGGATGACACAAAATGACATTCTCATAAGCATTCGTTAATGCTAATGGCAGTGTCATGTTTTAATTGTGAGGTCTTATTGCGCCACTATCAAATGTGTTCCCAAAATACCATAACTAGCAATTAAAATACTAGAACAGTAACTGAAGAAATAGCACAAAACATGAATTTTGATTGTTATTATGACATGACACTATCATGGGAATTAATGAATGCTTATGACAAATGTCATTATGTCTCAGCTGGCAAATTATGCCACTAACTCCATTTATGTCCAGCTTGGATCTTTTGCAACCAACTTGGTGATTACTGTAAGTAAAAAAAAAAAAAAATTGTCCGGAGACTTTTATGCTTTTTGTTAGCATTAGCCTAATGCTAACACGAATGCTATGCTAACGCTAAGAGTTACATTTAGTGTGTGATGATCACTCAGCACAGACCTTTAAAGGGATCCTCTATTTTTAAGACAAGTAATTCTTAAAAGATACATGGTAGTATAAGTTATACTAATTTGATATTAAAACCCCTCTTAATGTTTTTGTTTTAATAAAGTTTGTAAAATTATTTTAAGTGATAGGTCGCCATTCTTGTTACGTCGCAGTGCGTGACGTCACTGGTCCCGTTGCGGAAATTCCAGCGTGTCACTCTAGCTTTCCCAACATATCGTCAATTCTACCCTTCCTATTTGAACCAGATCTGAAAAGTGAAGAGCAGGACAGCACTGTCGGTCGTTCACAAGACGAGCTTCAGGGAAAAATGCGTGCAGTAAATACCTGATAAGACAAAAGTTGGGCAAAACTGGTGATGCTGTCCAGTTTTATTAGCAGATATTCAAGGTAAGCATATTGCGTTTTCAAACTTATCCCAAAATAATTATGTAGATTGTTAGCATCCAGAGCTGTCGTGTGCTTACAGTACAGGCCAAAGAGCACACCTTGTGTAATCCATGTCTTGTACATTGTAACGCGTGGTAGTTAGGATAGGTGTATAAAAGTACCAAAAAGGGGAGAAGCTTCCACTTATGCACATTTATTCACAAAAAATAATATTTCCACCTTGACCACTCTTCACTCGGGAGCTCAGCAGTACGCAAACACGCGTTCCATGATGAACTCCCAACACTGTTGTAAGGTCCACGTCAGAGTCACTGTGGTCACTGTAGCGTGCCATAGTGCTTTAATTATTTAGTATGATTTGGGGAAAAACCCCACAAAGAATAGTCAACAAAAAAGATAGCAATAGTAATCCAAATCTGCGTTTTTTACTCACTTGGAGATCCAGGAATTAGACCGATCCCATGGCAATATCGGAGCCGCGATTAGGCCGTCGATTCCACAAAATAGACTGATCCGAAAAGCCGCTGTGGGACCGACGAATCAAAAAAATGGACTGATCCAAAACCAATATTGCAGACGCGATGGGACCGTTGGATCCAGAAAATAGACAGATCCCTTACTTGACTGAGGATCCAAGAAAAATGTTCGGGCGCTAGTTGTAACGCGTGGTGGGTAGGATGTGTGCATACAGGGACCAAAAAGGGGGAGAAGCTTCCACTTATGCACATTTATTCACTAAAAATAATTCCACCTTGACCACTCACTTCACTCCCCTTGTTTCCATTTGATTGGAAATTGCTTGATTGGAAAGTCCTTATGTACCGCATGTTGAATATATATATATATCCATCTTGTGTCTTGTACCTTTCCATTCCAACAATAATTTACAGAAAAATATGGCATATTATATAGATGGTTTGAATTGCAATTAATTACGATTAATTAATTTTTAAGCTGTAATTAACTCGATTAAAAATTTTAATCGTTTGACAGCCCTAGTCTCATTATGTTTTAGCCTCCCAAAACACGTTATTAGCTCGTTATAAAGAAAAAATTGTTCGTTGACAAAATATTTTCGCTACCATCATAGTTAACGAAAACACCACTGGTCGAGACTAAACCTACGCCCTTGGTTACAGGACTAACTCTTGTTCTGTAGGCCACTGAACTCTGTAGGTTTCCAGACTCTTTATGAATCTTCCTTGGGCTACACATTCAGTTAGGACTTCAAGTTTGAGCTTTTTCTTCCTCTGGGCCAACACGCAGAGGCCAACTCATTTACCCTTTCACCCTGTCGCCTCAGACATGTACGTGCTGAAGACACAAAGACAAGCGTACGCGCGTGTCCAGCTATAGCCCGGCGTTTCTGATAAGTGAGGTGTTTCACACGTCCTGTGTAGCGGTCCATTAGGTAAAGAGCCCGAAACTATGTCCTGACCCTTGACCATGTCCTCGTCTGTGTCCGCAGGGGTGCCGAGTGTTAAATGTCTCTGAAGAATAGTTTAAATTGTGTCAGCTGATGCCCCGAATGCCTGTGAAATGTCAGCTGTGTTAAAATAAGTTTTCAGTCTGGTAACGACAGAACTCCTCCAGGTATACCGAGAAATTTAAAGCTGTAATGTGAAGTAAGGTTGGCCAACCATGTTTTTGAATAATATCAATGGCTAAACAGTTATAAGCATATTTTCATTATTTTTTTTAACACAACCCTTCCAGATTCTTTGTTTAACCCATAGGAACGCCCTTGACAACAAAAATGCTTTTCTTCGGCAATCTTCGGAAATCATCGGAAATTACGTCACACCGGGAAGTGCGAGGGAAGTCCGCCATAGAACAGTATTGTTTGTTGCATTGCTTCTCGGTAAGATGCCACGCATGTTTTGTTCTCACTCAAACGAAAAGTTGTATGAGTGGCCAAAGGATAGCAGGGCACGTAAATGGACATCTTTCGTTCGCACGAAGCGAATGAATTTCACGCCATCATCGAGTAGTGTTCTCTGCTGCAAACACTTCGAAGATGCCTGCTTCCTTAACCGGTCTGCTTATGATCAAGGATTTGCCAAAAAGTAAGTGTGATTTTTGGATAGATGACTGATGACGTTGTCAAAGCAGAGCTGCCAACTGTTGTGGAATGAACAGTATAAGCTAGCGACGTTAGCCGAAAGTTAACTCGTGGCAATCCCCGATCATAGTTGTTGTTGCGTTCGCTAGGTTAAGCGTCATGTGCGTCATTTACGATCTTGTCGGAAAGGGTTAATCCACTGTCAATCGGGAAAGGGGTGTGGATGTGCATATAAGCGGGTCAGCGTCGCGGTAATTCCCGGTCACGTTGCAGTAAGAGACACACACCGCTGGTGAGTTTGTGCACATTTATTTGTATTATGTATTTCCACCTTCATGCTTCGAGCATTGCATTGCATTTGTACCGTTCGGCGTTTCTTTCACGGTGATCGCTTGATAGCCTTCTAGTTTGAGTTTTACGTACAAGACAGGTGACAAGTTGCTTTTAATGTCTGGCAGCGAATCAGCGAGCGCGCAGGTCACGCAGTGAATCATGGGAAAGTCTCGGGACAACACTGAAGTGGTGCTTTGTAATCTGTTCGCTTGTGTGAAAAAACTACATTTCCTCACGCCATTAGACGCCGCTTCCTCCCGAGTGCCCCTAGCCGTGTTCTTACTTTTCCATAAGAACTGCTCCATGTGTTAATAAAGAGACAAGGTTGTCAGCACGTCGTGTGTTCAATACATTTGTAAACAAAAAGCTCATAACAAGACACTATGCACGATCGACGCTGGAGTAGGAGGCGAGGAGGATATCAGCTAGAAGCAAAATTTATTGTGTTAGTTGTAATACGGGAGTTCACCAGTAGATGTGTTATTGTTTGTGCCTTACTCCTTGACTAAAAGAGAGAAAAGTGTTTTTGTTCAGAGTCGCTTGGGTAAAGTTGTAAAAGCCAATAAAAGGTGTCGTGTGGGTCACTCGGTCAAGATATAACAACGACTCATCTCCTTCTTTCCCCCAACGTTTTTATATTATTATTTTATATGCACGAGAGCTGCCGGATCTGCCAAAATGAACATGAAGTCTGATTTTTTTTTTTTTTTTTAACAATATCATCAGATAGATAAAAACATAAAATTATGTGCAAATGTCTGCATCTTCAAATCATGAAAATAATAACAGCCTATATCGTACCTATCTTGTAATCTCGATGAGTCTTGTATCCATTCCATGTCAGGTAGTCTAGGCACATTGTTTGCATCCTGATTAGTGTCTGGCTAATACATGTAAATCCAACATAAAATTCCAAGCTCCTCTTCCTTCTCCAACTCTTCAAAAACTTGGATCTCCTCCCTTGCGCTCGATCTATCGCTTATATCGCTGTTTGAATCATTGTTTGAAGGGCTTTGTATGGCGGCCGTATGTATGGCGCTGCCATCGATGTTCCCGGTGTGACGTATCAATTCCGGGTTCGTCCCCTTTCAGGCTCGAACTTCGGAAACGCGATTATTTTGTCAAATATACAACATATAATTTTTTTTTTTTCATGCTTTATTTGTTGGACAATGTTTAATTACTTTACTTGTGACCCTATTTGGCATGTGAAGAAATTACTTCACATTACTGCTTTAACAGCAACACGGACGAAGCGAACCACCGGACGATTAAAGTTTGCAGGATGTGGAAATCGAAATATGGATATTTGACAGTGTATATTTTTTCTAAATTGCCTCTGAGGTTAAATTTCTCATTTTTGCATTCACACAATGTAAAGGTCACCTAGCACTTCACTCTAACGCCTTTGATTGACAGCATTTCTCAAGGCAGTCAGACACTCTGCATCCCCAAATGTTAATGTTCCCACATGAATAAGCAGCATCACACTGCCCTCACTGGGCCTTTTAAACTATGTTAAATGTTACTCCAACGTGCTCCCGGCGCACTTATACAGGGTGAATGCTGTTTTATTCCTTGTCCACTCGAATGTATGAACCACCTAAAGTGTTTGATAAAGTCGTGCTGCTGTTGATCTGTTTACTTTTCGACTTTTGTCACTCATTTCTTCTCTTTTACTTTCTCACTTGCTGTTGAGCCCTTGCTTTTAAAAGAGAAAGCCACAAGAGGGCGCCGCAAGACTCCAAATGGCAATGCAAGCTAGCGCGTCCAAAGTTCCTTTTCAGATATAATAAATGCAGTGCTTCTCAATTATTTTCTGTTACGCCCAAGAGAGTAGGTTTGGTCTCAACATTGTTAGGGACGAGATAACAGTATAACCTGCATGTACACTTTAATTGATAGGCTAAATACAAAATAAATATGTATTGATTTATGCAGGGCCGGCCCAGGCCATTTGGGGGCCCTAAGCAAAATAATGCCAAAGGGCCCATAATTTTGGCCAACCATTTCATCACAGTGTACTGTGAAACCCATACATGGAACCCAACCCATACGTCCATATTTTGTATATTAATCATATTTTGTTGCACTGCATACGTATATGTTGTAAGGATAGAATTGATCCTACCATATGTGCCAGTCCCTTTTTTCCCCTCAAACGCACGTTTGATTGGCTGATGACTTGAACCCCCCCCCCCCCACACACACACACACACACACACATTACTTAGTAACGCGTTACTGACAACACTGGTTATGAGGTAGATATCAATGACTTTTTTACAGACGATTATTTTTTTTCATGGTGACGTAATTTGTTTATAAGTTTAAAATATGCGAGTGAATAATTTATTTAAGTCTTTTTTTTTATGAAATATCAATTAATAAGTCTAAGCTAAAAAAATACAGACATTTGGAATATAAATATGACTACTTACCTTCTTTTTATGGCTAGGTTGAAACAAAAGCGGTTGCGCAACGTCTGTAAACGGAGGTTTCCAGGGTAAAACAGACCAATTAAAAATAGTTTGGGGACTTAATGCGCCATGAATCTGCTATGGCAGCATATAAACATAATATTCTATCAAACACAACAGTTATTTTGTCTTAAAATACAGCAGTTTATTTTAGAGAAGTGTGCAAGGGCAGAAACTGCTATTTCAGCCTTATCTGTGTTTTCCGCCGTACTATATATATATGGCGGAAAACACTCAGGTGACTTGAAGTTCTGCTCTGAGACCCTCAATTTGGCCAACTTTCAAAGTTGTCCGAAATGCATGTGTGATACATCATTGGAAAGCTTAAAATCTCAATTTTCTGGGGGAACAAACATTTCGAACAGGAAGGCGTTTAAAAAAAAAAAGAAAAAATTTAAACAGCAAAACCCTAATTGGAGGCGAGAACATGCGAGAGCAGAATTAAAGACGCCACGATTTTAACGAGATATTATCGCGTACTTACCTTGTTTCGCTCAAAAAACTCCATGTAGCATGTATCACTGAGAGTCAAGACACAGCTGTGAATGGCCACAGCCAGATTTTTATTTTTTTATTTTACGGGTGAAACATGGTGATGTAACAAGGGTCGCGATGCAGAAATCGCAGACAACAAGGAGTGGTTTAGATTTTCTTTTTCATATAGCTACCCTTTTAAACTTTATTTTTCAATTTTTATTTGTTTGGATCACTTATTTATCATCTAACATATTGGGGAAAATGCAACAGCAGCAAAAAAAAAAAAATACAATTAAGCGGTAGTAATGAGGTAGATATCCGTGACTTTTTTTACAGACGCCAAATTTTTCATTGTGACTTAATTCGATTAAAAGTTTAAAATATGCGAATCAATAATTTTTTTAAGTTGTTTTTTTTTTTTTAAACGAAATATCAATTAATCAACTAGAGAAATTACACCTGGTCTTTCCTGTGTGGTTATACAGATCGTAGCCCCGCCAATGCTATCAATAGAATGGACAAAGGGGGGACACGTCCTATTGATATCTGGTCATTTCCTCTTGATTTGGGGACATTGTTTTGTTTTACCAATGAAAATGAATGGGAAAATTTTGGACGTCCATGGATGCATGGCCGTCAATGGCATCAATGCAATGTAAATTCGATTTGAAATCCCATTGTAAGTGAATGGGAAATGTTCTCATTAAAAATGAATGGGCAAGTTTTTGGCAAATTGAATAATTTTTTAAAGTCGTTTTTTTTTTTTTTTTTTTTTTTAAACTAACATTTAGACATCAATTAATGATTCTAAGCTAAAAATGACAGACATTTTGAATAATAAATATAATTACTTACATTCTTTTTGTGGAAAGATTTAAACAAAAGCGGTTGCGCGACGTCTGTAAACGGGGGTTTTCAGGGTAAAACAGAAAAATTAAAAATAGTTAGGGGGCTTCATGCGGTCAGGCAAATAGAAAAACTAAGCGCCTGCGTCCGAGATATAAATACCTGGATGAGCACTAACTATCTTCTGCTTAACCCTGAAAAGACAGAAGTCCTTATAATAGGCCCGAAAAGTGTTAGAGACTCTTTAGCTGCCCAGATAGTCACTCTGGACAATGTAAGTGTAGCCTCCAGCACCACAGTTAAAAACCTGGGAGTTTTATTTGACCCTGACTTATCGTTTAAAGCACACATTAAACAAACCTGTAGAACGGCTTTCTTTCACCTGCGCAACATCGCCAAAATTAGAAATATTTTATCTAAAAGCGATGCAGAAAAATTAATTCACGCGTTCGTTACATCGAGATTGGATTACTGTAACTCCCTACTTGCAGCTTGTCCTAAAAGCTCTCTAAAAGGTCTTCAGCTAGTCCAAGACTTTTAACAGGAACCAATAGAAGAGAGCACATCACCCCTGTGCTCCAGGCACTTCACTGGCTTCCAGTCGAGTTTAGAATTAAATTTAAAATACTCCTTCTTACATTTAAGACCATTAATGGGTTGGGGCCACCTTATCTCACCGATGCTCTGGTTCCATACCGCCCCAACAGAACACTCCGATCTCAGAATGCAGGTCTACTGGTAGTTCCCAGGGTTTATAAAAGTACTGTCGGAGCTAGAGCCTTCAGCCACCAAGCCTCTGTTTTATGGAATCAGCTTCCAGCTAGTATTAAAGAAGCCGAGACAGTCTGCACATTTAAGATTAGATTAAAAACGTTCCTATTCGACAAAGCTTATGGTTAGGCTAGTTGCAGTCGGAGTAGACTCACAGTTTAGTCTAAGCTGCACTAGAAGCTATAATGCTGGGGGCAGTACAGCCGCTGAGTTCTATCTCCTTTTCTTACTCTACCTACCACTTGTCTTACTTTATTTCTATTTTCCAATGTTAATATCTAGTTGTCTAGTCTCTTCATCACTAGTCACCCGGTGTCCCCTTTCCCCCCTCCCCTCTGGGGAGGGGCTATTTTTCAGCTGCAGCCTCCTGACTGTCCGGACCCCTGGCTGGATAGACGTCCTCGCTGCTACCCCCGTCTCATCTGACTAGAGGGACTTCTTCTTGCTCCTTTACTCCACTGTATTTTTACGGACTATAATTTTGCTTGCTAATTCCCATTAGCCGTTCTGGGTTTCCTGTCTATCCGTCCTGGGAGTGGATCTCTCCTGACTGTGGTACTCCCCAAGGTTTCTCATTTTTCTCCCAATTGACTCTGGAGTTTTTGGAGTTTTTCCTTGCCGGCATGGAGGGTCTTAAGGATAGGGGATACCCAGGACTTGAACTGCATCTATTCATCTTTGTTGCTTCATTTCTAATTGTGTATCATATTGCCTCTGTAAAGCCCTTTGAGACTTCTGTTGTGATTGAGGGCTATACAAATAAAATTGAATTGAATTGAATTGAATTGAATGCGCCATGAATCTGCTATTGCAGCATGTAGACATATTGTTCTATCAAACGCAACAGTTGTTTTGGCTTAAAATACAGCAGTTTCTTTTACAGTGGGGGGCAAGGGCAGATACTGCTTTTTCAGTCTTGTCTGTGTTTTCCGCCATATATAAATGTGATCATTACTAAACACTGTTTTAATAGGGCTCCCTCTAATGTTGACCACTCATCTTTGTAATTACTTTCTCCAAAGAAGAGAACATCATTCTTGTAAACCACCATAGAGTAGAGTCTCTAACATGCTCAATGGCAATAAAGTCCTATTAATATGGACCAGGTTTTCCTTCAGCTGGACCCACGCCCTGCCTGGAGCTCTGCCAACCCCCCCCCCCCTGAAATCTGCGCTTTTCCCACATGAGACCACCTCGCAGACTGGATGCAGGCGGGCAGGGAGGGGTTGTGGAATGTATTTGGCCCTGTGTGATGTGATTGTTTGCAGAGAAATGGCTTGACCTCGCCCTCCGATGCCACACACACACGCTCATTGTGGCCGAGCTCAAGGTGTATGAGACGGACCTGCTGAGTGCAGGAGGTCCGGGACCCCTTCACCACTTCCTCCAGACGGAGAACAGAGGATCCAGTCAGCTGAAGCCCGGATGGGACAATAATAATGAGCAGTCCAGCCGCCAGCGCCACCTCATTCCAGGTATTATTGAAACCTTCTCCTCTCACTTTTCATCTGCCTCACAGGCCAGACCAGGCAGCTGCACAGTCTCAGTGGAACGAAAACGTGCGTTCAACAATAAATTTTTAAAAAACAAAAGAAAAAAAAAAAAAAATCAAGTTTAGTCCATTCCAATTAACTTGGACCATTACTGCGTGCAGTTCTGTGATTTCTCAATTAGTTTGTGACATTGACTGCCATTGACTTCTATGGACTTCAAATTCATTTCAACTGAGAGGACTGTCAGTCCGAGTTTAAATGGATACGATATCTATCACCGTCAATGGAACTGAAACCAGCCTCAAATGATTGCGCGTACATTTCCGTCAAGGGCAACTAAACAGTTAAAATGTCAAGCATTTTACACTCAAAAAAATGAATCAGGCAGGTTGTTAAGTTAACTAAAAGACAGTGTGCATTTTCAGCAAGAAACCATCATGTTTCAAAGTGAGCATGATTGAATCATGCAGTCTCTACATAAACATGAACATGAACGGTGAATTAGTAGCTAGATTGGATCATGTTGATGCCACATAATGTTAACGTGCCTTTCCAACCAATTGCAACAGTCTTGTCATTTGTCGCAAGATTTAAAAGTAGGGTTGCCAACTCCCTGAAAAAATAAGTGACACCTCATTAGTAGAGCCGGCCGGCCCAATAACCGTCACCATTTAATTATTTTGTTTGTGAAAAGTGTTTTTGTTTTTTTTTGTTTTTTGATGGGGCTTTGCAAGGCACAGGCCCAACTAGTAAAATTCCTCAACTTTATTTTTATTTCTTTCTTTCATATTCTTATTATCCACATTAATCGGCGCACTGGAGACTCCAAACCGTTTGACCGACCGACTAAATACTGCCATGTAGTGTATTTGTTGAGCTTTCAGTAAAAGATAATGTAGTGACAAAACTGTTCTGCCCAAAAGCATGATGGGAAGTGGGTAACCCTGACTGTGTGTAGCGGCTGCAAATACTATGTCGTGTCTGTGTTGTGTACAATGTAGAGTGTCAAGAAATAGATCAATTTATGTTAGTTTTCCCATCGTTGATCCCCTCAATAGTTAGTATTGTTATGGAAGACATGTCAAAGCTTTAGATACAGTGCCTTGCAAAACTATTCGGCCCCCTTGAATCTTGCAACCTTTCGGCACATTTCAGGCTTCAAACATAAAGATATGAAATTTAATTTTTTTGTCAAGAATTAACAAGTGGGACACAATCGTGAAGTGGAACAACATTTATTGGATAATTTAAACTTGTTTAACAAATAAAAAACTGAAAAGTGGGGCGTGCAATATTATTCGGCCCCTTTACTTTCAGAGCAGCAAACTCACTCCAGAAGTTCAGTGAGGATCTCTGAATGATCCAATGTTGTCCTAAATGACCGATGATGATAAATAGAATCCACCTGTGTGTAATCAAGTCTCCGTATAAATGCACCTGCTCTGTGATAGTCTCAGGGTTCTGTTTAAAGTGCAGAGAGCATTATGAAAACCAAGGAACACACCAGGCAGGTCCGAGATACTGTTGTGGAGAAGTTTAAAGCTGATTTGGATACAAAAAGATTTCCCAAGCTTTAAACATCTCAAGGAGCACTGTGCAAGCCATCATATTGAAATGGAAGGAGCATCAGACCACTGCAAATCTACCAAGACCCGGCCGTCCTTCTAAACTTTCTTCTCAAACAAGGAGAAAACTGATCAGAGATGCAGCCAAGAGGCCCATTATCACTCTGGATGAACTGCAGAGATCTACAGCTAAGGTGGGAGAGTCTGTCCATAGGACAACAATCAGTCGTACACTGCACAAATCTGGCCTTTATGGAAGAGTGGCAAGAAGAAAGCCATTTCTCAAAGATATCCATAAAAAGTCTCGTTTAAAGTTTGCCACAAGCCACCTGGGAGACACACCAAACATGTGGAAGAAGGTGCTCTGGTCAGATGAAACCAAAATTGAACTTTTTGGCCACAATGCAAAACGATATGTTTGGCGTAAAAGCAACACAGCTCATCACCCTGAACACACCATCCCCACTGTCAAACATGGTGGTGGCAGCACCATGGTTTGGGCCTGCTTTTCTTCAGTAGGGACAGGGAAGATGGTTAAAATTGACGGGAAGATGGATGCAGCCAAATACAGGAACATTCTGGGAGAAAACCTGTTGGTATCTGCACAAGACCTGAGACTTGGACGGAGATTTATCTTCCAACAGGACAATGATCCAAAACATAAAGCCAAATCTACAATGGAATGGTTCAAAAATAAACGTATCTAGGTGTTAGAATGGCCAAGTCAAAGTCCAGACCTGAATCCAATCGAGAATCTGTGGAAAGAGCTGAAGACTGCTGTTCACAAACACTCTCCATCCAACCTCACTGAGCTCGAGCTGTTTTGCAAGGAAGAATGGGCAAGAATGTCAGTCTCTCGATGTGCAAAACTGATAGAAACATACCCCAAGTGACTTGCAGCTGTAATTGGAGCAAAAGGTAGCGCTACAAAGTATTAACGCAAGGGGGCCGAATAATATTGCACGCCCCACTTTTCAGTTTTTTATTTGTTAAAAAAGTTTAAATTATCCAATAAATGTTGTTCCACTTCACGATTGTGTCCCACTTGTTGTTGATTCTTGACAAAAAATTAAAATTTTATATCTTTATGTTTGAAGCCTGAAACGTGGCGAAAGGTTGCAAGGTTCAAGGGGGCCGAATACTTTTGCAAGGCACTGTAATTAAAAAATGTAATTACTGCCCGTCAACGCGATAAATTTGACAGCTCTAGTTGTGCCTTATGTTGGTTCAACATGTGTGCTTTATGTTAAAAGAACACAATTGCTTAATACTGAAGGAAAGCAATTTAATCAGGTGCAAATTATGTATTTCTTTAATGTTGGTTCAACATGTATTTTGGGGTGAACATGAGTTCCTTATGTTGGCTCAACAAGAGTGCGTTATGTTCGCGCAACATAAGTGCCTAACGTTGGCGAGACATGAGTGCTTTATGTTAAACGGACACAGTTGCTAAATGCTGAAGGAAAGCAATATTATCAGGTGCAAATTCTTTCCATAATTTTTTTATGTCAGTTCAACACCCCATTTTTCTCAGTGTACTATGACTTGAGAGGAAAATCTTCCCCAAAAACAAACATCAATCCAATTAAGATTTTTTTTGTAGAGGGGGCGATGCGTTGTAGGAAATATTGTATTACAGTCCAAAATGCCTGTGAGGACCTATATTTTGCGGCTTTGACTTTATGAGTAAAAATTGCATTTACACTCAAAAAAAGAAGAAAGAAAGATGGTATTTATGCAAGTGGTTTCACACAGCTGCTTTAAGTAACTAAACTGCTTTAAGTAACTATTACGTTATGTAGGTAAATGAAAAATCCCTAAATTATTCAAGTAAGACTTAAAAAACTACTTGAACAAGTTAGGCCAAGGGCGTAGGTTTAAATAGGGACGGTAGGGACATAACACTTCCAACTTTTTAGGATTCTCAAATTGTCCCCACCAACTTTTAAGCAACCTTACTTGCATTATATAATGAGTTCAATTATATACAGTTGTGGTCAAAAGTTGACATACACTTGTGAAGAACATAATGTCATGGCTCTCTTGAGTTTCCAGTTATTTCTACAACTCTGATAGAGTGATTGGAACGGATACTTCTTTGTCACAAAAAACATTCATGAAGTTTGGTTCTTTTATGACTTTATTATGGGTGGACAGAAAAAAGTGATCAAATCTGCTGGGTCAAAAATATACATACAGCAGCGCTAATATGTGGTAACATGTCCCTTGGCCATTTTCACTTCAATTAGGCGCTTTTGGTAGCCATCCACAAGCTTCTGGTTGAATCTTTGACCACTCCTCTTGACAGAATTGGTGCAGTTCAGTTAAATCTGATGGCTTTCTGACATGGACTTGTTTCTTCAGCATTGTCCACAAGTTCTCAATGGGGTTTAAGTCAAGGCCATTTGAAAACCTTAATTCTAGCCTGATTTAGCCATTCCATTACCACTTTGGATGTGTGTTTGGGGTCATTGTCCTGTTGGAACACCCAACTGCGCCCAAGACCCAATCTTCGGGCTGATGATGTTAGGTTATCTTGAAGAATTTGAAGGTAATCCTCCTTCTTCATTAAAGCACCAGTTCCATTGGCAGCGAAACAACCCCACAGCATAATACTACCACCACCGTGCTTGACGGTAGGCATGGTGTACTTGGGGTTAAAGGCCTCACCTTTTCTCCTCCAAACATATTGCTGGGCATTGTGGCCAAACAGCTCGATTTTGGTTTTGTCTGACCACAGAACTTTCCTCCAGAAGGTCTTATCTTTGTCCATGTGATCAGCAGCAAACTTCAGTCGAGCCTTTTGGAGCAAGGGCTTCCTTCTTGCACGGCAGCCTCTCAGTCCATGGAGATGCAAAACACGCTTGACTGTGGACACTGACACCTGTGTTCCAGCAGCTTCTAATTCTTGGCAGATCTGCTTTTTGGTGATTCTCCGTTGAATCTTCACCCTCCTGAACAATTTTCTCTCAGCAGCAGGTGATTGCTTGTATTTTCTTCCTGATCGTGGCAGTGACAAAACAGTGCCATGCACTTTATACTTACAATTGTTTGCACTGTTGCTCTTGGGACCTGCAGCTGCTTTGAAATGACTCTAAGTTACTTTCCTGACTTGTTCAAGTCAATGATTCGCTTTTTCAGATCCATGCGACCAAAATTGCTAATTCGTGTTGCTGTATGTATATTTTTGACCCAGCAGATTTGATCACTTTTTCTGTTAACCTGTAATAAAGTCATAAAAGAACCAAACTTCATGAATGTTTTTGTGACAAAGAAGTATCTGTTCCAATCACTCTATCGGAGAAAAATCAGAGTTGTAGAAATAACTGGAAACTCAAGAGAGCCATGACATTATGTTCTTCACAAGTGTATGTAAACTTTTGACTACAACTGTATGTGCTTAATATGCGTCAAGACAGTTGCTCTGATAAAAAGTGAAAATGTGAAACGCTTATGTTAAAGAGCACAGCTCTTTTGAAGATAAGTTTCTTCCTAAATCAGACTTGAGAAGGCAAGAAATTAACTCATTCACTCCCAGCCATTTTCACCTGAGCAAGGCCCTTCGCTCCCGGCCGTTTTACTGGATTTTGACTGATTTTGCAAGGCCCACAGAAAATTCTGTTCTATTGCTATATAAACATGGAACCCACCAAAAGAAAGATTAGACTCTTCTTTCAGCAGGAAAAAAAGTAAATTCATCTTTTTCATTTCTTTAGAAATCAGCATTAGAAAATAGCTTAGTTTGAGCAATTTTCCAATTTCTGATGAAAAAACGGAGAAAATTAGTTTTTTGTAAACGCATACATTTCAAACATAACTTTGACTTTAACACAGCTATTTTTTGCATTAGTTACATCCCAAACATCTGAATAATGTTTTCCTTTTACAAAATATCATAAAGAACAAGACAAATAGAGCTTTTGATAGCAAAGTAACAATTTATTCACATATGACTAAGATGACGCTGTTATCGCCGCGTCAGCCGGGTGAACTTTTCCCTCATCGTTGTCTGTCTCATAAAGGTGGATTTTTTTTTTAGTCCCTGCGGGGTCTGCTCGGCGAGCCCGCTGCACTGGTGGTCCGAGTTTTTTTTTAAATTTTTTATTTATTTATTTTCCCTTCAGGCATGACAAATCCAAACAAACATACAGCATTTATATGTGTTTACAATTAATTCAACCTGAAAAGAAAAGGGCTGACGGGAGAAGCCGAAGCTTATTGAAACCCGTCCCCAGTATACCATAAAGGACGCAGAAAATATCAAATATCAATTTTTGGGATTTTGGACCAAGAATTCAGCCATAATTTGCTCTAATTTTTGCTCAAATTTTTGCATAGAAGATTTTAAATCTTCCATGTCTTCAGTCTTGTCAGTCTTTTCTCCTCTTTTCGGTGCATTAGGCATATTGGGAGGTTTTCCCTTCCAGCTGGCGCCTGAGTTATCAGAGATAACGGAGCTCAGGAAAAATGCGTCCTTCGCCTTCGAGTGTCTGTGAGATTATTGCTCGGTCGTCCAGGGCCTGGCATCCCGGGCGTCCTCTCGGTTGTTTTGCTCGGTCGTCCGCTGCCTGGCATCATACCGCCAGTGCTCCGACCGTTCGTTGCTGTTGAATCGGGTTGCGGGTCTTACCAAATGCGCTACTGCCCTCCAGTGGCCAGTTTTATTGCTTTAAAATTGATTTTCAGCTTTGTGCTTTGGAGCTCAGTTGAATCAGCACCCAGCAATGTTTTTTATGAAATAAAAATAAATAAAAAAACGTAAAAGACGTATAAATACGTGTTTGGGACCATGAAGCAATTAAGAATAGAACGTATTTATACGTTTTTGGGAGCAATTGAGTTAATAGGTTGAAGCAGTCATATCAAGAGTCAACGAAGGTTATTGTTAAATCTATGACACAACAACAAATTGCAAGGGAGTGCTCACTGAGTGTCGTGGGTGTTGGCCAAACATAAGCCGTTCTCTGATGGAGAAATAATAAAAGGGTGTATGACTGAAGTGGTGGCAGCAATGTTTGAAGGAAAAGAAAAGGAGGACATGAAACAAAAATCAAACAAATCTCACTCTCTGATTCATCAACCACAAGATGCACTGAAGTACCGGCTGATGATGTAAGTAAATAGCTTTGTGACCCCCATTTCTCTCATTGAGCAGTGTTTTACAGTTAAAGTTACTGTCAATAATTATAATGTTTGCACCTTAATGACGGCTTGTCATTTATGTTCTGTACATGTGAACATGTACTGTACAACTATTTACACGTTTTCTTTTTTGTCCAGCGGTTTTTATTTACTGTACATGTGTAAACATTGTAGCTGCATGTTTTTTTGGGGGGGATTTTTATTTTAAGTTAAGAAAATGTTTTGTTAATTTAGGCAAGGCAAGGCAAATTTACTTGTATAGCACAATTCAACACAACGCAATTCAAAGTGCTTTACATCACATGAAGATCATAAAAAATCACATTAAATCAATAGAACGTAAAAACAAAGACGATTGAAACAGGAAATAAAATTATACATTTAATCACAAATAGAATTTAAAGGGGAAATGTGAACTAAGGTTGGCCAACCATGTTTTTGAATAATATCAATGGCTAAACCATTATAAGCATATTTTCATTATTTTTTTTAACGCAACCCTTCCAGATTCTTTGTTTAACCCATAGCAACGCCCTTGACAACGAAAATGCTTTTCTTCGGCAATCTTCGGAAATTACGTCACGCCAGTAAGTGCGAGGGAAGTCCGCCATAGAACAGTATTGTTTGTTGCATTGCTTCTCGGTAAGATGCCACAGCGGTGAGTGGCAATGTTTTGTTCTCACTCAAACGAAAAGTTGTATGAGTGGCCAAAGGACAGCAGGGCACGTAAATGGACATCTTTCGTTCACACGAAGCGAATGAATTTCATGCCATCATCGAGTAGTGTTCTCTGCTGCAAACACTTCGAAGATGCCTGCTTCCTTAACCGGTCTGCTTATGATCAAGGATTTGCCAAACAGTAAGTGTGATTTTTGGATAGATGACTGATGACTTTGTCAAAGCAGAGCTGCCAACTGTTGTGGAATGAACAGTATAAGCTAGCGACGTTAGCCGAAAGTTAACTCGTGGCAATCCCCGATCATAGTTGTTGTTGCGTTCGCTAGGTTAAGCATGTTTAAATTGTGCATCATCTACGATCTTGTCCGAAAGGGTTAATCCACTGTCAATCGGGAAAGGGGTGTGGATGTGCACATAAGCGGGTCGGCGTCGCGGTAATTCACGGTCACGTTGCAGTAAGAGACACACACCGCCGGTGAGTTTGTGCAATTTATTTGTATTTGTATTATGTATTTCCACCTTCATGCTTCAAGCATTGCAATGCATTTGTACGGTTCTCAGTTTCTTTCACGGTGATCGCTTGATAGCCTTCGAGTTTGTGTTTCGCCGCTTCGCGAGAGCCGCTGACAGGTGACAAGTGTTGCTTTTAACGTCTGGCAGCGAATCAGCGAGCGCGCAGGCCACGCAATGAATCATGGGAAATGTAGTCTCGGGACAATGAAGTGGTGCTTTGTAATCTGTTCGCTTGCGTGAAAAAAACGACATTTCCTCACGCCATTAGACGCCACTTTGTTTTCTTATTGTTGCCACAATAAAGTGGAGAAAGCCATCGGCGACTGTGATATAGTGGATATTATTTAGTTGTAATACGGGAGTTAATCAGTAGAGTGTACGCATGTCATTTAGATGTGTTATTGTTTGTGCCTTACTCCTTCACTAAAGGGGAGCAAAGTTGTTGTTCAGAGTCACTTGGCAAGACGTTGAGTAAAGTTGTAAAAGCCAATAAAAGGTGTCGTGTGGGTCACTCGGTCAAGATATAACAACGACTCATCTCCTTCTTTCCCCCCATCGTTTTTATATTATTATTTTATATGCACAAGAGCTGCCGGATCTGCCAAAATGAACATGAAGTCTGATTATTATTTTTTTTAACAATGTCATCAGATAGACATAAACATAAAATTATATGCAAATGCCTGCATCTTCAAATCATGAAAAAAATAACAGCCTATATTTTACCAATGTTGTAATCTCGATGGGTCTTGTATCCATTCCACGTCAGGTAGTCTAGGCACATTGTTTGTATCCTGATTAGCGTCTGGCTAATAACATAAAATTCCAATCTCCCTCTTCTTCCTCCAACTCTTCAAAAACTTGGATCTCCTCCCTTGCGCTTGATCTATCGCTTATATCGCTGTTTGAATCATTGTTTGAAGGGCTTCGTATGGCGGCCGTATGTATGGAGGTGTCATCGCGTTCCCGGTGTGACGTATCACTTCCGGGTTCGTCCCCTTTCAGGCTCGAACTTCGGAAAAGCGATTATTTTGTCAAATATACAACATATAAATCATTTTTTCATGCTTTATTTGTTGGACAATGTTTAATTACTTTACTTGTGACCCTATTTGGCATGTGAAGAAATTACTTCACATTACTGCTTTAAAAAAAAAAACAAACACTACTACTAATAATAATTGAAATAAGCAATGGGGATAAAGCACAAGAGGAATTTATTTTTATTTAATCCAGAATGTTTGTATTTTTGTTTGGTCAAAAGAAAACCACCTTTACCACCTTCGACCTGCCTTGTACTTGACCGACATTAATAAATGGACCCATGCTTGTATGAAAAAAAATAATAGTGGACTTTCAAGATTTGTATTTGAGGATCCTGTTCTATATGTTGAACGACATTTCAAGTCATATGACCCATTACAAAAGACCCCACAATAAGATCATATCATGTCCATCCTGGGTCCAGTCAGCCACACAATAGCCGACGATGCGTAAATGTCTCAAATCTCAACACGAATGGAGTCAGTCGCCTGCCTCGTATAAAAAGCATACAGGCAGGAGTATAACCTCCCGGTGACCCCTTCATGTTTGCCCCCGGTGATGAGCTTGTCCTGTAATCCGGTCAGTGTGATGATCCTCGTGAATCAACGACGAGATTAAACATGATTGTTGTGTGACGTCGCTACTACCGAATGCCGCCATTCGCTTTCTTTGTCCGGGAATATAATTTCGGATTATTTTTTTTCTTCTCCGGACCAAAATTTCTCCTTCAAAAAAATGTTTTGAAAAATACATATACGCACATGCTTATAAAAAACATTTATTATCATTTAGAAAATGATGATAACAATGATAAAAAATGAAAAGATGAAGAAGCGAGGGGGGCGCATATGCCATGCATGCCAAACTAAACAGCTCAGCCAATAGCAACACAGGAGAGCGAAAAAGGGGCGGGGATATGCGTCTCATCCACTGTTTAACTCCATTTGTGATGAAGGATGTGATGAGCTGGGTCCAGATCGGTGCTGGCACCAAGTCGGTGAGGGCAACCGGGGGATGAGCGACACTAAAAGCCCGCAAATTACAGCAGCGATGATCTGATTCGGCCCAGAAAACACTCAAACCAGAACGGATGTTTTTCCAAATCAGCGCGCCGTGGATTATGCTGCATTTTTCACAACATATCGCAGAAACACGTGGACCGCTTCCAGTCAGATATTGAAGTGGGAAATTCTAAAGTTTCACCAAAGAGGGGATCGTGCAGGGAGGACGAATCGAGAAGGATGAGCGTGAGTTTTCCACTGTGGACCGCTTGAGGTAAGAGGACAACCTAAATAGAGTCCACGTTTGAAGTCACTCGCGATGGCTATTTTAGAATAGTGGATGTCTTAATCTTAATCTTTGCGAAATTGCACCTAAATCTGACATGTATAAATTAATATTGGCCAAATACACGTGCATACGTTTGGTTTTAACATTGGTAGGGACGAATAACAACATAACCTGCATGTACACTTTTTCTGGGGACAGGACATAAAACCAAACAGATTAGGTGAACGGGGGTCATGGCTACATTTCACACGAATATGAACCTAATTAATTGATAAGCTAAATAATCAATGCAAAATAAATGTGCATTAACCTATACTAAGTGATACACCGTTCAATTCGAACCTTTGTTTTTAAAACTACTAAAAAAAAATTTCGAGAACTTCCAGAATAAGTGTCTGGATTTTATTAGCAAATTTAAATTGCAATTTTTGAATTTAAATTAACATACACAATAAATACAAATTTATTAATAATCTCTTAAATATCCAAGGAATGCAAAATATAAACATTTGTCTTAGGACCACTCAACATTGTCTGTCCAAACGAATACCAAAAATATAACTGAAAAAGCGTCTTAGTCAGGGTATAACAAAAATAAATAAAATTTATTGTGTTCATGTCCACAAGCACAGATAAACTCAACAAAAAATGAAAACGACTATGATTAATGTATGATTATCTGGAAAAAAAATGTCTGAAAATTAAAAAAAAAAATCAAATAAATAATGTGCACATTATTTATTTGAATTAAAAAAAATTTTTTAAAAAAACAATGCCATTTTGTGAAGGTAAAAAAAGTCTGCAATGGCTGAAAAAAAAATCTAATAAATAATGTACACATGATTTATTTGTTTTTTTTAAACAATCAATGTTCATAATGCCATTTTGTGATTTCTTATTTTAAAGTTGGCTAAACTAAGATATGTTACGTGTATTTACTTACATTTAAGTACTGCCTACTTACTTTGGCATACTATAGTAACTTATTGTGACTAATCTTTAATGAGTTCCTGTCAACTTTATCGAAGTGGATTACACTAAAATACCTGAAGTCAAAGTGTAATACAAATTTCAAGCGATGCCCACTTGTTTTTGTCAGAATATATTGTTAATTTGACTCAAAGTAATTGAGTTGTCACAACTTGATTTGAATTTAACCCTTAAATACCTGCAACAATTATCAGGGAATCCCAAAATTTGAAAACTAAGGTCCTAATGAAACCTTTTTTATCAAAGTTGTAAAAAGAAAAGTCAAAATGAATATGTGTAATAAGCGCTCTAATATCTATAACCCTTGCTAAATCCTGTTTTGTTTTTTTTTTTTAATTCTGGTGGAACCTACAGATGCACGTGTTGACTTGCATCTATCTTTTTTTTTTTTTTTTCCAGAAAAAAAAAGTCAAAATTCTGAATTTGTCTAAAATCATGACATTTTAGGTGTATCAAATTTAATTTAAAGTTAATAATTTCACACTACTTAACACAATGAAGTTTGTTGACTTAATTATCCCAAGGTAATCGGTTTCCTAAATTTCTTTAACTAAACTTAACTTGTTAGGATTTACATCGTTATAGAAAATAAATACATTGTAAATGAATGCAAGTCATCAGCCAATCAAATGTGCGTTTGAAAGTGTGGCGGGGGCGGGGGGGATGGACCGGCACATTCAGCAGATGAAAAGGGGTAAATGTAATTCTGAACATAATGAAAATAATTCACTTAATATATAGGGTCAATTTAATTGTATCCTTACAACATATGGGATGACAATGTTGCTTAAAAGTTGGCGGGGACAATTTGAGCATCCTGAAAAGTTGCAAGTTTTATGTCCCACGCCCTTGGTCAAATATAACCTGCTTGTCACCGCGAATTTACCTGCAAAAACCTACCTCTAAACAATGTAAGAGGTCAAGTGCACGAACGTTTAGTCTCATTTTAAGTAAAAGACCATTTTAAAACGTGCAACTGAAAGGCTCTTGAAATGAAAACATCTGCAATATGTTATTTAGGATCGATATTTAGGTATGACATTTAGATATTTAGGATATGATATTTAGGTAATGTATGCAAATTAGGATATTGACATATATAAGGCCATATTTTATGAATGGTTATACAGTTTGTAGAAATAGAGTGGCCTAAAAAACTTACACCCCAATTTTTTATTTATTTTTTTCTTCAGCAAATTACGACCATTGTATTTGGTCAATTAAATGTGTGTGATGGTGTGTGTGTAGGACGACATGGCAAACGGAGGCGACCAGTTCGGCCTCGCTGAGCGTCCGGATTCCAACTGCATGGATTCTCCCAAGGAGAATAAACAGGACAATCTCAGCAGCTATAATTTAAAATCACCTGCTTCGCAACAGGCAAATTCCAGTCAGATGGTGTGTGAAAATATTTTTTTGCATTAGTTTATTCCTGATGAGTTGCCTAATACAAGTGAAAAATTTAATGTGAAGAAATCTCATAATAATCGTCCGTTTTATTTGCATGTTTTTCTTGCACAGGGCATGGAAGGAATCAAAGTTTTCCTTCACGACAGGGAGCTTTGGACGAGGTTCGATGAAGTTGGAACTGAAATGATCATCACCAAAGCTGGAAGGTAAGGATGAATAAATATTGAATGTAAAAAGCAGCTAAATGACTTGATATTTGTCTTCCACTTTATTTTCAATATAGGCGCATGTTTCCAAGTTATAAGGTGAAGGTCACAGGTCTCAACCCTAAAACCAAATACATTCTCCTTATGGACATTGTGCCCGGAGATGACCACCGCTATAAGTTTGCAGACAACAAATGGTGGGTTTCGTCTTTATAAATTCATGAGCATGTTTAACGAACCTATGTAGTATAGCAAATTTCAGCATTCCAGAAATACAAAATGTCAATTTAAGCCCCCACCATCCCCCGAACCCTGACAGAGCTCTCAGTTATAATGGCACTGAAACACGAGCATTCACAGCCAGTCTTCCCGGTTCAAATGAATTGGACGTCTATCGCCATCAATGTCATATAAATGAGTTAACGTTCAAAGGGCCGAAATGATGTTCAAATGACATTTTCTGGGAGTGATTGCAAAATTTAAAAAAATATATAGTGAGGTAAAACAAGCAGTTTTAGGAAAAAGTCATGAAAGCACGACAAAATTGAACAGGCACAGACATGTGTTCTGGGTGTCGGTCGGGTCACTTGATCCAGCACCACGGCCTTAATATTAAATATTTGGAGGGGGAACAAAATATCGACCTTTAAAGTTATTTGAGGCGGTGAACATTGTGTATTTCTGTTTGTATTCATTTTAGTTTCATAATTTAGTTTTTATTAACATTGTATTCATTTGTAAATGTACTGTATTCATAATGTAAAAGCTTAAAAAATACAATATTGATTAATCATGAAAAAAAAAAAAAACATAAAAATAATTGTTAATATATATATATATATATATATATATATATATATTTTTTTTTTTTTTTTTAATGACCAAAATTAACAATTTGCCCCACATGGGTTTAAAGGTATTAAGTATTAACATAAAAAATTAATTAATTAATTAATTAATAATAATAATAATTACTAAAAATAGTCATTTATCCTATAGGGTTAAAAGTGTCAACTTTTGAAAAGCTGTCCTCTAGTGTATTCATTTTAATTTAATAATTTAGTTTTTATTAACATTGTATTCATTTGTATATGTACTGTATTCATAATACTAAAAGCTTAAAAATACAATACTGATTAATCATGAAAATAATAATAATAGCTAATATTTAAAATTTTTAATGACCAAAAATAACGATTTTTCCTATATAGAGTTAAAGGTCTTAAGTGTTAACATTAAAATAATTACCACAAAACGTCATTTATTCCATAGGGTTAAAAGTGTCAACTTTGAACAGCTGTGCACTACTATACTGTGTTCATTTTAATTTCATAATTTATTTTTAATAAAATTGTATTAATTTTTAAATGTAGTAAAAGCTTAAAAAAAAGTACAATAATGATTAATAATGAAAAAAAGACCAAAAATAATTGCTAATATTTTTGTTTAATGACCAAAAATAGCGATTTGACCTATATAGGATAATTACCAAAAACCGTTACTTTTTCTAACTTTTGAACAGCTGTCCACTACTGTATTCATTTTAATTGCATATAGTTTTATTAACATTGTGTACATGTGTAATTGTACTGTATTTATAATGGTAAAAGCTTAACAAATACAATGATGATTAATCATGATTAAAAAAAAGTTAATTTTTTTAAAGACCAAAAAATGTTAAGTATCTTAAGTGTTATATATATAAATAATTACCAAAAATCTTCACTTATTCCATAGGGTTAAAAGTGTTAACTTTTGAACAACTGTCCACTACTGTATTCATTATAAATTCATAATTTCGTTTTTATCATCACTGTCTGAATTTGTAACTGTACTGTATTCATAATGGTAAAAGCTTAAAAAATGCAATAAAGATTAAACATAAAAAAAAAAAAATACATACAAATATTTGCTAATATTTAAATTTTTTTAATGACCAAAAATAGCGACTTGCCCTATATAGGGTCAAAGGTCATAAGTGTTAACAAAAAAGTACTTACCAAAAACCGTCACTTATTCTATAGGGTTAAAAGTGTCAACTTTTGAACAGGTGTCCACTACTGTATTCATTATAAATTCATATTTTAGTTTTTATTAACATTGTATTCATTTGTATATGTACTGTATTAATAATGGTAAAATCTTAAAATATATATAATAATGATTAATCATGGAAAAAGAAAAATAATAATAATAATAATAATTGCTAAGATTTCACTTTTTTTAATGACCAAAAATGGCGAATGGTAAAAGCTTAAAAAAAATACACTAATGATTAATCATGGAAAAATTTTTTTTAAAAATAATAGCTAATACCTGTATTTAAAAAAATAAAAATAAAAAAAAAGACAAAAAATAGCGATTTGCACTATATATGGTTAAATATCAAAAGTGTTGACCAAAAAATACATTTGGAAATCAAATGATGAGCTTCAAAACGCCCTCTTTGCTATTTTGGCTCTTTGACCAAACGCAACTTCAAAAAGGATAACGTAAAGTGCTCATTTCTAATTAAAAACACATTAAAAATAACCAATAAAAGCATATGAAACATCCCCGACCAAAAAATTGCACTTTGTTCTGGTGTTTGAGTGGAGTACAAATCTTAATTTGTAAATGCATTGTATTCATGGTGGGAAAATCTTTAAAAAATACAAAAAAGATTAACCGTGAAAAAAAATACATAAAAATAACTGCAAATTAAGAAAAAAATAATGACCAAAAAATTGCGATTTGTAAAGTGTTAACAAAAAATAATTACCAAAAATTGTCACTTACTCTAAGAGTTAACTTTTGAACAGCTGTAGTGACCACAGGCCCTCAAAGTGTTAAATAAACCATTTGGGTTCCTCTCCATCAATGCATCGTATATTGCTTAAAAGTCAGGCCCTCTTTCCAGACCGGGCTGGCCTACTTCCTGCCTCTTCTCTTCGTCTACCCGCCGGTTAAATCAGTCTGCCAAGGGTTCACCGGGCGGACAGAGTGCACGGCACGGATTGAAGTCCCCCATTCAGCTGAGGGGGGAAATCCGAGTCCCACTGATGCATCACTGCTTGGCCTCTTTGGACTCCCATACGCATTATTGTATATAATGCGCGGATCGTCAAAATATAATCACGAATGCGCTCATTGTAGATGGAAGGGTTTTACATACAAAAGAATGCAGTACTAACTAGAGATGCCCCGATCATGTTTTTTTGCTCCCGATCCGATCCCGATCGTTTTAGTTTGAGTATCTGCCGATATTTCCCGATCCGATTGCTTTTTTTTTGCTCCCGATTCAACTCCAATCATTCCCGATAATTTTTCCCGATCATATACATTTTGGCAATGCATTAAGAAAAAAAATGAATAAAACTTAATTCAATTGCTCCAAGTATCTTTTTTTATATTCCAACATGACAATGCTGACAATGTTCCAAGTTTTTTTTCGGTGCCACACTTTGTGAGTGTGACAATAAATGGTAGGGGATGATGTTTGTTGTTATTATGAACCAATCTTTAAACCAAAACTAAAGACTCTGGATGAGTGTAAGACATTTTGTCTGTAGCATTAAATACAATTAGAAAACGATGTAATTAAAAAATATTAAAATTAGGGCTGTCAGACGATTAAAATTTTTAATCGCGTTAATTACAGCTTAAAAATTCATTAATCGTAATTAACCGCAATTAATCGCAATTCAAACCATCTATAAAATATGCCATATTTTTCTGTAAATTATTGTTGGAATGGAAAGATAAGACACAATATGGATATATACATTCAACATACGGTACATAAGGACTATTTGTTTATCATAACAATAAATCAACAAGATGGCATTAACATTATTAACATTCTGTTAAAGCGATCCATGGATAGAAAGACTTGTAGTTCTTAAAAGGTAAATGTTAGCACAAGTTATAGAAAATTTATATTAAAACCCCTCTTAATGTTTTCGTTTTAATAAAATTTGTAAAATTTTCAATCAAAAAATACACTAGTAGCCCGCCATTGTTGATGTCAATAATTACTTACACAATGATCATGGATGCTGAAGCCTATAAAATCAGTCGCACCCAACCGCCAGCAGAGGGCGGCAAAACTCCACAAAACACAACAAGTGAACGTTTCACTGTGTACTGTCATTTAAATCTCTCTGAGCGGGGCATCTGCGTTAATTGCGTCAAATATTTTAACGTGATTAATTTTAAAAATTAACGCCCGTTAACGCGATAATTTTGACAGCCCTAATTAAAATATTAAAATTTTTAATCAAGTTAATTACAGTTTAAAAATTAATTAATCGTAATTAATCGCAATTCAAACCATCTATAAAATATGCCATATTTTTCTGTAAATTATTGTTGGAATGGAAAGATGAAGACGGATTTATACATTCATAAGTACCGTATTTGTTTATCATAACAAAAAATCCACAAGATGGCATTAACATTATTAACATTCTTTCTGTGAAAGGGATCCATTGATAGAGTTGTAATTCTTAAAGGATAAATGTGAGTTTGTATATTGCGACTAAATACTGCCATCTAGTGTATTTGTTGAGCTTTCAGTAAATGAAACTGAAGCCCAAAAGCATGATGAGAAGGGGCCATGTGGCTAAGTGGAAGTGGTGCAACCATGACTGTGTGTGGTTGCACCAAATGTTATATCTTCTCTGCGTTGGGTATATTGCATGGGTTAAGATAATGATCAAACCTTGTCCAACTACTTCAAAGCGACTTCTACTACATTCATAGTCACTTTGGGAGTGTTGTAAAGCTTCTGCCCATTAATTACATGGCTTTAATAAATACTTGCATGTACTTCACTTGCTTGGCGTTGGCTTTTATCGCTATATCTAAGCAAAACAGTGATCTAATAGGCTATGACGGCAATGCGTGAATGCGTCATACCGCGCATGCGTTAATTGCGTTAAATTCCGATATTTTTTTGCCGATGCCGATACTTTGAAAATGACGTGATCGGACCCGATTGATCGGCACCCGATCAATCGGGGCATCTGTAGTACTAAATAGGCGGAGTTTGACTTTTGGGACAGGGGGGGCACAACATGTTGATGACCCCAAAACACAGTGTCAGCAATAAAATTAACTTACAAGAATATGTATAATAATAAGTAAACAATGAGCATTTTTTGTTTCCCATCATTCTTGAGGGGAATTCTAAATCAGGCGGCTTAGGCAATACTTTTCGCCCAAGATCGTCATCCATTGAATTTGGTACGTCCGCCGGTGTCGTGCCAGTGTAGTTACCCCAGTCAAAAATTGTATACCCTGGGCGGAGCCATATGGAGGTAGATTTGTGTCTTCATTATTCGATCCAAAACAAAATTTGCTTCAATCAAAAAAAAAAAAAAAAAAACAAACAAACAAAAAAAGTTGACTCAATCAAAATATATATTTTCCATTTTAAAAAATCTGTTTGAATGCAAAAATAAATTTGTCCCCACCAACTTTTAAGCAACCTGATTTGCGTTATATAATAAGTTCAGTGATATCGCTAATTTAGATTGTCTTCACATATGTTGTAAGGATAGAATTGACCCTACCATTATTAAGTGAATTATTTTCATTATGTTCAGAATTACATTTACCCCTTTTCACTTACTGAATGTGCCAGTCCATTTTTCCCCCTCAAACGCACGTTTGATTGTTTAATGACTTACATGCCACCTCCTCCAGCCCCTCTGAAGAGGAGGGAAATTAGAAAGGTTTTTTTGGCCAGCAGCAGCCACTGTGAGTAATTGTTCTGGAGGTGGGGAACACGCCACAAATTTTGCTACTGAAAGTCCAACCTGCATCAGAGTTAGCATAGCATCAAACTGTGTGAATTTGCTAACCTGCAAAACTCGAGTAGAAAGCTGCTTAGAGAGAAGTGTCGTCCTCTATGTTTAGCCCAGAGCAGCTTTCATTTTTTTGTTGAGTTTGGCTGTGCTTGCGGTCAAAAGCAGTAGTGTTTTACCTGAAGGAAGGCTCCAATTTTATTTATTTTTGTTATTCCCTAACAAGGTTTTTTCAGTTATACTTAATTTCTTTATGTTGACAGTCAGTTTGAGTGGTCTTAAGACAAATGTTTATTTTTTTTTTTTTGCATTCCTCATAGTTAAAAGATTATTAACAAGTTTGTATTTATTGCGTATGTTAATAAAATGTAAGTCATGCACATTGCAATTTAAATTTGCTAATAAAATCCAGACATTTATTCTGGAAGTTTTCAAAAATGTTTCTTTTGTAGTTTTTAACCGAACATTGTATCACCTGAACTAATAGGCGTGAAAGTTAGTCTTTGTGTTTCCAAACTAACTAGAAACTGCAATTTCGGGAGAAATTACATCTGGGTCTTTCCTCTGTGGAGATACAGATCTTAGCCCCACTCAGGTCTATCAATAGAATGGACAATAATGCCAGTCAATGGCATTAAACAAAGTAAACGCCATTAGAAATGATTGGGAGGATTGGACGTCCATGTCCGTCAATGGCAGCACCCTTCATAAGCATCAATGCAATCGGGGACATTTGGGATACACGTCCTATTGATATCTGGTCATTTCCTGTTGATTTGGGGACATTGTTTTTTTTTTTTGCCATTGAAAATGAATGGGAAAAAATTTGGACGTGCATGGACGTCAATGGTATCAACTTACATAGGTGTCAATTGAATCCAAGTACATTGGCATCAATAAAATGAAAAAAAAAACATGATGAAATGCCATTGGAAATGCATGGGAAGTTTGGACGTCTATGGACGTCAATGGCATCCCCCTCCACAAGCGTCAATGCAATCAGGGACATTTGGTGTACACGTCATATTGATATCTGGTCATTTTGTGTTGATTTGGAGAAATTTTGTTTTTTCCCCATTGAAAATGAATGGGAAAAATTTTGGCGTCCATGACTGTCAATGGCATCGACTTACATAGGTGTCAATGGAATCTAATTACATTGGCATCAATAAAATGAAAAAAACATGTTGAAAAGCCATTGGAAATGAATGTGGCGTTTGGACGTCCATGGACGTCAATGGAATCACCCTCCATAAGCGTCAATGCAATCGGGGACATTTGGGGTACACGTCCAATTGATATCTGGTCATTTCCTACTGATTTGGGGACATTGGGAAAAATTTTGGACGTCCATGGACGTCAATGGTAT
Organism: Corythoichthys intestinalis; assembly: GCF_030265065.1. Taxonomy (NCBI): domain Eukaryota; kingdom Metazoa; phylum Chordata; class Actinopteri; order Syngnathiformes; family Syngnathidae; genus Corythoichthys; species Corythoichthys intestinalis. The sequence goes on from NC_080397.1 coordinate 66,191,890, forward strand.
CAACTTACATACGCGTCAATGCAATCGGGGGCATTTGGGGTACATGTCCTATTGATATCTGGTCATTTCCTGTTGATTTGGGGACATTGTTTTTTTTGCCATTGAAAATGAATGGGAAAAATTTGGACGTCCATGGACGTCAATGGCAGCACCCCGTATAAGCGTCAATCCAAACTAATTATAGGGCAAATGTACAGTATACTTTGCTTATAAGCACAGCCATTACAAGTGAAACTACACGCATGCTATGTCATGAAAAGAATCACTGATTTGAAAGTGTATGTCCTTTTCTTTTGAAAAGATTTCAAATATTGATGTGAGCCTAATTAAAGCATGCGGAGCTTTTGTGCAGTATAGTGCCACCGCCGGGTCAGACCCACCACTGTGACCCACTGGATGTCAATGTCTGGCTGCGGTGCTCTTACAGCAATATTTACGTATACACTTATGTTTGTAAATAGGTCGGTCACGGGTAAGGCCGAACCAGCGATGCCGGGCCGGCTTTACGTCCACCCGGACTCTCCTGCAACGGGGGCCCACTGGAGTCGCCAGCTGGTGTCTTTCCAGAAGCTCAAACTCACCAACAACCACCTGGACCCATTTGGACACGTAAGATTTGCGGCTTAATTATGTTTTCTGTTGAGTACAATATAAGTCAATTGCTAAAAAAGAGTTATTTTAGAACCCTCAAACATTGCCTCTGTATTTTAAATAAAATAGCGTTGTGGTTTTAATTTGGAAAGAGTGATTGCATTGCTTTCAAAAGCTGCAGTCGCCGCACCGGGCTGCCTTTCTCGTGGATAAAAGTCAGCAGCCATCATAACAGAGCACAAATCAGCCAGGGGCCACATGAGTGCACACTGGTTCCCTTCCCTCGCGTCTGGCTGCAGCGCCAATTAGGCTACCAGCAGCACTAACAGCAGGTCGACGCGTATTGTTTGAAACAAACACAAAACATCGAATTTCCAGGCCCCTAAGTAATGATCCCAAAGACTCGTGAAGTCCATTAGTTGAGGCATGTCACCGGCGGACACGTCACTGCGATTAAACGGAGCCCCTCTGGATGAAGGCGCGCGTGCACGGGGCCCAAGTGCACGCGCACGGAAAGGCCAGCGATTCCGCGGAGAAACATTGCGGGTGATTGACACGATTCTGTGGGCAGAGGTGGGTAAAGAGTAGCCAAAAATTTTACTCAACTAAGAGTAGCGTTACTTCGTAATAATATTACTCAAGTAAAAGTAATCGTACAAAAAATGTACTCAAGTACCAGTAAAAAAAAAAGTATTTGGTGAAAAGAATACTCAAGTAATGAGTAACATTGTGAGTAACTGCTTAAGATTTCTTTTTTTTTTTTTTTTTTTTTTAAACAATGGTATTTTTTTTCTGAGCACAAAGTTATCTACAGTGGGGCAAATAAGTATTTAGTCAACCACCAATTGTGCAAGTTCTCCAACTTGAAAAGATTAGAGTGGCCTGTAATTGTCAACATGGGTAAACCTCAACCATGAGAGACAGAATGTGAAAGAAAAAAAACAGAAAATCACATTCGTTTAGTTTTTAAATAATTTATTTCCAAATTAGAGTGGAAAATAAGTATTTGGTCACCTACAAACAAGCAAGATTTCAGGCTGTCAAAGAGGTCTAGCTTCTTCTAACGCGGTCTAACGAGGCTCCACTCGTTACCTGTATTAATGGCACCTGTTTTAACTCATTATCGGTATAAAAGACACCTGTCCACAATCTCAGTCAGTCACACTCCAAACTCCACTACGGCCAAGACCAAATAGCTGTCGAAGGACACCAGAGACAAAATTGTAGACCTGCACCAGGCTGGGAAGACTGAATCTGCAATAGGTAAAACGCTTGGTGTAAAGAAATAAACGTGGGAGCAATTATTAGAAAATGGAAGACATACAAGACCACTGATAATCTCCCTCGATCTGGGGCTCCGTGCAAGATCTCACCCCGTGGCGTCAAAATGATAACAAAAACGGTGAGCAAAAAAATCCCAGAACCACACGGGGGGACCTAGTGAATGACCTACAGAGAGCTGGGACCACAGTAACAAAGGCTACTATCAGTAACACAATGCGCCGCCATCCTGCACTGCCAGACGTGTCCCCCTCCTGAAGAAAGTACACGTCCAGGCCCGTCTGCGGTTCGCTAGAGAGCATTTGGATGATCCAGAAGAGGACTGGGAGAATGTGTTATGGTCAGATGAAACCAAAATAGAACTTTTTGGTAGAAACACAGGTTCTTGTGTTTGGAGGAGAAAGAACAATGAATTGCATCGGCTGACGTCGGGGAGCGTGTAGCTGCCACATGGTCAGCACGAATATAAGGTAAAATAATGCTTTACTACATGGCGAAGACGTAAACAGTGAGAGTGCTGCGTGCAGTTGTGCAGCTAACGTGGCAGGATGTGTCTGAGGAGAACTTTTCTACAAGTCCGTCCATGGTCAAACGCAAGTAAATACTCCTTTATTTTAAAATTTTTTGTTGCGTTTACTTTGCAGTCACACCCATTTTTAACTCAAAGTTGCAATTTCTGATGGGGTTGAAAATTTGACAGAACACCAGGGCACACTAAGAGGGCAATAAGCAGAGTATAGAGGCCAAGTGGCATTCTAGGTGGACAATCAGCCACAAAATGCAAGCCGCCTCTGTATTAAAACGTGTGCCAGGATTCCAGTATTTGACATAATACAATGTTTACTTATTCCTCGTAAGTCCAATGGTCCCACAGTAGTAGGGCTTGTTTTGGCCAATATCCGCGGTGAATGGGAACCTTTTGAAACCAAAAAAGGCTCACACGCTTCTCCCTGGTGCAGCAACAATTTTCTCCAGCCGTTTGCCTGGCGTGATGCGAAAAATAAACAAATTAATCCTCTAAATCAGCTGAATCCGCAGTCCATCGGCATGCAATAAAGCAATGCTGTAGTGTGAGATGCTGACTCGGGTGACGTCACATTCGCGCCTAACCCGGGACTGAAGCCGGAAGTCACTTATTTTCATGGCGCGGGATGAAAAAAATGGAATATATAAAACCATAGCTTCCACACACATCCAAGCGGTTCATTCTTTCAGGAGCATAAAACAAAGCGTGAAATATGAAATAAGCATGCTTTTTGATGTCATTCGCACTTTAACTACCCATTCTTCTTCAGCTATGCCAGGGGTCGGCAACCCAAAATGTTGAAAAAAAACATATTGAACAACAACAAAAATATATTTCTGGAGCCGTGAAAAAGTAAAAGCCTTATAATGAAGGCAAGGCAAAGCAAGGCAATTTTATTTGTATAGCACAATTCAACACAAGGCAATTCAAAGTGCTTTACAAAACATGAAAATTCACGTGCAGAGATAAAATGATTCATAAAAAAGAACACATTAAATGAAATGAAAGTTAAAACAAAGACAATTGAAACAGGAAATAAAATTATATACCAAATGAATAAAAAGTAAATACCTTGAAATTTGAAATATATAGACAGTTATGGATATGCTGTGACAAACCAAAGCGTTTTTAGCCCTGATTTAAAGGAGCTAACAGTTTGAGCACACTTCAAACCTTCAGGTAACTAAATGCTGCCTCACCCTGCTTGGTTCTTTATTCTTGGCGCATACAGGAGAACAGTTTCAGACGGCCTTAGGGGTCTAGATGCTTCATAGGGATCCAACAAATTAAGCATGTATTTTGGTCCAAGGCCATTAAGTGTTTTGTAGACAAGCAGTAGTATTTTATAGTCTATCCTTTGACTCACTGGAAGCCAGTGTAACGATTTCAAAACCGGTGTAATGAGGTCCTGTCTCCTTGTATTTGTAAGGACTCTGGCAGCAGCATTCTGTACTAGCAGCAGCTTCCTAATGAAGCTTTCTAATGAAGGAAATAAATGCTATATGTACAGTGGGGCAAATAAGTATTTAGTAAAGATACACGATAATATCGGTCACCGATAATGGCAATTATGACATCACACAGATAATCCAGATAATAAAAAAATTCAACCGATAATGCAATCCGATAATTATATACTTGATTTAGCCTCCAAATGTGCGCAACCGAAGAATTCAGCACGGCGCCTCCTCAACCCCTCCCCTCTCTGAAGCCCCTGAGGGAGAAGGGGTTGAGGAGGCGGAGTTACACGACAAGAAGTAGTTGAATATTAAGGCGGCTGTTACTAAAAAAACGACGCTCTCGCCATCTGCGAAACATGTACCGTACAAGTTCCACGAGGCAGAAAGAAAGCGTCCTCATTCAAAACCACTAACCCAGCAGCCATTTAAAACTGCATCACAAAGAATTTTGGAACGAATACGAGGCTGCTGCTAGCGGGAATGCTAAAGCTATTGTAAACACTAACTAAGTTAAACTACAGGGCTTGTGACGATACAGAGTCGGGCTGTTTGGGAATGCAGCCCAAGGCGGGTGGTAAATTCGCATCTAAGGCTAAACACCGGCACGACTGGAGACCGATAGTCAGCAAGTATAGTGCCTTGCAAAAGTATTCGGCCCCCTTGAATCTTGCAACCTTTCGCCACATTTCAGGCTTCAAACGTAAACATATGAAATTTAATTTTTTTGTCAAGAATCAACAACAAGTGGGACACAATCGTGAAGTGGAACAACATTTATTGGATAATTTAAACTTTTTTAACAAATAAAAAACTGAAAAGTGGGGCGTGCAATATTATTCGGCCCCTTTACTTTCAGTGCAGCAAACTCACTCCAGAAGTTCAGTGAGGATCTCTGAGTGATCCAATGTTGTCCTAAATGACCGATGATGATAAATAGAATCCACCTGTGTGTAATCAAGTCTCCGTATAAATGCACCTGCTCTGTGATAGTCTCAGGGTTCTGTTTAAAGTGCAGAGAGCATTATGAAAACCAAGGAACACACCTGGCAGGTCCGAGATACTGTTGTGGAGAAGTTTAAAGCCGGATTTGGATACAAAAAGATTTCCCAAGCTTTAAACATCTCAAGGAGCACTGTGCAAGCCATCATATTGAAATGGAAGGAGCATCAGACCACTGCAAATCTACCAAGACCCGGCCGTCCTTCCAAACTTTCTTCTTAAACAAGGAGAAAACTGATCAGAGATGCAGCCAAGAGGCCCATGATCACTCTGGATGAACTGCAGAGATCTACAGCTGAGGTGGGAGAGTCTGTCCATAGGACAACAATCAGTCGTACACTGCACAAATCTGGCCTTTATGGAACAGTGGCTAGAAGAAAGCCAGTTCTCAAAGATATCCATAAAAAGTCTCGTTTAAAGTTTGTCACAAGCCACCTGGGAGACACACCAAACATGTGGAAGAAGGTGCTCTGGTCAGATGAAACCAAAATTGAACTTTTTGGCCACAATGCAAAACGATATGTTTGGCGTAAAAGCAACACAGCTCATCACCCTGAACACACCATCCCCACTGTCAAACATGGTGGTGGCAGCATCATGGTTTGGGCCTGCTTTTCTTCAGCAGGGACAGGGAAGATGGTTAAAATTGACGGGAAGATGGATGCAGCCAAATACAGGAACATTCTGGATGAAAACCTGTTGGTATCTGCACAAGACCTGAGACTGGGACGGAGATTTATCTTCCAACAGGACAATGATCCAAAACATAAAGCCAAATCTACAATGGAATGGTTCAAAAATAAACGTACCCAAGTGTTAGAATGGCCAAGTCAAAGTCCAGACCTGAATCCAATCGAGAATCTGTGGAAAGAGCTGAAGACTGCTGTTCACAAACACTCTCCATCCAACCTCACTGAGCTCGAGCTGTTTTGCAAGGAAGAATGGGCAAGAATGTCTCGATGTGCAAAACTGATAGAAACATACCCCAAGCGACTTGCAGCTGTAATTGGAGCAAAAGGTGGCGCTACAAAGTATTAACGCAAGGGGGCCGAATAATATTGCACGCCCCACTTTTCAGTTTTTTATTTGTTAAAAAAGTTTAAATTATCCAATAAATTTTGTTCCACTTCACGATTGTGTCCCACTTGTTGTTGATTCTTGACAAAAAATTAAAATTTTATATCTTTATGTTTGAAGCCTGAAATGTGGCGAAAGGTTGCAAGGTTCAAGGGGGCCGAATACTTTTGCAAGGCACTGTAGCTGTCTTCCGACAGAGCCCGCCGCTCTGGCCGGTCCGGCAGGCCGCCGCCGCCTCGCCATAGGCGGGGCGGGCCGAGCCCGGTTCCCCGGCCTCGGGACCTCCGGCGAACTCCCCGGTTTCTCGAGCGTTCCCCCACGGCGTGCGAGCAGCCGCGAAGACAAGACACGTTTTTTTTTTACCTAAATGACCCGAGAACCAAAGACCTGAATAAAAAAAAAAAAAAGGCAGTTTATACGACCACCATTCTTCATGAAAAAGTGATGTCCAGTAAGCAAGCTTATCATGACGGCACAGTGGTTATAAGATAATTTAAACATGGAGAAAACGAAGTCAGCCAGTCAATAATGCATTCAGTATGTAAAATGACGAGCGGTCAGATGACTTTGTAACGCTGCCTTTATTTTCGGCTTAACAAAACTCAGGCACAAAACAACACGCACGCGGATGCGAGCTCCAACTCCGTCCAAATAGTACTGCCGTGTAGCAGTTTAGCTGCTGCAAAGCAAATGTCGTGAAAGCCGCAAATGTAAACAAAGCGCTGCAGAATGGGTACATGACATCTCGCTCTTTTGAGTTAATCATTTTCACAGTGTGCAACAAAGCATATAACATTAGCAATAACTTTTCAAATTATTTAACTTATTTCTCTGATCAATTACAGTCACAGTAGATAATCAAATTCTTAAATCAATATTCTGTAGCCACAAATATTATTCAAAATCTTTCCTTCTTCCAAGTTTTTTTTTTTAGGATTAAGTATAATAATGTATTGCTTAAAACAAGGCTGTTAAGATTATTTTCAGCTAGCTATTTTTCTTCCAAGAAATCTGAGAGAAATACACTTGAAGCGCTGGCAGATAATTTCACTTATTGCCAATAGATTTAAACTTAAAACTGACTAGTTTTAAAGAGGTGTGTTTTGCAGGGTATTAATGTTACAGTATATATGTTAGGAATGGCTTACTTTTAAAGGCATTTTGTGCAACTTAGGTATTTACTCTGTAAGTAATTGTTGCCAAACGTTTACCATTACACAATGTCAGACAATCTGTCATTATTTAAATGTTTGAATTGACGACTTGTTCATATTTTATGTTGAAAAAAAGAGCAATAAATTATATTTTTGCACGGTAATATTTTCTTTTGTGTATACGTTAAAATTTTACATAAATCTTTTAATAGAATTATCGGCTTGACATTATCGGTTGGAATGAGGAGGAAATTATCGGTTATCGGTATCGGTTGAAAAATGTATTATCGTGCATCACTAGTATTTAGTCAACCACTAATCGTGCAAGTTCTCCCACTTGAAAATATTAGATGCCTGTAATTGTCAACATGGGTACCGTGAGAGATAGAATGTGGGAAAAAAAACAGAAAATCACATTGTTTGATTTTTATAGAATTTATTTGCAAATCATAGTCGAAAATAAGTATTTAGTCAATACCAAAAGTTCATCCCAATACTTTGTTATGTACCCTTTGTTGGCAATAACGGAGGCCAAACGTTTTCTGTAACTCTTCACAAGCTTTTCACACATTGCTGATATTTCCATGCAGATCTCCTCTAGAGCAGTGATGTTTTGGGGCCGTCGTTGGGCAACACGGACTTTCAACTCCCTCCACAGATTTTCTATAGGGTTGAGATCTGGAGACTGGCTAGGCCACTCCAGGACCTTGAAATGCTTCTTACGAAGCCACTCCTTTGTTGCCCTGGCTGTGTGTTTGGGATCATTGTCATCCTGAAAGACCCAGCCACGTCTCATCTTCAAAGCCCTTGCTGATGGAAGGAGATTTTCACTCAAAATCTCTCGCTACATGGCCCTATTCATTCTTTCCTTTACACAGATCAGTCGTTCTGGTCCCTTTGCAGAAAAACAGCCCCAAAGCATGATGTTTCCACCCTCATGCTTCACAGTGGGTATGGTGTTCTTCGGATGCAATTCAGTATTCTTTCTCCTCCAAACACCAGGCACCTGTGTTTCTACCAAAAAGTTCTATTTTGGTTTCATCTGACCATAACACATTTGCCCAGTCCTCTTCTGGATCATCCAAATGTTCTCTAGCGAACTGCAGACAGGCCTGGACGTGTACTTTCTTCATTGCAGGATTTGAGTCCCTGGCGGCGCATTGTGTTACTGATAGTAGCCTTTGTTACTGTGGTTCCAGCTCTGCAGGTCATTCACTGGGTCCCCCCGTGTGGTTCTGGGATTTTTGCTCACTGTTCTTTTTATCATTTTGATGCCATGGGGTGAGATCTTGCATGGAGCCCCAGATCGAGGGAGGTTATCAGTGGTCTTTTATGTCTTCCATTTTCTAGTAATTGCTACCAAAGTTGATTTCTTTACACCAAGCGTTTTACCTATTGCAGATTTAGTCTTCCCAGCCTGGTGCAGGTCTCCAATTTTTTCTCTGGTGTCCTTCGACAGCTCTTTAGTCTTGGCCATAGTGGAGTTTAGAGTGTGACTGAAGTTGTGGACAAGTGTCTTTTATACCGATTACGAGTTAAAACGGTAGCCATTAATACAGGTAACGAGTGGAGCCTCGTTAGAAGTTAGACCTCTTTGACGGCCAGAAATCTTGCTTGTTTGTCGGTGACCAAATACTTATTTTCCACTCTAATTTGGAAATAAATTCTTTAAAAATCATACAATGTGAATTTTCTATTTTTTTTTTCAACATTCTGTCTCTTTGGTTGAGCTTTACCCATGTTGACAATTACAGGCCTCTCTAATCTTTTCAAGTAGGAGAACTTGCACAGGTTGACTAAATATTTTTTTGCCCCACTGTATATTCGCCTACTATCAAAATGACTACCATAATTTTCGCACTATAAGGTGCACCTGATTGTAAGTCGCCCAATTTAGTCACCCTCTAAATTTGACACGGAAACGGAATTTGTTAATAGATCATGCGAGCTGGACGATAAGCAGCAGATGTCCTCATTGTATTATGAAATATTTACACCAATAGAAATCAACCAGTAAACTTTTTTTTGACAGTGGCATCATAAGACTGTCATAAGACCAAATGAACCAGCGTGAAGCTTTGAACCAATCGGCTGCATAGCTTCATTGCTTCGAGAAGCTTCAATTTGGCCATCACTGTTCTCTTGGGGGAGACCGTAAACCTCTGCTGCCACCTGCTTTCAACACTGTTGTCGTCCAACATGCCTCCGAGCATGCATTGCAACGCTACAGATGTAAATAACAAATCAAAATTCAGGTTCTATGCTAATTATTTCTTTGGTTAATGTTCTAGTTGTTTCATTAATTGTTACTTATAGAATTTGGTAACACATTTTTTGACAGTGGTGTCATAAGACTGTCATAAGACTATCATAATTATGACATAACACTGCCATGAGCATTAATAAATGCTTATGACAGATGTCATTTTGTGTCACCGGGCAAATTAATTTATCTCACTTTGAATGGATGTAAAACATCCGAGCTGGACATAAATGGAGTTAGTGACATAATTTGCTGGATGACACTTAATGACATCTTTCATAAGCATTCATTAATGTCCATGACTGTGTTATATCATAATTATGACAGTCTTACGGCAGTGTTATGACGCCACTGTCCAAATTAGTTAACCCAAATAAATCAACAAATAACACGCACTGGACTATAAGGCAGGGGTCCCCAACCTATTCCACTAAGGCACACTGTGGGTGCAGGATTTCATTCTTACCAAACAAGATGACAACACTTTTTCCCCAATCTGGTGTTTTACAAGTGCAATCAGTTGATTGCAGTCAGGTGTGGCTTGTTTTAGCAGAAGCCTCATTGGTTCAACTGTCTCTGCTGGATCGGCTGGAACAAAAACCAGGACCCACAGTGTGCCTTGAGGACTGGGTTGAAAACCCCTGCTATAAGGCGTAGGATTCAAAATGAGTGAAAAAAGTAGCGTTTTATAGTCCGAAAATTCCTTTTACTGTGGCTGCCGGGAAGGTTAAAGTCATTACGGTAGAGGCACAAAAAAAAAAAAAAAAACGGTATAATTTACAGTCAGCTGTGGTTACCGGTAGTTTACCGTAAATTTCACAATGTAAATGCACTGGCAGCTTTGGTTGCCAGCAGTTTACCGTACAATTCACAGTGTAAATGTTAAAAATCATTACAGTACTGAAAGGAAAATCTGTAATTTATGGTAAACAAATAAATGATACAGGTTTTTTCCCCATTACCGTAATGACGTTAACCTTGCCGGAAGCCACAGTAGAAGGAATTTTCCCGTAAATTTTAAGGAATTTATTTACATTATCGTATTGTCCGAGTTGTCCTGGGACTGAAAAGTCAGTAGTTCGATTCCCGGCTACGACTGCCCACCGTCAAAGTGCCCTTGAGCAAGGCACTGAACCCTAATTTGCCCCCAATGGGATGGCAGCAGCACCAGTGGTGTGTGAATGTGTACGTATGTAAAGCGCTTTGGGCATAGTTACAATGTAGATAAATAGGCTATATATGTACTGTATTTACATTATCATAAGGATTTTTACATTGTCAAAGTAGTTTTTATGGTGTAGGCTACCAGAGCTGCTGGTATTTTACCGTAAATTATAGACTTTTTATGGGGTGTACAGAGGTATCTTTTAACATTGTCACCGTATATTCAATGGTAAACTACTGGTAACAACAGCTGCCAGTATTTTACGGTAATTTTACAGATTTTCTTTTTTTTACAGTGAATGTCAATTATCTGCTTAATCTGCTTCTTGTGGGAATGCAAATGGTTAGCCAAACTCACCCTCTTTATCTCATCCCCCTTCACAGATCATTTTGAACTCCATGCACAAATACCAGCCTCGCGTTCATATTGTCAAGGCGGACGAGAACAACGGCTTCGGCTCGAAGAATACAGCTTTTTGCACTCATGTCTTTTCTGAAACCGCCTTCATTGCTGTGACCTCTTACCAGAACCATAAGGTCAGTTTCAGTCAAAGTACAAACGCTTATCAAACGAGAGGAAAATATCAAAGAATTATACATGACAGATATGGTCCACTTCACATTCATCATATCAAGGGCGAAGATTTGGTCTTAACATTTGTAAGGACGATATAACAGCATAACCTGCATGTACACTTTTTGCTGGGGAAGGGACATTAATAAGACCAAACACATTGGGTGAACAGGGGATCAGGGCTACATTTCTCACAAATATGAACCCAATTAATTACCGTAATAGGCTAAATGCTGAATAAATCTGTAATGACTTATACTAACTTTCATATGTACAGTATTGGTTCAGGTTGTACACTGTTCGATTCAAACCTTAGTTTTCAAAAAATACTAAAGTAACATTTTGAGAACTTCCAGAATAAACCCTGAACTCCGTAAAACAGTAAATTGCAATATTTGAACATAACTTAAATAATATTAACATACACAATAAATACAAACTTGTTAATAATTTAACTATCCAGAAATGCAAAAAATAAACATTTGCCACTCAACATTGTCTGTCTAAATAAATTAATTCAATCTTACTAAAGAAACTTCTTAGTTAGGGAATGACAAAAATAAATAAAAATTCAGTGGCGCCACCAGGGGGTCGCCAGGGGTGGCCACGGCCACCCCCATAAATATGTTGGCCACCCCACTGGCCACCTCGCTTGTCAGTATATCGTTAGATTGTTGTAGCATCAGTTATGCATAGTATCCCAAATGAATGCATTTATTTTGTTTTGTTAAATGTAGGGCTGCCAAATTTACCGCGTTAACGGGCAGCAATTTTTAAAAATTAATCATACGAAAATATTTATCGCAATTAACGCATTCGCAGTACGACTCATTCACGCATTGCCGCAAACAGCCGTTGTACTTCTATACAGAGATAAGAGGCAGTGTCAAGTGAGTAGATAAAAGCATTCATTGGGGTCGTGCTTTTAATTGGCAAAAGGTTTGTCATCTCTCCCACAGCAACTATAAATATTGTGGGAAGCGACGTGGGGAAGAATGACAGGAGTTGATCTTTTTCTTTACACCCTGTAGTGTACCCAACACAGAGAAGATGTAGCATTTGCAGCCACCATACACAGTCATGGTTGCACCACTTCCCATCATGTAATTGGGCAGAACAGTTAAGTTGCTACAGTATAATTTACTGAAAGCTCAACAAATACACTAGATGGCAATATTTAGTCACAATATACAAACTCACATTTATCCTTTAAGAATTACAAGTCTTCCTATCCGTGGATCCCTTTCACAGAAAGAATGTTAATAATGTTAATGCCATCTTGTGGGTTTATTGTTATAATAAACAAATACAGTACTTACTGTATGTACCGTATGTTGAATGTATATATCCGCCTTGTGTCTTATCTTTCCATTCCAACAATAATTTACAGAAAAATATGGCATATTTTAGAGATGGTTTGAATTGCGATTAATTCATTTTTAAGCTGTGATTATCTCGAAAAATTTTAATCGTTTGACAGCTCTACTTAAATGTACACCTTATGCCTAATATATTCATAACACAATAAAACAGAATTGTTGTGGAACTCAAAATGTTGACTGGACAGTTACGGACTATGCACATTAAATCATTATTAACATCAAATATTACACAATACACCGAAGTATATCAGTAGCCGTGTCCTTTAGTCTTTCTGTCTTTCAGTTTTCCCCTGACCTTTTTACTGCAATAATATAATGAAAACCTGAAATTATGGCTTTAGTTTTGGCCACCTCAAGATTTTAAGTGAAGATTTTAAGTGGGCCCCATTTGGCCACCCCTGTGAAAAATTTCTGGAAGCGCCACTGCCTTCCTTCAGGTAAAACTCTACTGCTTTTATCCACAAGCACAGCCAAACTCAACAAAAAAAAAATGAAAATTAGGGAGAAGGGGGTAAACCTCGGTTCACTACATTTCTCACATTTTAATTAGGGCTGTCAAACGACTGAAATTTTTAATCGAGTCAATTACAGCTTAAAAATTAATTAATCGTAATTAATCGCAATTAATCGCAATTCAAACATCTATAAAATATGCCATATTTTTCTGTGAATTATATATATATTCTGTAAAATAAATTGTTGGAATGGAAAGATAAGACAAGATGGATATATACATTCAACATACGGTACATAAGGACTGTAGTGGGCATTTCACTCTACTGTCATTTAAATCTGTCTATGCTGTCCTCACTCCGAAGCGTCTACTTTTTCCAAAGCTAGACAGCTAGTGAACGACGCCTTAATAATCAGACTTCTTCCTTTTTCATCTGATTTATTGATAAAATGGCCTCAAACCATTGTCCTCTTTAGACCATCGTAAAACTACAAAAAAAAAGTACACAAGCATTGCATTAGCAACAACGTTAGCTTAGCACGCTATACAGGTTAACTAAACATAAACAAAAAGCGTCTCATACAAAAAATAGAACATTTCGCTTACTAACATAATATGTACATTCTTTACAACAACCATACTTACGGACAAATCTTGTCCAAGGATCATATAAGCACAACAGAGACGTCGTGCAGCCATATTGAACTGGCAAGAAAACAATAAACCATGTCGCAAGGCGACCACAAGAGTTCGCTGTTAGACAGCACAAAAACCCTTGCTGTAAAACTTACCAAAAGGCAGAATACTGTCTGAGCAGGACATGTGCGTTAATTGCGTCAAATATTTTAACGTGATTAATTTTAAAAATTAATTACCGTGTTAATTTTGACAGCCCTAATTTTAATTAACGTTAACAGTAGAAAACACATACAGGAGGACACTTCTCTCTAAGCAGCTTCTTACTCAAGTATTGCAGGTTAGCAAATTCACAAAGTTTAATGTTATGCTAACTCTGATGCAGGTTGGACTTTCAGTACTAAAATAAGTGGTGTGTTCCCAACCTCCACCTTTTTACACTACCTTCAGTGGCTGCTGCTGGCTGAAAAAAACTTCTAATATCCTTCCTCTTTGAAGGGGGCGGAGGAGGCGGCATGTTGTTGCTCTGGCTGACATTTTTAAGACTCACGTGACAAATCTCGGAGTGATATTCGATAACAGGCTTAACTTTGAAAAACAAATAAGTTCTGTTGTAAGAGCAAGTTTTTTACAACTCCGTCTCTTGGCAAAAGTGAAGCCTTTTCTTAGTCGCCACGACCTTGAAAAGGCAATTCACGCTTTTATAAGCTCAAGGCTGGACTACTGTAATGCACTTTATGTTGGCCTCCCCAAGTCCTCGATTTCTCGGCTGCAACTTGTTCTAAATGCTGCTGCTCGATTTTTAACAGGTACACCTAGACGTGAGCATATTGTATCTCTGGTTTTCCATGGTCAATCGGTGCCAAATATAAGCTGGGAGAGAGGTTAAAATCTGCTCTTTCGAGTCATGTTGACGGCATCGCTCTATGTCAAATACTTGATTTTTTTACGATGCTTTAAAGACGCCACGTGATTGAACAGGCTAGCGCAGAGGTGGGCAAACCGGTCCTTGAGGGCCGCAGGGGGTCCTGGTCTTAGTTCCAACTGACCCAGCACAGATAGTTTAACCAATGCGGTTTGAGCAGAACTGCGAAGCACCTGACTGCAATCGACTGATTGCACTTGTAAAACAGCAGATTGGTGAAAAGGTGTCCTCTTAATGGGTTCCAACAAAAACCCGCACCCACTGCGGCCCTTTGTGGAATAGTTAGCCCACCCCTGGGCTAGCGTGATCATAGAACGGCAAGCTTGAGTCTGATTAGTAAAATGGAGTCATGTATTGTTCCGATGTCTCATTGGTGAAACTGGTAGAGCTACTGTTGGCATCGCCGGGTGAAAAAAAAAAGTAAAAAGTAAAATCTATTATGTAGAATAAAGAGGAAAAATGTAACGACTAGCCCAAAGTGGCGGAGTATGAGTAGCGTTCTTTTTAATGTACATTTTTCTCAAAATGTTACTCAAGTAAACACATTACATGTACCGGAGTACATGTAATGCGTGACAACCCACCTCTGATCATATCTTAAAAATATAAAATGACCTTAGACACCTTATGTGTGTGCACAACAAATTAGTTCAACACTCAAACAAAGCATTTGTAATTTTAGGTCCACATGAGGACATTTGTTTGCATAATACGCTATCCTTTTGTTCAAACCGTAACCATCATGAGAGGGTTCCTAATCCCTAATTTTACACTTCTTGACCAAATTCAACCTTAAAACAAAAGTTTGGTCCAAAAAGTTCTCTACTCAATGTTTCCAACCCTCCCTGGAGACAAACGCAATTTACACACACATAAGCTAAACTTTTTTTCTATTTGAATGCAGAAAATCCTCTTGCATCATCTTTGTTTGTTTGTAATTACTCTGCTTTAGTAAACGCTTGGGAAAAAATGTGCCTGTGTGCATGTGTGTTACGAATGACCTGTTTCTTTCCCTTGATCTGAGCACACAGATCCCTTGAATCCCCTTGGTGAGTTTCATGTGGTTACCACCAGCAATACGCATTTGACAACAAATTATAGCAGCATTACTAATTTCGAACAATTATTTCATCAAAAAGTGCCCAAAAAATACTTAATTTGCATAATACGTGTAAAGCAAGGCGTTATGTTACAGTACAATTACAATCAGTTTAATTTTAGAAATGTTATAGAAACAGTTATACGGAGCCCCTATAGACCCTACCCACGTGACGTCCCAACTCCTTCCTCCTGACTGGTGCCGCCCAATTGTCCGTCAACACATCATGTTTCCCTGTTACGGCTACGTACATTCCTCCTATTTACGACGTGTTTTTCTGCTCGTTAACATTAATAATCAAAATGGTGAAGGCGTATGTGGCGGTCGGTTGCAATAACAGAGAAGATAGACGGAGAAGACTGAGAGACTTGAAGTTCTACCGGATTCCGAGAGACCCGGAGAGAAGAGAGCGAGATGGCTGCTGCAATTCGACGAGAAAACTGGGCTCCAAACGATCACCACAGATTATGTAGTAGTCATTTTATATCTGGTAAGATGCATTTAATATATATTTAGAGGGTTTTGGGCTGACAACCACAATTAAGATCATTGCTAGGCTAATCGCCGACAACATACACGTATGTATGTATGTAGTGAGAGTGCTATCGCTAAACCATATAAACATTAAAAGCCCTAACTTCATTGACAAACGACATGAAATACATTAGACTTGACAGTGGATGTTAGCAATAACAAAAGATTTTGAATTGAAAATTTAGTAACTCACCTTTCCGAGCACAAGATAGATTCCTGCCGAATTTTCGTGGACGAGGACCTGTTTCACCCAACCAGCAACGAAGTATTTATAAGCCTCCAAGCTCTTAAAGTTTTTCAAACTTTCATGAGAATAGGCTGATTTTGTGTGGACAAGATAGTTGTACAGTTCAGGGTAGCTAGCAGATGTAAGGCAAATACGGCGGAGACAGCGGGTCGAAAAACATCGATTTCGGCATCAAATATGGATCTGGCGAATGGATAAACTGAAGCTTTTCCACATAACGCCTTTTATGCAACGCATCAAGTGAGTTTACGGCATCCGAAAGCACCGGGTCTTCCATGAAATGCATTATAAATTGCTCGATCAATTGAGACCATTGATAATACAGACACAAAATGACGGACAAGTGGGCGGAACCATACAGCGAGCACGTGATTTTGTGACGTCGGTGGGTAGGGTCTATAGGGACATCAACAGAAATGAAATAAATTAAAACCATTTTGTTTACCAGAAACAATCCGAACACTAGGCCTGCAAGCAGGACTGAACGGGCCTTCGCAATCTAGCGCAACTCGGACGTCACGCAACTCGGACAGTGTGCAGGTCAGGGTGGTGGCAGATCCTCCTCTCTAATCATCTTATTAGAACCTAACATGCTCGAAAGTCGCCTCTTTACATTCACACACCTAATAGATAAAAACCCCTATTGGAGAGAGTACTACAAAAAAGGAGCGAATAAAGGGTCGTCACGGCAATAGACAGTGTGGACATGGGCCGTAAAATAAGTATTTCAAAAGGTCTAGAAACTACAATGACCAACCTGAAAAGAACTGGACTATGAATTGGAAAAACGAGTGACTTTCTATTGCCACTAGTTGGCGCTGTAGGTTGATGCAAATGACCCCTACAGGACCCTTCAGAGTATGACTCAACAAGCACGAGATGTTTGGCGCAGATATGTTGTAGAAGTTATGACTGTTCAAAACTTGTGGTGAGACGAAATGGCTTCAGTCATTTTCACTTCTCCTGCTTCAACCAAACCTCAGTATTTTTCATCAGGCACCTGAACACGTCTTATGGTTCCCCTGATATAGGTTTCAAGTGAATATATTTTTTTCCTTGGAGGAGGAGCCTGTTTAGTAAAAAAAGGCATTTCCTGTTCCCACTAGGGGGCGCTAGGCCTAATGGGTAATGTTTCAATGCACTCGTGTTAAGGGTGGGATCCCGCACATACGTACATGCCAGATATGAAAAAGATTGAACGTTGTGTCAATGAGCTATTAGTCTTTTACTGAATTTGTCATTTTGCCCAAAAAATGTCCGACTTTGACACCACGCCCAGGTCAGACCCATGAATGAAAACGCACCATTTTGAAAATTTTAGATCTCCTATGTCTCCTGAATAGTCTCACCAATTTTGAAGATGATCCAACTAACTCCCTCTGTGACAAGGTCTCAAATGTGCACCCTGTTAATTGATAAAAATGTCACATTCGATCCAAATACCTGTTGGGTTTCGAATATGGGTTCAAGAGACTTTTTGGAGCAGTTTTGCACAAGGTATCGACTCGCCAAATTTCATTGCTCTACGTTAAAAAAAAACCTAAAAGGAAATGCCTTTTTGAAAATTTCAAGGGGGCGCCACTGAGCCATTTTGTTACATTTTTTTGTAACGTCGCAAGATTATCGAAATCCACGCAAAGCCGCATGTATGTGCAAAATTTGGTGAGTTTTCGTGCATGTTCAGGCCTCCAAATGTAAACTATACTACAAATGGATAAAAATTTCACATTCGATCCCAAATACCTGATTTTCTGTTGGATTTGGAAAATGAGTGCAAGAGACCTTTTGGAACAGTTTTGTATAACGTATGGACTCCCCAAATTTCATTGCTCTACGTTGAAAAAACCCAATAGGAAAGGCCTGTTTTAAAACTCCTTTCTGTCGCCACTAGTTGGCACTGTAGAGTTGATGCAAATGACCCATACAAGACCCTTCAGGGTATGACTCTCAACAAGCACGGGAAGTTTGGCGCAGATATGTTGTATATGTTATGACTGTTCAAAGTTTTTTTGCGAGACAAATTGTTGACGATCATTTTCACTTTCCTGTTTGGACCCCTCCGCTTCAACGAAACCTCAATATTTTTCATCAGGCACCTGAACACAGGTCTTAAGGCTCCCCTGATGCAGGTTTGAGGTCAACAGATTTTTTTCCCTTGGAGGAGGAACCTGTCTCGTAAAAAAAGGCATTTCCTTTTCTCACTAGGGGGTGCTAGGCCAAATGGGTAATATTTCAATGCATTCCTGTTAATGATGGGATACCGCACATACATGCCAAATATGGAAAAGATTGAACATTGTGTCAAGGAACTATTAGTCATTTACTGAATTTGTCATTTTGCCGAAAAAATGGCCGATTTTGGCACCACACCCAGGTCAGACTCGTGAATGAATTTTAAAAACTTAAGATCTCATTTGTCTCCTGAACAGTCTCACCAATTTTGCGAATTTCGGCGAAAAGGTCTCAAATGTGCACCCTGTAAATCGATAAAAATGTAATATTCGATCCAAAATAACCGATTTCGTGTTGGGTTTGGAATATGGGTGTAAATGCTTTTTTGGAGCGGTTTTGGACAAGGTATAGACTCCCCAAATTTCATCACTCTACGCTGACAGACCCTAATGTTATAGCCCAATTTTAAAATTTCAAGGGAGCGCCACTGAGCCATTTTGTTATTTTTTTGCAACGTTGCAAAATTATCGAAATATACAATTTTCCGCACGTATGTGCAAATTTTGGTGACTTTTCATGCATGTTCAGGCCTCCAAATTGGCTGTTTTCATTTGCCCTGAGGAAGAAAAAAAAAAAATCCTTTGCAAAACAATAGGGCCTTCGCACGCTTAGAGCTCGGGCCCTAATTAGCATTATATAGCATTTAAGTTAGCAGACTTTTGCTATGCAAGTAGCCAATTGTTCTTTTGCAAGATCCACATTTTTTTATTCTTTTTTCAATATCATTTGAGGCTAAGCTCAGGCGCACATCAGACACCAGCAGTTTCGGCGTGCTGAAAACGACATTCTGAAATAAAAAGGCTATATTACACAATGTGTGTTATTTAAAGGGATCCACTGACTTAGACTTGTACGTAGGCTCTAATCAGCCACAATTGTTCAATTTTACTAAAATATGTTATTAGAAACACATATATTATTGCCATTGATTTAAATATTTATAATATTTCGTACATGTTTTGACCTACCGAGGGCGCCATGTTTCATGCGCGCAATGCACGCCGGGGGTGATGACACAGTTGGACTGGACTGGGAGAATAGCTGTGCTAGCAAGGAAGCGAAGCTAGTATGACGACTGGCATGATTTGTCACATTCCGCTGCTGGTCAGATTGTTTCGTTAAGGAGATGTGGGATGAGTTCCCAACGTCGTACCTGCATCCAATTCCAGTTCACCAGCAGTGTCTTTAAACCGATCCTAGGCGGCTTGCCGAAATATTGACTTCTTGACTTCTGCATGTTGAAAATTACAGGCCTCTCTAATATTTTCAAGTGGGAGAACTTGCACAATTAGTGGTTGACTAAATACTTATTTGCCCCACTGGATGTCGACTTAAACAATTAATTGAAGCCAGAAAAGAACCACAGTTATATATTTTGGACATCAACGTTTATTAAACTGGAGAAACTCCATACGGGAATTGAATTTCAGCAATAACAGTTATAGGTCATCCTATGAATAAAACAGTGAAACATGGCCTTTTTTACATTCAGTACGTATGTTACGTTATACGACAGGAAAAAAACGTTTTTTGTTGGTTTTTTTTTTTTGTTTTTTACGGATGTGCCATGCTTTAAAACCTCCTGGATAACTACATCACCAAAACATAAATCGAGCAAATCAGTCCAGCGCAGTGGCTCAGCCCAGGGGATACAATTATTGACTGGGGTAACTACCGTAATTTTCGGACTATAAGCCGCTACTTTTTCCGCTCATTTTGAATCCTGCGGCTTATAGTCCAGTGCGGCTTATTTGTTGATTTATTTGGGTTAATAGGTAACACTTTGACAACGGTGTCATAAGACTGCCATAAAACCGTCATAATTATGACATGATTATGACACTATTATGGCCGTTAATGAATGCTTATGACAGATGTCATTAAGTATCATCTGGCAAATTATGTCACCAACACTCCATATATGTCCAGCTCGGATCTTTTGATTCTATTCAAAAGTGAGATCATTTGCAGGATGACACAAAATGACATCTGTCATGATGTCATTAATGCTCATGGCAGTGTCATTTCATAACTATGATGGTCTTATGACAGTTTTATGGTGCCACTGTCAAATAAAGTTTTACCAAATACCAGAGCTAGCAATTTATGAAACAACTGGAAGAGTAACTGAAGAAATAATTAGCGCAGAACATGGATTTTTGATTATTATTTAATATTTGTAGCACTGCAATGCATGCTAGGAGGCACGTTGGACGACAACAGTGTTGACAGCAGGTGGCAGCAGATGATGACCGTCTCCCCCAAGGGAGCAGTGACGGCCAAATGAGGCTTCATTAAGCAATGAAGCTTTGCAGCCAATTGGTTCAAAGCTTTATGGTGGCTCATTTGGTCTTAGGACAGTCTTATGATGCCGCTGTTAAATAAAGTGTTACCGGTTCATATATTTTGGTTAGGGCTGTCTAACCATTAAAATTTTTAATCGAGTTAATTGCAGCTTAAAAATTAATTAATCGTAATTAATCGCAATTAATTGCAATTCAAACCATCTATGAAATATGTCATATTTTTCTGTAAATTATATATATATTCTGTAAAATAATTTGTTGGAATGGAAAGATAAGACACAAGATGGATATATACATTCAACATACGGTACATAAGGACTGTAGTGGGCATTTCACTCTACTGTCATTTAAATCTGTCTATGCTGTCCTCACTCCGAAGCGTCTACTTTTTCCAAAGCTAGACAGCTAGTGAACGACGCCTTAATAATCAGACTTCTTCCTTTTTCATCTGATTTATTAATAAAATGGCCTCAAACCACTGTCCTCTTTAGACCATAGTGAAACTACAAAAAAAAGTACACAAGCATTGCATTAGCAACAACGTTAGCTTAGCACGCTATACAGGTTCACTAAACATAAACAAAAAGCGTCTCATACAAAAAATAGAACATTTCGCTTACTAACATAATATGTACATTCTTTACAACAACCATACTTACGGACAAATCTTGTCCAAGGATCATATAAGCACAACATTACAACGTAGGCGTCAGCCAGAGACGTCGTGCAGCCATATTGAACTGGCAAGAAAGCAATAAACCATGTCGCAAAGCGACCACAAGAGTTCGCTGTTAGACAGCACAAAAAACCTTGCTGTAAAACTTACCAAAAGGCAGAATACTGTCTGAACGGGACATGTGCGTTAATTGCGTCAAATATTTTAATGTGATTAATTTTAAAAATTAATTACCACGCGTTAACGCGATAATTTTGACAGCCCTAATTTTGGTGTATATATCCCATAATACAGTGAGGTCAGCTGCGGCTTATTGTCCAGTGCGGCTTATCTATGAACAAATGCTGCTTTCGTGTCAAATTTTGTGGGTGGCGGCTTATAGTCAGGTGCGCTTTATAGTCCAGAAATTACGGTACATTGGCACGACACCGGTGGGCGTACCATATTCAATTGATGACGACCTTGGCGAAAAGTATAGCCCCTCAAGAATGATGGGTAGCAAAAAAACGCTCATTTTCAACTGATTATAAATATTCTTGTAAGTTATTTTTTTTTTGCTGACACTGCATCAGGGTCATCAACATGTTGTGCCCCCCTGCCCCAAAAGTCAAACTCCGCCAATAATGTATGAGCTTCATATAAACAAATAGTAATATTTACTTAAAATGGAATCATCTGACTAGGGCTGTCAAAATTATCGCGTTAATGCGCGGTAATTAATTTTTTTAATTAATCACGTTAAAATATTCGAAGCAATTAACGCACATGTCCCGCTCAGACAGTATTCTGCCTTTTGGTAAGTTTTACAGCAAGGCTTTTTGTGCTGTCTAACAGCGAACTCTTGTGGTCGCTTTGCGACATGGTTTATTGTTGTCTTGCCAGTTCACTATGGCTGCACGACGTCTCGGGCTGACGCCTACGTTGTAATGTTGTGCTTATATGATCCTTGGACAAGATTTGTCCGTAAGTATGGTTGTTGTAAATAATGTACATATTATGTTAGTAAGCGCAATGTTCTATTTTTTGTATGAGACGCTTTTTGTTTATGTTTAGTGGACCTGTACAACGTGCTAAGCTAACGTTGTTGCTAATGGAATGCTTGTGTACTTTTTTTTGTAGTTTTACGCCGGTCTAAAGAGGACAGTGGTTTGAGGCCATTTTATTAATAAATCAGATGAAAAAGGTAGAAGTCTGATTATTATGGCGTCGTTCACTAGTTGTCTAGCTTTGGAAAAAGTAGACGCTTCGGAGTGAGGACAGCATAGACAGATTTAAATGACAGTAGAGTGAAATGCCCACTACAGTCCTTCATGTACCGTATGTTGAATGTATATATCCATCTTGTGTCTTATCTTTCCATTCCAACAATTTATTTTACAGAATATATATATAATTTACAGAAAAATATGGCATATTTTATAGATGGTTTGAATTGCGATTAATTGCGATTAATTAATTTTTAAGCTGTAATTAACTTGATTAAAAATTGTAATCGTTTGACAGCCCTAAATCTGACACATTAATCTGTTAACTCGGCGTTAACACTCAAAACAAGATGGAGAAAATTATTTGACTAGATTTAAGAGAAATAATCCGATTAAAACGTGATACATTTGCAGTGTTTTGACCTGTACCACTCGCCTGCGTTCAGACAGTCTTGCAGCCAAACACAGGCTTCCTTCCCTCCATGAGAAAAGTTTGAAGACCTAACATCAAAGCACTAGACCTCTAAAAGCTTTGGCCTGAAAATGCTTAAACCTGGCGACTGTTTGGCTAAACAGTTTATTCAGTGTCAGCTGGCGAGAACACTGTCCTCTCCGTCAGGAACGTTGACGGCGCAGGAATGTTGGCCACGGCGATCTTCGGCAGGGCTGCTTTTAACATCTACGGGGCCCCTGCTAATAATAAACCATTGACTTTCATTCGGCGGAGAGAAGGTTTAAAAGGGCCTTCTTCGTTTGTGTGCATGTAAGGTCCTGTGGAAGTGCTGTGCTTTAATGTCAGCACGAGTCAATAAAAGAGATCCTTTGTTTTGTCCTCAGATTACTCAGTTGAAGATAGAGAACAATCCCTTTGCAAAAGGCTTCAGAGGCAGCGATGACAACGAACTGCACCGCATGGCCAAATTGCAAGGGTGAGTACACACTGTGTGTGCGTGTGCCAAGTTCCAACGCCTGTGTGCATCTGTCAATCAGTCAAAACAAATCAAAATCACAAAATTTAGCGGTGGAGTGAGTTGTCTTTCCTGCTAGAACTTTGCAATGAAGGTAACCTAAGAGGTTCCTCAAGGGCGTAGAATTGGGTCTCAACACTGGTAGGGATGATATAGACCCTACTTACCAACATCACAGATTGACGTGTCGCTGTATCTGGCCGACATTGTTTATCCGTATTCTCAATGGTTTCAATTTGTCGTGCAATTTATAGTGCAATTCATGGAAGCCCCGGTGCTTTCAGACGCTGTAAACTCATTGGATGCGTTGCATAAAAGGCGTTATGTGGAAAAGCTTCAGTCTATCCATTCGCCAGATCCATTTTTGAAATCTATCGATAAATCGATATTTTTCGACCCGCTGTCTTCGCCCTCT
Organism: Corythoichthys intestinalis; assembly: GCF_030265065.1. Lineage (NCBI taxonomy): Eukaryota > Metazoa > Chordata > Actinopteri > Syngnathiformes > Syngnathidae > Corythoichthys > Corythoichthys intestinalis. Next base: position 66,216,058 of record NC_080397.1, read on the forward strand.
CTGCCTGACATCTGCTACCCTGATATCTACAACTATCTTGTCCACACAAAACCAGCCTATTCTCACGAAAGTTCGAAAAACTTTAAGAGCAGCACTCTAAGCAACATTACCCCGTGTGACCCTTTACTTCCAATTTTCTAAAATGGCGACAATCAATTAAAAAAAAAAGTTGACTGCGATGGCAGACGCTTCAAGGATAGGTGGATATTGGACCATTTCTTCATTAAAACACGCAACAACTGTGTCTGCCTCATTTGCAAAGAGACAGTCGCTGTTTTCAAAGAGTTCGATGTGACGCGATATTACCAAACAAGACACGCTGACATGTACGACAACATTACAGGGAAGATGCGCAGCGAGAAAAGAAAGCAACATGAAGCTAGTTTAATTTCACAGCAGCAGTATTTCGCAAGAGCCCGAGTGTCGAAAGAGAACGCCACAAAGACAAGACTGTTGAAATTATGAATTTAAAAAAATAATAAAGCCAATGTGACACACAGAAGGGCTTGCTAAAATTTGTTTAAATATATTGGTCTATGTAAATCAGCCAAGGTTGCCCCTTGCATTTTTACCACACCAATTCTGGGCCCCCCTTGCAAAAGGTTTGGACACACCTGTTTAACTGATGATCCGTAGACGAGGCCAGCTTCTTTCACTTGGTACCAGCTAAATATTATTCAAAATATAATGATGGTGGAGGAAATAAGCATCTTCAATTTGAAACTGTATGTTGTCGGCGATTAGCCTCGCAATGATCTTAATTGTGGTTGTCAGCCCAAAACCCTCTAAATATATAATAAATGCATCTTACTAGATATAAAATGACTACTACATAATCTGTGGTGATCGTTTGGTGCCCAGTTTTCTCGTCGAATTGCAGCAGTCCATCTCGCTCTCCTCTCCGGGTCTCTCAGTATACGGTAGAATTTCAAGTCTCTCCATCTATCTTCTCTGTTCCTGCAACCAACCGCCACACACGCCTTCACCATTATGATTATTAATGTTAACGAGCAGAAAAACATGCCATAATAGGAGGAATTTACGTAGCGGTAATGCGTAAACACGACGAGTTGACGGACAATATGGCGCGGAGGCGTGGTTGTGACGTCATGTGAGTGGGGTCCATACAGTGGGACAAATAAGTATTTAGTCAACCAGTAATTGTGCAAGTTCTCCCACTTGAAAATATTAGAGAGCCCTGTAATTGTCAACATGGGTAAACCTTAACCATGAGAGTCAGAATGTGGGGAAAAAAAAAAAACAGAAAATCACATTGTATGATTTTTAAAGAATTTATTTGCAAATCATGGTGGAAATAAGTATTTGGTCAATACCAAAAGTTCATCTCAATACTTTGTTGTATATCCTTTGTTGGCAATAACTGAGGCCAAACATTTTCTGTAACTCTTCACAAACTTTTCACACACTGTTGCTGGTGTTTTGGCCCATTCCTCTATGCAGATCTCCTCGAGAGCAGTGATGTTTTGGGGCTGTCGTTGGGCAACACGGACTTTCAACTCCCTCCACAGATTTTCTATGGGGTTGAGGTCTGGAGACAGGCTAGGCCACTCCAGGACCTTGAAATGCTACTTACGAAGCCACTGCTTTGTTGCCCTGGCTGTGTGTTTGGGATCATTGTCATGCTGAAAGACCCAGCCACGTCTCATCTTCAATGCCCTTGCTGATGGAAGGAGATTTTCAACCAAAATCTCTCGATACATGGCCCCATTCATTCTTTCCTTTACACAGATCAGTCGTCCTGGTCCCTTTGCAGAAAAACAGCCCAAAAGCATGATATTTCCACCCCCATGCTTCACAGTGGGTATGGTGCAATTCAGTATTCTTTCTCCTCCAAACAGGAGAATCTGTTTCTAGCAAAAAGTTCCATTTTGGTTTCATCTGAGCATAACATTCTCCCAGTCCTCTTTTGGATCATCCAAATGCTCTCTACCGAAACGCAGACGGGCCTGGACGTGTACTTTCTTCAGCAGGGGGACACGTCTGGCGGAGCAGGATTTGAGTCCCTGGCGGCGCATTGCGTTACTGATAGTAGCCTTTGTTACTGTGGTCCCAGCTCTCTGTAGGTCATTCACTAGGTCCCCCCGTGTGGTTCTGGGATTTTTGCTCACCGTTCTTGTTATCATTTTTGATGCCACGGGGTGAGGAGGGAGTTGAAAGTCCGTGTTGCCCAACGACAGCCCCAAAACATCACCGCTCTAGAGAAGATCTGAGGTTTACACATGTTGACAATTACAGGCCTCTTTAATATTTTCAAGTGGGAGAACTTTCCAAATTAGTGGTTGACTAAATACTTATTTGCCCCACTGTACATGCATACATACAATAATAATCGCTCATTATTTTTCGCATAAATTAGCTAACCACAGTCAGGCTTAGTCTATATCCTTGTGAAAAGCAAGCGTGCACTGTATTTGGAGCTACCCGCCTCATCCTGCTTCCTAGTCTTTTATGATGGCATACATATGGCGTGAGTGCGTGTTCGTTGGGTTGAGCCAAGTGGCAAAAATGATGTGAGCTGCTGTCACCTGAAGGTTGTGCTTGACCCTATAGCTGGTCCTTAGAGTAGAACATTAATAACACAACACAACACACGAGAACAGAGCAGTGTTAGACCAATGATAGCGTATTGCTGCCTGTGAATCACACTGTCACTGCACATCAACCACTTTCGTGCTGAGCTGATCTCCACTTTGGCAGCTGAACTCCACTTGTGTCGGGCCGTTCGTAGGATGTTACTGAGCCAATGAGCTAGCCCGTTACTGAAACGAGTAAGGTGGGGGGGGGGGTTCCGATGTGCATTGCGGTACAGCGCTCCTCCCCCCTTCCTTTGTGTTATTGTGCTGCTTTGGTTTGCGGAGAAGGGCCTATATCCGAAGTGACACATAGCTGGATGTTTATTTTTAGAGCGGCAAATTATCTCACAGCAGCCCCGGCTGTGTTTGTGCGTGCATGTGTCTGCTTGTGCGTGTCACAATCTCAGCGCCAGTCAGTGAGATGTGGCCCGCTGTCCCCTACATACCACAGAGTTCACAGAGAGGGCTGTGTTTACAAAGGGAGATCAGAGCTGAAAAGATGGAAAGCGCTTAAGTAGACTTGAAAGCGAAAGATGGAGGGGGGGGGGGATAGGGGGGCAGAAGCATGAATGATAGAACCGGACCAAAAATACCTAGATGCAATATTTCATATATTAGGGTGACCATATTTTGATTTCCAAAAAAAGAGGACATTCGGCCCGGCCTCGAGATACTTGAATTTTACTCGAAGCTCACTCAAAGATGCCTATATCACTTTAATATATTTATAGTGTGACTCTTCCGTCTGGACAGAAAAATTCAGTTTTATAAAAAAAATAATAAATAAATAAATTATATATATATACACATATATCAGAGGTTGCGCTAGACATTTTCGTTGTCTGTCATTTTGACTGACAGGCTCATAAAAATCCGGTCATAGTCTATTTTTACCCGTCACTTAAATTTTTAAAATGATAATGATGACATATTCAATAGTTTAGTTTTTATTCATTTTTAATTAATATTGTAACGCTTGCTTGGCGGCGAAAAATTAGACACGGAAGTCGTGGTATTTTTCTCCCTTTTTACTCTGCTTACCGCCAACAACTCCGCCCCCAAAGAAAAAGAGGCAACAATATAGACCCCAATCACCAACGTCACACAATGATCTTAATTGTGGTTGTCAGCCAAAAATATTCTAAATATATATTAAATGCATCTTACCAGATATAAAATGACTACTACATAGTCTGTGGTGATCGTTTGGTGCCCAGATTTCTTGTCGAATTACAGCAGTTCATCTCGCTCTCATCTTCGGGTCTCTCAGAATACGGTAGAACTTAAGTCTCTCCGTCTATCTTCTCTGTTACAGCAACCAACCGCCACACACGCCTTCACCATTTTGATTATTAATATTAACGAGCAGAAAAACACGCCGTAATAGGAGGCATGTACGTAGCGGTAATGTGTAAACATGACGATATGGCGGCTCCAGTCGGGGGGGCGGAGTTGTGACGTCATGTGATTGGGGTCTATACACAGGTGGCAATCTTGTCCATCAATTGGATGACGCACTGGCACACCGGGTGCACCAATAAGAACCTCGCATTGATGTGTCAATCACGGTGCTGCCGCCAGACCCCGGTGACGCTACAATATTCTGACAGAAGAGCCAACGACGTCATGCATTAAGAGAGACAATAGCTAATTAATATGCTAACTCGCCACCCTGTGGTCTGGGGTGCGAATTGCAACCTGTCAAAATGACGGACGGACTTCAGCTTTTTCCGTCACCGTTTTAAAAAACCGGTCAACGACGGAAAATATCCGGTTAACGCGACCCCTGACATACATATTATATTATATTAGCGTTAACGCGCGGTAATTAATTTTTTTAAATTAATCACGTTAAAATATTTGACGCAATTAACGCACATGTCCCGCTCAGAAAGTATTTTGCCTTTTGGTTAAGTTTTACAGCAAGGGTTTTTGTGCTGTCCAACAGCGAACTCTTGTGGTCGCTTTGCGACATGGTTTATTTTTTTCTTGCCAGTTCATTATGGCTGCACAATGTCTCGGGCTGATAATGTTGTGCTTATATTATCCTTGGACAAGATTTGTCCATAAGTATGGTTGTTGTAAAGAATGTACATATTATGTTAGTAAGCGAAATGTTATATTTTTTGTATGAGACGCTTTTTGTTTATGTTTAGTGAACCTGTATAGCGTGCTAAGCTAACGTTGTTGCTAATGCTATGCTTGTGTACTTTTTGTAGTTTTACGACGGTCTGAAGAGGACAATAGTTTGAGGCCATTTTATTAATAAATCAGATGAAAAAGGAAGAAGTCTAATTATTAAGGCGTCGTTCACTAGCTGTCTAGCTTTGGAAAAAGTAGACGCTTCGGAGTGAGGACAGCATAGACAGATTTAAATGACAGTAGAGTGAAATGCCCACTACAGTCTTTATGTACCGTTTGTTGAATGTATATATTCATCTTGTGTCTTATCTTTCCATTCCAACAATTTATTTTACAGAATACAATTTACAGAAAAATGTGGCATATTTCATAGATGTTTGAATTGCGATTAATTAATTTTTAAGCTGTAATTAACTCGATTAAACATTTTAATCCTTTGACAGCCCTAATATATATATATTATATACTATATGGAAATACATTTTTTACCCAACAGGCTTTATTCTTACTAAAAAACAAACAATAAAAACACATAAAAAAACGAATTAAATCATGACAAAAAAAAAATATCATGCAGACCCGTAAAAATATCATACAGTCAATACAGACACACAGTAGGTCGCTATGTGCCATATAAACATTAATCAATTACTATCACGACAACTGTCGTTGAGAAATTGTTATACCCACTCAATTTTTATTCTCCTTCAATACTCTAGATTGCACGCAAACAATAACCAAAATAAACTGACAAACTATTCAACCAGAATGCTTCCAAACACAGCAGATCAAAACTACATTTCCCATAATGCCGAGCGCGGCTTAGCTCACTGATAGCTACCCTATTAACGAGTAACTGGAGACGAGGCAAAATCGAACTTTGCTATAAAATTTTACATCCATCAGCACCGCAATGATGCGACACCAAACGGGATTTTACAGTCACGCCAGTACAAAGCTCCGACAGAAGTTAATAGTTGCCATTATACAGTATATATGTGTTTATCGTAAAAAAAAAAAACTTAACTGGGAAGAACGCAGAACAATTAATCCAAAACTAATACAACATACTGCATTTCTTTGTACACATACAACCCAATATACAACAGAAGACACATGAGCGACATTAACAGGTATTAAACTTACAGAAAGCTGTACGGAGCACTATAAACGTCTCTTAGAACTACCATATTCCTTATTGTAGTATGTAACTGTCTGTTCTAGTGTTCTCTTGCCAAACCGTCAACCCAGTAGTTGGCGGTAATGCACCATAATACAACTGTACTCCTTCTCCCGCCCCTACTAGTAGGAGCCACGTCAACGCGGGCAAGCACTGCCCCCCAGTGGCCGGAGGGATTCTCTTCAAATTGGTCCCGTGAAAAATCATAAAAACCCGGACATTTTCATGAATTTGTAAAACCCGGCCGGATGACGAGGACACGACGTGAAAGGTGGACATGTCCGGGCAAAAGAGGACATTTGGTCACCCTATCATATATGTTCTTTTTTTGTGGATTTTTTGCGTTTCAGTAAAGACTACCCTGTAGTGCCACGCAGCACGGGTCGTCAGAGAACGTGCTCCGCTGGAAGTCCCTTTGGCGGGGAGGTCCGCGTTCTGAGGGGCTCGCCCGAAGCGGCCGCGTCGCCCTACAGCTGCGAGAATGGCCTGAGCGGCAGCCCTCAGACACTACTGGGGTCTCCATCCGCTCACTACACCTTGTCTCATCCTCAGCATGTCCAGCAGTCACAACTTTACCACTGCACCAAGAGAAAAGGTAGCGAAATTGTTCAAAATTAGAGCATCTTTAGAGGTCTTATTTTGTAAACATTTCTTGGTTAAATTTTATGACTTTTTGGAAGAGAACCTTTACACATTTTCACCTATTGTCAATCAAAATCTTTTGCTTTAGTCTACCGTTTTTGTGCAAAGCTACAGATTAAAAAAAATTACCGTATTGGCCCGAATACAAGATGGCCCTGATTATAAGACGATCCCCTCTTTTTCAAGACTCAAGTTTGAAAAAAAGACTTTTTGAACACCAAATTGATTTTTACACAGAAAATAATTACAGTACATCCGAAACAAATGATTATTACAATATATTTGAGAGAAAAAGCATGTTCTTTTGCCTCATTCAAATCTTAATATCTGAACATTGAAACATGTAAACTAAAGTGCAATCACATTCGTAAATGAATGGCTTCTGGTTTTTGAAATGTAAATAAACCAATCTATTGTCATAAAAACAACAAAATTGCAATAACTGCATTAACCATCAAAGTGAAGTCTAACTGTAACTGTAGTCTTTAAACAAATCTGAATTAGGAAAAACATCGCAATAAAAGAATGCAAACTGATTAAACTTGAGAGTAGCTGTGATCTGTCATGACAGAACATCGCTTCAATGATATCTGGCACCATCTAGCGTCGTGAATGGGTATAACATCTAGGACCCCCGCGTTTTCAGTCTTATTTCAATGCAAAAAAACACTCTTATATTCGGGCCAATACAGTTCTGTATTTTTGGACCATAAGCAGTGGTGTCAGAGATTACTTGAAAAAGTAATTTAATTACAAATTACGTTTTTGAGGCGTAATCTGGTTACTTTACCGATTTTTTCAAAGTAACATAGTTACTTTAAAAGTAATTTATCAGTTACTTTTTAGTAATTTTTCCTCACTTTGCTGCCTCAACATATGAAGGACAACAGAAAGATGTCATCGCATCTAATTGACTTTCCTATAATTGAATTTAAAGGGAAAGATCAGAATTTTTCACATCAGGCCTAATCTTCGAGTTAGCAGGGGTTTAATTAGTCGATGGAGTTGATTTCAACCACCATGGACTCGGGCTAGCTTAGCCACTCCAGAGCCCCTGAAACTAAAAACTAAATGACAAACTGCATGGAATTTGTTGAAATCAACTCCACCATCTAATTAAACCCCGTTAACTTTAACATTAAGCCTAATGTAAAAAATTCTGAATTTCGGGTTATGGTTAACAGCATATGGCGGCAACTACAGTAAGCACTTTACCATTTACAACACATCCCAAAGATGCTAAATAAACACGTCACCTCATGGCATAAATGTGCAACACGAATAGGATGTAAACAATGCTCACAGACTACCCGCTGTTGCAACGGCAAAGCTACCAAATGGCTGCGCATGTACCTGCTCCAACCTATCGCTGGAACCCTCCAGAATGAAGGAAAAATACTCAATTTCAGTCATTGACGCACACAGATCAACATTCCCTCGCACATCTCACCAGGTGGCTGCACTCGGCTCGAATGTGCACCCGTGCCGGCACACGTTAGTTCCAAAACACTTAGCGCGTGTGACTAGAGACCAAAACAGGAAGACCTATGAGAGGTTGGCATGGAAATGAACACGTAGCAGGAACCTTTTTAACATTTTCTATTAAAAATCCTCTTCCTACATGACTACAATATTCTTCATTCTACATACACAGACGCGAAGGAAACTTTAATCAGATTACTGGTTTGGAAAAACGAGCACGTTAGATTACTCTTTACTGAAAGAAAGTAATCAGATCACAGTAACGCGTTACTTATTAATGCATTAGTGACAACACTGATTGTAAGGCTAGTGTGTTCACACTGCAAGTTAAAGTGACTCGATTCAGATTTTTTTTTTTTTTTATATCAGGCTCAAGGGAGACACTTTCTTGACGATCTGAACGGGCTGAGTTGCATGAAGTGGATATTTTCAAATCCAATCTACACTGTAAAATATTATAAATTGACCACCTTAAAAAAATTTTTTTAAATCACATTTTCTAAGGCGGAAAGTTATGTTCCTTACATTAATGAGATGCAATTTATTTAATTATTTCAAGTTTTAAGGACTCAAATTAACCTTAAGAACTGGATTTTAGTAAATATTTGAGTTTGCAGAATGTATAAGGCTTTGACTTTTTTGTGACATTTGTTTTTTTGCTCCCAATATGGCCCTTTCAACATTATGGGTTGCCGGCCCCTGAATCAGATTATAGGAATTTATTTATTTATTTATTTTGAGTTTGCTGTACTCAAAATAACTTGAATGAATCAACTTATTTATTGTGAGCTTCCACTACTGAAGTGATACCTTAGTGAGCTTTAGTGCTGCTCATTCATCATATGCAGCTGAATTCTTTTTTTAACCTGAAATAATTCTACAATACAAACAGCCCATGCTAATTTAATTGATAACACATTTTCAAAGAGTAATGACCCTACCCCCAAATAAATGAAGAGAGAACACTTTAACTCACCCCGGAATTCCACTCAGTCCGCCTAGTTTGCCATCCTTTAGTTTGAGTAGTCCCAAGGCAGGGGAGGACACCTGGCCTGCCTGGACCAACCAACCCAATTACAAAAATGCAATAATACTAGCATTAGCATCTCAGCATGCTAATTTTTAGCACGCTAACGTGATAAAATAATACAATAATAAAGGCACTGACAGACACAGAAAATCAAATGAACATGCAAATTAGCATACGTTAGCATTGTGGCTAACGCTACCTACAGATGACAAATTCAGACACACCAGTTCACTTGGATGTAGTCGAGCACACACAAACAGGTTCCCAACACAAATAAAAAGGTCTGGTTCTATAAGTTATAAAACAGCCTTTAAGCAAGTTTGAAACATACAATGGCGTACCACAAGCAACACGTCACTTCCGCTCATTAATATTCATGGCATTAGCTACTGTTGCTAAGCTGGGACAAAGCTAGGACAAGCCACCGTTTGTCCCTAATGGGAAATGAATGGAAATCGTGTACGAAGGAGATGTTTACAGCGCTAAACCTACCAATTCTCTCCGAAAATGACGTGCCTGGTGCCAAATTGACTGGCATAAATGTGGAAGAACATAAAAATGTTCAGTTAAAGAGATGACTTTAGTGTCGAAGGCTGAAAAAGACGAAAAAAAAACGAGCCGACCTAAGCATAGCTTTGGCTTTTTTTTTTTTAATCAATGCGACTGACAATGACATTCTCCGGTTTCAACAAGCTATCCTTTACCATCAGTCTTTCTTATATATCCTCTGGTTGTCCTACATCTCTTACCGTTCTTGGGGGTAATTTAGTTAGCTTTGTGTAGCGATCGCAAATGCTACTCAGTGACAGCCAACGAACACTTTTCATTTTTTCATTGATAACACATCTTAATATTATAATTTATTTGCACTTCCCCCTTACTAAAGTTGTTTATATATATATATATATATATATATAACAGAAACGGTAACAGTGGCAGTCAGATACCATTGTAATTTTTTTCAGGTCATTCATTGTCAGACAGAAGCAGTACGGCACAACGTTACGCTAAAAAAATAAAGTAAAAATATAAAAATGGCTTACCTCTTTGTCCTCTGAAAGACCATGCCAACCCAACGTAATGTTTACTGCATATGAAACGTGAATGGATTCGCCGAGCTGGTGTTAAAGTCCGGGCAAGTTGATTCGGTTCTCACATTTTTTCCACCCGAGTTTTTGGTTTCCGGGAACGTATGAAGAAAACATCCTTCATGGTCGTAATGTCTAGAGTCATTTCTACAAGTTCCAAAAAAGCAATGCGTGATCGGCATGTTGGTTTTTGAAAGATTACCCGCGAAAAGTAGCACTTTTTACGTTGGGTCTATGCGAGGGCGGGTCTATAATGTCCCACTTCGGCTTTACTTCTTCTTTACGATGCGACGTCACGGTCTAAAAATAGCCTGCGTGCGGTACGCCATTGGTTAGCTACATCAAGAAGTGTTTGAGACTAACCTGCTGCAACTGTTGCTCCTTGGCTTCTCTCCCACAAGACTAAAGGGAGAGGAGTCAAGGCAGGTTATATAGTGCCTGATGACTGGTGATTGGCTAATTGGTATAATGTGACTTGTCATGTGACGTGGTGCATACAGGGACTGTGGGAAAAATAAGCACTGGCTAACAATTGAGAATCTTAACCCATGTTACACAAACATTGTGTAGCACTTGCAAGTATCGATAACGGAAATCATTTAAAGTAAATCAGCACAGAAGTCTAGCCGACTTTTTTTTCCCCCCAAATCAACAGAAAATGACTAGATATCAATAGGACGTGTCCCCCACACTTCCCCAATTCTTTTGACGCTTATGGAGGGTGATGCCATTGATGTCCATGGACGTCCAAATTTCCCATTCATTTCTAATGGCATTTAATTATGTTTTTTTCATTCTATTGATGCTATTGTACTTGGATTCCATTGACGCTTATGTAAGTTGATACCATTGACGTGCATGGACGTCCAAATTTTTTCCCATTCATTTTCAGTGGCAAAAAAAACAATACCCCCAAATCAACAGGAAATGACCAGATATCAATAGGACGTGTACCCCAAATGTCCCCAATTGCATTGACGCTTATGGAGGGTAATGCCATTGACGGACATGGACGTCCAATTCTCCCAATCATTTCTAATGGTGTTTACTTTGTTTAATGCCATTGACTGGCATTATTGTCCTTTGTATTGATAGACCTGAGTGGGGCTAAGATCTGTATCTCCACAGAGGAAAGACCCAGGTGTAATTTCTCCCGAAATTGCAGTTTCTAGTTACTGTTTAGTTTTCTCCACACTCAATCATGGTGTCTGTAACCCACCAATGGGAGCGTCGCATTGAGCATCAAACGCACCAATAGGACATCTTACTGTATATTTATGTTGCATTATGTTCATATAGAAAATGAAAGAATTATAACCATAATTTTCGGACTATAAGCAGCTACTTTTTTCCTTCATTCTGAATCCAGTGCGGCTTATTTGTTCATTTATTTGAGTTAACAGGTAACACTTTATTCGATAGTGGCGTCAAAAGACCATCATAATTGTGACATGACACTATCATGGGCATTACTAATTGCTTATGACGGATGTCATTAACTCATTCAATCCCAGCCATTTTCACCGGAGCAACGCCCTTCGCTCCTGGCCGTTTTACTGGATTTTGACTGATTTTGCAAATTCTGTTCTATTGCTATATAAACATTGAAACCCACTAAAAGAAAGATTAGAATCTCTTCTTTCAGCAGAAAAAAAATAAGTTCATATCTTTTTCTATTCTTTAGAAATCAACATTAGAAAATAGCTTAGTTTGAGCAATTTTCCAATTTCTGATGAAAAAATGGAGAAAATGGGCTTTTTGTAAACACATGCATTTCATTTCAAACATAACTTTGACTTTAACACAGCTATTTTTTGCATTAGTTACATCCCAAACATCTGAATAATGTTTTCCTTTTACAAAATATCATAAAGAACTATAAAAATAGAGCTTTTGATAGTAAAGTAACAAATTATTTACACATTACTAATGAGAGATGATGCAGTTGTCACTGAGATGAAGCCGTTTTCGCCGCGTCAGCCGTGTAAACTTTTCCCCCATCGTTGTCTGTCTCAGAACGATGGATTATTTTATAGTCTCTGCGGGGTCTGCTCGGTGAGCCCGCTGCACTAGTGGTCCCAGTCGTTTTGCTCAGTTGTCCAGCGCCTGGCATCCCAGGCATCCTCTCGGTACTTTTGCTCGGTCGTTCGCCGCCTGGCATCAAGCCGCCAGCGCTCTGACCGTGCTGCCCGGCCGTTCACTGCTGTTGATTCCGGTTGCAGGTCTTACAAAATGCGCTACTGCCCTCCAGTGGCCAGTTTATTGCTTTAAAATACGTTTTGAGCTTTGTTCTTTGTTTGGCAGATAGATCGGAAGCTATAGATACTTCTTGTAAAAAAATAAAAAAAAATAAAAAAAACGCAAAAGACGTATAAATAAGTTTTTGGGACAATGAAGCATTTAAAAATAGAATGCATTTATACGTTTTTGGCAGCAAATGAGTTAAGTGTTATCCGGCAAATTAGGTCACTAACTCCATTTATAATGCTCATGACAGTGTCATGTCATAATTATAGATGTATAATGACAGTCTTACTGTGCCACTGTCAAATAAAGTGTTACTAAATACCATAACTAGCAATTAATGAAACAAGTAGAATGGTAACTGAAGAAATAATAAGCACAGAACATGAATTTCGATTGTTATTTACAACTATAGCGCTGCAATGCATACTAGGAGGCATGTTGGACAACAGTGTTGACAGCAGGTGGCAGCAGAGGTTGACTGTCTCCCCCAAGGGAGCAGTGATGGGCAAATGAAGCATCTTGAAGCAATGAAGCTTTGCAGCCAATTGGTTCAAAGCTTCATTTGTGGTTCATTTGGTCTTACGGCAGTCGTATGATGCTGCTATCAAATAAAGTGTTGCCGGTTAATATCTTTTGGCGGAAATATCCCATAATACAGTGCGGATAGCCGTGGCTGATTGTCCAGTGCGGCTTATCTATGAACAAATGTCGTTTTTGGTGACAAATTTGGTGGGTGGCGGCTTACAATCAGGTCGCCTTGTAGTGCGAAAATTACGGTTTCTAAATTGCTCCACGCCCATATTTCGATTCTACATGAATGAATGTGTAAAGGACATCTTAGTCTGCAACCAAAACAACATTGGTTACATGATATTTATTGCATTTTATATTTAGTATATGGCGGAAAACACTCAGGTGACTTGAATTTCTGCTCTGAGACCCCCAATTTGGTCAAATTTCAAAACTGTCAGATATGCATGTGTGATACATCACTGGAAAGCTTAAAATGTCAATTTTCTTGGGGAGGAAAAATTTTGGACAGGAGGGCATTTAAAAAAAAAAAAAAAAAAAATTTAAACAGCAAAACCCTATCTGGAGGTGAGAGCACGCGAGAGCAGAATTACAGACGCCACGACTTTAACGAGTTATTATCACGTTGTTTCGATCCAAAAACTCCATGTCGCATGTATCACTGAGTGTGAAGACACAGCTGTGAATGCCCACAGCTGGATTTTTGGGTAATTTTATGGGTGAAACATGGTAACATAACAAGGGTCACAATGCAGAAATCGCAGACACCAAGGAGTGGTCGAGATTTTCTTTATCATATATTTACCCTTTTAAACGTTTTTTTTCTCCAATTTTTCTTTGTTTGGATCGATTATTTATCATCTGACATATCGGGGATAATGCGACAGTAACAAAAAAATACAATTTAGCGATAGTTATGAGGTAGATATCCGGGACTTTTTTACAGACGCCATTCTTTTCACTATGACGTAATTTGTTTAAAATTTAAAAATATGAAAGTGAATAATTTTTTTGTGTTTTTTTATTTTTTTTTTTAAATGAAATATTAGACATCAATTAATGATTCTAAGCTAAAAATGACAGACATTTTGAAAATTAAATATAATTAGTTACCTTGTTTTCATGGCTGGGTTGAAACAAAAACGGTTGCGCGACGTCTGTAAAGAGGGGTTTGCAGGGTAAAACGGGCAAATTAAGAATAGTTCGGGGGCGTAATGCACCATGAATCTGCTATGGCAGCATATAGGGCGGAAAACACAGACAAGACTGGAAAAGAAGTTTCAGCTCTTGCACTCCTCTTTAAAAGAAACTGCTGTATTTTAAGCTAAAACAACTGTTGTGTTTGATGGAACAATATATCTATATGCTGCCATAGCAGATTCACGGCACATTAAGCCCCCCAACTACTTTTAATTTGTCCGTTTTACCCTGAAAAACCCCGTTTACAGACGTCGCGCAATTGCTTTTGTTTTAACCCAGCAATAAAGCAAAGGTAATTAATTATATTTATTATTCAAAATGTCTGTCGTTTTTAGCTTAGAATCATTCATTGAGGTCTCATATTTCGTTTAAAAAAAAAAAAAAAAACTTAAAAAATTATTCACTCACATATTTTAAACTTTTAAACAAATTATGTCACAATGAAAAAAATGGCGTCTGCAAAAAAGTCACGGATATCTACCTCATAACTGTCGCTTAATTGTATTTTTTTTGTTAGTGTCACATTTTCTCCGATATGTTAGATGATAAATAATTGATCCAAACAAAAAAAGGTTGAAAAAAACGTTTAAAAGGGAAAATATATGAAAAAGAAAATCTCGACCACTCCTTGATGTCTGCGATTTCTGCATCGCGACCCTTGTTATATTACCATGTTTCACTCATAAAACCCCCCCAAAATCCAGCTTTGACCATTCACAGCTGTGTCTGGACACTCACTGATACATGCTACATGCAGTTTTTGGATCGAAACAAAGTAGGTACGCGATAATATCTCGTCAAAGTCATGGCGTCTGTAATTCTGTTCTCGCGTGCTCTCACCTCCAGATAGGGTTTTGCTGTTTAAAAAATATATTTTTTTAAAAAATGCCCTCCTGCTCAAATTTTTTTTCTCCCAGAAAATTGAGATTTTAAGCTTTCCAATGATGTATCACACATGCATATCGGACAATTTTGAAAGTTGGCTAAATTGGGGGTCTCATAGCGGAACTTCAAGTCACCTGAGTGTTTTCCGCCATAGACATATCGTTCTATCAAACACGACATTTGTTTTGGCTTAAAATACAGCAGTTACTTTTAAAGAGGAGTGTAACAGCAGAAACTGCTTTTTCAGTCTTGTCTATATTTTCCGCCATATTCATTTTTCTCTTCTGTCTTTACTTGAACATTATATAAGCATAATGGAACAACGTACAATAATATTCTAAACGTGGCAAAGATTGTTTATGTCTAAATCCCACAAGAAGACATAGAGTACTTGCAGTGCCAAGTACAGTGTAATGCGTGCAGTCCATTAAGATCATCTGACCAACATGAATCAGCCACTCTTTATTTTTGTGCCTCAGTAAATGTCAAGCTGCAAAACTAATGCAATTGTCTTTTATGTGCACTTTTGGTGCTCAGTTGAGCAATAAAACGCTTTTAAAGTAGCAGCAACTTTCTCTGCTGATTTAATGTCACAACATTTTTCTCTGTGCAGCGGAGGAGAACTGCTCCACTGGGAACTGCCAGCATCCATTCAAGAGAGCCTTCCCTGGTAGCTCACGGAGCCCTGGCGAGTCCTACTACCACGCCGCCCCATTCGCCCCTCCGGCCACACTCGCCCTCACGGACGCCACGTACGATGCGGGACAGCGTCAGGCGTGCATGTTCGCCGGCTCGGAAAGCAGACTCGACGATCGCGGCTGGTCGTACGCCTGCCCGCTGCCCTCCGCCATGACCCCCGTGGAGCCCTACCCGCCTTATAACCCGCATTCCGCCTATAGCTCCAGCCCGCAGGGCTCTCGGCTCAGCGCCGCGGCCCATCACGGCTCGCCACCGCTGGGAGAAGCCGTCGCTCACGATCCTTACCAGAGGCAGAGCTCTGAAAACATTCAAAGTAGGCCGCACAGCCCCCCCCTCCACAGAGAGTATCCTCGCTTCACCCCCAACGTTTCTCCCCCTCTCTACCACACATTGGAGACACATGCACACATCAGGTGCGGAGTTCCCGAATGGACCGCCGCCTCCTGAAGGACGTCATTCTTTTGGATTCATTCAAGGGCGTAGGTTTGGTCTTAACATTGGTAGGGACTATATAACAACATGACCTACATGTAGAATTTTTTCTGGGGACGGGACATTAATAAGACCAAACAGATTGGGTGAACGGGGGTCAAGGCTACATTTCTTACGAATATGAAACTAATTAATTGATAGGCTAAATGATCAATGCAAAATAAATTTGTATTGACTTACAGTTGTGGTCAAAAGTTTACATACACTTGTGAAGAACATAATGTCGTGGCTCTCTTGAGTTTTCAGTTATTTCTACAACTCTGATAGAGTGATTGGAACGGATACTTCTTTGTCACAATAACATTCATGAAGTTTGGTTCTTTTATGACTTTATTATGGGTGAACAGAAAAAAGTGATCAAATCTGCTGGGTCAAAAATATATATACAGCAGCGCTAATATTTGGTAACATGTCCCTTGGCCATTTTCACTTCAATTAGGCGCTTTTGGTAGCCATCCACAAGCTTCTGGTTGAATCTTTGACCACTCCTCTTGACAGAATTGGTGCAGTTCAGTTAAATTTGATGGCTTTCTGACATGGACTTGTTTCTTCAGCATTGTCCACAAGTTCTCAATGGGGTTTAAGTCAGGACTTTGGGAAGGCCATTCGAAAACCTTAATTCTAGCCTGATTTAGCCATTCCATTACCACTTTTGATGTGTGTTTGGGGTCATTGTCCTGTTGGAACACCCAACTGCGCCCAAGACCCAATCTTCGGGCTGATGACGTTAGGTTATCTTGAAGAATTTGAAGGTAATCCTCCTCCTTCATTATCCCATTTACTGTCTGTAAAGCACCAGTTCCATTGACAGCAAAACAGCCCCATAGCATAATACTACCACCACCGTGCTTGACGGTAGGCATGGTGTACTTGGGGTTAAAGGCCTCACCTTTTCTCCTCCAAACATATTGCTGGGCATTGTGGCTAAACAGCTCGATTTTTGTTTAGTCTGACCACAGAACTTTCCTCCAGAAGGTCTTATCTTTGTCCATGTGATCAGCAGCAAACTTCAGTCAAGCCTTAAGGTGCCGCTTTTGGAGCAAGGGCTTCCTTCTAGCACGGCAGCCTCTCAGTCCATGGAGATGCAGAACACGCTTGACTGTGGACACTGACACCTGTGTTCCAGCAGCTTCTAATTCTTGGCAGATCTGCTTTTTGGTGATTCTCGGTTGAATCTTCATCCTCCTGACCAATTTTCTCTCAGCAGCAGGTGGTAGCTTGCGTTTTCTTACTGATCGTGGCAGTGACAAAACAGTGCCATTCACTTTATACTTACAAACAATTGTTTGCACTGTTGCTCTTGGGACCTGCAGCTGCTCTGAAATGGCTCCAAGTGACTTTCATGACTTGTTCAAGTCAATGATTGTTCAAGTCAATAATCACTCACAAGAAATTGCTAATTCGTGTTGCTGTATGTATATTTTTGACTCAGCAGATTTGATCACTTTTTCTGTTAACCCATAATAAAGTCATAAAAGAACCAAACTTCATGAATGTTTTTTGTGACAAAGAAGTATCTGTTCCAATCACTCTATCAGAGAAAAATCAGAGTTGTAGAAATAACTGGAAACTCAAGAGAGCCATGACATTATGTTCTTCACAAGTGTATGTAAACTTTTGACCACAACTGTATACAAACTTTCACCGATGATACACCGTTCGATTCAAACTAGGGATGTACCGAAAGAAAAATTCTTGGGCGAAAGCAAAAACTGAACATTGGAAACATTTGGCTGAAAAACTGAAAACCAAAAAGCCGAATATTACAACAATAGACTTCACTGTCAGTTGACGGGACACGGGGCTTGAGGCCGATCTGTATTTTCAAAAACTTAAAATTCAAATATTTTCATGAAAAGGTATCTAGAATGCCTCACATTTCTGCATAAAATCACTATCAAATGGGATCTAATATTTGTCAAAATCACACAGATGAAAATACAGTACTTTAACTAAAACCACCCAAACATTTATAGGTTTTCATATTTTAATGAGGATAGCATGCAAACCATGACAGAAGGTGGAAAAATAAAGTAAGTGAACCCTCTGCCTAAGGAGACTTAAAGAGCAATTGAAACCAAGTTTTACCAAACATTTTAAATCAGGTGTGTGTCCAATCACTGATGAGTGGTTTAAAGCTGCTCTGCCCACTGTAAAACACACACCTAGTAAGAAATGTCTTTATAAGAAGCATTGTCTGATGTGCAACATGGCTCGGTCAAAAGAGCTGTCTGAAAACCTGCGATCAAGAACTGTTGATTTGTATAAAGCTGGGAAAGGATACAAAACTATCTCTAAATGTCTGGATGTCTGTCAATCGACAGTCAGAGAAGTTGTCTACAAATGGAGAGAGTTTAGCACTGTTGCTTCTCTCCCAAGGAGTGGCCGTCCACCAACGATGCCGCCAAGAGTTCAGCGCAGAATACTTAGAGAAGTAAAGAACCCTAGAGTGTCTGCTGAAGACTTAGAAGTCACTGGCACAGTCCAATATCTATGTGCACACATATATTATATGTAAAAACTATAGCCAAGAATGGTGTTCCTGGGAGGACTCCACGGAGGAAGCCACTTCGGTCTAAAAAATACATTGTTGCTTGTTTAATGTTCGCAAAAAGGCACTCGGACACTCCACAGAAGTTTTGGCAAAATATTTCGTGGACTGATGAAACCAAAGTTGAATTGTTTGGGGGTAACACACAACGGCATGTGTGGAGGAAAAATGGAACAGCTCACCAATATCAACACCTCATCCCCACTGTGAAGCATGGTGGACGGAGCGTCATGATTTGGGGCTGTTTTGCTCCCTCAGGGCCTGGACAACTTGCAATCATTAATAGAAGACTGAAATCAAAAGTTTATCAGGATGTTTTTCAGGAACACCTGAGGCCGTCTGTCTGACAGTTAGCTAAAAAGAGGATGGATGCTGCAATAAGAAAGCAGTAAATCAAACAATTAAATCAACTTCAGAATGGTTTCAGAAGAACAAAATTCAAGTTCTGGAGTGGCCAGGTCAAAGTCCAGACTTGATCCCCATTAAGATGCTGTGGCATGACCTAAAGACAGCGATTCATGCCAGACATCCCTAGCCTGGAACTCCAGACTCACCGCTGTTCCAGCTATAGAGTCTGGGACCCAGCTCCTTATTGGCCTCTCAAGCCCGAATGAAATCGTCTGTGCAATCAGATTAGTTTATTTGCGTGACGTGTTCTTAATGAGCAACCTCACTCCTGCGCGTCGGAAGTCGTCTCCACAACAACACAGATGGCGAGTCGGAGAGCCGAGAATATGTTCCTATCCACTGTAAATTCAGTTTTAAATGACCAAAAACACATAGACTCGCTAAAATCAACAGTTTCTTGTCGCTTTACCAACGTCATGTCCGACCGTCGCTGATTGGTCCGCTCCGCTGTCTGTTAGCTGTGGCTTGCTCCGCGATGGGAATTTGATTTGCCCAACAGCCGCCTGACTCTATAGCTAGAACAGCGGTGAGTCTGGAGTTCCAGACTAAGACATCCCAGGAATCTGACTGAATTACAGCAGGTTTGTTGAGAAGAATGGGCCAAGATTAGTCCTGATCGATGTGTCAGACTGATCTGCAGCTAAAGCAAGCGTCTGGTTGAAGCTATTGCTACCAAAGGGTGGGGGCTGCAAAGTATTAAATGTAATGGTTCACTTACTTATTTTTCCCCCTTCTGTCATTGTTTGTATACTATCCTCATTAACTAATTCACTCCCAGCCATTGTCACCGGAGCAAGGCCCTTCGCTCCCGGCCGTTTCACTGGATTTTGACTGATTTTGCAAGGCCCACAGAAAATTCTGTTCAATTGCTATATAAACATGGAACCCACCAGAAGAAAGATTAGATTCTCTTCTTTCAGAAGGAAAAAAAGTTAGTTCATATGTTTCTTAGGGCTGTCAAAGTTATCGCGTTAACGGGCGTTAATTAATTTTTTTAATTAATCACGTTAAAATATTTGACGCAATTAACGCATATTACCCGCTCAGACAGATTTAAATGACGGTACAGTGAAACACCACTTGTTCATTGTGTTTTATGGAGTTTTGCCGCCCTCTGCTGACGCTTGGGTGCGACTGATTTTATAGGCTTCAGCCACCCATGAGCATTGTGTAAGTAATTATTGACATCAACAATGGCGGGCTACTAGTTTATTTTTTGATTTAAAATTTTACAAATTTCATTAAAACGAAAACATTACGAGCGGTTTCAATATAAAATTTCTATAAATTGTACTAAAATTTTTCTTTTAAGAACTACAAGTCTTTCTATCCATGGATCGCTAAAACAGAATGTTAATAATGTTAATGCCATCTTGTTGATTTATTGTTATAATAAACAAATACAGTCCTTATGTACAGTATGTTGAATGTATATATCCATCTTGTCTTTTCTTTCCATTCCAAAAATAATTTACAGAAAAATATGGCATATTTTATAGATGGTTTGAATTGCGATTAATTGCGGTTAATTACAAATAATTAATTTTTAAGCTGTAATTAACTCGATTAAAATTTTTTATCTTTTGACAGCCCTAATATTTTTCCATTCTTTCGAAATCAGCATTAGAAAATAGCTTAGTTTGAGCAATTTTCCAATTTCTGATGAAAAAAACAGAGAAATTGAGCTTTTTTTAAAAGCATACATTTCAAACATAGCTTTGACTTTAACACAGCTATTTTTTGCTTTTGTGATATTCCATACATCTGAATAATATTTTCCTTCTACAAAATAACATAAATAACAAGACAAATAGAGCTTTTGATAGCGAAGTAACAATTTAGCTTAGTTTGAGCAATTTTCCAATTTCTGATGAAAAAACTGAGAAATTGAGCTTTTTTTAAAAGCATACATTTCAAACATGACTTTAACACAGCTATTTTTTGCTTTTGTGACATTCCAAACATCTGAAAAATATTTTCCTTCTGCAAAATAACATAAACAACAAGACAAATAGAGCTTTTGATAGCAAAGTAACAATTTATTTACACATAACTAAACGATTGAACTGAGAGATGACGCTGTTGTGGCCGCGGCTGCGGGGTAAATTTTTCCCTCATTGCCACCTGTCTCATTAAGATAGATTTTTTTTTTTATCTTTCTTTTGTAGTGACCACTACCTTATAACAGAATTCCCCTAGGGAACTTGCGTGGGGTATGTGCCTTGTGTTTTATATTGTTCTCCACATTTTTCTCACGCTTCTTACTTCTTCCAACTTCCATTTCCTGACTATTTCTCTTCATTCACTTCCTTTCATGGTCCGATATGAGTTTTTACCAAATGCTGCTACTGCCCTCCAGTGGCCAGTTTTATTGCTTTAAAATGGATTTGGAGCGTTGTGCTTTGGAGCAAAGCTGCATCAGAACCTAGAGATGTCTCTTGTGAAAAAACAAAACAATACATAAAAGACCTATAAATACATTTTTGGGACACTGAAACAATTAAAAATAGAATGTGTTTATACGTTTTTGGGAGCAAATGAGTTAAAATATGAAAACTTATAAATGTATGGGTGGTTTTAGTTAAAGCACATACTGTTTTGTCATCTGTGTGATTTTGACAAAAATCCGATCACGATTGATGGCGATTTTTTGAAGAAATATGACAAATTCCAAAAGGTATACAGTGGGGCAAATAAGTATTTAGTCAACCACTAATTGTGCAAGTTCTCCCCTTGAAAATATTAGAGAGGCCTGTAATGGGTAAACCTCAACCATGAGAGACAGAATGTGGAAGAAAAAAAACAGAAAATCACATTGTTTGATTTTTAAAGAATTTATTTGCAAATCATGGTGGAAAATAAGTATTTGATCAATACCAAAAGTTCGTCTCAATACTTTGTTATGTACCCTTTGTTGCCAATAACGGAGGCCAAACGTTTTCTGTAACCCTTCACAAGCTTTGCACACACCCTTGCTGGTTTTTTGGCCCATCCTCCATGCAGATCTCCTCTAGAGCAGTGATGTTTTGGGGCTGTCGTTGGGCAACACGGACTTTCAACTCCCTCCACAGATTTTCTATGGGGTTGAAACCTGGATTCTGACTAGGCCACTCCAGGACCTTGAAATACTTCTTACTAAAGCCACTCTTTCTCCCAGTCCTCTTCTGGATCATTCAAATGCTCTCTACCGGACCCCAGACGGGCCTGGACGTGTACTTTCTTCAGCAGGGGGACACGTCTGGCAGTGCAAGATTTGAGTCCCTGGCGGCGCATTGTGTTACCGATAGTAGCCTTTGTTACTGTGGTCCCAGCTCTCTGTAGGTCATTCACTAGGTTCCCCCGTGGGGTTCTGGGATTTTTGCTCACCGTTCTTGTTATCATTTTGACGCCACGGAGTGAGATCTCGCATGGAGCCCCAGATCGAGAAGATTATCAGTGGTCTTGTATGTCTTCCATTTTTTAATAATTGCTCCCACAGTTTATTTCTTTACACCAAGCGTTTTACCTATTGCAGATTCAGTCTTCCCAGCCTGGTGCAGGTCTACAATTTTGTCTCTGGTGTCCTTCAACAGCTCTTTGGTCTTGGCAATAGTGGAGTTTGAAGTGTGACTGACTGAGGTTGTGGGCAGGTGTCTTTTATACCGATAATGAGTTAAAACAGGTGCCATTAATACAGGTAACCAGTGGAGCCTCGTTAGACCTCGTTAGAAGAAGTTAGACCTCTTTGACAGCCAGAAATCTTGCTTGTTTGTAGGTGACCAAATACTAATTTTCCACTCTAATTTGGAAATAAATTCTTCAGAAATCAAACAATGTGATTTTCTGTATTTTTTTTTTTTTTTTTTCATATTGTCTCTCGTGGTTGAGGTTTACCCATGTTGACAATTAGAGGCCTCTCTAATCTTTTCAAGTAGGAGAACTTGCACAATTGGTGGTTGACAAAATACTTACTTGCCCCACTGTATAAATACGTTTTTGGGACACTGAAACAATTAAAAATTGAATGTATTTATATGTTTTTGGTAGCAAATGAGTTAAAATATGAAACTTATCAATGTTTGGGTGCTTTTAGGTAAAGCACATACTGTTTTTTCATCTGTGTGATTTTGACAAAAATACGATCACATTTGATGGTGATTTATTTGCAGAAGTGTGAAAAATTCCAAAAGGTATATATACTTTTTCATACCACTGTATAGGAAGACAATCTTAATTACCTTGCTTAAAAGTTGGTGGGGATAACTTGAGCATCCTGAAAAGTTGGTGGTATTATGTCCCTACCGTCCCTATGCAAACCTACGCCCTTGGATTCATTTGTCCTTTTGTGCCGTAAGACATGGTCACGTGTTCCTCTTGCGTTGTTAAAAACTGCGCTCAGATGTCCAAATTCAAGTCCAGACTTTGAACAAAAGCCCCACATTTGAACAGCACTCGGAACATCAAAAGTTGTATTTTATTGTCTTCCTGTAACCCGATGATTGATGTCAACCAAATGTTTGCACTGCGAGCGCCGAAGCCTGCTTTCTCCCCGCTTTACGTCATCGCGAAAGATGTAAATTGTGACCCTTCGTCATGCTTTTACGGACCAAAATAATCTCACGGCAGAACCCTGAGGGGGCTACTTTTATTTTATTTTGAAGTCTCTTTAGTGGAGAAAGCACAGCTCCATGCACGGCCCTTATGACACACTGTGTGTGTGCGTAAAGGCTGTGTCAGCTCAGCTCAAGAACGCTATGAGCTCATTTGCAACGAGACAAGCAGAAGTAGCTGCGGGCGCCGCAGCACCCAAATAAACAGTTTGTTTAGATGGCGCTACAGGCTGAGAGACCTGAAAACACTCTTTATACCGTATTCTGCGTAAATGCACATCTGTCATTGTTTTCCTCTCTGTCCCCCAGCTGACCAATCATCTCAGATCAGGCTCCGCCCTCCGCCAGAGTTGACCACTCTGTGCTGAAACTGTTTTTTCCCCCGTAGTTGGTGTCAAATATTGACCTTTTGACCTTTGAAGTTTGTAAAAACAGTGCTGTAAATGTGATATTTGATCCACTCAGGTAATTATGCGTTTCGTACCAGTCTGTTATTTGCTGTCCCTTGTTAATCGCACATTTACTGTATTTCTAGAGGAAACCCATTTCCCCCACACATCTGGATAGTGTTATTTCCTGCCTGTGCCGACTGTAAAACGACAACTGTGGCTGTGTGCAAAATTGAAGAGATTTTTTTTTGAGGTAGCATTTTTGTTACATTTCCACCTGGGTTTTATATGCAGTAACATGAGAAGGTGCTCATTTCGCATCGCTAATGTGTGTGTGAATGTTTGTGAGATGGCATGAAAGGTGAGTACTCTTTTTTTGTGTATTTATTACTCTTGATTTGATGTCATTCTTGTGAAACAAGATGTCTTGCAGAGATTTCTTCAGACGTTAGGGTCACCCTCTATTTCCACTTGGTTATAAATAGTTGTGGTATGGGGGGGGTCAGTTTAATTGGATTCAAATTTATATACAGAACTGAATAAAGTTTTTGAGAATTATAGTAGGAGTTGGTTGCAGTTTTGTTCCGTCTGCATGAATAACTCAGCGTTGTCTTAAGGGAGCTCATTAAAGGGCAGGTGAAGAGCTTTTCGGATTTTAGTGTATTTTAACTAATATAAACTTTGGACGAGTTCGTTGAAACAACAATGTCATTTCTAAAGCACAACTACAAGTATAATTTTCGTTTTTTTTTAACCCTAACCCTAACCATAGATAAAAAGACTTTTTTTATGATTTTTCTATGATTTTGCCACCACCAAACTTGGGAATGGGAATCGAATAGGGATGGGAATCGAAATCCGATTCCAATTCCGAACCGTTTCCTAGTGTTTCGAGGCCTTGACATCACAATGAAAAAGCCTTAACGATCCCTTTAACGATTCCTAAAGACGCGTACTGCGTCATCATATGACGTGACACGTCTTGTTGTCCAGACGCATCCTGGACACATCAAATTAGCATGGCACCAAGAACCACTCGCTCCAAAGTTTGGCTACACTTCACCAGGAAAGAGGGTGAAAATGAAAGGTTACGATGGTTTAGCACGAGCATTGCAGCCTTAAACAACAATGACAGCACGTAGGTTCAAATGCTCGAAAGTGTGTCTTCACGAGGAAAAATTACAACAACACGACTTGCAATCATTGCAAGGTGGAGATAACTGCATCGGGAGGGAATAGACTGCACTGTCCTCACCGAGACAGCTATACAGCTAGCTAAACTCCGAAATGACGATACAGAAGACGTTGGTATAATTTGCTGACCTTATTCAACCATCACTTGAAGAGTGAAACTAAAAATAGAAATGAAACAAATCAATTTCGTCCCCAATAACAAACAGGTTTGCATCAACGTAAATCAGCGTTGATTAGCTGCTAATTCAGTAATAACAACATGATTAGCATGCGTTCGCTAGCATTAGCACGTCGTACAAACCACTACACAACTGGATTTAAGTGTCCGATCGCGAGTGGAAACACACAACAAAAACACAAAAGATGATACATACAGGCGTTGCCTCTGTAGATATTTTACAAGCATTAAGAAAGAACGTAGGGTCGTAGCAGTTCTTCCCTCTCACACTAACTCGCTCACTAGCTTGGATGCGGCATTTCTTCTTCGCGTGTAAGCGCGCTCTTCTTCACGTGAGCGCGTTCTTCTTCGCGTGAGGAAGCGCAAGGGCGCCCCCACTTGAGCATGAAAGCGCCATAAAAACTAAAAGGCATGCATTTCAATATACTGGTAAATAATACACTTTAACAGGGGTCCCCAAACTACTGCCCCCCACGTTTGGTCCGGCCCCCTAAACAATACCAGAGAGCATTTTGAATTTTTTTTTTTTTTCTCAATAGTGTTATTTATTTTCTGGCCTTTTTCTGTGAAGAACTCAGAGAGGGTTATTTGGTTATTATCTATTTGAATAATAGTGTTATTATTATTAAGTATTATTATATTATATTATTATTTTTATCTTATTTACTTTTGTTCTGTGAAATATCCATAAAGGGTTATTTGATTGTGGCTTTCGGAAAAACAATATTTTTTTTTTACATTTAGGCACTCCTGCAATCGTCACACTTTTTCTGTTACAAACTGACTCATCAGAGAAGGGAAAAGTTATGTGGCCCTCACTGGAAAAAGTTTGGGGACCCCTGCAAGTTTAACACATATTGCCAACGGCAGATCAACGACCTATATGCCAATCAGAGGTTGCGCTAGACTTTTTCGTTTTCTGTCATTTTGACTGACAGGGTCATAAAAATCCGGTCATAATCTATTTTTACCCGTCACTTAAATTTTTTAAATGATAATAATGACATATTCAATAGCAGTGTTGTTCAAAAGCGGTGCGTTACTTACTCAACTCTGAATAAATTGAAGAAACTACCAGCCATGTTGTGTCTACTCTCTGCTCTGTTGATTTGTCATCCAAGACTCGGGGTGCGTTCAGATTTGAGAATAGCGCACGTACTTCTGACTCCAAGCTGTTTGTCCCTGCTCATTCAATTAGGCTACGTTGATACTACAGGTCTTAATGCACAAATCCGATTTTTTTTTTGTCATATCCGGTTTTTTGGCGTGCCCGTTCAGACTGCTTTTGTCCATTGAGACCATTCAAGTATTACGCATGCGCTCTAATTCGCAGTCCGACACGCGCCGGTGCGCAGAAGCATCAAAACAAATGACAAGTCATCCGTCATTCCAGGAATATCATATTTTGCTTTTCAAAAGGAGGAGACAAATAACAGACATAAATAATTCCCGTTTAATCTTATATTCACAGTTTATATAGATCGATAGCATGCATGATGCATGCACTGTCCGTCCATGTCACACGGGCAGTTTGCCCCGACTCTCCAACACGGGCTGCAGCCAGACCCCTCTCCCGACTTGGCCGTGTAGGAAATGTTGAAATATAGCTCACATAGAGCAGAGAGAAAACCGATCATTCTCATGCTTATCCTCAACCCATTTTTATCTTTTTATGACTGTTGTCAAGCCCGGCCCTTCCCCAAAAGCCGTGTTCACTGCAAGCTAGGCGCTAATAACGCACAGCTGAAATCGGATTTGGGACACTGGACGGTACAGACCGCCGCGACAGTCTGGAAAAATGTGGCCCAGGTCGGATTTGAACCACATACAAAAATGACCCAGATCGGATTTGAAATGGTCCAGTTCTATGCGACTTGTCCCGTTCAGACCGTCAAGTTAATGCCTCACTCGAGTCGGAAAAACACGAAAAAATCGGCCTTAGGCTACGTTCATACTACAGGTCTTAATGCACGAATCCGATTTTTTCATGTTTTTCCGACTCGAGTGAGACATTAACTTGACGGTCTGAATGTGACAGGTCGCATAGAACGGGACCATTTAAAATCCAATCTGGGTCACTTTCGTATGTGGTCTAAATCTGATCTGGGCCACATTTTTCCAGACTGTCGCGGCGGTCTGTACTGTCCACTCTCCCAAATCGGATTTCATGCAGCAATTACGTCATCAAATAGCGAGAGAGACGCTACCGTAACGATAAAGCTGTGCGTTATTAGCGCCTAGCTTGCAGTGAACACGGCTTTTGGGGAAGGGCTGGGCTTGACAACAGTCATAAAAAATAAAAATGGGTTGAGGATAAGCCTGAGAATGCTCAGTTTTCTCTCTGTTCCAAGTGAGCAATATTTCAACATTGCCTACACGGCCGAGAGTCGGGGCAAACTGCCCGTGTGTGTGTGTGTGTGTGTGTGTGTGTGTGCGTGCGTGCGTGCGTGCGTGCGTGCGTGCGTGCGTGCGTGTGTGTGTGTGTGTGTGTGTGACGTGCACGGACAGTGCGTGCATGCTATCGATTCATATACACTTTGAATATAAGCCTAAACGGGGATTATTTATGTCTGTTATTTGTGTCCTCCTTTTGAAAAGCAAAATATGATATCCCTGGAATGACGGATGACGTGTGTCATTTGTTTTGATGCTTCTGCGCATGCGGGTCTTCTTACTCAGCGCGTGTCAGTGCGCAATACTTGAACGGTCTCAATGGACAAAGGCAGTCTGAACGGGCACGCCAAAAAAACGGATATGACAAAAAATCGGATTCGTGCATTAAGACCTGTAGTATGAACGTAGCCTTAGACAATGCTCTCCAAAGCTTCCTAACGTTTCCGTGTTTGCTACACCTGAATGCTAGTTTGGACATTTTTCCGAGTAAGGCCAACGACGTCATGCATCAAGAGAGACAAGAGCTAATTAATATGCTCACTCGTCATCCTGTGGTCTGGAGTGTGAATTGCAACCTGTCAAAATGACGGATGGACTCCAGTTTTTTCCGTCACCGTTTTAAAAAAAAGGTCAATGACGGAAAATATTCGGTTAACGCGACCCCTGATGCCAATATATACCAATATTTTTTATTTCTATTAGAAAAATGTTTCAGTAAAATGTTACACATTCTTGTGCATTTGCCACTTATTGCCACAGTTAATATTGAGGCTTTGGGCCTCTTTTGACCTTGTTGTGAGTTTGTAAGGTTGTGACTTCTGATTAAACAAACTCAATGCCAATCAAAACGTTTGTTCTTCTTTTTCCCCAAATTAGAATCGATAAGAGAATCGATAAAGAATCGAATCGTTAATCAATATCGATAATGGAATCGGAATCGTAAAAATCCTATCAATTCCCATCCCTATTAGGGACACTGTAAAATTAATCACTATCAATATTGTTCCATCCCAGTCCTGACTGTGGCAATAATAAAATTAACAGTGAAGTAAATTAAAGTGAAGGTACTATATGTACTGTCTTGTATGGAATTTCCACAATGATAAAAACAAAACTGTTATGGCTCGTTTTCAATAGACATTCTACATAATCCTGCGAACATGGATACACATGACATCAATAATTAACATTCCTTGAAGTTATTTATTGTGTAAATGGTACAGTCCACAGTATTTTAATGCACATAAGGTCCTGATAACCACACGAGCCTGCAACCCTTTACTAAAAGTATACTTGTAAAGGGTCCAACAATCGTATTTCATCACCGAAGGGGATTGTTGGCTGTGTAACAATGTACAATATGTCGTCTTATCACAAACATAAGAGACTCGCCAAAGCCTCGCACTCATCAACAACCCCCCTAGAGTGGTCACTGTGCATACCTAGGCCGCCTTGTCTTATCTCTGACACGTTGTTTGGCATCTCCAGTCTCCACCAGCTGGACCCCCTCACTGACAACCTGCTGCCCGCAGAGGGGAGGAGTCTACTGGGGTGTGGGATGAAAGCATTTGAGGAAGGGTCCTAAGCTAGTACTCATTGTTCTGCTGAAACCTGCGCACATACTTAGTTAAGGGGAACAAAAGTGGAATATTGCAAGTTTTGAAGCCAACTTGATAGAAAAAAGCATTTTGTAAAAGTAGGTCGATTTACATTTAATTGCCTGTCTACCTTTGATTTTTTTTTTTCTTACACGTTGAGGTCAGAGGTTAAGCAGGGAGCGCTTTGGAGTTTCTGTTCCTCCTTAACCCTTTTGGTGCCTGACCAGGTTGAGTAGGGGGGAGGCAGAGAAGATGATTTTTAAATATTCACAGCCAGGACATCCCATTTTGGGATTTCAAACTGGTTTTTGTCATGGTATATTGGATAGGGTATAGAACATTTGTGAAGTGGACCATATAACATGAAGAACCACACAAGTACAGAAGTATGTGTGTTTGCATGTGTAATCAATCAGTGGAGGACTTTCTCATAGACTTTGAACAGTAGATTGATGGACCTTCGCGATCAAAGAGCTTAAGTGGTGCTTATCGTTATCTCTCACTCTTACACAGATTCACAAACGGACGCACACACACGAGTACGTCCTTGTCTTTTTTTGTGTGTGTGTTCCATGTATACTTTCTTATTTTGTTCAAATTCACAAACGAAGAAATAAGTATATACTAGGGCTGTCAAACGATTAAAATTTTTAATCGAGTTAATTACAGCTTAAAAATTAATTAATCGTAATTAATCGCAATCCAAACCATCTATAAAATATGCCATATTTTTCTGTAAATTATATATATATTCTGTAAAATAAATTGTTGGAATGGAAAGATAAGACACAAGATGGATATATACATTCAACATACGGTACAAAAGGACTGTAGTGGGGCATTTCACTCTCCTGTCATTTAAATCTGTCTATGCTGTCCTCACTCAGTAGCGTCTACTTTTTCCAAAGCTGGACAGCTAGTGAACGACGCCTTAATAGTTAGACTTCTTCCTTTTTCATCTGATTTATTAATAAAATGGCCTCAAACCATTGTCCTCTTTAGACCGTCGTAAAACTACAAAAAAAAAGTACACGAGCATTGCATTAACAACAACGTTAGCTTAGCACGCTATACAGGTTCACTAAACATAAACAAAAAGCATCTCATACAAAAAATATAACATTTCGCTTACTAACATAATATGTACATTCTTTACAACAACCATACTTACGGACAAATCTTGTCCAAGGTTCATATAAGCACAACATTATCAGCTCGAGACGTCGTGCAGCCATAATGAACTGGAAAGAAAACAATAAACCATGTCGCAAAGCGACCACAAGAGTTCGCTGTTGGACAGCACAAAAAGTCTTGCTGTAAAACTTACCAAAAGGCAGCATACTTTCTGAGCGGGACATGTGCGTTAATTGCGTCAAATATTTTAACGTGATTAATTAAACAAATTAATTACCGCGCGTTAACGCGATAATTTTGACAGCCCTATTATATACTGTATTTTGATATTAAGTATTTATGTTTTTTATGTGTGTGTCTGGCTATTTTTCATTTTATTGTTTTTTTTAGATTAGTCAAAATCAATTGTAGGAGAAAAAATGTTCTGTACTGTATATGCAGGCCTCAGCAGAGATATATCATTGCTATATTATTAATCATTTATATGAACTAGTGTTGCACCGATACCATTTTTTGGCCCCGATACCAATACCTGGCTGTGCAGTATCGGCCGATACCGATACCATACCGATACCACCCCATTTATATACATATATATATATATATATATATATATATATATATATATATATATATATATATATATATATATATATATATATATATATATATCCCCCCCCCAAAGGGCTACATAATTGGATGTGAAATCATTGCTATCATGGCCTTGTCAGGCTGTTGCTTACCTTTGCAAAATAGGAAAAAGACTAGTGCAAAGTGAATAGTCTACTAAACCCTAGTAGACAATAGTTGAATAAACTTTTGGCTCTCAAAGGCCAAAATAGTGCTACATTTGTGAAATTAATAAAACATGTATAATGCTAGCCCAACAGTAAGAAAGTAAAAATAAATTCATGATAATAAACTCAGAATGAACTGAATAAACCTTTTTAAAAGGCCAAACAGTGCAACTTTCATGAAATTATTGTCACATTCTGCTGCTGGTTAGATTGTGTCTTGTTGCTGGGCTGGTCATGGGGGCTTTCCTGACGTCGCACCTGAATCCAATGCAGGCTCATCAGCGCAGCATTTAAGCACAGGTGATCTCAAAGATATTTGCCTTGCTGATCGCCATTTGACATCTCGCACTATAGTCTCGCTACATTTGCATGTTACGCCCCTGCATTGGGTTTTTTTCTGTTAGTGTGCTGCTCTCGTTTGTAATCTCTACCCTATGCAGGTATTTGAGTGTTGTTATTTTGGCTTTTTGGCTCGCTGCCTATCGTCTTAGTGAACCTTCGAGTTTGTAGTATTGAGCTCTGTCGACCTGCTGTCACGGACTCCTTTTGTTATTTCTTCTATCCCGCGATCGCGTGTTATTTTTTTTTTTTGCAATCATTAAACCCTTGTACGTATCCCCCGCTTGTTGTCTGCTTCGAGTTCCAACCTTGTTTCCGCGTTTGCGGACGCTAACAATTATAAGTAATAATAAATGACCACAACATCCCGTCTCTCTATTAGCCTCCTTTTTTCGGGAGGGGGGAGTCCCTTATTTCTATTTCTGAAAGGTAGCAACCCTACTTTGGAAACAGTTCCCAAATTACTGCGGCATTTCTTTCAGTGAAACACAATAAAAGTAAAGTGGACGTAGTGAACTGACCAGAGATTGTTGCTCCGGTCCAGCGCCCTTCCTCTGGATACCACTCCTACTCATGCAGGCTCAAACTCGTTGTGTTCGTTCACATTTTGTCTTCAAATGTTTTATCAGGTTCGAGGTATTGAAATTGGCCGATTTAACTCCACATCTCGAAACTTTCAGGCCGCAAATCTTGCATGCAGTCATTGATTTTAATCGACGGGATTTCTACTTTGAAATACTTCCCGACCGCCGCCATTTCTCCTGGTTTGTGTTTCCTCCATATGAAAAAGCGGCCTTGTCATTGGTTAGGAGTGGCTATTGGCCCGCTCTCATTGGTCGGGAGCAGGCCAATAGCGATAGCTGCTTGGTGCTCACGTGTCATCACACAACACAGAGACAGAGTGTAGTGAGCGCCAGGAGGAAAAAAAGGCTGCGGTCAAATGTTATAATAATGGACCGGTAAATGGTATCGGCGCCGTCTTTGTTGGTACTCGCCAATACCGATACCACCATTTCCGGCTGGATCGGCGCCCCCTGCCGATACCAGTATCGGTATCGGTGCATCTTTAATATTAACCACAATACAGTATATAACAAAAGTGAGTACACCCCTCTCATTTCTGCAGATATTTAAGTATATCTTTTCATGGGACAACACTGACAAAATGACACTTTGACACAATGAAAAGTAGTCTGTGTGCAGCTTATATAATAGAGTTCATTTATTTTCCCCTCAAAATAACTAAAAATATAGCCATTTCTATCTAAATCCCTGACAACAAAAGTGAGTACACCCCTTAGAAACTACGTACATCCCCAAATGTCCAAATTGAGTACTGCTTGTCATTTTCCCTCCAAAATGTCATTTGACTCGTTACAGGCGTGCTGTCAGCATTGCTGCAGAGATTGAAGAGGTGGGGGGTCAGTCTGTTAGTGCTCAGACCATACGCCGCACTCTACATCAGATTGGTGTGCATGGCTGTCACCCCAGGAGGAAGCCTCTTCTGAAGACGGTACACAAGAAAGCCTGCAAACAATTTGCTGAAGACATGTCAACAAAGCACATGGATTACTGGAACCATGTCCTATGGTCTGATGGGACGGGCGGGCTTTCTAGTCTGGTCTGAGCAATAACAGACTGACCCCAGCCTGTTAATGCTCACCATACGCCGCGCCCTACATCAAATTGGTGTGCATGGCTGTCACCCAAGAAGGAAGCCTCTCCTGAAGACAGTACACAGAATGATTGCCAAGGTCTCAAACGTGCACCCTGTATATCGACTAAAATTGCATATTTTTTCATGTTCCCTCCAAAATACCCGATTTCCTGTTGGGTTTGGAATATTGATGCAAGAGACCTTTTGGAGCAGTTTTGCACAAGGTATCAACTCCCCGGATTTCATCGCTCTATGTTGAAAAAACCTAACAGGAGAGGCCTTTTTGAAAAATTTAAGGGGGCGCCACTGAGCCGTTTTGTTACATTTTTTCGTAATGTTGCAAAATTATCTAAATTTACACAAAGCGGCATTTATATGCTAATTTTGGTGAGTTTTCGAGCATGTTAGGGCCTCCAAATGGGCCATTTTGATTTGCCCTGAAAAAAGAATAACAATCATCCTTTGTATTACAATACGGCTCCTGCACACTTGGTGCTCGGGCCTTAAAAAAACCCTCATCTTTATTTGATTATAGACTAAATTGCTGTTCCGAATATATAGTACTTATAGATGCCTTAGCAGGCACTAAGGGACATTTGTGCAATGGCTGTCATTAATGATGTCATTTTGTGTAGAATAAGTGAGCCGAGATGGAGTGTGATTGCCAAAAGTTCATTATGGTTCATCTTTCTCTGTTGATGGACTTCTTTTGTCTGTGTGAAACAAAAGACAACAAAACGCGACTTCATACAGTATATTATTACAATGGAAAGATTTGTGAAGTCGACGAGATGCCTCATTGCCACGACATAGAAAACAAGACGTTTCATTATAAAGTAGTTATACCATGGCTACATTTGCAGTAACAACGAGTATCTTTCTAAGAGGACATAACAAGGGAAGTATGATGATGTTAAGCTGTAAGTGGACAAGGAGGCTGGTTGATTTGAATGGTACAATCCATCCTTGCTATAATGTAAAAGCCACAAGAACAAGCTAATGCTGTTACGGCAACAAGACTGAGGCAAACTAATTCCCTTCCCAAATGAGAGTTTATGGCTGAAATTGCCTTGAAATCCGCCATGTAGATCTTAATATGAGCATCAAGGCTGTCAAGGAAAAGAGTGCAGGAGGCACGTGTATGTGTGTTGCATCTGAAAAACGAAGGGTCAAGGGTTAAGGGTCAAACTAACAGCAGACAGGCCAGTGGAAGGTCAGAGTTCTTAGACTAACCTAATGACTAATGGAATGCCTTATTGAGATGCTTTATCGTCTTTTGTATTGCTGAACTCTCACTTTTTTTTTCTATCCAGCCCAAATTTATTTCTAACTCGTAATGTGGTGAGAGCACACGGTTGATGTGCACGGGAATAATTGCTTGAGCTCCCGACATACTGCTAAGGTCTATGACTGCTAGTCAAACAGGAATAACAGTGGAGGTGCTGCCTTTACTGGGTTGGGGGTTGTGGGCCGTCATGGAGCCAATGTCCCATCTGATTACGAGCAGAGAACTGGAGAGGCACGCTAATCCGCCACACACAAACACACGCACTCACATACACACTTGGAGACAAAGATGACCGAGACAAGCCTAGTGGGTCGCGAGAGAGACACCTACCATGTCTGCCCACATTTCCAGACAGCACATAATGATATCATAGCAGCAGGGTGTCACTGTGCTGCTTACAATACAGAATGAGTGGGACTAGGCTTTTTAGCAAGAAATCCTTGCATGGTAAGCCTGAAAATACCGTATTTTTCGGACTATAAGTCGCACCTGAGTATAAGTCGCACCAGCCATAAAATGCCCAATGAAGAGGAAAAAAACATATATAAGTCGCACCGGAGTATACGTCGCATTTTAATGGGAAATTTACTTGATAAAATCCAACACATAGAACTGATATGTCATCTTGAAAGGCAATTTAAGCCATATTTTAGAGATGGTTTGAATTGCGATTAATTACGATTAATTAATTTTTAAGCTGTAATTAACTCGATTAAAAATGTTAATCGTTTGACACCCCTAATTCAAACACATTTTTTTTTTTTTTTTTTTTTGTATAATATTGACACAAATCTACCTCCATACAAAACCAGATCAAGTCAAGTCACATTCATTAATACAGTCCTTAATCACAACAAAGGTCTCAAAAGGCTTTATAGGTCCAACCAGGTACCAATCAATTTGTTGTTTATGTCGAAATCAATCAAGGCAAACATATGTACTTTTGGATGGGTTTGTCGTCTTTATGGCCCACTGAGGAAAATTATAACTTTAGGAGGAGTGAAGACAAGGTAATCGGTCAGCACTAGGCTTGTCTGAAGAGGACATCCCTGCCTGGCATTGTCCCTTGGGCTGGAGCATCTAAACAACCTCTAATTGGGTATGGGACAAAAGCACAGGCGTGATCTACCTGCACCTGGCCACCATCGATGAGGGCAAGGCAAGCCAAGGCAAATTTATTTACATAGCACAATTCAACACAAGGCAATTCAAAGTGCTTTACATCACATGAAGATCATAAAAAATCACATTTAAATCAAAACCAAGACAATCAAAATCGAAATAAAATTATACATAAAGATCGCACTTAATCATAAATAGAATCAAAATAAATGAATAAAAATAAAACAAAAACTGCTACTAGTAATAATAATTGAAATCAGCAATGGAGATAAGCACAAGAGGAATAGAAAGCAAGTAGATTGAAATATATAGACAGTTATGGATATGCAGTGCTAAACAAAAGCGTTTTTAGCCCTGATTTAAAAGAGCTAACAGTTTGAGCATACTTCAGACGTTCGGGTAACTTGTTCCAGAGTTGAGGAGCATAATAACTAAATGCTGCCTCATCCTTCTTGGTTCTTGTTCTTGGAACATGCAGAAGACCGGTTCCAGATGACCTTAGGGGTTTAGATGTCTCATAGGAATCTAACAAGTCAAGCATGTATTTTGGTCCATGGCCATTAAGTGTTTTGTAGACGAGCAGTAGTGTTTTATAGTCTATCCTTTGACTCACTGGAAGCCAGTGTAGCGATTTCATAACCGGTGTAATGTGGTCCAGCTTCCTTGTATTTGTGAGGACCCTGGCTGCAGCATTCTGTACTAGCTGCAGCTTCCTGACTGATTTTTTATCAAGACCCGTAAATATACCGTTGCAATAGTCCAATCTGCTGAAAATGAATGCATGCATAAGTTTTTCCATGTCTTGTTGAGTCAGAAGCCCCTTAATTCTGGTTATATTTTTTAGGTGGTAATAAGCGGATTTAGTGACGGAGTTTAGATGGCTATCAAATTTTAGGTTGAGTCAATGGTTACGCCAAGGTTTCTGACTTGATTTGTAGCTGTAAGTGACATTGTGCTAAGTTGCCTGCTTATTTTTGACCTTTCCTTTTTTGGCCCCAAAATGATCACCTCTGTCTTCTCCACATTTAACTGGAGAAAATTCTGGCACATCCATTCATTGATTTGATGAATGCATTTACTCAGGGAGACCAAGGGACTATAATCATGTGGGGACACAGAAATGTACAGTTGTGTGTCCTCTGCATAGGCGTGATAGGAGATGTCATACTGTTCCATTATCTGAGCTAACGGAAGCATATAGATGTTAAATAAGAGTGGTACAAGAATTGACCCTTTAGGGACTCCACACGTGAATTTGGTTCGTTCTGACTGATGGTTTCCGATTGACACAAAGAAATCCCTATCATGTAGATAGGATGTGAACCACTGAAGAATAGTGTCAGTAAGCCCTACCCACTGTTCCAATCTGCTGAGTAGTATGTCGTGATCAACCGTTTCGAATGCGGCGCTGAGATCCAATAGTAACAGAACAGATGATTTGCCTGCATCGGTATCATTTAGGACTTTGATAAGCACTGTCTCGGTGCTGTGTTGTGGCCGAAATCCAGACACAGGGTATCAAGTAATAAAGGCCGAAACACCCAATGAATCGTTGGAACACAAGATGGATTTACATCTTTCCCATCACGGACACACAGCTCCCAAGCCACTCTCGACATCAAGGCTAACTGTTGAGGTAATTATCGAGGTTTGATTGATTAAATATTTGCTTGGTTGGTTGATTGAATATTTGCTTGTGCTCAAATATACCATAAATAATACATATTGCCATATTTTTCTTACTTATATAACCAGTAAATGATTATTGCTTGCTATACCAGGTTGTAGTATAATGCTTAAGTGTTACAAAGAGTAAAAGAGGGTCGGGATGACAACTGTTTTGCTTCATGGCCGCATCATTGCGTAACTAGACCTTCCGAGGTATCTTCAGCACCTGGCGTCTGGACCTTCGAGGACAATTTTCCATCCAAGGACATCTTCCATGGCCGCAGCGTTGCATAACTGAAGTGTCTGGATTATTTTGACTGTTTATATGATTGTTTTGACTGTTTACATGATTGTTTACATAAGCTCTTGCTTCCACACGTGTATTCACTTAGTTCCACCTACATGCACACACATATCCAATCGAAAAAACCACATGGGTGTCTCCAGCTTGCTCTCCCCTCCCTTAGGGCGGCATCCATTTTTGTTTAGGACAAACCCCTAAATAAAATACCAAGGAGGATTTTTTTCCTTTAGATCAATTTTGGTGACTGACGAGTCACATTTTGCTCTCCTTGGCCAAGAAAACAGTGTCTTCTCTCCTTATTTTTGGGTAATTTTACAATGTCTACCTAAGGATCTATTTTTGAACTTGACACTAACCTCTTGTAAATACCATCCATTGGCACAATGGACAGAATAACACCACACCCAGTGTTTATGATTCCACACTGTTGCCTGTGACAAAAATTAGTTTGACACTTCTGCTTAAAATGCTAATGAGTACAAGTTTTTCACAATTTAAAACCATTGTCATTGTTTCATAACATCGAGGATCAAAATTTTGGACAAAATACTACATGGATAAAAAAAAGTACAGTAAGTTTTTTTTTTTTTTACGATTTGTTGTATCTGTATTTAGAAAACCTATGCTCTTCTGTTCTGATACTTACAAGCTAAACATAACACTATGAATTTAACTGTGGCCTTTTTGGCCTGTTTTCAGGTTGACTTCCTGTCAGCATGAAGCTCACCAATGGAGCCTTATCCATGCTCATGTTCAGACATGTTTGCAAACAGACCAGACAAGACCACTGCTGTGAGACAAACACCAAACACAAACATCAATACACAAACAAATGATTCTCACTATTCTTACACTCCACTCCCTTGAGTGCACATGAAGTCTGATTTCATTGCACTCACTCAGCTTGCTGTCAGCCTCCTTTGTTTGCCAGCAGCAGAAATACTGTTTGGGTCCCACTCAGTGCATCTTTGCCATTGTAGCTCATTATTAAAAGATGGTGTCACAGAGGCGCTGGCCTCTCTGTCTGACAATGCATTTGCATAAACACAGAGTTCCTCTCAATATCACTTTGCAACACACTGTTGACCATCAATTATGGATGCCTAAATGTTTATTACCTGCACATGTGCGTGAAGATGTTCTCACCCTTGAACTAAGATCTCAAAGAAATACTTCTTTGAAAGCCAGTTATACGTACTACTCTATTTAAATCAAAACATCACATGGTCTAAATTAACGTTTGGGTAGGTATTGAATCCAGTAACCAATATCGATATACAGTGGTGATCAAAAGTTTACATACACTTGTGAAGAACATAATGTCATGGCTCTCTTGAGTTTCCAGTTATTTCTACAACTCTGATTTTTCTCCGATAGAGTGATTGGAACAGATACTTCTTTGTCACAAAAAACATTCATGAAGTTTGGTTCTTTTATGACTTTATTATGTGTTAACAGAAAAAGTTATCAAATCTGCTGGGTCAAAAATATACATACATGGATCTGAAAAAGCGAATCATTGACTTGAACAAGTCAGGAAAGTCACTTGGAGCCATTTCAAAGCAGCTGCAGGTCCCAAGAGCAACAGTGCAAACAATTGTTTGTAAGTATAAAGTGCATGGCACTGTTTTGTCACTGCCACGATCAGGAAGAAAACGCAAGCTATCACCTGCTGCTGAGAGAAAATTGGTCAGGAGGTTGAAGATTCAACCGAGAATCACCAAAAAGCAGATCTGCCAAGAATTAGAAGCTGCTGAAACACAGGTGTCAGTGTCCACAGTCAAGCGTGTTTTGCATCTCCATGGACTGAGAGGCTGCCGTGCATGAAGGAAGCCCTTGCTCCAAAAGCGGCACCTTAAGGCTCGACTGAAGTTTGCTGCTGATCACATGGACAAAGATAAGACCTTCTGGAGGAAAGTTCTGTGGTCAGACGAAACAAAAATCGAGCTGTTTGGCCACAATGCCCAGCAATATGTTTGGAGGAGAAAAGGTGAGGCCTTTAACCCCAAGTACACCATGTCTACCGTCAAGCACGGTGGTGGTAGTATTATGCTGTGGGGCTGTTTCGCTGCCAATGGAACTGGTGCTTTACAGAGAGTAAATGGGATAATGAAGAAGGAGGATTACCTTCAAATTCTTCAAGATAACGTAACGTCATCAGCCCGAAGATTGGGTCTTGGGCGCAGTTGGGTGTTCCAACAGGACAGTGACCCCGAACACACATTAAAAGTGGTAATGGAATGGCTAAATCAGGCTAGAATTAAGATTTTCGAATGGCCTTCCCAAAGTCCTGACTTAAACCCCATTGAGAACTTGTGGACAATGCTGAAGAAACAAGTCCATGTCAGAAGGCCATCAAATTTAACTGAACTGCACCAATTCTGTCAAGAGGAGTGGTCAAAGATTCAACCAGAAGCTTGCCAGAAGCTTGTGGATGGCTACCAAAAGCGCCTAATTGAAGTGAAACTGGCCAAGGGACATGTTACCAAATATTAGCGCTGCTGTATGTATATTTTTGACCCAGCAGATTTGATCACTTTTTTCTGTTCACCCATAATAAAGTCATAAAAGAACCAAACTTCATGAATGTTTTTTGTGACAAAGAAGTATCTGTTCCAATCACTCTATCAGAGAAAAATCAGAGTTGTAGAAATAACTGAAAACTCAAGAGAGCCATGACATTATGTTCTTCACAAGTGTATGTAAACTTTTGACCACAACTGTGAATGATGTCCTACTTATTTCGAGTCACAGGTGTGCTGGAGTCTCTTTGGACGTCACTGTGGAAAAAAGGCCGATGACACCAACGACAAGTGTAACGGGTGCACGCGGTTCCGTTGTGTGTGGTGTATAAAAACCTCCTTCCTGGTGCCTTCAAGATGGTGCACCAGCAGCCAAACTTGCTAGCCTGGGCTTAGTGGTTAGCGCGCTCGCCTGCTGTGCTGGACGTGTCATCATGCATGGGTGCGAGTCCTGACCTGGAGGAAGTGGACGGATCGCGTTGTGCTGTGCGGATCGGTAGTGGAGGTTTCGGGGGGTGAGTGTAATAGGTGCAAGCGGGTTAGTTGTGTGTGGTGCATCGAACCCTCCCTCCCGTTGCCTTCAAGAGAGTGCACCAGCAGCTAAAGCTTCTGGCCTGGGCTTTTGGCTTAGTGGTTATCACGCTAACTAGCTTAGCTTAGCTTCATCAAGCCGTGATCTCCAACTCTTAATGGAGCGGTTCTCAGCCGAATGTGAAGTGGTGGGGATGAAGATCAGCACCTCCAAATCCGAGACCATAGTCCCCAGTCGGAAAAGGGTGGCGTGCCCTCTCCGGGTTGGGGATGAGATCCTGCCCCAAATGGAGGAGTTCAAGTATCTTGGGGTCTTGTTAACGAGTGAGGGAAGGAGAGAGTGGGAGATCGACAGGATTGGTGCAGCGTCTGCAGTGATGCGAACTCTGCACCTGTCCGTTGTGGTGAAGAAGGGGCTGAATCAAAAGGCGAAGCTCTTGATTTACCATTCAATATACGTTCCTACCCTCACCTATGGTCACAAGCTGTGGGTCGTGACCGAAAGAACAACATCCTGGATACAAGCGGCCGAAATGAGTTTCCTCTGCAGGGTGTCTTGGCTCTCCCTTAGAGATATGTTGAGAAGTCCGGTCATCCGGGAGGGACTCAAGGTCAAGCCGCTACTCCTCCAAATTGAGAGGAGCCAGCTGAGGTGGCTTGGGCATCTGGTTCAGATGCCACCTGAACACCTCCCTGGAGAGGTGTTCTGGGCATGTCCCGCTGGCAGATGGCCCTGGGGACGACCCTGGAGGAGTTGGTTGTAGTGGCTGGGAGAGGGAAGTCTGAGTTTCACTGCTAAAGCTGCTGTTCCCGCGACCCGACCCCAGATTAAGCAGCAGAGAATGAATGGATGGATGGATGGATTGATTGATGATTAGCGCACTCGCCTGCTGTGGTGGACGCGTCATGTGGCGCGGGTGTGAGTCCTGACCTAGACGAAGGGGAAGAATCGCGTCATGCAGCGGGGCTCCATGCAGACCGGTTACATTGGTGCCGTGACCCGGATCGGCAGTGAAGGTTTCGAAAGGTGAGTGTAAAGGATGCAGCGAGTCTATTGTGTGTGCTGCATAGAAACCTCCTTCGCGTGCATCCTTCAAGAGGGTGCACCGGCAGCTAAAGCTGCTAGCCTAGGCTTTTGGCTTAGTGGTTAGCGCGCTAGCCTGCTGTGCTGGATGCGACATGCAGCGAGGGTGCAAGTCCTGACCTGGAGGAAGGGGACGGATCGCGTCATGCAGCGCGGCTCCATGCAGACAGGTTACACAGGTGTTGTTTTTGACAACCATTTCAATTTTTGTCTTACTCTTTGGAAAATTACACTTATTAGTCATATGTTAGTGATTTCAAAATGTGTTTGTGTAGTTTTTGTGGACGAAAACTCGACTAATTTTGTCTAGTTTTATCGACGTTTACTAAAAATATTTTCGTCCGTAAAATTTTTATGAATTACTCCAAAAATTAAAGAAATAAAGAAAGGTTTCCAACTACTGTATTTCAAATGAACATTCATGGATGAGTCCATTTTGTAGCGTACACAAGGAAAACGCTAACTTGGTGATTATACACACTTAGCATGAAAACAGTACATTATTATCAAATAATTACTGTATACCAGAGGTCACGGAACCGCGGACCTCGGTCCGGTTCCGGACCCCCAAGCCGTCTGGACCGGATCTCAAGCTGTCCGGACTAATACACGTTGCAACAACAAAAATCATTTTTTTCTGCGGGTTTGCAGAGTGGAGGCGGGCAACAAACAAAAACCTTACAGTGACGCGCGTAAGCCAGCCAATGAGAGTGAAGCATTTGAAAGTTATTTTTCGAACGGCATGTCTCACACTCGCTTTCCAGACTCCGCGGAGTGACAGCCAAAAACTGAGCCGAATGAAGCTGGAGGAAGAGGCGAAAAGGTACGGCAAATGGTTTGCTCAAAACTATGCAAGATTGATGCAGAAAACAGAGTGTTTAAGGAGGAGTGGACCAACACGTTTTTGTTCATTTTACCTGGCGGCAGCACAAGACCGCTATGCCTCATCTGAGACTCATTCAGAGACGGTAGTGCTTGTAAAAAGCAGCAATTTGAAAAGGCACTATGAGACGAGGCACGCATCTTTTTTTGCAAAGTTTCCCTATGAACTCTGCCATCCGTTCTCAAAAAATAGCGGAATTAAGGGCTCAATATGATCGCACCTCAAGGCTCATGGTTCATTTATTCACTGCACAGCAACGCGCAAATGAATTCTCCCTCAGAATAGCGTGGATATTGGGTCAAAACAAAAAGTCTTTCAGTGACGCACCGATTGTCAAAGATTGTATGAATGTAGTTGCTGAAACTTTGTTGATAGAAAGGAAAAAGAATAGGTCTGTCAAAAAATAAAGCAAATCCCCTTGTCAGCATCCACAATTTAAAAAAAAAAAGAAGTCTTGAACATGCTCTTATGTTGCTA
Source organism: Corythoichthys intestinalis (assembly GCF_030265065.1). Taxonomy (NCBI): domain Eukaryota; kingdom Metazoa; phylum Chordata; class Actinopteri; order Syngnathiformes; family Syngnathidae; genus Corythoichthys; species Corythoichthys intestinalis. Next base: position 66,259,377 of record NC_080397.1, read on the forward strand.
TTTAATGATTCAATTAAAGCCCTTTTTTAGTTTTATGCACCTTTTATATTTGGTTTAAATTTTTGAATGTTGTAATTATCAGCATGGCCACGTAAAAATATGTTTGTATTTTTTGGAAAAAAAGAAGCATTAAAAATTAGAGATGTCATCCGATCACGTCATTTTCAAAGTATCAGAATCGGCCAAAAAATATCGGCCATGTCTTTTTTAAATATATATATTTTTTTAAATTAAATCGTTTTCTAATCGTATTTAACGTTACACACATAATATGTTACACTCATCCAGAGTCTTTAGTTTAGGCGTACGTTAGGGTTATCAAATTTATCCCGATAACGGCGATAATTATGTTTTAAAAAATGTATCACGTTAAAATATTTAACACAATTAATGCATGCACTGCATGACCCACTCATGCATTGTCGCGCTTAATTTGTAGTGGCGCCGTTTTGCCTATATAGAGAGATAAAAGGCAACGTAAAATGAGTAGAGTGAATTTTGGCAGCCTTTGGAGCCTTTTTTTAATTGGCTAAAGCTTTACAATCCCTCTCCCTACGATTAGAAATATCATGGGAAGCAATGTGGGGAAGCAAGGTAGCAACTAGTCTTTTTCTTAACACCTTATGTTATTTCCCAACGCAGAGAAGATATATCAATTGGTAGCACTACGCACAGTCATGGTTCCACTTCCCATCATGCATTTGGGCATGGCTACAGTATCATTTACTGAAAGCTCAACAAATACACTAGATGGCAATATTTAGTCACAATATACAAAGTCACAAGTCTTTCTATCCGTGGATCCCTCTCACAGAAAGAATGTTAATAATGTAACTGCCATCTTGAGGATTTATCGTCATAATAAACAAATACAGTACTTATGTACTGTATTTGGAATGTATATATTCGTTTTTATTCATTCGAGTTTTATTCATTTTTTTCTTAATGCATTGCCAAAATGTATATAATCGGGAAAAATTATCGGGAATGATTGGAATTGAATCGGGAGCAAAAAAAAGCAATCGGATCGGGAAATAGCGGGATCGGCAGATACTCAAACTAAAACGATCGGGATCGGATCGGGAACAAAAAAACATGATCGGAACAACCCTATTAAAAATATTTCGGGACCCAAGATTGTTGTAATTTTTTAATTTCGGACCCAGAGGATTTTTAATTCATGACCCCTGCTGTATACCCACCTGGACGCCACGGACGCTCGCCGATAGAGCTAGCCTATTTCTAACGCAAATGCTATGCTAACGATATAAGTTACATTTAGTGCAGCACTTCTCAAATAGTGGGGCGCAAAGCCATGCCAGGGGTGGCGCAAGTGACCTCGGGGAAACATACTTTTTTGCTGTACGAGAATAAGTTGTACTTGCACACCCACTCAGTAGGTGGCAGTGGTGCTCTCATTTTAAGAGTGTGCGCAGTATTTTTGAATAGAATAAGAGCACACAGAAAAGAATACAGTACGAGACGAGGAATGACCAGTCTATTTACTGTGTGTAAACATGTTTGCAGCGGGAAGCCAAATCAATTAAGATGTCACTTAAAGCGCTTGTGACACGAAAAAGCATGTTTATTTCATAATACACGAGGTATTTTATGCTCCTGAATGATATGGACCGCTTGGATGTGTGTGGAAGCGATCGCTATATTTATTTAGTTTTTTGAATCCCGCGCCAGGAAAATGAGTGACTTCCGGCTTCGGTCTCGCATTGAGGAGGAAGGCGCTGTGACGTGTACGGTAGAAGACGTCCTCTTCACGCTACAGTGTACTGTTGTGTATGAGGACGAAGGATTCAGCTGATTTTGCGGATTAATACTTTTATTTTTTGCATCACGCCAGCCAAACGGCTGCAGAAAAATCATTCTGTATGCGGGAGAGGCGTATGCGCCTTTTTGGAGTTTCAAAAGGTTCCCATTCACCGTGGATATTTACTGTGGGACCATTGGACTTACAAGGAAGTGAGTAAACATCTTGTTTTGTATTATGTCAAATACGAATACAGTGATTACAAAGTAAACACTATAAAATTCCTTTAAATAAAGGACTACTTACGTTTGATCATTGATAGGCATGTAAAAAGCTATTCTCACGCTCATTAGCAGTTAGCTGTTAGCACGTTAGCTGCACAACAATTCCAGCCACCCTCCTCCAGGGAACGAACTGTAAATTGCTCTCCGCCGGGCGGTTTGCCGATCCGCAAAGAAACTCGACAACCGGGTCGTCATGTCAAATAATCCAGGCTAGTTATGTGTGATTTTCCACTTCGAAGACTTTGAAACATCCCTCGGTTCGGGTTAGCATGTCGGCTAGCTGTCACTCCTTCTGGTCTGTTTACATTCTCCGAAGCCGGGGAAGGGAAATGACATATGTCCGATTTAGGTGTCATAAAATATCGTTCGGGAGGTGTGACAGTAAAGGTAAAGTCGACTGTTTTGACCATTATGGAGTAATTTTGCCATGTCGTCTTGAATAAATGGATTTTTATTATTTTATATTCCATTTAGCACAAGTTATTTGTCATGACCATGCCATTTATTTAGCAATTGGGGAAAGTACTTGGGTAAAAAGAATATCCTGTAAAAATATTGAAGTAAAGAGACAGAAACAATGACATTTTGCCACTCTCTTCGTCGCGTTTTCCTCATTGTGAATAGTTCCCCCTCGACGGGCTGACTGGTCCTTCTCAAGCCATTTATACAGCTATTGGGGAAAAATACTTGGATAAAAAGACTATCCTGTAAAAATATTGGAGTAGAGAGACTGAAACAATGACATTTTGCGGCTCTCTTCGTCTCGTTTTCCTCGTTCTGAACAATTCCCCCTCAATGGGCTGAATAGTAAAACCGATGAGCCCAGTCTACCGCTGACGTCATCCACCTGTTGGGGATGCTAAAGCCCTATAATGGTAGGCTTGGCTAACCGGCAGATTAAAAGACTAATTTCTCGTCATCTGCGCTTTGCTAAATTGTTGTATATAGTCGAATCGTCTCAAAATATGATTCTAATTCACATAATAATGCCATTTAAGACTTTTTTTCTCCTGTCGTATGCTCTTTAAAGACATTAGACCCCGATTACATCGATAAGCCGCTTGATCGTTTTTCATAACAGAAAATAATTGAGAAGCACTGATTTAGTGGGGGGAAAAAAACAGTTGTCCCACAGATTAGAGGATATTCGCCGTTAGCGTTAGCCTAATGCTATGGCGAATGTTATGCTAACACTATGTTTACATTTAGTGTGTGATTATCACTCAGCATAGATGTTTATAGGCTAAAGTAACATTGCATAATTGCGCTCGCCAAGAAAACAAATCTTACTGTGTGTGCAAGGCTTCATGGAATCTGGAGACGACACACTGGTGAGTCAGGAAGGGGAAGAGCGCGGCATGTCACGAGTGACAAAACCAGATACTGCTACTATAGACCCTACTCACCTACGTCACAAAATTGGCGTGTCGCTGTTTCCGGCCGCCATATTGTACCTCTTTTTCAGACCTATTCTCATTGTTTTCAATTAGTCGAGCAAGTTATACAGCAATTCATGGAAGCCCCGGTGTTATCTGACGCTGTAAACTCATTCGATCCGTTGCATAAAAGGCGTTACGTGGAAAAGCTTCAGTTTATCCATTCGCCAGATCTGTATTTGATGCCTAAATCGATGTTTTTCGACCCGCTGGCTTCGCCTGACATCTGATATCCTGATATTTACAACTATCTTGTCCACACAAAATCAGCCTATTCTCACGAAAGTTTGAAAAACTTTAAGAGCTTGGAGGCTTATAAATGCTACGTTACTGGTTGGGTGAAACAGGTCCTCGTACACGAAAATTCGGCAGGAATCTTGTGCTCGGAAGGTGAGTCACGAAATTTTCAATTCAAAATCTTTTGTTCTTGCTAACATCCACTGTCAAGTCTAATGTATTTCAAATCATTTGTCAATGGGGCTAGGGCTTTTAATGTTTATATGGTTTAGCGGTAGCACTCTCACTATATACATATATAATACGTAATAAATATGAAGTTCGATAGCACTACTCCAGATTGTCCCTAGTTGAATTTATTTTTTGGCTTTTGACCTCAATCGTGAAATTGTAAATTAATTGTATGACAACTGTCTGATTATCCCCTTATAATTATATATTTTCAGGTAGTTCATTCACAACGTCTGAGTGTATGTTGTCGGCGATTAGCCTAGCAATGATCTTAATTGTGGTTGTCAGCCCAAAACCCTCTAAATATATATTAAATGCATCTTACCAGATATAAAATGACTACTACATAATCTGTGGTAGTCGTTTGGAGCCCAGTTTTCTCGTCGAATTGCAGCAGTCAATCGCGATCTCCTCTTCGGGTCTCTCGGAATACGGTAAAAATTCAAATCTCTCCGTCTATCTTCTCTGTTTTTGCAACCGTCCGCCACACACAACTTCATCATTTTGATTATTAATGTTAACGAGCAGAAAAACACGCCATAATAGGAGGAATTTGCGAAGCGCTAATGCATTAACATGACTCGTACCCGGACAACATGGCGTGGGGGCGTGGCTGTGACGTCACGTGAGTAGGGTCTATAGTCTAACTAGACATAAAATGTCAAACATTGTGAACATGTGACGGAAACTTGTGCATTTTCGTCTCAATCACGAGTTACTTTTCGACAATCACATTTACAGTCGCTGAACAGGATTTGATCCCACACTCTATGCATAAAAAGTGTCAGCTGTTATTAACCGGGACTCTACCCTGTATTTACAGCCATTAAACCATGTACTGGTTTTCCTACTTCTTCTGATTTTATGGGACAGGGAGTTAGAGAAAGTCACGTTTGATGTTTTCAGATTATAGCCAGATTTACACCGTCAGGGTCATGTCCCGCATGAAATTCTCAAATAATAGGACAAATTAATTTAATACAGCTGGTTTATATTTAAGTCTGCACGTGACAGGAGATTTTCCTTGCTTCTGTCGCCAAAATGTTTGATCATATAGAGTTCTGTTGAGTTGCTTTAAAGTGCGTACATGGAGCGCAGTCCAGGCCTGATTCCTTTGGAAATTATAAATGGTCATGTTTGTAAAATACCAGTGTACCCTATTAATTCCTGGATAAAGTCAAGCGCTGGCCAAGTTTTTTTGTGTGTTTCCTGTTTTTCAATCAATTCATGATAATGTCATTCTCCCTATAATCTGTGACAATAACACATTTAACTCTCACAACAGTAATGGCCCGAATTCTCCTTGTCCAACCCACAAAAGACAATATACCTAAACAACGGCCAAACACACCCTTTTTCCCGACCACAGCCCGTCTTACCAGAGCCTTTAAAAGACTGAATGTTTAAAGCTGTAATGTGAAGTAAGGTTAGCCAACCATGTTTTTGAATAATATCAATGGCTAAACAGTTATAAGCATATTTTCATTATTTTTTTAACGCAACCCTTCCAGATTCTTTGTTTAACCCATAGCAACGCCCTTGACAACGAAAATGCTTTTCTTCGGCAATCTTCGGAAATCTTCGGAAATTACGTCACACCGGGAAGTGCGAGGGAAGTCCGCCATAGAACAGTATTGTTTGTTGCATTGCTTCTCGGTAAGATGCCACGGCGGTGTGTGGCAATGTTTTGTTCTCACTCAAATGAAAAGTTGTATGAGTGGCCAAAGGATAGCAGGGCACGTAAATGGACATCTTTCGTTTGCACGAAGCGAATTAATTTCACGCCATCATCAAGTAGTGTTCTCTGCTGCAAACACTTCGAAGATGCCTGCTTCCTTAACTGGTCTGGTTATGATCAAGGATTTGCCAAAAAGTAAGTCTGATTTTTGGATAGATGACTGATGACTTTATCAAAGCAGAGCTGCCAACTGTTGTGGAATGAACAGTATAAGCTAGCGACGTTAGCCGAAAGTTAACTCGTGGCAATCCCCGATCATAGTTGTTGTTGCGTTCGCTAGGTTAAGCGTGTTTAAATTGTGAATCATCTACAATCTTGTCCGAAAGGGTTAATCCACTGTCAATCGGGAAAGGGGTGTGGAGGTGAACATAAGCGGGTCGGCGTCGCGGTAATTCATGGTCACGTTGCAGTAAGAGACACACACCGCCGGTGAGTTTGTGCACATTTATTTGTGTTATGTATTTCCACCTTCATGCTTCAAGCATCGCATTGCATTTGTACAGTTCGGCGTTTCTTAAATCTGGCCCCCTTTGCAAAAAGTTTGGACACCCCTGGCTTAAGACTAAGGTCAACGCGTGGAGTTTGGCCTTTTGACCGGGTTGTCAGGCTTCCGCCGGCACGGGTCGTTGGAATTGCGCTAACGCGGTTATAGCGTTTCAGCTGGCGTGATTCCGGCAAACTGGCTAAAAGGCCAGATTCCTTCAATATTTATAATTAAATAAAAAAAATTTATCTGATTACTCGATTAATTGATGGAATTTTCAGTAAAATACTCCATTACTAAAATATTCGATAGCTCCAGCCAAATGTATTAACAAATCATATGAAGCTCATTAAACAGTGCGTTTGAATAAACGCAATTTATAATACATTTTCGGTGGATTTTAAACTAGAGCTGGATTTTCAGTATTTTAAATTCTTCAATGCAGTTTGCATCAATATACCATATATTCTGACACTTCTTTATCTTTTCAGCAGTTAAAAAGGTCTTCTGATGTTTACATGGGTGTGATATCGCCACCTCCTCAATCTCACACTTGGCCTGTCACGTCCCACAACATGCTTTTATTATAATAGCATTCTCTTCCATTAGTATTAATAAAGTACATTCTATGAATATGTGTGTGTGTGCGTAGTAAGCTGTCCATTCATTAAATATAGATACAGAGGCATCTCAATGTGTTTTTGTTTTTCCTCTTCATTGCTCTTTGGTCAAGCATGACTTATTTCTTCACAGTGTATTCAGTGTGTGGATGCGTACATGTTAAAATCATTTTAAATCAGCAGATGCATTTTTCTGGTTCTTATGTCTGCATCACCATCCCTGCGTCACCTGGTAATTATTATGGAAAAAGAGCTGCACATAACATTTCCATTATGTGTGTGAATGCCACAATGTCTTAACCAAGGAGCATCGCATCTCCCTGAGAGGTGATAACAACAAGTCTTGAAATATATTTTAGGCATGGATGTCCTGCACAAGGTCAGACTTATTTGCTGAAGAATATAAGACAGCTCGCTAAAGGAGTTTATTTTAAAGTGAACATTTAAAAAAAAAGAAGAAAAAAAAGCCATAAAAAAGCATTATTATTGATGCACCTCTGTCACCTTAGATTAAAAAAAAAACAAAAAAAAACTAATGAACTGTCCAGTGTATTCACAAGTAACCCGCAGTTAAAATTGTCTCATAACACAATGTGAGGCACACTTACAGTGCCTTGCAAAAGTATTCGGCCCCCTTGAATCTTGCAACCTTTCGCCACATTTCAGGCTTCAAACATAAAGATATGAAATTTAATTTTTTTGTCAAGAATCAACAACAAGTGGGACACAATTGTGAAGTGGAACAACATTTATTGGATAATTTAAACTTTTTTAACAAATAAAAAACTGAAAAGTGGGGCGTGCAATATTATTCGGCCCCTTTACTTTCAGTGCAGCAAACTCACTCCAGAAGTTCAGTGAGGACCTCTGAATGATCCAATGTTGTCCTAAATGACCGATGATGATAAATAGAATCCCCCTGTGCGTAATCAAGTCTCCGTATAAATGCACCTGCTCTGTGATAGTCTCAGGGTTCTGTTTAAAGTGCAGAGAGCATTATGAAAACCAAGGAACACACCAGGCAGGTCCGAGATACTGTTGTGGAGAAGTTTAAAGCCGGATTTGGATACAAAAAGATTTCCCAAGCTTAAAACATTTCAAGAAGCACTGTGCAAGCCATCAAATTGAAATGGAAGGAGCATCAGACCACTGCAAATCTACCAAGACCCGGCCGTCCTTCCAAACTTTCTTCTCAAACAAGGAGAAAACTGATCAGAGATGCAGCCAAGAGGCCCATGATCACTCTGGATGAACTGCAGAGATCTACAGCTGAGGTGGGAGAGTCTGTCCATAGGACAACAATCAGTCGTACGCTGCACAAATCTGGCCTTTATGGAAGAGTGGCAAGAAGAAAGCCATTTCTCAAAGATATCCATAAAAAGTCTCGTTTAAAGTTTGCCACAAGCCACCTGGGAGACACACCAAACATGTGGAAGAAGGTGCTCTGGTCAGATGAAACCAAAATTGAACTTTTTGGCCACAATGCAAAACGATATGTTTGGCGTAAAAGCAACACAGCTCATCACCCTGAACACACCATCCCCACTGTCAAACATGGTGGTGGCAGCATCATGGTTTGGGCCTGCTTTTCTTCAGCAGGGACAGGGAAGATGGTTAAAATTGACGGGAAGATGGATGCAGCCAAATACAGGATTATTCTGGAAGAAAACCTGTTGGTATCTGCACAAGACCTGAGACTGGGACGGAGATTTATCTTCCAACAGGACAATGATCCAAAACATAAAGCCAAATCTACAATGGAATGCTTCAAAAATAAACGTATCCAGGTGTTAGAATGGCCAAGTCAAAGTCCAAACCTGAATCCAATCGAGAATCTGTGGAAAGAGCTGAAGGCTGCTGTTCACAAACACTCTCCATCCAACCTCACTGAGCTCGAGCTGTTTTGCAAGGAAGAATGGGCAAGAATGTCAGTCTCTCGATGTGCAAAACTGATAGAAACATACCCCAAGCAACTTGCAGCTGTAATTGGAGCAAAAGGTGGCGCTACAAAGTATTAACGCAAGGGGGCCGAATAATATTGCACGCCCCACTTTTCAGTTTTTTATTTGTTAAAAAAGTTTAAATTATCCAATAAATGTTGTTCCACTTCACGACTGTGTCCCCCTTGTTGTTGATTCTTGACAAAAAATTAAAATTTTATATCTTTATGTTAGTGTTAGGTTTTGTGTTGGTTTCTCCTAGTGTGACTTGTCCCTGTGATTACCCATTGCTCTCACCTGTGTGTGTTTTCCCAGTGTATCCTGCAATCTGCATCCACCTGTGTTACCCAGCTGTTCCTCGTCTCGTTACCCCTTGTCTGTGTATATAATGACCCAGTTTCTGGTCACTCCTGGTTGCGTCATTGTCTATGTCAATGTCAGCGTCTATGTCCATGTAAAAGCCAAGATCCTGTCCAAGCCCTCGTGTATCCGTCCCTCCGATTTAAGTAAGTTTTGTTTGACTCTTGCCCTTTTGATCCCCAGTGGTTTTGGTTGTACTTTGTGTTTTTGATAGATATCATTAAAACGTTTTTTGAGTTCATCGCCATCTGCCTCCTGCCTTGCATTTTTGTTTCTCTGCTTTTGGGTCCACACAACCTGCCTGCCCAGCATTTCCTGACAGTTTGAAGCCTGAAATGTGGCGAAAGGTTGCAAGGTTCAAGGGGGGCGAATACTTTTGCAAGGCACTGTATAATGCAAAATGCCATTGAATAAACCTGATGCAAGTATTTTGTGGGTCTGATCTGATGCAAGTATTTTGAGGCGCCATTTGCCGTAGCGTGTTCGGGCCAACATTATCAGAAGCATCTGCAAGACAAAAGTGTGATATAAAGTGTGACTTTTGTGCTTGAAGTTAAAAAGTCACACATTTCACATTATTAACACTTGTCACTCACACCATCAATGAGGGCCATCATCATTAAAGTTTCATATGTACAGTGGGGCAAATAAGTATTTAGTAGGGCTGTCAAACGATTAAAAATTTTAATCGAGTTAATTACAGCTTAAAAATTAATTAATCGCAATTAATCGCAATTCAAACCATCTCTAAAATATGCCATATTTTTATGTAAATTATTGTTGGAATGGAAAGATAAGACACACGACGGATATATACATACAACATACTGTACATCAGTACTGTATTTGTTTATTGTAACAATAAATCCACAAATGGCATTATTGACATTCTTTCTGTTAAAGTGATCCACAGATAGAAAGACTTGTAGTTCTTAAACGATAAATGTTGTAGTTACAAGTAATAGTAATTTTATATTGAAACCCCTCTACATGTTTTCGTTTTAATACAATTTGTAAAATTTTCAATCAAAAGTAGAGTTCATATAATAATAAGAAGAAGAATAAAAATAACAATAATAAAAATAGAGTGAACAGTTTTACGTGTATTTTGCATAGCTATTTTGATATGGAATGCCAGTTCATTTTGCATTGTTGTTTAACTGTGTGTCAGAATAGGGCCTCATTACTATAGGCTAAAGTGCCGAATAATATTGCACGCTCCACTTTTCAGTTTTTTATTTGTTAAAAAAGTTTAAATTATCCAATAAATGTTGTTCCACTTCACGATTGTGTCCCACTTGTTGTTGATTCTTGACAAAAAATTAAAATTTTATATCTTTATGTTTGAAGCCTGAAATGTGGCGAAAGGTTGCAAGGTTCAAGGAGGCCGAATACTTTTGCAAGGCACTGTGTACATATATATACATATATATATATATATATATATATATATATATATATATCGTGCAACCGCTTTTGTTTCAACCCAGCCATTAAAAAAAAGTTAATTAACTATATCTATTATTTAAAATGTCATTTTTAGCTTAGAATCATTAATTGATGTGTAATATTTCGTTTTTTTAAAAAATGACTTTAAAAAATTATTCCCTCGCATATTTTAAACTTTTAAACAAATTACTTCAGAATGGAAAAATGGTGTCTGTAAAAGAGTCACGGATATCTGCGTCATAACTATCGCTTAATTGTATTTTTTTGTTACTGTTGCATTTTCCCCGATATGTTATCTGATTCATAACTGATCCAAAGAAAGAAAAATTGAAAAAAACAAAAAACACGTTTAAAAGGGTAAATATATGAAAAAGAACATCTCGACCACTCTTTGATGTCTGCAATTTCTGCATCATGACCCTTGTTATATTACCATGTTTAACCCATAAAATCCCCCAAAAATCTGGCTGTGACCATTCCCCTCTGTGTCTTGACACTCGATGATACATGCTACATGGAGTTTTTTTAGATCGAAACAAGGTAAGTACGTGATAATATCTCGTTAAAATCATGATGTCTCTATATGCTCTCGCGTGTTCTCACCTCCAGTTAGGGTTTCGCTGTTTAAATTTTTTTTTTTTAAAAATGCCCACTTTTCAAAAAATTTTCCCCCAGAAAATTAAGATTTTAAGCATAGGCGGAGTTTGGCTTTTGGAGCGGGGGGGGCCAAAACATGTTGATGACCCCAAAACGCAGTGTCAGCAATAAAATTAACTTACAAGAATATTAATAATAATAAGTTGAAAATGAGCGTTTTTTGTTTCCCATTATTCTTGAGGGGAATTCTAAATCAGGCTGCTTAGGACAGCTATACTTTTCGCCAAGATCGTCATCCATTGAATATGGTACGCCAGCCGGTGTCGTGCCAATGTAGTTACCCCAGTCAAAATTGTGTGCCCTGGGCGGAGCCATATGGAGGTAGATTTGTGTCTTCATTATTCGATCCCCCAAAAAGTTGCTTCAATCAAAAAAAAGTTGCTTCAAGCAAAATGTATATTTTCAATATAGAAAAGTCACTTCAATTTAAAAAATGCTTTTTTTTTTTTTTTTTTTTTTTTTTTTTTTTTTTTGATTGAAGTAATGTTGTTTGTTGTTGTTGTTGCGTTTGGCTACATTTTGGCCGGGACATTTGTGTCTTTATTATTCAATCAAAAAATAAGTTGCTTCAAACAAAAAATATATATTTTCAAAAGAAAAATCACTTCAATCAAAAAAAAGAAAAATTTCAATCATAGAAAAAAAGTTTTTGAATGCGAAAAAATATTTGAGAGTCAAATATTTCCCTTTGAACACTTCATTTTTCATTAAAAAAGTTTTTCAAACCTTTTTGTGTGACATTTGTGTCAAAATCATTCAATCCCCAAAGAAGTTGCTTAAGTCAAAAAAACATTTTCAAATAAAGAAAAAAATCATTTGAAAAATAAAATTGCCCTCCCCTAATTTTTTTTTTTTGGGGGGGGATAATATATGCAAAGCAAATGACCGTCTAAGGTGATCGTCACAAGATCTGTTTGAAAAATCATTTTGAACCATTATAAAAATATTGTTTTTTGTTCATTTGTTCATTTCATTCATTTTTGTTGTTTGTTTTATTGCTTTACAACTTTTATATATGGCGGAAAACACAGACAAGACTGAAAAAGCAGTTTCTGCTCTTGCACTCCTCTTTAAAAGAAACTGCCGTATTTGAAGCCAAAACAACTGTTGTGTTTGATAGAACAACATGTCTATATGCAGCCATAGCAGATTCATGGCGCATAAAGCCTCCGAACTATTTTTAATTTGTCCGTTTTACCCTGAAAACTCACGCAACCGCTTTTGTTTCAACCCAGCCGTAAAACAAAGGTAATTAATTATATTTATTATTCAAAATGTCTGTCGTTTTTAGCCTATAATCATTAATTGATGTCTCATATTTCGTTTAAAAAAATAAAAACGACTTTAAAAAAAATTATTTATTACTTTTAAACTTATTATGTCACGATGAAAAAATGGCGTCTGTAAAAAAGTCACGGATATCTACCTCATAACTATCGCTTAATTGTATTTTTTTGTTACTGTCGCATTTTCTTGATATTTTAGATGATAAATAATCGACCCAAACCGGGAAAAAAATTGAAAAAAAAGTTTAGAAGGGTAAATATATGAAAAAGAAACTCTTGACCACTCCGTGATGTCTGCGATTTCTGCATCGCGACCCCTGTTAAATTATCATGTTTCACCCATAAAATCCCCCAAAAATCCAGCCGTGGCCATTCACAGCTGTGTCTTGACACTAAAGGATTCATGCTACATGGAGTTTTTGGATCAAAACAAGGTAATCACTCGATAATATCTCGTTAAAGTCATGGCGTCTGTAATTCTGCTCTCGCGTTCTCTCGCCTCCAGATGGGGTTTTGCTGTTTAAAAAATTTTTTTTTTCTAAAAAATGCCCTCCTGTTCAAAATTTTTTGTCCCCCAGAAAATTGAGATTTTAAGCTTTCCAATGATGTATCACACATGCATATTGGACAATTTTGAAAGTTGGCTAAATTGGGGGTCTCAGAGCGGAACTTCAATCACCTGAGTGTTTTCCGCCATATATAGGAAAGTCAATTACATGCAATGACACTTTTCTGCCACAAGGGGGGCCTTGACCCCCTCCCCCCTTAAATTCCGCTTATGATTTTAAGCTTTTCAATGATGTATGACACATGCATATTGGACTATTTTGAAAGTTGGCCAAATTGGGGCACTCAGAGTGGAACTTCAAGTCACCTGAGTTTTTTCCGCTATATATATTTTTTTGCCACTGTTCAGTGAAAGAGCTTTAGTTTTTGTTTGTTAAAACTTCCTTACAAAATTTGAGTATTTTGGTGTAGAACTCTTGTTTATGTAAAGATCCTAGCGACTGTCTGGTGGTTACCATAACAACGACCAGAAGCACCCCAGCGTCGACAAAGACTTGGAAAAGTGATACCAATACAAGCCAAAGTACACTATCAGAGCCAACCTTCAAATTCAGTAGTTGAATTTTGGACATCATATATTAATCATCTCCGAGTTTCCCCGAGGAGAGCATTTCACACACAGTAAGTTGACACGAAACCGTGAAACTCGGCCACTGTCCGCGTGTCAGCCATCAATGATCATTAACACGCTCCTTGTTGTTGTGCGTTCAAGTGTGAAGTGCAGCATGTCCGAGGGTGGACGCTGCGTTGTGACGGCGAGGAGGAGGAACTTCGACAGGAACGACACGCTCAATGAGCTCATAAAAGGTCGTCTTGAGCAAGAACATCTAGTGGCCGTACTGGAGCAACGCGCACAGGTGGCTCCCCAATCTCTGCTTAACCCTTAGATCAGTACTTCTCAAATAGTGGGGCGCGCCCCCCTGGGGGGGCGCAGAGCGATGCCAGGGGGGGCGCATGTGTCCTCGGGGAACATGCTTTTTTCTTTTTTTCTTTTTTTTTTTTTGCCGGACTGGAATAAAGTGTACTTGCACATCCACTCAGTGGGTGGCAGTGGCGCTCTCATTTTCAGAGTGCGTGCAGTATTTTGGAACTAAGGAAGGGCACTCAGCACACAGAAAACAGATATGAAGAGCAGTGCGCCGCCGCCGTTTTCGAAAGCCGTTTTCCGACCGGACTCACTCACGCAGCGACCCACTGTCTTGTCCAGTTCTCACGTCGCCGCCCGAGAAGTGCCATTTTCGGCTTGGGATCGTCACGACGACCGCCCTCACCTACGGTTCTACCTCGGCCGCCGAGAATGCGCTTTTTTCGTGCCGTTTGCCTTTTAGCTTTGACTTTTAATACAGTGGGGTGATGAGGAAAGACTACTGTTTACTGTGTCTGAAAATAATTATAGCGGACTGCCAGAAGCCAAATCAATTAAGACGCCACTTAAAGACATTCGACCCCAATCTCATTGATAAGCCGCTTGATTGTTTTTCAGCGAAAACGTGTCGAATGTTGCCAACAATAGTCCTGCTTTGTCAGTGTTATATCAGTAAACCAGTGAGCATTGTTAGCATGCTCATTGCAAAATGACTCCACACCATTGCAAAGGAGGTAATACTGAGTGTGAGCAGCAAAAATAAAAACTGTCCTTCTGTCCAAGGACACTCTTTTTTTTCCTTTATTCATTTTTGTTTTTTCGGACAAATTTTTTGGCATATTGTCCTCATGAGTAAATGTTTCTAATCAATTTGAATTTGTTATTATTTACGGATTTTATTACATTTTATTTTTCTGTATCAAATGGTCAAAAATACTTTGAGTGTATTTTTACAGTTTGAATGTGACTTTTTTTTTAAAATTCAGGCAAATTGATGCACGTCAAGTCTTCTCTGTTACAAACAAAACAATGTTAAAAAAGTTATACTTTATTATAAGTTCATCTGTTACTTTTTTTCTTTATTAGAAAAAAAGGACACAATGTTAGGCAGATGCGTATTTATAATAGTAATTTTATAGACGAATAATACTATTTACAGTGGCGGCGGAGAGTTTGGGGGGGCGCGAAACATTTACGTCTTGCTTGGGGGGGGCGTAACAGAAAATAATTGAGAAGCACTGCCTTAGATGCATTAGTGCAGGGGTCGGGAACCTTTTCGGCTGAGACAGCAATCAACACCACATATTTTTAAATGTAATTCTGTGAGAGCTACGGAAGCATATTGCATTCACATGAAAAATTTTTTAAATGGGGGGCTGTTTTTTGAAAAAAAATTTTCAACTCTCCGTTTTTCTGACATTTATTTTTGGGGCTATTTTTTGAATTAATTTTTTTTTCAACCCTCCGTTTTTCTGAGTAATTTATTTTTAAGGTCGTTTTTTTTAATTAATTTTTTTCCCAACTTCGTTTTTCTGAGTCATTTATTTTTGGGTTTGTTTTTTGAATTAATTTTTTTCCCAACTTTGTTTTTCAAAATAATTTATTTTGGGGGTTGTTTTTTTAATTAATTTGTGTTTTTCCAACCTTGTTTTTCAAAATAATTTATTTTCGGGTTTGTTTTTTGAATTATTTTGTGTTTTTCCAACCTTGTTTTTCAAAATAATTTATTTTTGGGTTTGTTTTTTGAATTAATGTTTTTCTTGGTAGCCATTAGCATTAGCCAAGCTCAGGAAAAAATATTTATTTGAAAAACGACCCTTTGAAGGTCTCGCGAGAGGTGTCTTCCAGTATTGAACTTGCAGGACAGAGTTCGCGCGAGACTTCCAAGTGCTTGAATTTTGAATAAATATTTTTTCCTCGGGAGCCAAGCTCAGGAAAAAAAAAATTAATTCAAAAAAACAAACTCAAAAATACATTATTTTGAAAAACAAAGTTGGAAAAAAATTAATTCAAAAAACAAACCCAAAAATAAATTATTTTGAAAAACAAAGTTGGAAAAACACAAAATAATTCAAAAAACAAACCCGAAAATACAACCCCAGAATGGAACCGCAATGGTGCTATTTGTTTTGTGCTAGGTTTGTCCTCATGTGTGCTGCAAAAAAATTCGTTTGTGCTAGTAAATATTTTGTTTATTGATTTACTTTAAAAAAATGTCCTCAACATCAGAGGGCAGCACCCCACTTCCCGCTTCACTGATAACAAAATTCACAAAATGACAAAAGTAACCTTGTGCCTTTCGTTTCCCTATGTAGACGTTGGAGTGTTTGCAACGATGTGAAGATGAGCTACTTAATAAAGTGAAGACAGCCAAGAAATTACTCACAAACCTTGTTAATTCTCCAAAGGTACATTAGATGATAACTTCACAAACACTTTACATAAGACCTCATGATGACGCTCAATATCAATATCCCCCCCAAAAATTTGTGGAGTTCACACCTGGGTGTTTTCTCAAATCATGACATATTCGTTAGGCATTAAGGCAGGTAAATTATCATGAACTCTAAGGCTAGAGCACAAAGGAATGTTTTTATTGGGGACTCAAATCCCTTGAAACGTATCTATTACTGTAATGAAATTTGAATACCATTTCCCCCAAGTACATTTAGCATTTCCTACATGAAATTTAAAGCAACACTAGGTAACTTTTTAACCTTTATAAAATATTTTCATAACATTTGTGATGTCGACTTACAACTAGTTGAATGACACCTCTTTTATATCTGGAGGGGGTCTGTATCACTTTCACCGGCACTAATTAACTTTGAGGAGGGTGGCAGGAACTCTGCCACACAAAAAACTACAAATGTGCTGACTGCTTTACGGGATGGCCATACTAAGCCACACGGTCGCTAACCATCATATGTTATCATTAGCCACAATTGGATTCTTTACCATATTACCAGTGTTGTTAATAACGGCGTTACAATATAACGGCGTTACTAACGGCGTTTTTTTTTTCAGTAGTGGGTAATCTAATTAATTACTTTTCTTATCTTGGCAACGCCGTTACCGTTTCTGAGGACGGAAAGGCATGCATTACTATGCGTTATTATATTGGTCGAAAAGTCTGAGGGAGACGGACGGACTCACCGAGACGACAGAGCAGAGCAGGAGTGGGGAGGAGGCAAGAAAGTTGTAACGCCGAGCAAACGCGATGCTAGGTAGAGGTAGCTCCAATAATACATGTTGTAGCCGATAGGCTACAAACTACGCCCAAATGTTATGGTAGATATGGTAGACATGGTAGATATCACATATAATGTATATACAGTGCCTTGCAAAAGTATTCGGCCCCCTTGAATCTTGCAACCTTTCGCCACATTTCAGGCTTCAAACCTAAAGATATGAAATTTAATTTTTTTGTCAAGAATCAACAACAAGTGGGACACAATCGTGAAGTGGAACAACATTTATTGGATAATTTAAACTTTTTTAACAAATAAAAAACTGAAAAGTGGGGCGTGCAATATTATTCGGCCCCTTTACTTTCAGTGCAGCAAACTCACTCCAGAAGTTCAGTGAGGATCTCTGAATGATCCAGTGTTGTCCTAAATGACCAATGATGATAAATAGAATCCAAATGTGTGTAATCAAGTCTCCGTATAAATGCACCTGCTCTGTGATAGTCTCAGGGTTCTGTTTAAAGTGCAGAGAGCATTATGAAAACCAAGGAACACACCAGGCAGGTCCCGAGATACTGTCGTGGAGAAGTTTAAAGCCGGATTTGGATTCAAAAAGATTTCCCAAGCTTTAACCATCTCAAGGAGCACTGTGCAAGCCATCATATTGACATGGAAGGAGCATCAGACCACTGCAAATCTACCAAGACCCGGCCGTCCTTCCAAACTTTCTTCTCAAACAAGGAGAAAACTGATCAGAGATGCAGCCAAGAGGCCCATGATCACTCTGGATGAACTGCAGAGATCTACAGCTGAGGTGGGAGAGTCTGTCCATAGGACAACAATCAGTCGTACACTGCACAAATCTGGCCTTTATGGAAGAGTGGCAAGAAGAAAGCCATTTCTCAAAGATATCCATAAAAAGTCTCGTTTAAAGTTTGCCACGAGCCACCTGGGAGACACAGCAAACATGTGGAAGAAGGTGCTCTGGTCAGATGAAACCAAAATTGAACTTTTTTGCCACAATGCAAAACGATATGTTTGGCGTAAAAGCAACACAAAACCTGTTGGTATCTGCACAAGACCTGAGACTGGGACGGAGATTTATCTTACAACAGGACAATGATCCAAAACATAAAGCCAAATCTACAATGGAATGCTTCAAAAATAAACGTATCCAGGTGTTAGAATGGCCAAGTCAAAGTCCAGACCTGAATCCAATTGAGAATCTGTGGAAAGAGCTGAAGACTGCTGTTCACAAACACTCTCCATCCAACCTCACTGAGCTCGAGCTGTTTTGCAAGGAAGAATGGGCAAGAATGTCAGTCTCTCGATGTGCAAAACTGATAGAAACATACCCCAAGCGACTTGCAGCTGTAATTGGAGCAAAAGGTGGCGCTACAAAGTATTAACGCAAGGGGGCCGAATAATAGTGCACGCCCCACTTTTCAGTTTTTTATTTGTTAAAAAAGTTTAAATTATCCAATAAATTTTGTTCCACTTCACGATTGTGTCCCACTTGTTGTTGATTCTTGACAAAAAATTAAAATTTTATATCTTTATGTTTGAAGCCTGAAATGTGGCGAAAGGTTGCAAAGTTCAAGGGGGCCGAATACTTTTGCAAGGCACTGTAAGTCTTGTTATTTCAAGAAATCTCATTGAGTAAAATCGATTTCAAGCGCTGTAGCAGTAGCAAAATTAGTGGAGTGTACCCCACCTCCACAACATTGACGTCTTTTTACATTACTTACAGTGGCTGCTGCTCGCAGGAAAAACTTGTAATAGCCCTCGTCTTTGAAGGGGGCGGGGTCAATTTAGCAGCCAATCAAACGTGCGTTTTAGGGAAAAAAATGGACTGGCACATTCATAGAGTGAAAAGGGGTCAATGTAAGTCTGAACATAATAAAAGTACTGTAATTCACTTAATAATGGTAGGATCTATTTTATCCTTACAATATATAGGAAGATAGGAAGGATATATAGGAAGAAATTACCTATATAACTGAAGTCATTATATAATGCAAATAAGGTTGCTTAAAAGTTGGTGGGGATAATATGAGCATCCTGAAAAGTTGGTCGTGTTATGTCCCTCCCGTCCCTATGCAAACGCCCTTGGGTTTTACTGTAAGTTACTGTCTTTTAAAGCCAAAATATCCCCTTGTGAAGGAACAAGCTGCAGATCAAAATGTTAAAAAAGCAGAGAAAGAAGCCAACGAGAAAGAAGTCGAGATGAAGATGCTTAAGGAAGAGTACACACAAATGCAGCACACAAAACAGGAGCTCCTTCTTCGCATGCAAAGTTATACAGTTCATCAGGACTACATGCAGCAGGTGGTAAAACTAACTCGGGTAAGGTAACAAAGTCACATGATTGCACAGCAACGTGAAGAGAATCGGTTATGTTATTTTAGTCTCTGACATGTTTGTGTATGTGAACAGTTTGAAGATGAAGCATCTCTAGCAGGTCATCTGGAGAATCTTCTTCGCATCAGGGAGCAGCTTTGTGAGAAGCAGAGGTTAGCAGAAGATCAGATGGACCAGCAGAGGAAAGCCCTGCTGACCTTTAACAGCCAGCATCACATGATGCTTCTGCAATGCAACAATCAGCTGGCACAGATGCACCGCAAACTGGATAGGGCCCATTCTGAAGCAGAACACTGGGTATTGAACCTAATGCCCATGAAAAGGAATCTTATGTTGAATGTTGTACCATAGTAATTGTTTTTCTGTCATTCCTTTACACAGGAGACAAAGTGGAAGCACATTCACAGCACTGCAGCCAAGGCAACGCTCTTACTGGGACAGATCAAGATGGCGACACTCAACCTCTACGAGTTGACGGGCGGTGACATGGAGGGAGAGAAAGGTGTCCCTCTGAATGACAATGACACACAACTGGACAAGGTAGGTACCCTGACGGAGCAACTACTGCAGCACATACAGTGTAACACAAAAGTGAGTACACCCCTCGCATTTCTGCAGATATAAGATATCTATTCATGGGACAACACTGACAAAATGACACTTTGACACAATGAAAAGTAGTCTGTGTGCAGCTTATATCATCGAGTTAATTTATTTTCCATTCAAAATAACTCAAAAATTAGCCATTAATATCCAAACCCCTGGCAACAAAAGTGACTACACCCCATAGAAGCTACGTACATCCCTAAATGTCCAAATTGAGTACTGCTTGTCATTTTCCCTCCAAAATGTCATGTGACTCGTTACAGGAGTGCTGTCAGCATTGCTGCAGAGATTGATGCATGGCTGTCACCCCAGGAGGAAGAGGCTTCCTCCTGGGGTGACAGCTATGCACACCAATTTGATGCAGAGTGCAGCGCAAACACGGCACTCCCCATACGCATAACACGCACTGCGCGTAGGGCACCAACTCTGCCTGAAGGGGCACAAAAAAAAAAAAAAAAATCAAGTTTGTAAAAAATCCTAAAAAATAGTAATTGTAATAATAACAACAATATATAGTATTTAAAATAAAACTTTGTAAAGCCTGATAAATGCAAGTAGTACAAATATAAGTAACATAGGCTCATTATTTACACAAAAAAAGAATCTCCTGTAAGGCCCTCTCGTCAGTCTACCTTTGCCCCCCCATTCCCTAGTGGTTTGCTCCATTATGCTTCAGTCGCAAATTTGGCAGAAGTTTTATTCTTGAAAGGAAATGTCATCGAAAAGAAAACAAGAGTCGGGGCGGAAAAAAAGAAGAGGAAAAAGCAGCGAGATGATGCCCGCGCATCACTTGCAGGTAAGAATGTTGTTGTTGTTGTTTTTTTTAAAACAATTGTTTATTTATTATCAGCTACGTTTACATGACTACAATAATCTGATAACTGGGAAAAACCATGTAATGACAATAATGAGATTTGACACATTTACGTGACGTGATAATCAGGAAAAAACTGGTTTACATGTTAAGTCAATAGTTCGATTTCTTTTCAAGTACATGATGTAAAACTCTTGGTCTCCGCATAGGCCTTCCTCCATGTTTACCAAAAACCCATGCTTGCTTGAAGTTGTCCCACTGAACCTCTTCAAATGCCTGTGTGGCGATTGCGTTACACAAGCTCGCTAACTGCAGAGTAGGCCCATAGGCTGAAAGCGAATCAGTTTGGCGTCCCTAAGGCCTCTCTAGCGACATCCATTTTTCCATTTGTACACATGCTCAGAGATGTAAAATAGCTGTGTTTATCAGATAAAGGATAGCGGATCATGCTCTTTACATGACCACTTGAATAATCTGGTAACTCCAGAAATCAGGTTATGAACGGTTTATTAGTGTGCACAACCAAAAAAAAACACTCCAAAACACTGTGGTGGAAATGATGTGACTTGCAAATTCATTGCACAATGAAAATTAAATGGAATGTTACGAGACATACCGGTAGTGGTTTTATGCAACGACTATGTTGATACCGAAATTTTTCCATTAGTAAGAAGCCGTAGTCATTTTCGAGAGGTTCAGAGGCCAAGAGCGACATCTACTGGTGAAACTAATTAGTAAAAAAAAAAAAAAAAACAATCTTAAAGCTACAGTGCCTTGCAAAAGTATTCGGCCCCCTTGAATCTCGCAACCTTTCGCCACATTTAAGGCTTCAAACATAAAGATATGAAATTTAATTTTTTTGTCAAGAATCAACAACAAGTGGGACACAATCGTGAAGTGGAACAACATTTATTGGATAATTTAAACTTTTTTAACAAATAAAAAACTGAAAAGTGGGGCGTGCAATATTATTCGGCCCCTTTACTTTCAGTGCAGCAAACTCACTCCAGAAGTTCAGTGAGGATCTCTGAATGATCCAATGTTGTCCTAAATGACCGATGATGATAAATAGAATCCACCTGTGTGTAATCAAGTCTCCGTATAAATGCACTTGCTCTGTGATAGTCTCAGGGTTCTGTTTAAAGTGCAGAGAGCATTATGAAAACCAAGGAACACACCAGGCAGGTCCTAGATACTGTTGTGGAGAAGTTTAAAGCCGGATTTGGATACAAAAAGATTTCCCAAGCTTCAAACATCTCAAGGAGCACTGTGCAAGCCATCATATTGAAATGGAAGGAGCATCAGACCACTGCAAATCTACCAAGACCCGGCCTTCCTTCCAAACGTTCTTCTCAAACAAGGAGAAAACTGATCAGAGATGCAGCCAAGAGGCCCATGATCACTCTGGATGAACTGCAGAGATCTACAGCTGAGGTGGGAGAGTGTCCATAGGACAACAATCAGTCGTACACTGCACAAATCTGGCCTTTATGGAAGAGTGGCAAGAAGAAAGCCATTTCTCAAAGATATCCATAAAAAGTCTTGTTTAAAGTTTGCCACAAGCCACCTGGGAGACACACCAAACATGTGGAAGAAGGTGCTCTGGTCAGATGAAACCAAAATGGAACTTTTTGGCCACAATGCAAAACGATATGTTTGGCGTAAAAGCAACACAGCTCATCACCCTGAACACACCATCCCCACTGTCAAACATGGTGGTGGCAGCATCATGGTTTGGGCCTGCTTTTCTTCAGCAGGGACAGGGAAGATGGTTAAAATTGACGGGAAGATCGATGCAGTCAAATACAGGAACATTCTGGAAGAAAATCTGTTGGTATCTGCACAAGACCTGAGACTGGGACGGAGATTTATCTTCCAACAGGACAATGATCCAAAACATAAAGCCAAATCTACAATGGAATGGTTCAAAAATAAACGTATCCAGGTGTTAGAATGACCAAGTCAAAGTCCAGACCTGAATCCAATCGAGAATCTGTGGAAAGAGCTGAAGACTGCTGTTCACAAACACTCTCCATCCAACCTCACTGAGCTCGAGCTGTTTTGCAAGGAAGAATGGGCAAGAATGTCAGTCTCTCGATGTGCAAAACTGATAGAAACATACCCCAAGCGACTTGCAGCTGTAATTGGAGCAAAAGGTGGCGCTACAAAGTATTAACGCAAGGGGGCCGAATAATATTGCACGCCCCACTTTTCAATTTTTTATTTGTTAAAAAAGTTTAAATTATCCAATAAATGTTGTTCCACTTCACGATTGTGTCCCACTTGTTGTTGATTCTTGACAAAAAAATTAAAATTTTATATCTTTATGTTTGAAGCCTGAAATGTGGCGAAAGGTTGCAAGGTTCAAGGGGGCCGAATACTTTTGCAAGGCACTGTATGTAGATTTCCCCTTTCATATTCATTGTTTCCACATTATGTCCAGACTGTTTATATAGTGCCCTATCCGTCCATGTATATAAAGGTATAATATTAAAGTTTTCATGTATCTGTGTTTTACATATGGGCCTGCATAATACTATAATTAATTTAGAAAATGTTTGTACCATGGTTCAAAAGAATATTTCACCTTATAATCCCTGAATGTTTTGTCTTGTATTGGTGGATGGGGGGATGGGGGGGCACCACAAAGCATTTATGCCTAGGGCACCAAAATAGCTAGTGCCGGCCCTGGTGCAGCGTATGGTCTGAGCACTAACAGGCTGACCCCCCCCACCTCTTCAATCTCTGCAGCAATGCTGACAGCACTCCTGTAACGAGTCACATGACATTTTGGAGGGAAAATGACAAGCAGTACTCAATTTGGACATTTAGGGATTTAGTTTCTAAGGGGTGTACTCACTTTTGTTGCCAGGGGTTTACATATTTGGAGTTATTTTGAGTGGAAAATAAATTAACTCTATTATATAAGCTGCACACAGACTACTTTTCAATGTGTCAAAGTGTCATTTTGTCTGTCTTGTCCCATGAAAAGATATACTTAAATATCTGCAGAAATGCGAGGGGTGTACTCACTTTTGTGATACACTGTAAGATCAACACATTCATTGTTCTGCCTTTTCTGTAGATCAGGATGTTCATACAGGACCACAAGGACATTGTCAGACAACATCAAAGTAGCTCACACAAGAATGATGCTGAGATGATCAAACATTACAGTATTTAATTTTGACTTGTTGTGTATTATTGCTTTTATTTCTTTAATTTCTAAATCTACTGTGTGCAAGATTTTTTGTATACTTATGAAATGGTGGATGCTACAGTATATGGAATCACATAAACTTGTTATGAAAAAAAATGTCACAATGTATGTATACTGTATCTAAAAAAAGACAATTCGCATTTAATTAGCAAATATGACTTCCAAAAATATCAAGATACAGCAAGGCATTTCCATAAAACAGGCATTTTCTGTTATTGTTTGAATCAAGTATGATCCCTCTAAACAAAAAAAATATACGTACGTCTGAAATAATCTTACCTACAAAATCTTATCAGATTGCTGAATTCTAAAGGAATCTAAGACTTTTGAGAGGTATATGTATACAGCAAAAGAAATTCAACATATTTCGAAGAAAAACCTAGAAACGCAAAAAAAATGATATCTGTAGTTTGCAGAGAAATACTTTTACAGATCTCTGGTACAAAGTTTAGATTGGGTGGATATCCACTTTTTGAGTTTTCAGGGTGAATTTAAAATGCTTAAGATTTTGTCTGTTTTTTGTCCTACATTATTAGAAAATTAACTCACAAACGGTAATAAAATATAATAAATATTAACCTGTCCGTGAGATTTATTCATGTTGAATGACTCCTGTCGCTGTATGACATTTAACCCTCCCTTCAGTTTCAAGCCATTAGGAGGATTGCTAGGCCCACACGAGATATGATTATTTTTTATAAATTTAGTGGCATAGACATATTTTGATAGCATTTAAGGGGCTGTTCTGGCTCCCTGTTTTTGTTACCCCCTACTCTACTTCTCTAATTGTAGCTTATCACCACATTTTACCTGCAGAGCCGAGAACGAAAAGTGGTATTCAGTATATGTCCAAATCGCTTTTGGCATATGGCAAAATGGCTTTTAGTATATGACATTTTTTTACATATGGCATTTTTTTTATATGGCAAAATGGCTTTTGGCATACGGTGGTTTTTTTGTTTTTTTGGGGGGGAATATGGCTTTTACAGCACATTGACACAAAACTGGCACCCAAGTAAGGTGATGCCGTTGACAGCCTTGAACGTCCAAATTTCCCATCCATTTTCAATGACAGAAAACTATTATAATGGTAAATGTATGGTCAAAAATCACACGTTTTTCTGCCATTTCAAATGAATGGGAAATTTGGACATGCATGGCCGTCAATTGCATGGACATGCATGTCCAGCTAAAATACAAAAAAAAAAAAAAAAAAAAAGCCATATGCCAAAAGCAATTTTGCCATATGCCCCCCCCCAAAAAAGTCATATGCCAAATGTTATTTTCCCATATACAAAAAAAAACTACCGTATGTCAAAAGCTATTTTGCCATATACCAAAAAAATGCTATAAACCGAAAAAAATGCCATATGCCAAAAGCTATTTTGTCATACGCCAAAAAATGGCATATACCCAAAAAATCCATATCATATTCCAAAATTCATTTTGCCATATACCCCCCAAAAATGCCGTATTCCAAAAGCCATTTTGCCATGTACCAAAAAAGACCATATGCCAAAATCCATTTTGCCATATACCAAAAAAAAGCCATATGCCAAAATCCATTTTGCTATATACCCCAAAAAAGGCCGTATTCCAAAAGCCATTTTGCCATGTACCAAAAACGACCATATGCCAAAATCCATTTTGCCATATACCAAAAAAAAAGCCATATGCCAAAATCCATTTTGCTATATACCCCAAAAAATGCCATATTCCAAAAGCCATTTTGCCAAATACCAAAAAAGCCATACGCCAAAATCCATTTTGCAATATACCCCCAAAAAATGCCGTATTCCAAAAGCCATTTTGCCATATGCCAAAAAAATGCCATATGCTAAAAGCCATTTTGCCACATGTCAAATACCACTTTTCGTTCTCGCTATCTCTTCATTTTAGGAGGCTGACGTTGGATCACTATTCAACAGTCCCATGTTGCCATCATGTGGTTGAACAAGGAAACAGCAACTGGTGGGTAATTTGTGTTCTAGTTTATCAATCCTCCGCTAAACAACTTTAATACAAGCTTACTTGGTAAATGTGAGGTGGAAAAACTTGGAAAAAGCTCAGACTTTCCTTTCTACTACAATTTTGTGTATATCTGCTGCTTGGCTTGTCTTTCACTGGGAAGAAAGGTCACTAAACCCTTTCATATAAAAAATATTTTTTTTTTTTCTACCCTTACAAGGCACTCATTTAACTCATCATGCTTATCTTTCAGTGTCATTGACAGCGCTCGACATCTAATCCCTTTTGACTGAGAGGGGCGAATGAACACAGATTGGATGTCTAGCACCGCCAATGGCATTGAAAGATCAGCATTCACGGCCAGTCCTCCCAGTTTAAATGAACTGGAAATCTATCACCGTTAATGACATGTAATGAATTAAACACTATGACAAAAAACTACTTTAGCGTGTACATCCATTTTTAGTCATTTAAGTAGCTTTTAATAACATTATATAAACTCAGAAAACTATTACAGTAAAATACTGTAATATAAAATATACTATATGTAATTAATCATTTCAATGATACATATAATATGTAAGTTGTCCTCTGTAGTGACCACTGTCCCTGAAAGGGGTATTACTATAGTACAAGGTATAGGTTGACCGCATAAACCAACCAAAAAGTGTAAATATACACTAGATAAAAATGCTTGTTTTTTTCCCACTGTCTGGACTCAGACTAAACTTTTCCTGCTTTAGGTCAGTTAAGATTACCAAAATCATTTCCATTTGCTTTATAGCTAGTTTAATGAAAAGGGTTTATAAAGCAGACTTTTCCTTGCTTCAAAACTAAAGCAGGAAAAGTTGAGTGGCATTCGATGACATTAAAATCTGGACTATTTCTTCTTCTTGCCTTTGCCTTTACCTTTGCCCTTGCCCTTGGCTTTCTTTTTGCCCTTACTACTAGGTATGATGGGGTTAGCGAGTAACATCTTACGAGTACAGTAGCCCCTCCACCATGATTGACAATAGAGAGCAACCTTGAGCTTGCACTCAGAAACTCTTTTCTCATCTGCAATCCGCCGCCTCTCCATGATGTGGTCATATTCCTTCTCCAGGTCTGCGTAAGGCTCCTCCAACCTTTTACGTTCCCCCTCTTCCCTCTCGACATCGATCTGACATAACTCCAGTTCAGTCTGAGAGACAAAGACAGTGAAGTGGATTAAATCACTTTGTGGATTGTCACAATTTCATATCCAGTTCTAGATTTTTTTTTTAGATTATGTCTCTATAAGAGGAAATGCATCTATGATTGAAATTTCAGATTTCTACCTATTTTCTAAGTGGGTGAACTTGCAAAATCACAAGGGGTGCAAATACTTCTGCTCACTGTACATTATTAAAGGGATCCTCTATTCTTAAGACATAAATGTTAGTATGAGTTATAATAATTTGATATTAAAACCCCTCTTAATGTTTTTGTTTTAATAAAGTTTATAAAATTATTTTCGGTGATAGGTCGCCATTCTTGTTACGTCGCAATGCGTGACGTCACTGGTCCCGTTGGCGAAATTCCAGCGCGTCACTCGTTAGCTTTCCCAACATGTCGTCAGTTCTACCCTTCCTATTTGAACCAGATCTGAAAAGTGAAGAGCAGGACAGCACTGTCGGTCGTTCAAAAGACGAGCTTCAGGGAAAAATGCGTGCAGCAAATACCTGATAAGACAAAAGTTGGGCAAAACTGGTGATGCGAGAGAGTCCTGTTGTGAACTCCGGTTGGGAGCGAGAGTGCATGCTGTTGGGATTCGGGAACTCCGGTTTTATTAGCAGATATTCAAGGTAAGCATATTGCATTTTCAAACGTTTTCCCAATATAATTATGTAGATTGTTAGCATCCAGAGCTGTCGTGTGCTTTACATACAGTACAGGCCAAAGAGCACACCTTGTGTAATCCAGGTCGTGTACATTGTAACGCGTGGTAACTAGGATACGTGTATAAAAGTACCAGAAAGGAGAGAAGCTTCCACTTATGCACATTCATTCACAAAAAATAATATTTCCACCTTGACCACTCTTCACTCGGGAGCTCAGCAGTACGCAAACACGCATTGCCTGACGAACTCCAACATTGTTGTAAGGTCCACGTCAGAGTCACTGTCGTCACTGTAGCGTGCCATAGTGCATTAATTATTTAGTATGATTTGGGGAAAACTCCCACGAAGAATAGTCAACAAAAAAGATAGCTATACTAATCCAAATCCACGTTTTTTACTCACTCGAAGATCCAGGAATTAGACCGATCCCATTGCAATATCGCAGCCGCGATTAGGCCGTCGATTCCACAAAAGAGACTGATCCGAAAAGCCGCTGTGGGACCGACGAATAACAATAAATGGACAGATCCAAAACCATTATTGCAGATGCGATGGGACCCTTACTTGACTGAGGATCCAGGAAAAATGTTCGGGCGCCAGTTGTAACGCGTGGTGGGTAGGATACATGCATACAGGGACCAAAAAGGGGGAGAAGCTTCCACTTATGCACATTTATTCAATAAAAATAATAATTCCACCTTGACCCCTCACTTCACTCCCCTTTATTCCATTTGACTGGAAATTGCATCCAAAAGCAGCACATCGTGGCATTTTACTTCGCGAGTTTATAAGCAATTGTTGAACACGCTACACATTTGGAAAGATACCAATTACGTCATCACTGCGAGCCCGGAAACCATGGTGCCAACTAACGGTCAAAATATGGACTAAATATTATGAAATATTGCCATTGATTTAACATTTTATGAGTTTATAACAACATTTTTTAGTACAAGAGAACAATTGTGGTTTATTAGAGCCTACATGTATTTAAATCAGAGGATCACTTTAATAATATAATACTTGCTAACATTTCTTGTTTTTTTGATGACCAAAAATGCTCTTTCGTATTAACTTGCTATACTATACATTGGGTTAAACTTCTTAACTGTTAACAAAAATAATAATTCCCAAAAGTAGTCACTTGCTCTATAAAAGGCTAAAGAGCTTAAGTGTCAGCTTTTGAATAGCTGTCCACTGTAGTAACTAATATCCATCAAAGGGTGAAGTAACAAAAAAAGAAAAAACTCAAAAGTTTGTACCTGGTGTTCTTCTATTTCATCGTCAAACTTTTGGAGCAAGTACTCAATTTCCATTTCCACATTTTCATTTATCTGCCAAAGAAGGAAAAACAGGAGGTTCATATAATCCCAGCCACATAAATGATGTCATAAGAAGCTATAAAAGTGCACACCTCTTGGAGTGTTTTCTCCCCCTCTCTGAATTTAAGTGTCGAAGTGTGGATTCGGATGTTGAGTCGGTCTATTTCCTGCTGGATGCTGGTTTGCTTCTCTTGCGACGCCTTGATGATGGACTGGCATTGTTCATCAGCGAGAAGCTGCCAGTCAACTGGTTCTATCTGGTTCTCCTTAAGAAGACGCTCCAAAGTTTGGATGTCATCTGTCTTCTCGGAAATCTAAGAATCCAATCCAAGAGTTGGGAGAGGTCACACAAGTGCTCTGAGTCACGGTATTTTATTGCTATTTCCAACAAGGGATGAATAAACAGTGGACATGCCCCTGTTAAAATACTTTTCTTGCCAAAGTAATGTGGCAGTTTATATTCTTACATAAAAATGCATGTGATGAGACACTAATGCTATCTTACAGAACATTGTTTCTATGACAGTATTGTATCTTTTCTGGAGTGGAAATCATTTTCATTTCGGTATTCACCACCCTTCTACAGTATCTTCTAAAAGTATCTGAACCTTTTGGAATTTCTCACATTTCTGCATAAAATCACCATCAAATGTGATCTTTTTGTCAAAATCACATAGATGAAAAAAAACGGTGTCTGCTTTAACTAAAACCACCCAAACATTTATAGGTTTTCAAATTTCAATGAGGATAGCATGCAAACCATGACAGAAGCGGGAAAAATAAGTGAACCCTCTACGTAAGGAGAGTTAAAGAGCAATTGAAACCAATTTTTCCAAAACAATTTAAGTCAAGTGTGTGCCCAATCACTGATGAGTGGCTTAAAGCTGCCCTGCCCACTATAAAACACACACCTGGTAAGAAATGTCTTGATGAGAAGCATTGTCTGATGTGCATCATGGCTTGGTCAAAAGAGCTGCCTGAAGACCTGCGATCAAGGATTGTTGACTTGTATAAAGCTGGGAAAGGATACAAAACCATCTCTAAAACTCTGGATGTTCATTAATCGTCAGAAAAGTTGTCTACAAATGGAGAGAGTTTGTTGCTTCTCTCCCAGGGAGGTCCCGTCCACCAAAGATGACGCCAAGAGTTCAGCGCAGAATAATCAGAGAGGTAAAAAAAGAATCCTAGAATGTCTGCTAAAGACTTACAGAAACCACTGGCACAGTCTAACATCTATGTGGACACATCAACTTATGTAAAACTATGCCCAAGAATGGTGTTCATGAGAGGACTCCACGAAGAAAGCCACTGCTGTCGGAAATAAAACAACAACAAAAAAAACACTGTTGCTCGTTTAATGTTCGCAAAACGGCAGTTGGACACTCCACAGAAGTTTTGGCAAAATATTTTGTTGACTGATGAAACCAAAGTTGAATTGTTTGGGAGTAACACACAATGTCATGTGTGGAGGAAATATGGACCAGCTTACTAGCATCAACACCTATTCCCCACTGTGAAGCTTTATGGAGGGAGCATCATGATTTGGGGCTGTTTTGCTCCCTCAGGACCTGGACAAATTGTAATCATTATTGGAAGAATGAATTCAAAAGTTTATTAGGATGTTTTGCAGGAAAACCTGAGGCCGTCTATCAAACAGTTGAAACTAAAAAGAGGATGGATGCTGCAACAAGACAATGATCCAAAACACAGAAGTAAATCAACTTCAGATTGGTTTAAGAATATCAAAATACATGTTCTGGAGTGGCCAAGTCAGTCTTAAACCCCATTGAGATACTTTGGCATGACTTAAAGACAGCGATTCATGCCAGATCTCCCAGGAACCTGACTGAACTACATCAGTTTGGTAGAGAAGAATTGGCCAAGATCTGCAGAAACAGGAATCTGGTTGAAGTTACTGCAGCCAAAGGGGGGCACAAAAAATTGAATGTGATGGTACTTATTTCCCCCCCTTCTGTCATTGTTTGCTTACTATCCTCATTAAAAAATGAAAACCTATAAATGTTTGGGTGGTTTTAGTTAAAACAGACGTTTTTTTTCATCTGTGTGATTTTGATAAAGATTAGCTCACATTTGATGGTGACTTTATTCAAAAATGTGAGAAATTCCAAAAGGTTCAGATACTTTTTCATACCACCGTACATTACATTTTGGCAACACGGAAGATGTGATTATACAACGTCTCACCTCCACATCTTTTTGTATGATAGCTGCTGCCGTTTCTTCTAGTTTGACTATAAGTTCCGTGTCAGGTGACACGGTCTCAAGGGCTAACATAATTTCCTCTTCTGGGGTGGTCTGCAACCTTTCCATCATATGCACATGAAATTTCTTCAGTCCCACTACGAGTGTGGACTCCATCTCCCCGACGTCAATGCTAACCTCTGGTCTCAAACCCAAAAGGGTGTCAGGGTGGCTGCGGAAAAACCGGAGCAAGTCCCTGACAGAGTACTTGAATTCCCTCTCTAGCTGAGCCTTCCTTTTCCTTCTGGCACTTTCTTCTCCCGCCGGTCCACCAATGATCTCCTGGAAGTCATTGGAAGATTCCAGCCTTTCGCTTAACATTTGATGCGCAGCGAGAAGTCTGGTAAACTCCTCTTCTACATCACCACATGGACAAGCTAATTGGGAGAAGCCAGAAAGGGATGATACGATCTCTATTTGACTGATGCAGTTCTCCAGAATGTTTGAGACAGTCTGGGCCTCGGCAGAAAGAAGCCTCTGCTGTGGCACCTCATTGACGAGACCAGCTTCCCAGTCGTCGTCCTGCTGCAGACTGGGGGACAAGCGCGGTGGGCTATCCTTGTCTCTCTCCCTCTCCAGCAGCAGAACATCAGACATGCTGTCACTGATGGAGAAAAGAACCGGGATGTGAGACTGCTGATTTTGAATAATGGGATCAGTGTTGTTTTCATCAACGATGACGAGAACGAAACTAATTCGTCAATGAACACTTTTTTCATGACGAAGACGAGACGATAACAATCTATAAGTGTGTTTTGGGAGACTAAAACATAATGAGACCAATCCAGTTTTCATCTGACGAGAACAAGATGAAAATGCGCAATGGTTTCTGTTACCGTAATTTTCGCACTATAAGGCGCAACTGACTATAAGCCGCCGCACACCAAATTTGACATGAAAACGACATTTGTTCACAGATAAGCCGCACTCTACTATAAGCCGCAGCCTTCCTCACTGTATTATGGGATATTTACAAAAGATATTAACCGATAACACTTTATTTGACAGCGGCATCTTAAGGCTGTCTAAGACCAAATGTACCACCATGAAGCTTCGAACCAATTGGCTGCAAAGCGTAACGAATTAATAATTAATAAAAGAAGCCTCATTTGGCAATCACTGTTCCCTTGGAGGAGACAGTCAACTTCTGCTACCACCTGCTGTCAACACTGTTGTCATCCAACATGCCTCTTAGCATGCATTCCAGCCCTACAGATATAAATAATAGTCAAAATGCATGTACTGTTCAAATTATTTCTTCAGTTACTGTTCCAGTTGTTTCATTAATTGCTTGTTACACGTTATTTGACAGTGGCGCCATAAGACTGTCATTAGACAATCATAATTATGACATGAGACTGTCATGAGCATTAATGAATGTTTATAGCAGATGTCTTTTAGTGTTATCCGGCAAATTCTCACATTTTGAATGGATGTAAAACATCCAAGATGGACACAAATGGAGTTAGTGACATAATTTGCCAGATGACACTTAATGACATCTGTCATAAGCATTTAGTAATGCCCATGATAGTGTCATGCAGGGGTCGCGTTAACCGAATATTTTCCGTCGTTGACCGTTTTTTTTAAAACGGTGACGGAAAAAACTGAAGTCCATCTGTCATTTTGACAGGTTGCAATTCACACCCCAGACCACAGGGTGGCGAGTGAGCATATTAATTAGCTATTGTCTCTCTTGATGCATGACGTCGTTGGCCTTACTCGGAAAAATGTCAAAGCAACTGAGTGTCCGAAGTTTATTCAAAAAGCCCCAAAACGACGATGGAGTTGATTAAAGAGGTGAAAAAAGAGGGACTGCACAAGCGGGCACGCAATACAAGTCCATGCGCACTTGGAGGAAGGTGTGAGACTGCGTTCAGGCAACACAGCAGGTGAACTATTAATTTCATTGTTCCATATGTAGCCTTCCTACTGGGGCCACAGTCAGCTGTTTTTGTCACTGCGGAGAAAAAGTTACATATTCATCTGCTTGATGTGTGATGGCACGGTGTGGATTCTCTGTTAAGCTTGTTCGGACAGAATATTAATTAAAAATGAATGAAAACTAAATATTATTGAATATGTCATTATTATCATTTTAAAAATTTAAGTGACGGGTAAAAATAGATTATGACCGGATTTTTATGACCCTGTCAGTCAAAATGACAGACAACGAAAAAGTCTAGCGCAACCTCTGGTGTCATGTTATAACTATGACGGTCTTATGATGCCACTGTCAAAAAAAAATGTGTTAACTATTAACCCAAATAAATCAACAAATAAGCCACACTGGACTATAAACTGCAGGATTTAAAATGAATGAAAAAAGTAGCGGCTTATAGTCCGAAAATTACGGTACATGTTCATAATGTATGACATTTTGTGTAGTTGGCCTGCATCGTAGCAGCGTCTGGTTGTGTCACTCGTGACGTTTTGCGCCCCGCCCCCGTCCCAACTCACCAGTGTGTCGTTCCAGTCTCCAGTCAGGCTCGCATACATGGTAAGATTTGTTTTTTTTGGCCAGAGAGAATATGCAATGTTGCTTTAGGCTTTAAAGGCCTGTGCTGAGTGATCATCACACATTAAATGTAACTCATAGCGTTAGCATTAAGCTAACGCTAACAGCGAGCATCCTCTAAACTGTGGGACAACTGTTTTTTTTTTCATACCGTTTGTGGCGTTCAGGTGTCTGTAATTAACTCATTCACTCGGCAGCAATTTTCACCAGAGAAACCCCCTTCGCTCTTGGCCGTTTTACTGGATTTTGACTGATTTTGCAAGCAAGGCCCACAGAAAATTTTGTTCTATTGCTATATAAACATTGAACCAGCCGAAAGAAAGATTAGACTTTCTTCTTTCAGCAGGAAAAAAAGTAAGTTCGTATCTTTTTCCATTCTTTAGATATCAGCATTAGAAAATAGCTTAGTTTGCGCAATTTTCCAATTTCTAATGAAAAAACAAGAGAAATTGAGCTTTTTGTAAAAGCATATATTTCAAACATAACTTTGACTTTAACACAGCTATTTTTTTCTTTTGTGACATCCCAAACATCTGAATAATGTTCCCCTTCTACAAAATAACAAACAACAAGACAAATAGAGCTTTGGATAGCAAAGTAACAATTTATTTACACATAACTAAACTATTGAACTGAGAGATGACGCTGTTGTGGCCGCGGCTGTATCGGCAGACGGGGTAAAAATTTTCCCTCATCACCGCCTCTCTGTCTCATCAAGATAGATTTTTTTTTAATCTTTCTTTTGTAGTGACCACTACCTCATAAAATAATTCACCTAGGGAACTTGTGCGGGGCATGTGCCTTGTGTTTAAATCGTTCTCCGCATTTTTCTCACGCTTCTTACTTCTTCCTGACTATTTCTCTTCATTCATTTCCTTTCGTGGTCCGATATGAGTTCTTACCAAATGCGCAACTGCCCTCCAGTGGCCAGTTTTATTGTTTTAAAATGGATTTTGAGCATTGTGCTTTGGAGCAAACTTGCATCAGAACCTAGAGATGTCTGTTGTGAAAAAAAAACGTAA
The DNA here is from genome assembly GCF_030265065.1 of Corythoichthys intestinalis. NCBI lineage: Eukaryota > Metazoa > Chordata > Actinopteri > Syngnathiformes > Syngnathidae > Corythoichthys > Corythoichthys intestinalis. The sequence continues at coordinate 66,294,433 of NC_080397.1, forward strand.
AAGACGTATAAATACGTTTTTGGGACACTTAAACAATTAAAAATAGAACGTATTTATGCGTTTTAGGGAGCAAATGAGTTAATTGAAAATAATTTACTGTTTTCCTGCTGAGTGAGTACTATCATCAAGTTTGTGTTGTCCTTGTAGATGCTACAAGATCTGCTCATCTGTCAATGTTCAAATACATAGTTGAATAGAAATAGTTGGAAACCTTTATTTGTTATTTTTGGAGTTTTTTTGTTTTTAATTTTACAGACCCAAAAATGTTTCTTAAACATCAACTAAAACTAGACAAAATTAGTCTTGAGTTTTCGTCAACAAAAACTAGACGAAACAAATACATTTTGAGATTAACAAAATATGACCAAGACAAGTATTATCATCTAAAAGATTAAGACTGAGACGAAAATGAAAAGGGCTGCCAAAAACAACACTGAATGGGATATGACAACACATTGTTAGCCTCTACTTTATAACAAAATAAATATCGATTGTGAACGAAGTTATCATCTTACTTGAAATTGATTTTTCTAAAAATTTAATGGATCCGCCCCAACATCATAGGCGGAGTTTGATTTTTGTAGGGAGGGGCAAAACATGTTGATGACCCCGAAACGCAGTGTCAGGAATAAATGTAACATTTACAGTTGTGGTCAAACGTTTACATACACTTGTGAAGAACATAATGTCATGGCTCTCTTGAGTTTCCAGTTATTTCTACAACTCTGATTTTTCTCTCATAGAGTGATTGGAACAGATACTTCTTTGTCACAAAAAATATTCATGAAGTTTGGTTCTTTTATGACTTTATTATGGGTGAAAAGAAAAAAGTGATCAAATCTGCTGGGTCAAAAATATACATACAGCAGCGCTAATATTTGGTAACATGTCCCTTGGCCATTTTCACTTCAATTAGGCGCTTTTGGTAGCCATCCACAAGCTTCTGGTTGAATCTTTGACCACTCCTCTTGACAGAATTGGTGCAGTTCAGTTAAATTTGATGGCTTTCTGACATGGACTTGTTTCTTCAGCATTGTCCACAAGTTCTCAATGGGGTTTAAGTCAGGACTTTGGGAGGGCCATTCGAAAACCTTAATTCTAGCCTGATTTAGCCATTCCATTACCACTTTTGATGTGTGTTTGGGGTCATTGTCCTGTTGGAACACCCAACTGTGCCCAAGACCCAATCTTCGGGCTGATGACGTTAGGTTATCTTGAAGAATTTGAAGGTAATCCTCCTTCTTCATTATACCATTTACTCTCTGTAAAGCACCAGTTCCATTGGCAGCAAAACAGACCCACAGCATAATACTACCACCACCACCGTGCTTGACGGTAGGCATGGTGTACTTGGGGTTAAAGGCCTCACCTTTTCTCCTCCAAACATATTGCTGGGCATTGTGGCCAAACAGCTCGATTTTTGTTTAGTCTGACCACAGAACTTTCCTCCAGAGGGTCTTATCTTTGTCCATGTGATCAGCAGCAAACTTCAGTCGAGCCTTAAGGTGCCGCTTTTGGAGCAAGGGCTTCCTTCTTGCACGGCAGCCTCTAAATTCATGGAGATGCAAAACACGCTTGACTGTGGACACTGACACCTGTGTTCCAGCAGCTTCTAATTCTTGGCAGATCTGCTTTTTGTTGATTCTCGGTTGAATCTTCACCCTCCTGAGCAATTTTCTCTCAGCAGCAGGTGATAGCTTGCGTTTTCTTCCTGATCGTGGCAGTGACAAAACAGTGCCATGCACTTTATACTTACAAACAATTGTTTGCACTGTTGCTCTTGGGACCTGCAGCTGCTTTGAAATGGCTCCAAGTGACTTTCCTGACTTGTTCAAGTCAATGATTCGCTTTTTCAGATCCATGTATGTATATTTTTGACCCAGCAGATTTGATCACTTTTTCTGTTAACCGATAATAAAGTCATAAAAGAACCAAACTTCATGAATGTTTTTTGTGACAAAGAAGTATCTGTTCCAATCACTCTATCGGAGAAAAATCTGAGTTGTAGAAATAACTGGAAACTCAAGAGAGCCATGACATTATGTTCTTCACAAGTGTATGTAAACTTTTAACCACAACTGTATACTGTAGTATATCTTGACACTGTTCGTATTCAATCCTTGGGTCATGCGCAGTTGTTGTTGAAGCTTTTGAAAGCTGAGGTTAAAAAAAAATATTGTTATCTTTCTTGCCTCCTCAGGTGTAGTTTTGGCAAAGCAAAGCAAAGGACCGTCTCTAAGGTCACATGATCCGTTACAAAAATAAATTTGATCTATTATGAAATACTTTGTAGGAGTCTTGTTCATTTCATAATTTTTCTGGTTTGTTTTATTGCTTTACAACTTTTATAGACAACATTGTAAGGCTAGGCCTTTAGTCTAAAGGGGAAATTCAGAATTTTTGACATTAGGAATAATCTTCAAGTTAGTGGGGGTTTAATTATTCGGTGGAGTTGATTTCAACAAATTCCATGCAGTTTGTCAGTTATTTGTTAGTTTCAGGGCTCCGGAGTGGCTATGCTAGCGCGAGTCAATGGTGCCTGCTTAGAATGCCAATAAAAAAAAAAAATGATATCAACAGATCTAACATGGTCAAGTAAATACAAAATGCAGATCATTGTTCGAAATAACCAACAATGTCACACCAAACTGCCGTAATTCATTTCATTCTGCAGGACTATTTTTTTTAGATGCGTAATGCAACCAAAATAGAGAGGAGTGCTTCGGCCACTCGTGCTCAGTCTGCTGGGAGTCCCTTTTGCCCCCCCCCCCAAAAAAAAACAGCGGTGAGAAAAACAAATGTGATATCACTCTGCCCTGTTTGCCAAGACAGCCTGTTCCCTTCAGAGCTGCCCAATTACAAATGTTGCTGTTCATACTACAATTATCGATATGCAATGATAAGTTTTGATAACTTTATCCTGAAAACAAAGCCAACATTGTTGATTGCATGGGTCATCGGTGATTCTCATACATGCATGTTTTTTATTGGTATGCTAAGCAGGCACCGTTTACTTGCGCTAGCTTAGCCACTCCAAAGCCCTAAAACAAAAAAATAACTAACAAACTGCATGGAATTTGTTGAAATCAACTCCACCGACTAATTAAACACTCGCTAACTTGAGGATTAAAATGCCTATGACAGCAAAAAGCATGTTTATTTCATATTTTCCGCGGTATTTAATGCTCCTGAATGAAATGGACCGCTTGGATGTGTGTCAAAGCGATCGATATATTTATTTAGTTGTTTTTTTTCCCGCACCATGAAAATGAGCGACTTCCTGTTTTGACGAGGATTGCTAATGTGACGTCAGCGGGATAGTCATCGTCAGTATACAGCCAATGCTACAGTATGCAGAACGACTGCGGATTCAGCTGATTTTGCGGATTAATTTGTTTATTTTTCGCATCACGTCAGCCAAACGGCTGCAGAAAAATGTTGCTGCACCAGGGAGAGGCATGTGAGCCTTTTTGGGGTTTCAAAAGGTTCCCATTTACCGGCAGGTATTCACCAAAGCAAGCCCTACTACTGCGGGACCACTGGACTTACGAGGAAGTGAGTAAACTTTGTGTTTTGTATTATGTCAAATACTGGGATCATTTTAATACGGAGGTGGCTTGCATTTTGTTGTTGACATGCTCCATGTCCACTCGGCCGACGACCGGCGGCCTGTCGCACACCCCCCCTCCGGGAGAGCACTATACCTATTGCCCTTTGGTGTGCCCAGTGTTCTGTCAAATTTTCCACCCAATCAGAAATTGCAACTTTGTGTTAAAAATGGCCGGGTTTTACAAAGTAAACTCCACAAACTTTCTTTAAATAAAGAACTATTTATTTACGTTTGATCCTGGATGGGCATGTAGAAAAGCTCTCCTAGGCTCAGACACATTCTGCCATGTTAGCTGCACAACAACTGCTGCTGCTCTCCTATAACTCTCTCGCTGTTTACGTCTTCGCTGTGTCGTAAAGCACTATTTTGCCGTATTCGTGTTGACCATGTGGCAGCTACGCGCTCCTCCGACATCGGCCGGTTTGCTTCCCCGCAATCGTGCCCTCTGCCCTCAGCAGGGAACAACGAGCTCTAACATGCTCGCCACCGGCCGGGTTGCCGACCGGTGAAGACAATCGATAACCCCGCTACCGTGTGAAATGATCCGGGCTAGTTATGTGTTATTTATCGTTTCAAAGACTTTGAAACATTACTTGGTTCAGGTTAGCATGTTGGCTAGCTGTCACGCCTCTTGTTTTGTTTACATTCTCCGAAACCGGGGCAGGTAAATGACAAAAGCCCGACTAACTACAGTGGCATAAAATATCGTTTGGGAGGTGCGACAGTAAAGGTGAAGTAGACAGTTTTGACCATTACGGAGTAATTTTGCCATGTCGTACTGAATAAATGCATTTTTATTATTTCATATTCCATTTAGCACAGTGGTCTCAAACCGGTCCTCAAAGGGCCGCAGGGGGTACTGGATTTCATTCCAACCAAACGAGACAAATACCTTTTCACCAATCTGGTTTCTTACAAGTGTAATCAGTTGATTGCAATCAGGTGCTGCTTATGTTAGTAGAAACCTCATTGGTTGAACTGTTTGTGCTGGATCTGTTGGAACAAAAACCAGGACCCACTGCGGCCCTTTGTGGAGTCGGTTTGAGACCGCTGATTTAGCACAAGACTCTTATTTGTCATTACCATACCATTTATTTAGCTATTGGGGAAAAACACTTGGATAAAAAGAATATCCTGTAAAAATATTGGAGTAGAGAGACTGAAACAATTACATTTTGCGGATGTCTTCCTCCCATTTTCCGCCTTCTGAATAATTCCCCCTCAATGGGCTGTATAGTAAAAAAGATGAAACCATTCTCCTGCCGACGTCATCCTCCTCTTGGGGATGCTCGAGCCCCATAATGGTCGGCGTGGCTAACCGTCAGATTAAAAATCAAATTTCTTGTCATCTGCGCTTTGCTAAATTGTTGTGTATAGTTGAATCATCTCAAAATATGATTATAATTCACATATTAATGCTATTCAAGACTTTTTCTCTTCTCCTGTCATACGCACTTTAAATTAATTTATAGGAAAGTCAATTACATGCAATCACATTTTTAAGCAAGGGGGGGGGGGTCATTGCCCCATCTGCTCCCCTCAATATCCGCCTATGCCTAATTACACTGACGACGACGTAACCGTCCAGACGTGGTTTTTTTTTTTTTTAAATGCACTTTCCATACTTATTCTGCATTTACATGCAACCATTTTAAAATGGTTGCATGCATCCTGATCCATTCATTTAATTTATTAAAGTTAATAAGATTCTGTTCTGATTCTACTGGAAGAAATAGCACAATATCACTATTATGGTCTTGGTTAATTGGCAAATAATAATTTTTAAAATAATTTACCAAAGGAAAATATTTCATATGCACTGGCCAAGATTAAATAGAAAAATTTAGAAACTACAGTACTCTACTTACGTTGGCGTGTCAGCCGCGTTCATACTGTTGCTATGATACTATCAACAACAATGGCGGCTCCATGAAATTCTCAAAATGTTCATGTACAACCATATCATCTATTAATAGGCCCATTAAAATATGTATAGAAATAAAGTGTTTATTGTATTGGGGACTTTTATTTTGAAAACACAATGCGACAGCTTGCCGTGAGTCGCTGAAATTGTCGTAAAAAAAACCAAAACATTGCCACACCAAAAACCGACTTAGAATCAGAACTAGATTTAAATGCCCTACGTCCGTCAGCGTTGTTGCTTATGAGAAAATAGTCATAAAATAACTAAAAAGTTGGACTATTTTTCCAGCCTTCCGGATTCTGAAAATGCAGCGATGGACACAAGAGGACAGCTTCGGCTTGTGACACTTAGCCAATTGATTCCCTGACAGACGTCCCCTGCGTGCTAGGACACGACCAACGCTGTAAACAACAAAGAATTTTCCATACTTACTTGATATCCATTGCTTGTTTTCTCTCGGTAGTTGACTTGTTAGCTTCACGTTAGCGTTAGCTCCTTACCGCTGTGCACTTCTCCCGTGTACCCACATAGCTAGCTAGCTAGCTAGCTTTACAACTATATTTGCCTAATTATGTCGGGATACGTAATGATGTTTTATGTGTATTAAGAATGGAAGTCGACGACGATGACGTGCCTCTCATCCTCACATGGGACGATGCAAACAGCGGTCTACTTAATGAAGACCCAGAGAGGGGGGACGAGAGTGAGTACAGATATTTGTCTTCTTCACTTTTTGGACCCCAAATATAAATAATATTTTTCTAAATAGTAAAAATAACATGGAATGAATCAATTGAATCCAAGATGGTGTCCTGTACTGATGGTCGAGACTCTGTGTGTTAACCCTTTATAAAGCAAGTGATTGTTTTTGGTAATTTAAAAATAAATTAGATTGATTTTTTAATTAATTTTGTACTTTTCCGGGCTTGCACAATAAAATAAAATGTCTCCTTTTTAGGCTGGATACAGAATCACTAAATATACACCCATTGGCTCCCATTTACGTGATAGGTGGCCTATTCATTTGAACTGGGAGGGCTGACAGTGATCGTTCTCTGCCATCCTTTCCCCGTTAAAATGGATTGGACATCTATAGTCGTCCATGACACTGAAACATGATCCAATAAGCCATGAATGTACATCAAACTTAATTCATATTGTACAGCTTTGTATATAGCTATTTACAGTTGCAAATTATCGTATATGTACTAGTAATTTAAATGTTAAATATGTGTTTTCGAGATTCATAATCATGTTACACCAGTGACTTTCAACAAGGCTGTCTTCACACTCCTTGTGGCATAAGAGATCAAAGAAGTTGGCCAATTGTATTTTATAAGAACATTTCAACAAATGGCAGAAGTAATATTTGTAGTCTCGCTCTGCCAGTAACTTACAAGCAGAACACTAGAATAGCTGTAATAAAGAGCATTAGTTTTTTTGTGTTGAATTGAAGAGGCCCAGATTTCACATTTAGTGTTTTTGAGTACTTTAAAGCAACACTAGGTAACTTTTTAACCTTTATAAAATATTTTCATAACATTTGTGATAATATGTCGACTGACATTTAGTTGAATGACGCCTCTTTTATATCTTGATTGAGTCTTTCACCAGCACTGATTAACTTTAAGGAGGGTGGCAGGAACCCTGCCACACACAAAAAAAAGTACAAATGTGCTGACATTATGGCATACGTCACTTCCCCCATTCATTATAAAGACGGAAGTCGTTGCGAACGCTTTCGCAAGAATTCTGTAAAGATGTCAGAGCAACAAAAGAGACAAAAAGTCTGAGGAGGAGAAAAAAATGGTTGCTAACAGGATATACAGAATAAACATTGGCCCGGGTTTCACTCGTTAGCATGACACCCCGCCCCCACCCCTTAAACGAACTCGGGTGGGGGAGTTAGCCACACTAAGCCGCACGGTTGCTAACTGTCATATGATATTGTTTAGCCATAACTGGATTCATTACCTTATTACTATTCATCCTTCACACAGCCGCTGGAAACAGAAATGTTGTTTAAGCCGTCTGCAGGCGACCGGGTGATTGATTTTTGATTGGTTGACGATTTTACGACACTGTGCGGGTGTGCGTTGGTCCTCATGGGAAACGCAGCGCTGGTCTTCATGGGAAACGCAGTCTTCCTTAAGGCAAAACACTACCACTTCCGTCCACTGGTGTCGCTAAAATCGACCAAAACTGAAAAGTTAACAAGTTTTGCTTTAAGAACAGGTCATCATTATTTGCGTTCATTATTTCAGACTTTTTGGTTTGGATTGGTAGTGCGCTGTTGGTATCATATATATGATGTATACGTGTATTTCTGTATATGTACAGTGGGAACCTCTTGGTACTTCACGATACGATACAATTTGCAATACAAAGTTCACGATCTTAATGATCTCACGATATGGCGATACAACGATTATCGATACATTGGTCAGGAATTCTTTCCAGAAAACAACTTATGAACAGAAAAACAAGCTTCATCCTTCTGCTGTAAGTTTATCAGTATTTCAGGGTCACCTCTTGTTGCTTTTGGGGCATTTTATTGGTCACTTCCTGTTTATTTTGGGTTACAGAACAGGAGGTGACTCATGAATGAATAGGCAGCGACTCAAACTCAACAGGAATTGACCTGTAAATGCCCTAAAATAAACAGAAAGTGACCTGTAAATGCCCCGTAAATCGGAAAGTATGACAGTGAATGCGCTGGTTTCGAACGAACGAACGTTCATTTGCCCTTCCTGGTCCTACTGGACTGGGCATCGAGCGCCGTCAGAATTAACTGAAACACTATTATGGTGGAGGATTTTGGTAGCAACTTGTTGGTTCCTTTTTTTTTTTTTTTTTTTAAACATTGACACCTTTTTAAAACGATATCTTGATTCTTGGCACTAGGGTATCGCTAACCCTTTTTGATGCAGAATATCACGATATATCACCATTTTGATATTTTGTCACACCTGTAATAAATATACAGTATATACCGTATTGGCCCGAATATAAGACGGTGTTTTTTGCATTGAAATCGGACTGAAAAAGAGGGGGTCGTCTTATATTCGCAGTTTAGACATTATACCCATTCACGACGCTAGATGGCGCCAGATATCCTTGAAGCGATGTTCTGCCATGATAGAGCTCAGCTACTCTCCCCATTCATCACGCTAGATGGCGCCAGATATCATTGAAGCGATGTTCTGTCATGACAGATCTCAGCTAATTTTTAGTTTAACCAGTTTGCATTGTTTTATTCCAATGTTATTCCTTATTCTGATTTGTTTCAAGACTACAGTTACAGTTAGACTTCACTTTGGTGGTTAAAGCAGTTATTGCAATTTTGTTGTTTTATCACAATAGATTGGTTTATTTACATTTCGAAAACCAGAAGCGATTAATTTACGAATGTGATTGCACTTTAGTTTACATATTTAAATGATCAGATATTAAGATTTGAATGAGGCAAAATAACATGCTTTGTTGCTCAAATATATTGTTATAATCATTTGTTTCGGATGTACTGTAATTATTTTCTGTATAAAAATTAATTTGGTGTTCAAAAAGTATTTTTTCAAACTTGTCTCGAAAAAGAGGGGGTCGTCTTATAATCAGGGCCGTCTTATATTCGGGGTTAATACGGTATATACACACACCAATTAGCATTGCTTCAATAAAGTGTTGGATCAATACTATTTTTTCCCACCTGTAGTCCACTTTTGTAGGACATGCAAGCATCCTCTCAGCCTTTTGTGTCACTCTCCATAAAAGTTACATAGTGACTCATCAGAGAAAATGTTGCCTCAGCAGAATCCTCAGCCCCTCCTTGGTGGTCATGTGTAGCATGTGTGTGAATTTATGCTGTGTGCAGTATTCAAAGTGTATTTTGTGCTTGAGCGGATCAGGACTGGACATGAACAGGAAGAGAAAATGTTGTTTTCAAGAATTCCGGGGACTGAGGAGTGTCTGATTAGAACGAAACATTCTGTTACTAGGGAATATCCTTGGCAGACTATTCCGAACGGACGGAACTCTTGAAATTGGATTCCTTGAATGAGACTGCAGTGATTACAAGTCATATGACGGGTCACATGATGCGATTTTCAGGGATCATAGCTCTTTTTCATGACTCTTTAGATCAGTCAGGGTTTTTGCTCCAAATGTGATTGTTCCCTGACATATCATGGATTGAAATAGCCGAAAGCGGACACTACTTGTGCTCCTTTCGGCATTAACGGTGGAATGGAATTTGAGCTTCACACTGTAGTGTCACATATCGACCACAAAAAAGGCTGTGCCTGCCTTTTTCAGATTTGAGTGTTTGATTGTGACAACATTTTAAGGCGTTACGCCTGAATCATGGAATAATTCACTTTGCGGAGGATGAGAACAGAGAGCAAGCATGCAGCTGGAGAAGCACAACATGTGTGTTTGTGGAATGTTGGCTATTTGTGTTAGGAAGCTGAAACAACTGTAGCATTGCAAATAACATGCTGTGGACTTCAACCACAGAGGAGCACACACACATGTAGATCTAAAAGGATCAATGGAGCATTTAAACAGCTATCTCACATCTTTACAAGATTCGAGAAGCAATGAGGTGCCTTTGGTGGTCTCCTCCTATTTTGGTAGGAGAAGCTGTGTACTACAACTGTGTTTATGTCTGATGTTTCATTAACTCTTCTTTTAAACTTTCTCCACCAGATGGTGATGTGGGAAACAGTGACGTAGTAAATAGCAGTGTGGTGTCAACACCTGGGCCTCAAACCCACCGAGCACACAACGTGACTTTACGGCAAAGCTGGGAGATGAACTACCAGGAGGCGGCCATCTACTTGCAGGTATTCACGTGCATGCCTGCAAGAGTACTCTATTGTATTTGCAAGCAGAGCTGTGGCATCACATGATTTTATGGTTTTATTTCAACGTGTCAAAGTCGTTGATTGTGTTATTTTGAAGCTTCAAATTGTGCACTTCCTACAGAGGGTTCAGGAGTGAACTGTATAAAGGCCAGTGTTGTTAATCTTACTTTAAAAAAGTAATTAGTTACAGTTACAATTTACTTCTCCCAAAAAATAATTGTTAGTAACTCAGTTACCTCATTGTAAAAGTATTTAGTTACTCGGCAAAGTAATTGACGTTACTTTTTACGTACTACATGTTATTACATGTTACATTCTATAACATCTTTCAAATCAGCATTCTATAACAATTTTCACATCAAACAATAGGAAAACAGTACATTATTTTCATCTAGCTGTACCAATTTGTACGACACAAACTGTATGCAAAAAAAGAGTTGCCCGGGAGTCAGAGGTTGCGCTAGATATTTTCGTTGTCTGTCATTTTGACTGACAGGGTCATAAAAATCCGGTCATAATCTATTTTTACCCGTCACTTAAATTTTAAAAATGATAATGATGACATATTCAATAGTATTTAGTTTTCATTCATTTTTTAATAAATATTGTAACGCTTGCTTGGCGGCGAAAAATTAGACACGGAAGTCATGGTATTTTTCTCCCTCTTTTTACTCTGCTTACCGCCAACAACACCAGCAAAACAACAACTCCGCCCCCAAAGAAAAAGAGGCAACGATATAGACCCCAATCACCAACATCACACAATGATCTTAATTGTGGTTGTCAGCCCAAAATCTTCTAAATATATATTAAATGCATCTTACCAGATATAAAATGACGACTACATAGTCTGTGGTGATCGTTTGGTGCCCAGATTTCTTGTCGAATTACAGCTGTCCATCTCGCTCTCCTCTTCGGGTCTCTCAGAATACGGTAGAACTTCAAGTCTCTCCGTCTATCTTCTCTGTTACTGCAACCAACCGCCACACACGCCTTCACCATTTTGATTATTAATGTTAACGAGCAGAAAAACACGCCGTAATAGGAGGAATGTACGTAGCCGTAACAGATAAACATGATGTGTTGACGGACAATTGGGCGGCACCAGTCAGGAGGGCGGAGTTGTGACGTCACGTGGGTTGGGTCTATAGAATGTTCTTGTAAAAAAAAAAAAAACACAAAAGACGTATAAATATGTTTTGGGGAAAATGAAGCATTTAAAAATAGAACGTATATTTATACGTGTCTGTGAGTAAATGAGTTAATACTACCTGTCTGCAAAGCCATTGTCAGTGAAATGCTCGGCCTTAATGTGGTAAAAGACATTGCTAAAGTCCTCCTGTTTGATAATTCTAAACTTTTCAAGCCGAACCATTCTGAAAAAAAAATTAAAACAGAGAGACGCTGAGAGCTGGTGAAGAAGGTTCCTGCCAGGATATCGGCTTTGTATTCATCTAAACATACTTAAGTTTCACACTGAGTAAGTATAAATACTGAGAAATGATTTTATAATCAAACATACTGTACAGAAACTAATTTTGGAACATTTTTGGTTTGTGGTGTGCCGCGAGATTTTTTCCAATGTAAAAGCGTGCCGTGACTCAGAAAAGGTTGGAAAAACACAGGCAACACCATTTTTGCGTCCAAGTTTGGCCTACATGCCTAAACTCATTGCTTGCCATTAACAATGATAAACGTCCAAATCATTTATAGTGGTAGAACTGGCTGTGAATGTTCACCTTTCAGTACCATTGACAACATCAGACTTCCAATCCATTCTGACTTGGTGGCTGGTTGGCTTCCAGTCACTCAGTCAAAAGGGATTGGAAATCTAGCGCCGTCAATAGCAGCCAATGAGTGCCCTATAAAGGGTTTAATGTATGCTTCTGTGAGTCTGGGGGGAAAAAAAACTTGAATTTAATATTGTAATGTTTTTTAAATGAAAGTATCTCTTTTTGTGACGTTCACCTATAGGAGGGAGAGAACAATGACAAGTTCTTTACCCACCCTCGAAACACCAAAGCGCTGGCAGCATACCTTTTTGCCCATAACCATCTCTTCTACGTGATGGAGCTGCTGACAGGCCTATTGCTCATGACGCTGTCGCTGTGTGAAGCTCCTGCGGTGCCTTCGCTGCGCCTGGACGTCTACGTGAGAGAAAACGCATGCATGTCAAAATAAATGTAAAACCTTCGCTGAACATGTTCGATCCCCCGTGCAGGTTCACGCCACCCTGGAGCTGCTCGCTTTGGTTATTGTGGCATTTGAGCTGTGCATGAAGCTCCGCTGGCTGGGCTTCCACACCTTCATACGACACAAGAGGACCATGGTTAAGGTATTTAACTGATGTGGCGCTTATAATGTTCAACAAATCTTGATATATACAACCCTAACCCTATTTGTACATTCAAGATAGTCAATGGATAGCCCATATGCGGCGCATTCGCTGCTCAACGTGTAGTTGCGCCACTGGGGATATACAGTGTGGCAAATAAGTATTTAGTCAACCACCAATTGTGCAAGTTCTCCTACTGGAAAAGATTAGAGAGACCTGTAACTGTCAACATGGGTAAACCTCAACCATGAGAGACAGAATGTGGGAAAAAAACAGAAAATCACATTGTTTGATTTTTAAAGAATTTATTTCCAAATTAGAGTGGAAAATAAGTATTTAGTCACCTACAAACAAGCAAGATTCCTGGCTGTGAAAGAGGTCTACGGTAACTTCTTCTAACGAGGTCTAACGAGCTCAACTCGTTACCTGTATTCATGGCACCTGTTTTAACTCATTATCGGTATAAAAGACACCTTTCCAAAATCTTAGTCAGTCACACTCCAAACTCCACTATGGCCAAGACCAAAGAGTTGTCGAAGGACACCAGAGACAAAATTGTAGACCTGCAGCAGACTGCGAAGACTAAATCTTCAATAGGTAAAACCCTTGGTGTAAAGAAATCTACTGTGGGAGCAATTATTAGAAAATGGAAGACATACATGACCACTGATAATCTCCCTCGATCTGGGGCTCCATGCAAGCTCTCACCCCGTGGCGTCAAAATGATAACAATAACGGTGAGCAATAATCCCAGAACCACACGGGGGGACGTAGTGAATGACCTACAGAGAGCTGGGACCACAGTAACAAAGGCTACTATCAGTAACACAATGCGCCGCCAAGGACTCAAATCCTGCACTGCCAGACGTGTCCCCTTGCTGAAGAAAGTACACGTCCAGGCCCGTCTGCTGATCGCTAGTGAGGATTTGGATGATCCGGAAGAGAACTGGGAGAATGTGTTATGGTCAGATGAAACCAAAATAGAACTTTTTGGTAGAAATACAGGTTTTTCTTGTGTTTGGAGGAGAAAGAATACTGAATTGCACCCGAAGAACACCATACCCACTGTGAAGCATGGGGGTGGAAACATCATGCTTTGGGGCTGTTTTTCTGCAAAGGGACCAGGACGAATGATCTGTGTAAAGGAAAGAATGAATGGGGCAATGTATTGAGAGGTTTTGAGTGAAAATCGCCTTCCATCAGCAAGGGCATTGAAGATGAGACGTGGCTGGGTCTTTCAGCATGACAATGATCCCAAACACACAGCCAGGGCAACAAAGGAGTGGCTTCGTAAGAAGCATTTCAAGGTTCTGGAGTGGACTAGCCAGTCCCGACCCCATAGAAAATCTGTGGAGGGAGTTGAAAGTCCGTGTGTCCCAACGACAGCCCCAAAACATCACTGCTCTAGAGGAGATCTGCATGGAGGAATGGACCAAAATACCAGCAACAGTGTGTGAAAAGCTTGTTACAGAAAATATTTGGCCTCTGTTATTTCCAACAAAGGGTACATAACAAAGTATTGAGATGAACTTTTGGTGTTGACCAAATACTTATTTTCCACCATGATTTGCAAATAAATTCTTTAAAAATCAAGCAATGTGATTTTCTGTTTTTTTTTTCCCCCACGTTCTGTCTCTCATGGTTGAGGTTTACCCATGTTGACAATTACAGGCTGCTCTAAAATTTTCAAGTTGGAGAACTTGCACAATTAATGGTTGACTAAATACTTATTTGCCCCACTGTATATGTTAATGTAAATGTTGATGAAAGCTAAATGAAACTAAAATGTAAAAACAGAAATACACACTGGTTATAGCAGTGAATACTCATCTTTCAGTGCCAATGACAGCGCTAGAGGTCGAATCCTTTTTGATTGGGAGGGGCGAATGAGCAAATGTGTCTTAGTTACAGCTCCCATCTCTTTTTCCAGTCATGTGTGTTGCTGCTGCAGTTCGTGGAGGCCATAGTGGTTCTGGTCCGACAGACGTCCCACATGCGAGTGACCCGCGCCCTCAGACCAATATTCCTGGTGGACTGCAGATACTGCGGCGCTGTACGCAGGTGAACCATGTTTGACCAGCTATGAATTGCTGTATACGCAAACATAAAAAAGTTGAGAGGTCAATGAGATTTTATTTACCTTGTTGCAGTGTTTCTGAATATCTTACTGGTTTTTTTTTTTAGTTTTGGAAAAAAAAGTATTTACATTAACTTATCTGCCGTTGACCGCAATGGACGGCTAATCCATTTCATCTGGTCGAAATGAGTTAGAAATCCATTGCAGCCAATTGCAGCCAATGAGTACAAAAAACCCAAGGGTGACCCAAAACCTTTGAGTGCTAGTCACTAATACAGTGCCTTGCAAAAGTATTTGGCCCCCTTGAACCTTGCAACCTTTCGCCACATTTCAGGCTTCAAACATAAAGATATAAAATTTTAATTTTTTGTCAAGAATCAACAACAAGTGGGACACAATCGTGAAGTGGAACAAAATTTATTGGATAATTTAAACTTTTTTAACAAATAAAAAACTGAAAAGTGGGGCGTGCAAAATTATTCGGCCCCCTTGCGTTAATACTTTGTAGCGCCACCTTTTGCTCCAATTACAGCTGCAAGTCGCTTGGGGTATGTTTCTATCAGTTTTGCACATCGAGAGACTGACATTCTTGCCCATTCTTCCTTGCAAAACCGCTCGAGCTCAGTGAGGTTGGATGGAGAGTGTTTGTTAACAGCAGTCTTCAGCTCTTTCCACAGATTCTCGATTGGATTCAGGTCTGGACTTTGACTTGGCCATTCTAACACCTGGATATGTTTATTTTTTAACCATTCCATTGTAGATTTGGCTTTATGTTTTGGATCATTGTCCTGTTGGAAGATAAATCTCCGTCCCAGTCTCAGGTCTTGTGCAGATACCAACAGGTTTTCTTCCAGAATGTTCCTGTATTTGGCTGCATCCATCTTCCCGTCAATTTTAACCATCTTCCCTGTCCCTGCTGAAGAAAAGCAGGCCCAAACCATGATGCTGCCACCACCATGTTTGACAGTGGGGATGGTGTGTTCAAGGTGATGAGCTGTGTTGCTTTTACGCCAAACATATCGTTTTGCATTGTGGCCAAAAAGTTCAATTTTGGTTTCATCTGACCAGAGCACCTTCTTCCACATGTTTGGTGTCTCTCCCAGGTGGCTTGTGGCAAACTTTAAACGAGACTTGTTATGGATATCTTTGAGAAATGGCTTTCTTCTTGCCACTCTTCCATAAAGGCCAGATTTGTGCAGTGTACGACTGATTGTTGTCCTATGGACAGACTCTCCCACCTCAGCTGTAGATCTCTGCAGTTCATCCAGAGTGATCATGGGCCGCTTGGCTGCATCTCTGATCAGTTTTCTCCTTGTTTGAGAAGAAAGTTTGGAAGGACGCCCGGGTCTTGGTAGATTTGCACTGGTCTGATGCTCCTTCCATTTCAATATGATGGCTTGCACAGTGCTCCTTGAGATGTTTAAAGCTTGGGAAATCTTTTTGTATCCAAATCCAGCTATAAACATCTCCACCACAGTATCTGGGACCTGCCTGGTGTGTTCCTTGGTTTTCATAATGCTCTCTGCACTTTAAACAGAACCCTGAGACTATCACAGAGCAGGTGTATTTATATGGAGACTTGATTACACACAGGTGGATTCTATTTATCATCATCGGTCATTTAGGACAACATTGGATCATTCAGAGATCCTCACTGAACTTCTGGAGTAACTTTGCTGCACTGAAAGTAAAGGGGCCGAATAATATTGCACGCCCCACTTTTCAGTTTTTTATTTGTTAAAAAAGTTTAAATTATCCAATAAATGTTGTTCCACTTCACGAAATTTCATATCTTTATGTTTGAAGCCTGAAATGTGGCGAAAGGTTGCAAGATTCAAGGGGGCCAAATACTTTTGCAAGGCACTGTATGTGTATATGTAATATGAGTTTGTCAGCATTACCACATGTGGATTTTTTTCTGCAAAGCTAATGAATTGTATTTCTCCTCTCTGATCAGAAATTTGCGGCAGATCTTCCAGTCGCTCCCACCATTCATTGATATCCTCCTTCTACTCCTGTTCTTCATGGTTATATTTGCTATCTTGGGTAAGTAGCAACATCAACCCATACATAGACCTCATCACTCGCACACATTAAGATAAAATTCAGAATAAAATGATTGTAACGGGTGCACGCAGGTCCGTTGTGTGCGTTGCATGGGAAACCATGCGGCTAGAGCTGCTGGCCTGGGCTTTCATCAGGGTTCCAGACTAACATTTTTTACAAGGAGCACATTGGTCCCTACCTTAAAAATTTAGGGGAGCTAGCCAAAATTTAGGGGCGCACACTGTGAATCGAAATGTTAAGATTTTCTCAAATTTTCTCATTTCAACCAATAAATACTCCATAATAAATGCGTAAAATTACAAACTTATGAATCTTTATTTTATTCTCTGTCAGTTTTGACATCAACCAGTGTACTGCTTACATTTGAGGTTAACATGGGATTTTTAGGGGGAGATCCAGCTGTAACATGGATGCGGATTGTACCATTTATGACCAAAAAAAATAAATATATATTTCCAGTGATCTCTCGCTACTTTGCGCTTCAAACTTTGCTTCAAACTTCGTGCCCACAGTCCATCAGGGATTTTTTTCCCTCATCAAAAAAAAAAAAAAAAGAATAAATGCAGTATTTTATAGAGCAGGCGTAAATCATTGTTTAACTTGTTAAATAGTTGTTGTGGCAACTCATTGTGTGTCAGTGAGCAGCTTGAGCGGATTTGAGTGGACTCACTCAATGAAGCATTTAATAAAGACAAGCATTGTTCTACTTTATTCTTGTTTAAAAATAATATGGTGGGACATCAACATGTTTAAAACTTATCATAATTATTAAATTTTAAGTGCTTATAAACCATTTATTGAAAAATACAGTATATATATATATATATATATATATATATATATATAAACAACGAACAAACAACAACATAAACAACAAACGAACAAAAAAAACATTTGGGAGGTTTTTGGGGGGCAATACTATGCAGTTTTTCACTTATTGAGGCAGGATCTGGTCCCCATTAACTGCGAAAAACAAGGGGTCACTTTGCATGAAATTGAAATTAAATGATTATCACAGAAATTCATAATGGGTACTGTTAAAATTACCGTAATTTTCGGACTATAAGCCACTACTTTTTTCTCTCATTTTGAATCCTGCGGTTTATAGTCCAGTGCAGGTTATTTGTTGGTTTATTTGGGTTAACACTAGAGCTGGGCGGTAAAACGAAAATTTACCGGCACCGAAATTCTTCACGACGACCGACGTAATTTTAACCATGATGGTAAATTCGGTAATTTAATAAAACAAGAAAATATAGTCTTTTCATCCCGCTTTGACTCAATGTTCATTCCCCTTTAAGAAAGCAGAAAGTGTGCTTACGTATGGAGTCACGTGGTTATCAGGAAGCCAAACAAACAAGAGCCCTGTGGCTAACGCTAGCAGCTAACGCTACAAGCAAACGTGATGGAGTTGGGCTTAAGGGAGGTTCGCCAAACCTTCACCCGACATTAAATAGACTCTTGGCGGCATCCAGACAGGCTTTCACCCGCTGTCCTCCCTTGTTCTCACAATTTTTCAAAGAGGATGCTTTCAATGCTTTCTACTAGTAGCCAAGACACAGGGTAACGCTAGTGGCTAACGCAAGCGGCTAACGCTACAGATAAACGTGATGGAGTCGGATAGCGGCTCTAACCTTGGCGAAACAGCTGAACTTAATGAGTGGATTGGGCACGGACTGCATCCAGCAATTAGTATGTCACGTTATTGTGTATCTCTGTTTATGTGTGATTTCTGATGGCTGTTGTGACAGTAAAGCATTCAGCATAAAGTACAATCCAACAGTGAAAATTTTAATATGACTGTTTAATGGCCCCAGCTATTTTTCTGTATGTGGTTAATTCTGTGTCATTAGATCAATGCAGCTTTAATGTGTGTGTGTCTGTGTGGGGGTTCATGTGTGCTTGCATGTATCAAAAAATGCACTGGGGAAAAAAAAACTGAAACCTTGAAGTAAAGACTTGTGTTAAGCAAATATGTCACAGCAGCCATGAACAATAAGTTGTCTTTTTGAAGTGTACTTTATAAGCTGTAAGTCATTTGTATTACAATGACATGTTTGCACAGGCATGTTGATTTTGACAATGTACGTTGTTCAAGCCATACAAGCTGTTATAAATGTTCATACTTGAATTCTTATTGTTTACAATAAATTTTTGTATACTCAATGTTTAGACTGCATGTACGATTGTTAAACATATTAAATTGAAAGCTGGTAAATAAATCAACAAGAAACGGTTAATCTATTTCATGCATTGATTCAGATTTTCAAATTATATAACAGTCCGCTTGGGCGAATTTATCGAAATCTGCTCAATTAACCGCGATACGTGCTTAAGGCCATATCGCCCAGCCCTAGCTTAACACTTTATTTGACAGCGGCGTCATAAAACTTTCATAAGACCGTCATAATTATGACATGACACTGTCATGGGCATTAATGAATGTTTGACAGATGTCATTAGGTGTCAGCTGGCAAATTTTGTCCCTAACTCCATTTATGTCCAGCTCAGATATTTTACATCCATTCAAAAGTGAGATATTTTCCCGAATGACACTAAATGACATCTGTCATCAGCATTCATTAATGCTCATGACAGTGTCATGTCATAATTATGACAGTCCTATGACGCCACTGTTAAATAAAGTGTTACCAGTTAATATCTTTTTGTGTTAATATCCCATAATACAGTGAGAACAACTGCGTCTTACAGTGCGGCTTATCTATGAAGAAATGCCGCTTCGTGTCAAATTTGGTGGGTGGCGGCTTATAGTCAGGTGTGCCTTATAGTCCGAAGATTATGGTAATACAAACCAACTGAATTCGAAATATTAAGGTAGGATCAAAAAAATAATAATTTTGAAATATACTTGGCTACTATATGTTTGCTATATGACTTTTTGCTGCAGATTTTCTTAAAGTGATTCACCTCAAATATGTTTTTTTTTTTCAAAAATGATTATCAACTTTTTTTATTGTTGTTTTTTGTTTGTTTTAATCTAGGATTCTGCCTCTTTTCCACAAACTCATCAGATCCGGTAAATTTAGATTTAATTTCTTTTGGTAATGTTCTCGTTTTGAGATGTTTGTGTGTATTCTGGCTAAATTTCTGGAGCATCTGTCTCGTCACCACAGTACTTCAACACACTGGAGAACAGCATGGTCAGTCTTTTTGTGCTACTGACCACGGCAAAGTAAGCGCAAAAGCACCATGTGACAGGGAAATAAACAACCATGAGTTATACTTGCCTTTTTTTTCTTTTGTAGTTTTCCAGATGTGATGATGCCAGCTTACTCAAAGAACCGCTGGTCTTGTATATTCTTCATTGTGTACCTGTCCATTGAACTCTACTTCATCATGAATCTGGTAGAGCCTTGCTTTAAGTCGTTCAAGCGCAACATGACTGATACAATGGTTCTTAATACTTTTCCAACCTTGTTGTTGCCTCTCCTGCACCCTCTAGCTCCTGGCTGTTGTGTTTGACACCTTTAACGATGTGGAGAAAATGAAGTTCAAATCTTTGTTGCTTCACAAACGCTCTGCTGTTGACTACGCCTTCCAGCTGTTAGTCAGCCGCCAGGTATAATTATAATAAGAGAGTACGTGTTTACTCCTCCACAATGACCAAATACGTGCTGTTCCGCCTGTTCCCTTCAGAGGCCGACTGGCGTCTCGCTGAAACAGTTTGATGGCCTGATGCGTTATTACAGACCGAGGATGTCTGCGAGAGACCGTTTCCTCACCTATAAAGCTCTCAACACCTCTGGCGCGCCTATGCTGAGGTGAATGACTCACCGTCTTGACTTCAAATCAAATTTTGCTTTGTTACACTTCTCATCTTTAACTCATTGGCTGCTATTGACAGTGATAGACGAACCAGATCTGCTCGAAAAATAAACTGATTTTTAGGGAAGTCCCAATCGCATAATTTTGCATCCAGTCACCTGACTTTGAGAATCTGCTGATACGAAGTCACCATCCGATACCGAAAAAAGTTTTTTTTTTTTTTTTTTTTTTTTTTTAAATTTGAACAAAAGTTCCAAACAGTACTGTACTGTTTACAGTACTCCCTCTTCTGCTTTTTCCAGGAAAGGGCACAGGTTTGCAACTTTGCGTGGGAACGGTAGGGACATAACACTAGCAACTTTTCAGGATGCTCAAATTGTCCCCACCAACTTTTAAGCAACCTTATTTGCATTATTAAATGAGTTCAGTTAAATAGGAAATGTAGATTGTTTTCCCATATGTTGTAAGGATAGAATCGACCCTACCGTTACCATTAAGTTAATTGTTTCCATCATGTTCAGACTTATATATCCCATTTCATTTGCTGGGCGTGCCGGTCTATTTTTTTCCCCCTCAAACACATTTGATTGGCTAATGACTTGCATTTATTTAAAGCAACATTAGATAACTTTTCAATCTTTTCAACTTTTCAACCTAAAATATTTTCATCACAGTTGTCATGCCAACAATATGCCAACTGACAACTAGTTGAATGACACCTCTTTTATACAGTGGGGAGAACAAGTATTTGATACTTTGCCAATTTTGCTGGATTTCCCACTTGCAAGCCATGTAGAGGTCTGTAATTTGTATCATAAGTTCTCTCCAACTGTGAGGGACTGAATCTAATACAAAAATCCAGAAAATCACATTGTATAATTTTTAAATAATACATTTGTATTTAACTGCATGAAATAAGTATTTGATACATTACCAACTAGTAATTATTTCGGCTCTTAGTACTTTTTTAAGAACCCCTCCTGTTCTCCACTCATTACCGGAAGTAACTGCACCTGTTTGAACTTGTTACCTCTATAAAAGACACCTGTTCACATGCTCAAACAAACAAACTCCAACCTCTCCACAATGGCCAAGACCAAAGAGCTTTGTAAGGACATCAGGGATAAAATAATAGACCTGCACAAGGCTGGGATGGGCTACAGGAAAATAAGCAAGCAGCTTGGTGAGAAGGTAACAACTGTTGGAACGATTATTAGAAAATGGAAGTTCAAAATGACGGTCAATCTGCCTCATTCTGGGGGTCCATGCAAGATCTCACCTCGTGGGGCATCACTGATCATGAGGAAGGTGAGGGATCAGCCCAGAACTACACGACAAGACCTGGTCAATGACCTGAAGAGAGCTGGAACCACAGTCTCGAAGAAAACCATCGGAAACACATTACGCTGCGATGGATTAAAATCCTACAGCGCACGCAAGGTCCCGCTGCTGAAGCCAGTGCATGTCCAGACACGTCTGAAGTTTGCCACTGACCATCTGGATGATCCAAGTGGTCCATGAGACCAAAATGGAACTTTCTGCTCTAAACTCTGCTCGTCGTGTTTGGAGGAAAAAGAAGGATTAGTACAACCCAAAGAACACCATCCCAACCGTGAAACATGGAGGAGGAAACAACATTTTTTGGGGATGCTTCTCTGCCAAGGGTACAGGACGACTGCACCGTATTGTGGGGAGGATGGATGGGGCTATGTATCGCCAGATCTTGGCTGACAACCTCCTTCCTTCAGTGAGAGCCCTGAAGATGGGTCGTGGCTGGGTCTTCTAGCATGACAACGACCCAAAGCACACAGCCAAGGCAACTAAAGAGTGCCTCCGTAAGAAGCATCTTAAGGTCCTGGAGTGGCCTCACGAGTCACCAGATCTGAACCCAATAGAAAATCTATGGAGGGAGCTGAAAGTCCGTGTTGCCCGGCAGCAGCCCCGAAACCTGAAGGCTCTGGAGAAGATCTGCATGGAGGAGTGGGCCAAAATCCCTGCTGCAGTGTGTGCAAACCTTGTCAAGGACTACAGGAAACGTTTGGTATCTGTAATAGCAAACAAAGGTTTCTGTACCAAATATTAAGTTCGATTTTTGTGATGTACCAAATACTTATTTCATGCAATGAAATGCAAATTTATTACTTAAAAATCATACAATGTGATTTTCTGTTTTTTTGTATGAGACTCCGTCCCTCACAATTGAAGAGAACTTATGATACAAATTATAGACCTCTACATGCTTTGCAAGTGGGAAAACCAGCAAAATCGGCAGTGTATCAAATACTTGTTCTCCCCACTGTATCTTGAAGGGGTCTGTATCGCTTTCACCGGCACTGATTAACTTTGAGGAGGGTGGCAGGAACCCTGCCACACAATTGTGTCTCTGGTGTCCTTCGACAGCTCTTTGGACTTGCCCATAGTGGAATTTTGGAGTGTGACTGACTGAGATTGTGGACAGGTGTCTTTTATACCGATAATGAGTTAAAACAGGTGCCATTAATACAGGTAACAAGTGGAGCCTCGTTAGACCTCGTTAGAAGACGTTAGACCTCTTGCTTGTTTGTAGGTGACCAAATACTTATTTTCCACTCTAATTTGGAAATAAATTCTTCAAAAGTCAAACAATGTGATTTTCAGTTGTTGTTTTTTTTTTCCCCCCACATTCTGTCTCTCGTGGTTGAGGTTAACCCATGTTGACAATTACAGGCCTCTCTAATCTTTTCAAGTAGGAGAACTTGCACAATTGGTGGTTGACTAAATACCCCACTGGCCCACTGTATGTCTATCACTCTCAACGAACGAGTTAAATGTGTGTTTTTCTCTCTTTTTTGTAGTCTTCAGGACTTTTATAAGTTCTATGAGGTGACGGGCCTTAAATGGAAGGTAATGAGCAATCATGCAGTTTAACATTTCAGATTTTGTGGCAGCTGATACAAATAAACATTGTATTGTTCAGGCACGTCGCAGTGGAGAGCATTGGTTTGATGACCTCCCGCACACAGCCTACATTATTTTAAAAGGCGAGTTCTTCACATTCCCTTTATCTTCTCCTCCTAAAGCTCACAGGCCTCTGTTAACATGCAATTTTACAGGAATCAACCTGCTCGTGAAATCTAAGGCCTTTAAGTACACCATGTGTAAGTATGTGAGCATTTATAATGAGTTCATTCATACTGTGCACGTGCCTCACTTTGCTTTTTCACATGACAGATGTCGTTGTGGCTATTAATGGCGTTTGGATACTTGTGGAGACATACACTCTTAACAGTAAGTCACTTTTCTCGCAATGCCAATGCTTGAAATGAAATGAACCCTTTCAGGGACAGTTCTCACTTCAGTGGACATCTATTCAAATATCGTCATTAGCTTAAATAATTCACTGCCATTTAGGCATGTGCCGGTGTGAGATTTTGACGGTATGATCACCTTAAGCAAAAATACCGCAGTACCACGGTATTGAAATTATAGCACTCAATATGTGTTATTTTGAGATGTTTGGGTTTTAAAAAAAAAAAAAAAAAAACACCTTTTTTACATTGAACAGGATTTTCACAACATATTTGCAAATGGCGTACCGCACGCAGGCTATTTTTAGACCATGACGTCGCATCGTAAAGCGGAAGTAAAGCCGAAGTGGGACATTATAGACCCGCCCTCGCATAGACCCAACGTAATCCGGTAATCTTTCAAAAACAAACATGCCGATCACGCATTGCTTTTTTGGAACTTGTAGAAACGACTCTAGACATTACGACACATGAAGGATGTTTTCTTCATACTTTTTCGGAAACCAAAAACTCGAGAGGAAAAAATGTGAAGACCGAATCAACTTGCACGGACTTTAACACCAGCTCTGCGAATCCGTTCACGTTTCATATGCAGTAAACATTATGTTGGGTTGGCATGGTCTTTCAGAGGACAAAGAGGTAAGCCATTTTTATATTTTTAACTTATTTTTTTAGCGTAACGTTGTGCCGTACTGCTTCTGTCTGACACTGAATGACCTTAAAAGAATTACAATGGTATCTGACTGCCACTGTTACCGTTTCCGTTATATATATAAAAAAAAACAACTTTAGTAAGGGGGAAGTGTAAATAAATTATAGGATTAAGATGTGTTATCAATGAAAAAATGAAAAGTGTTCGTTGGCTGTCACTGAGTAGCATTTGCGATCGCTACACAAAGCTAACTAAATTACCCCCAAGAACGGTAAGAGACGCAGGACAACCAGAGGATATATAAGAAAGACAGAGCTGATGGTAAAGGATAACTTGTTGAAACAGGAGAATGTCATTGTCAGTCGTGTCGATATAAAAGCTAAAGCTATGCTTAGGTCGGCTGGTTTTTTCGTCTTTTACAGCCTTCAACACTAAAGCCATCTCTTTAACTGAACATTTTTAGGTTATGTTCTATCTTTGCCAGTGAATTTGGCACCAGGCACATCATTTTCAGAAAAAAATTGGTAGGTTTCACTCTGTAAACATCTCCTTCGTACACGATTTCCATTCATTTCCTATTAGGGACAAACGGTGGCTTGTCCTTATTTAGCAACAGTAGCTAATGTCATAAATATTAATGAGCGGAAGTGACGTGTTGCTTCAGTACGCCATTGGAACATAAACATGAATATAATGTTAAAATAAATATAAAAATAACAAAAAATAAATAACTGAACAGCCTCTCTCAACGCAGTTAGTCTCCTGAAAGAAAAAACACCACTGGCTGTATTATGAAAACATTATTTTGAACAGATGTTTACAACGACGAAAGACTTTACAAAAGTAGCCTAATGGTAGAGAGGAAACTAGTTAGCCGTAGTGGCATGCTAACTAGCTACGTTATCTGCCTCATTAACAAGCTTACATTCTAGTATTTGTTTAACCATCGCTAGACACACTAAACACGCTGGAGTGAACTCTCGTAGCTGGTGGAAAACGTTCATGACTGCGTTTACTTAACTTACCGTAATTTCTGGACTAGAAGGCCCACCTGACTATAAGCCGCCAGCCACCAAATTTGACATGAAAACGGCATTTGTTCATAGATAAGCCGCACTGGACTATAAGCCGCAGTTGTCCTCGTTGTGTTATGGGATATTTACACCAAAAGATATCAACTGGTAACACTTCATTTGACAATGGCATCATAAGACTGTCATGAAACCAAATGAACCACAATTAAGCTTTCAACCAATTTGGTGCAAAGCCTTATTGTTTTAAAAATCTTCATTTCGCCATCACTGCTCCCTTGGGGGAGACAGTCAACCTCTGCTGCCACCTACTGTCAACACTGTTGTCATCCAACATTCCTCCTAGCATGCATTGCGGCGCTACAGATGTAAAAACAATCAAAATTCATGTTCTGTGCTAATTATTTCTTCAGTTACTCTTCCAGTTGTTTCATTAATTGCTAGTTATGGTATTTAGTAACATTTTCTTGGATAGTGGTGCCATAACACTGTCATAATTTTTACATGACACTGTCTTAGGCATTATTGAATGCTTATAATAGATGTCGGTTAGTGTCATCCAGCAAATTATCTCACTTTTGAATGGACGTAAAAGATCTGAGCTGGACATAAATAGAGTTAGTGACATAATATGCAACATGACACATTTTGACATCTGTCATGATAATTCAGTAATGCCCATGATAGTGTTGTGTCATGTCACAATTATGACGTTCTTATGACATCTTATAATAATAATAATAATAATAATACATTTTATTTATAGAGCGCTTTTACCGGTGCTCAAAGGCGCTTTACAGTTGAGGGAAAAAAATAAATAAAACTCACACAACGTGAGCAGTACAAAACAATAGAGGAAAGAATTACACATTAAAAGCTAGTTTAAAAAGGTGAGTTTTTAACAATTTTTTGAATGTGGGAAGATCAGAACAGGTGCGGATGGTTTTAGGGAGTGCGTTCCAAAGTGAGGGGGCAGCAATGGAGAAGGCTCTGTCCCCCCAAGTACGGTGTGTTATTTGTGGGGGCAGTGCGAGAATGTTTCCATTAGATGAACGGAGGTGACGGGAGGGGGTGTGGGGACAGAGAAGGTCCGTGAGGTAAGGAGGAGCCAAGTTATTGAGTGCTTTGTATGTGAGAAGGATGATTTTGAAATTTATCCTGTGTGAGATGGGAAGCCAGTGCAGTTTGTGAAGGACGGGGGTAATGTGATTCCTGTAGGGGGTACGGGTGAGAAGGCGTGCAGCGGAGTTCTGGATATATTGTAGTTTATTGAGGAGTTTGGCTGGAGATCCGAAAAGAATGCTGTTACAATAATCGAGTCTGGAGGTGACGAATGCATGTATGAGGGTTTCTGCAGCAGAGTAGGTGAGGGAGGGGCGGAGGCGGGCTATGTTCTTAAGGTGGAAGAAGGCGGTTCTGGTGATGTGGTTGATGTGCTGATCGAATCTTAGTTTATTGTCGAAGATGATACCTAAGTTGCGGGAGTGTGTTGAGATAGGGAGGGTGTAGTTGTCGATGGTTATGATGCCGCAGTCTAACAAAGTGTTACCTATTAACCCAAATAAACCATGAAATAAGCCCCACTGGACTATAAGCGGCGGGAGGCCCCGGGGACGACCCAGGACACGCTGGAGAGACTATGTCTCTCGGCTGGCCTGGGAACGCCTTGGGATCCCGCCGGAGGAGCTGGTTGAAGTGGCTGGGGAGAGGGAAGTCTGGGCTTCCCTGTTAAAGCTGCTGCCCCCGCGACCCGACCCCGGAACAAGCGGAAGATAATGGATGGATGGATGGATGGACTATAAGCCGCAGGATTCAAAATGAGTGAAAAAAGTAGCGGCTTATAGTCCGAAAATTTGGGTAAATTTTGTGTAAAGTGATGGATGATGGTCACGTAAATGTGAAATCATGTTGGACTTGCTGCCTCCCCTGGCAACCACCTTCCGCAAGCATGTCGGGCCTCCTCTAATCCGCGCCCGTCTGTTTCTTTTCGGTAGCCGAAGTACTCCCATACACTTTCTTTTTTGAGTCACAGGGGGGTGCTCAGGTGTAGTTTCAGGACAACTTTTTAAGGAAATAAATTGTATATGATACGTTTAAAGAAATTTGACTTGAAATCTCTTCTGCAGGCAGTTTCTCCTGGTCAAGATTGGTGCCATGGAGTTACATTGTCTTTCTTACAAGTGAGCAGACTGCACAACCTCATCCACAGATGTGCAACTGAATCTTCTTCACATTAACTATAATCATTCTCTTGGCTGTCATCTCACTTGTTTGAATTTCTTTCTAACGCTTCTCATTCCACGTTCAGTTTATGGTGTGGAGGTGCTATTGAAAATATCCGGTTTGGGACCATTGGCTTATTTCAGTTCCGGATGGAATCTGTGAGTACTGGATGTACATTAAAGCAGGAGTGTGAATATTGATTTCAGTCTTCTTGTATGAGCATTTGGTTGTCCTCTTTGTGTCCAGCTTTGACTTCTCCGTTACCGTATTTGCCTTTCTGGGTCTGATCGCGCTGGCCTTCGACATGGAGCCTTTCTACTTTATCGTCGTGCTACGACCCCTTCAGCTGCTGAGGTGAACGTGCAGCTTTCTTTTTGACGTGTCGAGAGACCTTTCTGACTAATTTCACCTAATGCTTCCCTGCAGGTTGTTTAAAATCAAGAAGAGGTATCGCAATGTGTTGGATACCATGTTTGAGCTCCTCCCCAGGATGGCAAGTCTCGGTTTGACCTTGATCATCTTCTACTACTCCTTTGCAATTGTGGGCATGGAATTCTTCGCTGGTGCCGTCTACCCCAACTGCTGCAAGTAAGTCGGTGAACTTGTGTTGCTCTGGTCTTAAAGGAACAATACACCAAGAACTTTGGAAATGACAACAAAATAGCAATTTTTTTTCTGTGGAAAAATTATTCACACCTCATAAAACCCGTGTATGGGCGTGTGTGGTTACCATGGTAACCAGAGGCATACAACTAAATGGTTATCTCAAAAATATGAACCGCTGGTGTAAACTATGCTATTTATTGTTGATATTTGGTAGGTTAATGCAACTCAGAGAAACAAATGCTTTGAATGAGTATTTTTGAAAAATGCTATTTCCTGTTGCCATGACAACCATTAATGCCCAATCAGGATTCACATCAATATCTTAAAACTAAAGCACATAATTTCAAAATAACTCTTTGTGGAGCAAGTGACTATTTTTTGTCATTAAAAAAAAAAAAAACAAAGACTTCACTTTGACATGTGGACATCAAATTTCGGGTCAAGTAGGCCACAATATTTCATAGTTATATTACAGTATTACAGAAATTTTATATAATACAAGTGTGGCCTACATTAGCCAAAATGGATGTCCACATATGAGGACACCAGGTCTCAATTATACAGTGAGGAAAATAAGTATCTGAACACCCTGCGATTTTAAATCCCCACTTTGAAATGATGGGTAGATTTCAAATTTTAATGGCAGGTGCTTGTCCACAGTGAGAGACAATCTAAAAAAAATCCAGAAATCACAGTGTATGATTTTTTAACAACATATTTGTAATATGAAGCTGCAAATAAATATGTGAATACCTGTCTATTAGCTACAATTGTCGTCTCAAAGACCTGTTAGTCGCCTTGAGAAAGTCCAACGAATAAGTGGGGTGGAGGTGGACTTTTTGAGTCTAACTTTTTGACCTTTTTGATGCGGTTAGCTGCATTTAAACAGCTGTCCACCCTATACACCACAAAGAGCGATCCAAAGACACCAGAGACAGAATTATAGACCTCTACAAACCCTGTAGGGTTTCAGTGAGCCTAAAAATGGTGAGGAATCAGCCAAGAACTACACAGGCGGAGCTGGCCAATGACCTGAAAGGAGCTGGGAACACATTTCCAAGGTTACTGTTGGTAATACACAAAGACGTCATTGTTTAAAACCCTGCTTAAACCAGCACATCTGTTTTTAGTTTGCCAATGACCATTTGGATGATCCAGATAAGTCACGGGAGAAAGTCATGTAGTCATATGAGATCAAAATGGAAGATTTTGCTCTTAATTCCGCTCATAGTGTTTGGGGGAAGGAGATTGATGAGGACCATCCCAAGAACACCATCCCTACTGTGAAGCACAGGGGTGGTAGCATCATGCTTTGGGGTGTTTTTCTGCACATGGGACTGGAAGACTGCACGGTATTAAGGAGAGGATGACCAGGGCCATGTATAGACCCTACTCACATGATGTCACAACCACGCCTCCGCGCCATATTGTCAGTCTACTCGTCGTGTTGATGCATTACCGCTACATACATTCCTCCTATTATGGCGTGTTTTTCTGCTCTTTAACATTAATACTCAAAATGGTGAAGGCGTGTGTGGCGGTTGGTTGCAATAACAGAGAAGATAGATGGAGAGACTTGAAGTTCTACCGTATTCCGAGAGACCCGGAGAGGAAAGCGAGATGGACTGCTGCAATTCGACAAGAAAACTGCGCTCCGAACGATTACCACGGATTATGTAGTAGTCATTTTATATCTGGTAAGATGCATTTAATATATACCTGGAGGGTTTTGGGCTGACAACCACAATTAAGATCATTGCGAGGCTCATCGCCGACAACATACAGTTTCAAATTCAAGATGCTTATTTGTTCCACCATCATTATTTTTTTTAATAATATTTAGCTGGTAACAAGTGAAAGAAGTTAAACAGGTGTGTCCAAACCTTTTGCAAAGGGGGCCAGATTTGGTGTGGGGAAAATGCGGGGGGCGACCTTGGCTGATTTACATAGAACAATATATTTAAACAAATTTTAGCAAGCCCTTCTGTGTGTCACCTTTGCTTTATTATTTTTTTTAAATCATAATTTCAACAGTCTCGTCTTTGTGGCTTTCTCTTTCGACACTCGGACTCTTGGGAAATACTGCTACTGTGAAAAAATAAACTAGCTTCAAGTTGCTATAATTTCTCGCTGCGTATCTTTCCTGTAATGTTGTCGTACATGTCAGCGTGTCTTGTTTGATAATATTATTATCGCGTCACATCGAACTTTTTGAAAACAGAGACTGTCGCTTTGCAAATGAGGCAGACACAGTTGTTGCGTGTTTTATTGAAGAAATAGTCCAATATCCATCTATCCTTGAAGCGTCGGCCATCGCAGTCAACTTTTATTGTCATCATCATCATCAAAATCAAAATCATATTATTTTTTATTGTCGCTATTTTAGAAATCACACAGGGTAATGTTGCTTAGAGTGCTGCTCTTAAAAGTTTTTCAAGCTTTCGGGAGAATAGGCTGAGTTTCTGTGGACAAGATAGTTGTAGCTATCAGGGTAGCAATTGTCAGGCGAAGACAGCGGGTTGAAAAATATCGATTTAGGCATCAAATATGGATCTGGCGAATGGATAGACTGAAGCTTTTCTACATAACGCCTTTTATGCAACGCATCCAATGAGTTTACAGCGTCTGAAAGCACCGGGGCTTCCATGAATTGCTCTATGAACTGAACGACTAATTGAAGCCATTGAGAATAGGGCTAAACAGGGACGGACAATATGGCGGCCGGGTACAGCGACACGTCATTCTGTGACGTTGGTGAGTAGGGTCTATTGTCAGATTTGGGGGAATAAACTCTTTCCCCCAGTTAGAGCATTGAAAATCGGTTGTGAATGGGTGTTCCAACATGACAATGGCCCAAAGCAGACAGCCAGAATAACCAAGGAGGGGGTTCGTAAAAAGCATGTCAAGGTTCTTGCCAGTCTCCAGAACCTAAACCCTAAAGAAAATCTTTGGAGGAAGCTCAAACTCTGTGTTTCTCAGTGACAGTCCCGAAACCTGATTGATCTAGAGAAGATCGTTGTGGAGCAGTGGTGCAAAAGCCCTGCTGCAGAATGAAACGTTGGACTTCTGCAACTGCAATCAAAGGCTACTGTACCAAATATTAACATTGATTTTCTCAGGTGTTCAAATACTTATTTGCATGAGTATAATACAAATAAATTGTTAAAAAATCATATACTGTGATTTCTGGATTTTTTTTTTTAAGATTGTCTCCCGCAGTGAACAAGCACCTACCATGAAAATTTCAAACCCGCCCATCATTTCTAAGTGGGAGAACTCAAATACAGGGGTACCTCTACATACGATCGCATCGACACACGAACTTTTCGACATCCGACGTAAAATTTGACTCGCCATTTGTTTCTACATCCGACGACATGCTCGAAATACGACGACAATGGCAGCACCGCAGACGAATGCACGGCGGATTTTCTTGTGTGACAAATCAACACTCGTTTCAGAAAAGGTTGGTACAGGTGGTGAAACAAGGAAAAAGTTGATGCTTACCTTCTAAATGAAGATGCAAATGACAGAAAAATATGAACGTAGGGTGGGCATCCGTGAAATGGCTCAACAATACATCTCCACGGTCCTCCTCCGACCATCGTTCGCCAGTCTTTATAAGTTAAGCTGACAATTCTTATTGTGGTAACATCTCCAGAGAAATTGCCAACTTCGCCACGTTTTTATCATTTATTTCACAACTTATTCAAAACAAAAACACCTTCTGTCTGCCGCAATTGACGGTGTTCTCAAGAAAACATTCAAAGTGAAAGTGAAAGTCAAGCTCACCGGTCTGTCTCTGGCACGTCAGCCCCGCGGTGCGTTCAGGGTCAGCAAAAAACGTCGGCCACATTAGAACCCGATTCGTTACATTAATACAGGAATTATTATTATTATTATTATTTTTATTCCGATTTTGATTTATAATTTATTTGTTTTGCTATGTGTAATTGCCATTTGTAATAGTACCAGCAGTATTTTTTAAGGATTTAGTGAAGGTTTTTGGGCTGTGAAACGAATTAATGGAATTATAATGTATTCCTATGGGAAAATCCTGCTCGACATACGACCATTTCGACTTACAAACAAGGTCCTGGAACGGATTAACTTCGTATGTAGAGGTACCACTGTACTTATTTTCCTCGCTGTTATTAAAAATTTTATATGGACAGAATGGTGGTTTTGGTTGAATCGGTAGCACGTCTGTCTCACAGTAATGAGAACAAGGGTTCTATCCAGTTTTCATGTTCTGAAAAAAATGTGATATTGATGTCATTTTCAATGTTCTTGCTGTAAGAAATAATTATAACACACACTTTGATCCCCAGCACCAGCACGGTGGCTGACTCTTACAGGCAGGGCAACGTCACACATGGTAACAAAACCGTGCTGGAGGAAGGCTACTATTATCTCAACAACTTCAACAATATTCTCAGCAGTTTTGGTAAGAATTTTTTAAAATGTTGTGTTTACAGAGTCACCACACTTTTGTCATAGGAGTGTGACATCTTAGGCACTCCACGATTCGATTCGATTACGATTCAGGGTGCTACGATTCGATTTTTGAACGATGATCACGGTAGTAGCGATGATCGCAATTATCACGATTATCTCTGCATCGTACATTACTGATTA
This sequence comes from Corythoichthys intestinalis, assembly GCF_030265065.1. NCBI lineage: Eukaryota > Metazoa > Chordata > Actinopteri > Syngnathiformes > Syngnathidae > Corythoichthys > Corythoichthys intestinalis. The sequence continues at coordinate 66,327,531 of NC_080397.1, forward strand.
ATAAAGTAGCCTAACAAATTTATGTCCATTATTTTATTTAAAATATCCTTATGATTCAACAGGAATGATGGAAACATGCCCATACAACAAAAAGCTGCCCTTAAGCTTTTTTATTCATCTATTTTTTACAAGAACGTGCAAAAACATTAACCTTTTTAAATGGAATACTTATTTCTCTCAACAATACAATAAAATTTACACTGGTGGATTGAATTCCACATTTTCTGGACACAAAGTGTCTTTAGAAATAAGACTTCTTTTAACCAATATACAGTGGGGCATATAAGTTTTTAGTCAACCACTAATTGTGCAAGTTCTCCCACTTGAAAATATTAGAGAGGCCTGTAATTGTCAACATGGGTAAAGCTCAACAATGAGAGACAGAATGAGAGAAAAAAACTGAAAATCACATTGTTTGATTTTTAAAGAATTTATTTGCAAATCATATGGGAAAATAAGTATTTGGTCAACACCAAAAGTTCATCGCAATACTTTGTTATGAACCCTTTGTTGGCACTAATGGAGGCCAAACGTTTTCTGTAACTCTTCACAAGCTTTTCACACACTGTTGCTAGTGTTTTGGCCCATTCCTCAATGCAGATCTCCTCTAGAGCAGAGTTTTTTTGGGGCTGTCATTGGGCAACATAGACTTTCAACTCCCTCCACAGATTTTCTATGGGTTTGAGATCTGGAGACTGGCTAGTCCACTCCAGGACCTTGAAATGCTTCTTACGAAGCCACTCCTTTTGTTGCCCCAGCTGTGTGTTTGGGATCATTATGCACGTCTCATCTTCAATGCCCTTGCTGATGGAAGGAGATTTTCACTCAAAATCTCTCGATACATGGCCCCATTCATTCTTTCCTTTACACAGATCAGTCGTCCTGGTCCCTTTGCAGAAAGACAGCCCCAAAGCATGATGTTTCCACCTCCATGCTTCAAAGTGGGTATGGTGTTCTTCGAATGCAATTCAGTATTCTTTCTCCTCCAAACACGAGAACCTGTGTTTCTACCAAAAAGTTCTATTTTGGTTTCATCTGACCATAACACATTCTCCCAGTCCTCTTCTGGATCATCCAAATGCTCTCTAGCGAACCGCAGACGGGCCTGGACGTGTACTTTCTTCAGCAGGGGGACACGTCTGGCAGTGCAGGATTTGAGTCCCTGGCGGCACATTGTGTTACTAGTAGTAGCCTTTGTTACTTGGGTCCCAGCTCTCTGTAGGTCATTCACTAGGTCCTCCCGTGTGGTTCTGGGATTTTTGCTCACCGTTCTTGTTATCATTTTGATGCCACGGGGTGAGATCTTGCATAGAACCCCAGCCTGAGGGAGATTATCAGTGGTCTTGTATGTCTTCCATTTTTTAATAATTGCTTCCACAGTTGATTTCTTTACACCGAGCATTTTACCTATTGCAGATTCAGTCTTCCCAGCCTGGTACAGGTCTACAATTTTGCCTCTGGTGTCCTTTGACAGCTCTTTGGTCTTGGCCATAGTGGAGTTTGGAGTGTGATCGACTGAGATTGTGGACAGGTGTCTTTTATACCGATAATGACTTAAAACAGAGGCCATTAATAGACCCAGTCACGTGACGTCACAGCCACGCCCCCGTGCCATGTTGTTCGTCTACTCATCATATTAACGCATTACCGCTTCGTAAATTCCTCCTATTGTGGCATGTTTTTCTGCTCATTAACATTAATAATCAAAATGGTGAAGGCGTGTGTGCCGGTCGGTTTCAAAAACAGAGAAGATAGATGCAGAGACTTGAAGTTTTACCGTATTCCGAGAGACCCGGAGAGGAGAGCGAGATGGACTGCTGCAATTCGACGAGAAAACTGGGTTCCAAACGACTACCACGGATTATGTAGTAGTCTTAAGATCATTGCGAGGCTAATCGCCGACAACATACAGTTTCAAATTCAAGATGCTTATTTGTTCCACCATCTTTATTTTTTGAATAATATTTAGCTGGTAACAAGTGAAAGAAGCTGGCCTCGTCTATGGATCATCGGTTAAACAGGGGTGTCCAAACGTTTTGCAAAGGGGGCCTGATTTGGTGTGATAAAAATGTGGGGGGCTACCTGGGCTGATTTACGTAGAACAATACATTTAAAGAAATTTTAGCAAGCCCTTCTGTGTGTCACATTTGCTTTATTATTATTTTTTTAATACATAATTTCAACAATCTCGCCTTTGTGGCGTTCTCTTTCGACCCTCGGGCTCTTGCGAAATACTGCTGCTGTGAAATTAAATTAACTTCAAGTTGCTTTAATTTCTCGTTGCGTATCTTCCGCGACTGTCTCTTTGCAAATGAGGCAGACACAGTTGTGTATTTTATTGAAGAAATAGTCCAATATACACCTATCCTTGACGCGTCGCAGTCACCTTTTTTTTTTTTTATTGTCGCCATTTTAGAAAATTGGAAGTAAAGGGTCACACGGGGTAATGTAATGTTGCTTAGAGTGCTGCGCTTAAAGTTTTTCAAACTTTTGTGAGAATAGGCTGATTTTGTGTGGACAAGATAGTTGTAGATATCAGGGTAGCAGATGTCAGGCATACACGGCGAAGACAGCGGGTCGAAAAATATCGATTTAGGCATCAAATATGGATCCGGCGAATGGATAGACTGAAGCTTTTCCACATAACGCCTTTTATGCAACGCATCTAATGAGTTTACAGCGTCAGATAAACACTAGGGCTTCCATGAATTGCTCTATAACTTGCACGACTAATTGAAAACAATGAGAATAGGTCTAAAAAATGATGGACAATATGGCGGCCGGATACAGCGACATGTCATTTTGTGACGTAGGTGATTAGCGTCTATAGAGGTAACGAGTGGAGCCTCATTAGACCTCATTAGAACAAGTTAGACCTCTTTGACAGCCAGAAATCTTGCTTGTTTGTAGGTGACCAAATACTTATTTTCCACTCTAATTTGGAAATGAATTCTTTAAAAATCAAACAATGAGATTTTGTTTTTTTTCACATTCTGTCTATCATGGTTGAGGTTTACCCATGTTGACAATTACAGGTAATCTTTTCAAGAAGTAGAACTTGCCCAATTGGTGGTTAATTACCGTATTTTTCGGACTACAAGTCGCTCCTGAGTATAAGTCGATCCAGCCATAAAATGCCCAACGAAGAGGAAAAAAAACATACAAGTCGCACCGGAGTATAAGTCGAATTTTTTGGGGAAATTTACTTGATAAAATCCAACACATAGAACAGACATGTCATCTTGAAAGGCAATTTAATATAAAAATACAATAGAGAACAACATGCTAAATAAATATACAGTGTACAGTGCATCAACAACAAAATGTGAATATACGATACGCTACGGCTCGGTCCTGGCAATACAGCGAACTCCCAAAAGACAATGCTGGACGTCCGTATAATTTGCTGAATCAATTTGGTCCTCGATAGAAAACAGGTTCGCATCAACGTAAATAAATGATAATTAGGTACTATTAGTAATAAGTAACAGGTTAGCATGCGTTCGCTATCATTAGCACATCGTTCAAACAACCACACAACTGGCTCTAAGTGTCCAATCGCGGGTGGAAAACACAACAACAACAGAAAAGATGATACACGCAGGCGTTGCCTCTGTAGAGATGATTTAAAAGCATAAACAATGAAAGTAGGTTCGCAGCCGTCTATTCTCTCTCGCTGTAACTCCCCCACTCACTCACTCAGAGCTACGTAGCTGTCCGTCTTCTTCTGGCGTGTGAGCACCCTTCTCCACGTAAACAAGTGCGAGTGCGCCTTCACGTGGGCGTGAAAGCGCCACAAACTAAATGCATCCATTTCAAGATAAAAAAGTCAATAATACAATTGAACATACACTACCAAAGTCAGAACGCGAACGTGGCCATAGCTATAAAGAGTTATTCAGATAACTATAGCATAAGAACATGCTAACAACTTTACAAAACCATCAGTGTCACTGCAAAACACCAAAATAACATGTGAAATTATATCATAATGTGTTAATAATTCCACACATAAGTCGCTCCTGAGTATAAGTCGAACCCCCAGCCAAAATATGAAAAAAAACGCGACTTATAGTCCGAAAAATACGGTAAATACTTATTTGCCCCACTGTATTTGTTGTCTTGCCACATAACTGTTCTATTGATATCTCTCAGCCCCTTAGTATTATAATACCCTTTCATGTGATGAATGTAATACAATTTTATTTTCGCCATTTTCAATCATACGCACATTTTTCCTATTACCTTTAGTGACTCTCTTCGAGCTGACTGTGGTCAACAACTGGTACATCACAATGGTGAGAAATTGATCACGTATCACTTCGCACATAGCGTCCACTTGACCACTGCCTCCTTTGTAGGAAGGTGTGACCTCCGAGACGAGCCACTGGAGCCGTCTCTACTTCATGACCTTCTACATCGTCACCATGGTCAGCCTTGACATCTTTAGTGTCACCAAACACCTTTCACTTTACTTTCTTGTCACTCGTAACATTGCTTTACCCCCCAGGTGGTTATGACCATCATTGTGGCCTTCATCTTGGATGCGTTTGTGTTCCGCATGAACTACAGCCGCAAGAACCGGGAAACCATAGAGAACCCAGGGGGTGAGAAGCTAGGTTTTTGTGTGCCATCACATTTGTCGGTCTTCCATTTGTTTAGTATAAATTAATATATTCAACTCATTTGCGACATGTGCATTCTAGATGAGAACGGAATCGTGTTTGAAGTAGAAGTGAGCCGAGCAGAAGCTCTGTCCACTTTAGAGTTATACAAGCAGATGTGTCCAGCGTCCCTCGGCTCGCTGGTGGCAGTCGTGCAAGTCATGGACCGCATTGGGGTAAACAACAAAAACATAGCCATTACATTTCCGTTCCTCAGTGAAGTTGGTCCCCCGTCAGCTGCAAATATGAAAATGATGTCAATCGTTTGTGCTGGTTGCGCTGCTATCATTTTAAAGATATTTATGTTGACATCACATTAGGGCTGCAGCGATCGAATATTTTAGTAATCGAGTAATCGACTGAAAATTCTATCGATTAATCGAGTAATCGGATGAAACAAATATATTTTTAGGTGAAGAGCAATTATAAATATACATGAGAAAACAAGACATTTAATCTAATCTTGAACCATTTTCAGTCAATCAATGTCTTTATTTTCAATGTATATTGTTGAAAACAGCCAACAATTACATCTCAGATGTAGCTAGAATTAAAAAAAAAGACTAATTGACTGCTTTCACTCAAAAAACCTTTAGATCTTATTAAAAAAAAAAAAAAAATTTAATATATATATATATATATGTATATGGCGGAAAACACAGACACGGCTGAAAAAACAGTTTCTGCTCTTGCACTCCTTTTTAAAAGAAACTGCTGTATTTTAAGACAAAACAACTGTTGTGCTTGACAGAACAATATGTCTATATGCTGCCATAGCAGATTCGTGGCGCATGAAGCCCCCAAACTATTTTCAATTTGTCCGTTTTACCATGAAAACCACCGTTTACAGACGTCGCGCAACCGCTTTTGTTTCAACCCAGCCATAAAACAAAAGTAATTAATCATATTTATTGTTCAAAATGTCTGTCATTTTTAGCTTAGAATCATTAATTGATGTCTAATATTTCGTTTAAAAAAAAAAACGATTTAAAAAAAATATTCACTCACATATTTTCAACTTTTAAACAATTTATGTCACAATGAAAAAAATGGCGTCTGTAAAAAAGTCACAGATATCTACCTCATAACTATCGCTTATTTGTATTTTTTTTGTTAATGTCGCATTTTCTCCGATATGTTAGATGATAAATAATCGAGCCAAACAAAAAAAAAAGAAGAAAAATAACGTTTAAAAGGGTAAATATATGAAAAAGAATATCTCGACCACTCCTTGATGTCTGCGATTTCCTTATCAGCACCCTTGTTATTTTACCATGTTTCACCCATAAAATCCCCCCAAAATCCAGCTGTGGCCATTCACAGCTGTGCCTTGACACTCAATGATACATGCTACATGGAATTTTTGGATCAAAACAAGGCGAGTAGGTTATAACATCTTGTTAAAGTCATGGCGTCTGTAATTTTGCTCTCGCGTGCTCTCGCCTCCAGATTGGGTTTTACTGTTTAAAAAAAATTTTTTTTTTCAAAATGCCCTCCTGCTCAAAATTTTTATTCCCCCCAAAAATTGAGATTTTAAGCTTTCCAATGATGTATCACACATGCATATCAGACAATTTTGAAAGTTGGCGAAACTGGGGGTCTCAGAGTGGAACTTCAAGTCACCCGAGTGTTTTCCGCCATATATATATATATATATATATATATATTAGGGCTGCAGCTATCGAATATTTTAGTAATCGAGTAATCGACTGAAAATTCTATCGATTAATCGAGTAATCGGATAAAAAAAATTTTTTTTTCTTTTTCTAGGTAAAGAGCAATTATAAATATAGATGACAAAAATACATTTAATCCAATATTGAACCATTTTCAGTTAATCAATGTAAGGCTAATATTTTAGTAGTCGATTAATCGATAGACTAGTTAGTTCGAATAATCGAGTAATCGGATAAGGAATATAAAAAATTAGAATACCTGAGCTGAACCTCAAACATTATAAATTTATCTTAAACAAATGAGAATCTATGTAAAACAAAAGAACAATTGGCTAACTTACATAGAAAAAGTCCACTAGCCTAAATGCTATAAAATGCTAAAGTTTTTTTTACAATGCTCTAAAAATTGGTTCAGACACATATTCCCACCCAAAAAAAAAAACGGCTAAAAATACCTATAAACTAGATTATAAATGCATTAAAAAAAACATTAGCTCAAACTAAAACTTAGCTTACGTTGGTCTTAACAGGGAGCAGTTGGATCCAGCCATGTGAAAAAAGGCGGACCAGACAGCAGTGTGTCCACCCTAATCAATAAAACTCAATGCAAACACTTTCAAAATAAACCATTACAATGCCACTTTAATTAAACGAATACTCGAGGCAACAAAATTTAATTCGAATATTTTTTTCTAATCGAATACTCGAGTTAATCGATTAATCGTTTCAGCACTAATATATATATATATATATATATATATATACTGGACTGTCTCAGAAAATTAGAATATTGTGTATTCTAATTTTATGAGACAGTCCTGTATGTTGGTGCTATCGTCAACTGGATGTACAGTATATATATATATATATATATATATATATATATATACAGGACTGTCTCATAAAATTAGAATACACAATATTCTAATTTTCTGAGACAGTCCAGTATATATATATATATACCTAAAATGCTGTTACGCTTGATAACACACATCACTTAAAAGTCATGATTTTTTTCCCACGTGTTTCAATTGAATTTTCTAGTTGTGTTTTAAAGCCATTTTTAAGTTCTAGTTAAGTTTTAAGTTAGTCTAAACTGTAAGTCCTGATAGGATTTTGAGTTTTTGCAATGTTCAAGATAAATGTATGATACAGGCTGTATTGGAGCACATTAGGGACCAGTGCTACTTGGTGTTTTATCCAGCAATGACTACTGAGCTAAAATTGATCGTTAGCATTATTGAGTTTTTATTTTACACCCTCATCACTCCACAACGCTGTTATGTTAAAGCCTGTATGTAAGACACGTTAGCCACGCATCGAAAGTGGTCATAATTATTAGAAACCTAGCCCTCGCAGGGCTAGCCAGAGGTTGCGCTAGACTTTTTCGTTGTCTGTCATTTTGACTGACAGGGTCATAAAAATCCGGTCATAATCTATTTTTACCCGTCACTTAAATTTTTCAAATGATAATAATGACATATTCAATAGCAGTGTTGGTCAAAAGCGGTGCGTTACTTACTTAACTCTGAATAAATTGAAGAAACTACCAGCCATGTTGTGTCTACTCTCTGCTCTGTTGATTTGTCATCCAAGACTCGGGGTGCGTTCAGATTTGAGAATAGCGCACGTACTTCTGACTCCAAGCTGTTTGTCCCTGCTCATTCAATTAGGCTACGTTCATACTACAGGTCTTAATGCACAAATCCGATTTTTTTTGTCATATCCGTTTTTTTGGCGTGCCCGTTCAGACTGCTTTTGTCCATTGAGACCATTCAAGTATTACGCATGCGCTCTAATTCGCTGTCCGACACGCGCCAGTGCGCAGAAGCATCAAAACAAATGACAAGTCATCCGTCATTCCAGGGATATCATATTTTGCTTTTCAAAGGGAAGAGACAAATAACAGACATAAATAATCCCCGTTTAAGCTTATATTCAGTTTATATGGATCGATAGCATGCATGATGCACGCACTGTCCGTCCATGTCACACTGGCAGTTTGCCCCGACTCTCCAACACGGGCTGCAGCCAGACCCCTCTCCCGACTCTCGGCCGTGTAGGAAATGTTGAAATATAGCTCACATAGAGCAGAGAGAAAACCGATCATTCTCATGCTTATCCTCAACCCATTTTTACTTTTTTTATGACTGTTGTCACGCCCGGCCCTTCCCCAAAAGCCGTGTTCACTGCAAGCTAGGCGCTAAGAACGCACAGCTGAAATCAGATTTGGGACACTGGACGGTACAGACCGCCGCGACAGTCTGGAAAAATGTGGCCCTGATCGGATTTGAACCACATACAAAAATGCCAATGTCACACCCCCGTACCGGTGCCCTATATTCGGCTTGGACTCCAGGAGACTCCGATGGCTGGATGGAGCCGTGGTGGCCATTATTCTTGCTTCATACTTTTATCCCATTGGCCCAATCGCCTGTCACTCAAACACACGGGAACTAGCGTTGAAGTTGAATCTTTGTGTCAAAATGATTCAATCGAAAAAAAGTGCCTTCAAAACTTTTTCCACTTCAAAAAAAAAAAAGTGTTCAAATTTTTTTCCATTTTGAAGTAAAAAGTTTTAAACTTTTTGCTTTTCAAAAAGAGTGACACTTCAATTAAAAAAATGTATATATTTAAAATAAAAAATATATTTTCAAAAAATATATATTTTTGCAAGTGATTTTTTTCTTTGATTAAAAATAGTTTTTTGATTAAAGCAACTTTTATTGTGATTGAATGATTTAGACACAAATGTCCTACCCCTAATATGGCTCAAACACAAAAAGGATTGCTTCAATCAAAGAAAACAGTTTGAATGAAAAATAAAATGTTCAAATGCGAATTTCTGAGTCTCAAATATTTTTTCACATTCAAACTTTTTTTTCTACGATTGAATTTTTTTAAATTTTTGATTGAAGTGATTTTTCTTTTGAAAATATAATATTTTTTGTATGAAGCAACTTATTTTTTGATTGACTAATAAAGACACAAATGTTCTAGCCAAAATGTGTTCCAAACGCAAAACTACATGACTTTAATAAAAAATGGTGTTTCAATCAAAAAAAACTTGACTTAAAATCCAAAAAAAAAAGAAAAAAAGTTTTCAAATATATTTTTTGAGTTTAAAATTCATTTTTGCATTCAAACACATTTATTTGATTGAAGTGACGTTTTCTTGGATTGAAAATATATATTATGATTGAGGCAACTTTTTATTTGATTGAAGCAACTTTTTTTTTTTTTGAATAATAAAGACACAAATCTACCTCCATATGACTGCCGAGCGGAAAAAAAAGCTGCCGAAAACCACGAAGAAGAAGCGCGTGTTTGTGCATTGCAACTTGATTACAACCATGGACACGGTGCGGCGGTGCTCAAAAGTTTGGCTTAACTTAACAAAAAAAACAAAATGACCAGTCAGCTCAGTGCAACATTTGCAACACAACTATATCATGCAAAGGTGATTGCATGACCAATCATACACAATCGGCTTCAAGGAATATAGACCCTACTCACCGACGTCACAGAATGACGTGTTGCTGTATCCGGCCGCTATATTGTCCGTTTCTGTTTAGCTCTATTCTCAATGGTTTCAATTAGTCGTTCAGTTTATAGAGCAATTCATGGAAGCCCCGGTGCTTTCAGATGCTGTAAACTCATTGGATGCGTTGCATAAAAGGCATTATGTGGAAAAGCTTCAGTCTATCCATTCGCCAGATCCATATTTGATGCCTAAATCGATATTTTTGGACCCGCTGTCTTCGCCCTTTCTGCCTGACATCTGCTACCCTGATATCTACAATTATCTTGTCCACACAAAATCAGCCTCTTCTCACGAAAGTTTGAAAAACTTTAAGAGCAGCACTCTAAGCAACATTACCCTGTGTGATTTCTAAAATAGCAAGAATCAAAAAAAAAAAAAAAGTTGACTGCGATGGCCGACGCTTCAAGGATAGGTGGATATTGGACTACTTCTTCAATAGACCCTACTCACGTGACGTCACAGCCACGCCCCCAGGCCATGCTGTCCGTCAACCCGACGTTGTAACACATTGCCGCTACATATATTGTGTATGATCATTATTGTTAATAATTAGTATTGTATTCATTACGAAAGCAGTGTATTACATTTATATTTAATGTTTTTCCTGTTAATTTAGATATACATTTGTACAGTATATGTTATGGACTACAAATAATATAAAATCAAATCAAAGGGAGTGTGTGATAGTTAATAGTTTGAGGTTGTTTGTGTGTTTTGCTTTTTTAGACAGTTTACAATATTATTAGCATGTTTTACTGTTTGAATGTCATTTCTGTTTGTTATTTATAATGTTTTGTGTTTATCATTTAATAAACAGGTCAGTTTCTTGTTACCAACCATTATGTGTTATTCCAACTCACCTAATTCAGCTGGCAAGTTGTTATCAAGACTACAAAAACCCTTTTCAACATGAGTCTGACAACTAAGTAAGGAGGCTAAATAACTTTAAATTAAACTTAAATACATGCTCAGAGAGGCCGGTATCGGTATTGGCCAGTATCGGTATCGGAAGTGCAAAAACCTGGATCGGGACATCCCTAATCAATACTGTTGTTTTTTACTTAAGAGGCATGGTCTATTGTTTTTAATTGTGATTTCTTAAGTATTTATGAATTTAAGAGTAAATATTTATCGCGTTTAAATGGGTGTACTTGATCTATTAATATATACTGTATTCTCACTGTTATTGTAAATGTTTTTAAAATATATGGGGGCGCAATAATATCGCATATCGCAATAATTTATGAGAATGATTATCGCACACTAAAATTTGTTATCGCGACAGGCCTAATGTCAATGCCCTGTAACACTAAGTGTTTTGTCAAAAATCACAGCCACACAAAAAAATTGGACGTGCATAGCTGTCACTGGCATGTACGTGAATGGCCAGCAAAAATGGCATATACCAACAACAAAAAAATGCCACATACCAAAAAAAAAAGCTACTAGTTTAAAGCGTTATTTCTGACTTTTTATGATAGATAAGTGCAATTTTTTTTTTTTTTTTGCCAGCTCGACTGTGCCCCAGTATTGTATTAGGTCTAGTGATGCCCCTGAACAATAGACACCATTTTTAGCCATTTTTAATTAAATAGGGTCTGATTGACCTCTAAAAGGGTTGTGAATATCTTAAAAATGATAGCAGCACAAATGTAGCACTAATGATTGACACCATTTTTATGTAAATTTGTGTGTGATGTAGGGTCAACTTCATGGAGGTCATTTTCATTCCTACTTTAAAAAAAAAAAAAAAAAAAAAAACTGCCTGTCCTTTTAATTTCAGAGCGAACAACACTCATCTTCTCTATTATACCAAGGGCGAAGGTCAAGGACAAAGTGTGACCTAAGCATGAAAATGTATGAGGAGGAGATGCAGGTAAGGATTAACACAACTAGGAGCATATTTTTGGCATTTTAGTCCGAGTCATCTGAATTTGAGGATCTGCAGATAGAGTCCTGATCCAAAACCTTGGAAATGAGTGGGTGAAAAAAATGAACAAAGCTATCCCAACTTAGCCATATAAAAATGTTATTAGTGCAGCAGTGGTTTCAACGAAGCAAAAAAAAACAAATCAGTTGTACACCACACAATGAGGTTGCAGGCAAATTACTAGTGCTTCAACGATTAATCGATTAACTCGAGTAGTGCTGCAACGATTAATCGATTAACTGGAGTATTCGATTAGAAAAAAAATATTCAAATTAAATTTTGTTGCTTCGAGTATTCGTTTAATTAAAGTGGCGTTGTAATGGTTTATTTTGAAAGTGTTTACATTTAGTTTTATTGATTACGGTGGATATACTGCCCTCTGGTCTGCCTCTTTTCACATGGCTTAATCCAACTGCTCCCTGTTAAGACCAACGTAAGCTAAGTTTTTGTTTGAGCTAATGTTTTTGATGCATTGATGATTCAGTTTATAGGTATATTTAGCCTTTTTTGTGGGAATATTTGTCCGAACCATTTGTTAAGAGCATTGTAAAAAAAAAAAAAAAACTTTAGCATTTTGTAGCATTTAACCTAGTGGACTTTTTCTGTGTAAGTTAGCCAACTAACTGTTGTATTTAGATCCTCATTTATTTCTTTTTCCAATGGACTAGGGTTAGGGTTTAGATCCTCATTTAAAAAAAAAAAAGTATACCGTTTCAGGCTCAGCTCGGGTATTTTAATTTGTCATATTCCTTATCCGATTACTCGATTATTCGAACTAACTAGTCCATCAATTAATCGACTACTAAAATATTCGCTAGCTGCTGCCCTAAACTCGAGTAATTTGTTTAGAAAAAAAGCTTCGAATCAAATTCTGCTGCTTCGATTATTCGTTTAACTCATTCACGCCCAGCCATTGTCAATGGAGCAAGGCCCTTCGCTTCCGGCCGTTTTACTGGATTTTGACTGATTTTGCAAGGCCCACAAAAACTTCAGTTCTACTTCTATTTAAACATGGTACCCACCAAAAGAAAGATTAGACTCCCTTCTTTCAGCAGAAAAAAAGTACATATCTTTTTCCATTCTTTAGAAATCAGCATTAGAAAATAGCTTAGTTTGAGCAGTTGAGCTTTTTATGAAAGCATACATTTCAAACATAACTTTCCCAAACATCTGAATGTTTTCCTTTTACAAAATAACAGAACCAACAAGACAAATAGTAGTGATGCATGATAATACACTATACACTATACTATAATACTGCTCCTTCCACCCGATAACCGATAATGTCACGCCGATAATTCTTTTCAAATATGTATGTAAAATTTTAAAGTATACAAAGATCAAATGTTACTGTGCCAAAATGTAATTTTGTGCTATTTTTTCCACATCAAATGTGAACAAGTAGTGAATTCCAACATCTAAACAATGGCATTGACATTGTGTAATGGTAAGCTTTTGGCAACAATTACTTAGAGAGTAAACACCCAAGTTGCAAAAAAATGCCTTTAAAACTAAGCCCTTCCTAACATATATCACATTACTACAGTGCAAAAACACCTCCTTAAAACTAGCAGAATTGGAAAAAACTGTTGATTGCGCATATTTGGAGGCTAAATCAAGTATATAATTATCGGATTGCATTATCGGTTGAATTTCGTTTTATCTGGATTATCTGTGTGACGTCATAATTGCCATTATCGGCCGATAATTATCGGTTACTGATATTATCGTGCACCTCTAACAAATAGAGCTTTTGATAGCAAAGTAACAATTTATTTACACATAACTAACTGAAAGATGACGCTATTGTGGCCGCGACAGCCAGTTAAACTTTTCCGTCATCGTTGCCTGTCTCAAAAAGATGAATTTTTTTGAGTCTCTGCGGGCTCTGCTCGCGAGCAGCACGGGCTCAACGTTACGCCAAGGTTTCTGACTTGATTTGTAGCTGTAAGTGACATTGTGTTAAGTTCCCTGCTTATCTTTGACCTTTCCTTTTTTGGCCCAAAAATGATCACCTCTGTCTTCTCCACATTTACCTGGAGAAAATTCTGGCACATCCATTCATTGATTTGATGATTGCATTTACTCAGGGAGACTAAGGGACTATAATCATGTGGGTACACAGAAATGTACAGTTGTGTGTCATCTGCATAGGCGTGATAGGGAGATGTCATACTGTTCCATTATCTGAGCTAACGGAAGCATATAGATGTTAAATAAGAGTGGTCCAAGAATTGACCCTTGAGGGACTCCACACGTGAATTTGGTTTGTTCTGACTGATAGTTTCCGATTGACACAAAGAAATCCCTATCATGTAAATAGGATGTGAACAACTGAAGAATAGTGTCAGTAAGCCCTACCCACTGTTCCAATCTGCTGAGTAGTATGTTGTGATCAACCGTGTCGAACGCGGCGCTGATATCCAATCGTAACAGAACAGATGATTTGCCTGCATCGGTATTTCGACGAATATCATTTAGGACTTTGATAAGCACGGTCTCGGTGCTGTGTTGTGGCCGAAATCCAGACTGAAATGAGTTAAAAAGATTGTTTTGCATCATAAAAGTCTGGATCTGTTCAAACACAACCCTTTCGATAATTTCCCCCAGGAATGTCAGATTTGATATTGGCCTGTAATTGCTGATGGTTGAGGCATCCAGATTAGGTTTTTTTAGGAGAGGTTTTATTACTGCAGTTTAAGTCTGTGGAAACTCCTGTTTGGAGAGAAGTACAGTGCCTTCAAACAGACAACTTATTGTTAATGGCCGCTGTGACATAATTACTCAACACAAGTGTTTACGTCAAGGTTTCAGTTTTTTTTTCCCAGAGTATCTTTTAATACATGCACGTACATATACACCCCCCACACAGACACATACACACATTAAAGCTATATTGCTATTTTGCCAATGAAACATTTAAGACTTTGCACAGAATAAAGCAAGCACATACAAAAGATTCACTGTTGGATTATAATTTATGATAAATGCTTTACCATCATAAAAGGGATAGGCTATCTAGAAATCACACACACACACACAGATACAAAATAACGTGTAACACTGATTCCTAGATGCAGTCCGTGTCGACTGCAATCCACTCATTAAGTTCAGCCGTTTTGACAAGGTTAGAGCCACTATATGACTCCATCACGTTCATTTGTAGCTAGCGTTATCCTGTGGCCTGGCTTCCAGTAGAAAGCAGTGAAAGCACCCTCTCCTGAATGTGTTGTTCATTATAAATGACACTAAGTCGAGTAATGAACGAAAGAGCTGGTGCTCTCATTTATTAGCCAGCAACTTCGCTAGGCTTGGTTTTTTTTCTGTTGTTCGACATACCGGAGGTATCTATCCAAAAACTCCTCCCGTCAACACTCAACACAAATACAAACACATAGCGCCCTCTGCTGCTAATAATAATAACAACATCCATAATTTCACATATCAGGACACTGAAATCTTGAGAAAGCGGGCGAAAGCCCGTTTAGAGGCCGCCAAGAGTCTACTTAATGTCGGGTGAAAGTTTGTCGAAGCTCCCTTAAGTCCGACTCCATCATGTTTGCTTTGTAGTGATGGCCGCTAGCGTTGGCCTACCGGGCTTCTGTTTGTTAGAATTCCTGATAACCATGTGACTTCATACGTAAGCACACTTACTGCTTTCTTAAAGGGGAATGAACATAACCGAACAACAGAGTCAAAGCGGGATTAAAAAGACTATATTTTCTTGTTTTATTAAAATTATCAAATTTTCCGATATGGTCAAAATTACGTCGGTTATCGTGAAGAATTTCGGTAACGATAAATTTTCGATATGTTGCCCAGCTCTACGTCTAGCGTTGTCAATGGCAAGCAATGTGTTAAGTGACTGCCTTATAAAGGGTTAAGTCTTGCATACTGTTGAGTTTTCATATCCTGCATGTCACTCTTCTTTCAGGAGTGGTATTCAGAGTACTCAAGGGAAAACCTGCCTCAGCCAGACCAAAGTCAAGGACCCGACTCAGACAGTCCCACCTCCAGTCCGCCTTTTGTGCCTGCGCCTCAACTAAACTCACATACTGGACGTTACAGCATTAACTAACTCCTGTGACCAATGACCATCACACTCACTTCTTCCCACGCTGGGACTTGCTGGTGTTTTTTGAACTGATAAGAGATGAAGACATGTCTCTGGACAGACAAGATCACTGTACAGACTGGCAGGTGGTGCAGCGTCATATGAATGGGACCGACCTACCAATACTTGTCTTGTAGTATGTAATGTACATATAACACAAGAATCCTTTTGTGACCTAATTTAAACAAAGTCGGGCTGCAGTGGAAAATGTCAATTATAAAATACAGTGGTACCTCTACATACGAATTTAATTCGTTCCAGGACCTTGTTTGTAAGTCGAAATGGTCGTATGTCGAGCAGGATTTTCCCATAGGAATACATTATAATTCCATTAATTCGTTCCAAAGCCTAAAAACATATACTAAATTCTTAATAAATACTGCTGGCACTGTTACAAATGGCAATTAGACATAGAAAAACAAATAAGTTATAAACAAATAATTCAGAATAATATAATAATAAGAAGAATAATTAATAATTATTCCTGTAAATAATGTAACGAATCGGATTCTAATATGGCGGACACTTTTTACTGTCCCTGAACGCACCGCGAAGTGAGATAGGTCGGTGCGGTAGAGATAATACTTTCGTTTTCTTGAGAGCAGTCAACTGCTTAAGACAGTGGGCGTTATGTGTTGGATAAGTTCTTAAATTAATGATAAAAACGTGACGAAGCTGGCGATTTCCTTGGCAATGTTACCACAATGATAATTTTCACCTTAACTTATAAATAGTGGCGAACGGTGGTCGGAAGAGGACCACGGAGCTGTATTGTTGAGCCAGTTCAGGCTTTTTACTGTCCCTGAACGCACCGCGAAGTGAGATAGGTCGGTGCGGTAGAGATAATACTTTCGTTTTCTTGAGAGCAGTCAACTGCTTAAGACAATGGGCGTTTTGTGTTGGATAAGTTCTTAAATAAATGATAAAAACCTGACGAAGCTGGCGATTTCCTTGGCAATGTTACCACAATGATAATTTTCACCTTAACTTATAAATAGTGGCGAACGGTGGTCGGAAGAGGACCACGGAGCTGTATTGTTGAGCCAGTTCAGGGACACGCACCCCAAGCTCATATTTTTCTATAACTTGCATCTTCATTTCAAAGGTAAGCATCACTTTTTTCCTTGTTTCTCCAACTGTATCAACTTTTTTTGAAAACTGTGTTGATTTCTCACACAAGAAAATCCACCGTGCGTTCGTTTGCAGTGCTGTCATGTCGTCGTATTTCGAGCAACTCGTCGGATGTAGAAACAAATGGCGGCTCAAATTTTACGTCGGATGTCGAAAAGATCATGTGTCGAAGTGATCGTATGTAGAGGTACCACTGTATAGCTAATTAATTTCTTCAACATGTTAACAATTGATAAATTAGCCATGTTTTTCCAAATGAGCCCAAATAGCAATAACCATGTAATGCAGTAATTCTCTTATTGTGAATTACTAGGTATTAAGTCAGTTTTTGTATATTAACTAAAACTCTTTGTACTGTATTAAATTATATTATTTCTGTGTAACATAACGCCTTTGGAGTTGGTGTTTAAAAATGATCTTTTTCGTCCCAATGCCTTTAAATTAGTAGCTCAATGAAATCACAACCGAGTTTTAGCAGTTTCCCCTAGGATTTTTTTCGAAGCTGTGGTGGTGGTGGTAGGCTTCTTCGGAGTCGGACAGCCCCACCATGTCGTTCCGCGGAAAAATTGCCTCATGTCATGATAAATGAGATTTTTGATTTTTTTCACAAGAAGAACCATAACAAAGATCTTCGGAACATGACGGTCTATATTAAGAGTGTGACAATATCTCGATACAGCGATATATCGCGATATTTTTGCAACCCGATGGGTTATCGATATGCTCCCGCCAAGAATCGATACTTTTATTTAACATATTGGCCATACAATGGAGTATGGATGCTGTAAACTGCTCAATGTTTGTTGAGCAATTCCTTGGCGGTCCACTAGGGGCGCTCGGGAGTAGCGGTGAGGGTAAAGTGCGCACAAGTTGTCTAGAGAAGAAGAGAGGAAGCTCCAAGTGGGTTGAAACAATAAAAAAGCTCCGTGAGAACGGTGGAGGAAAAAAGTGAGAAAAATATTGCTACAAATCACAAATGGGGACACACTTTAGATTTTACACCAACAAGAAAGGAAGTAAGGTGAACAAGGACTTTGCTGTATGCAAGAATTGTCTAAGAAAAATAAGTTTCACTGGGAGCTGGTGACGTAGTGGACACCGGAGATTGTGAGCTTCGCTTTCATCACTTGAGGTAAGAAAGTTTTGCAACGTAATTGACTTTTTAATTTACATGTATTATTTTGATGACATTTGGTGTTGAATGATATAAAATAAACCAGGACCCTAAACTGGATGAAAATGAATATCGAACAAGCCCACTTGAATTTACCGATTTATTTGAGAACCAATTTCCATCTAGTTTACTTCACAAACTGTTATTACTGTCATTTTGATACAATAAGCTATAAAAATGGTTTGAATAGGTTCCAAGATATATAAAGTGATGTGCATGATTATTAATGTAGAATTAAAAATTAAAAATAGGTAATTATTGATGTAGCCTACATATTAAAAATAGGTAATTATTGAATTTTTAATTTCTATACATTCATATTTTTTTTAATTCAATACTTCCAACACAAAAAAATTCAGGATTTCAACTCAAACGCTATGAAGTAGCTAATATTTTTTGTTTTATTTTGTTGTTTTTAAGGTGAGGAAGACTGTGACTGAGCAAGTCTGACATCTTAAATGCTGAAGCAGATAGCGGAAGTGCTCAAACCAAGCAACGAAGATCATATACGAAGAAAAGACCCACCAATTTTATCATTGCCCCACTCCAAGCTCAACTGCTGACACCTACGGCACTTTTTTTTTTTTTTTTTTTAAAGATTTAAAACTTTAAAGAAATTTAGGGTGCCATTCATCATGATCTCTCCAAGCGATATCAGTGGTGGTGGTTGGTTTCCTCTATAGACCCTACCCACGTGACGTCACAACTCCTTCCTCCTGACTGGTGCCGCCCAATTGTCCGTCAACACATCATGTTTCCCTATTACGGCTACGTACATTCCTCCTATTTACGACGTGTTTTTCTGCTCCTTAACATTAATAATCAAAATGGTGAAGACGTGTGTGGCGGTCGGTTGCAATAACAGAGAAGATAGACGGAGAAGACGGAGAGACTTGAAGTTCTACCAGATTCCGAGAGACCCGGAGAGAAGAGAGCGAGATGGGCTGCTGCAATTCGACGAGAAAACTGGGCTCCAAACGATTACCACAGATTATGTAGTAGTCATTTTATATCTGGTAAAATGCATTTAATATATATTTAGAGGGTTTTGGGCTGACAACCACAATTAAGATCATTGCTAGGCTAATCGCCGACAACATACACGTATGTATGTAGTGAGAGTGCCATCGCTAAACCATATAAACATTAAAAGCCCTAACTCCATTGACAAACGACATGAAATACATTAGACTTGACAGTGGATGTTAGCAATAACAAAAGATTTTGAATTGAAAATTTCGTAACTCACCTTTCCAAGCACAAGATAGATTCCTGCCGAATTTTCGTGGACGAGGACCTGTTTCACCCAACCAGCAACAAAGTATTTATAAGCCTCCAAGCTCTTAAAGTTTTTCAAACTTTCGTGAGAATAGGCTGATTTTGTGTGGACAAGATAGTTGTACAGTTCAGGGTAGCTAGCAGATGTCAGGCAAATACGGCGGAGACAGCGGGTTGAAAAACATCGATTTAGGCATCAAATATGGATCTGGCGAATGGATAAACTGAAGCTTTTCCACATAACGCCTTTTATGCAACGCATCAAATGAGTTTACGGCATCCGGAAGCACCGGGTCTTCCATGAAATGCATTATAAATTGCTCGATCAATTGAGACCATTGCTAATACAGACACAAAATGACGGACAAGTGGGCGGAACCATACAGCGAGCACGTGATTTTGTGACGTCGGTGGGTAGGGTCTATATGTGCAGGGGCACAATTTGCAGTAGATTTATATTTTACAGCAATGTTGCACAGAAAAGGTGTCACTGTTTAATAAATGACAAACAGTATTTTTTCTATTTTTAAATATCTTTTTTTTTTTCTTCGTTTCAACAGTTGTATCGTAGAATGTCATGTATCCAATTTCTGACCAATATATCGATAATCGCTGTATCGTGATATAATCGTTATCGTGAGCTGTGTATCGCGAATCGTATCGTATCATGAGGTGCCCTGAGGTTCCCACTCCTAGTCTATATTTACACGGTGTACATGTAACGGGTACGCGCAGGTCCGTTGTGGAGCATGGAAACCTCCCTGCTGAGTCCTTCATGTAAGGACGCAAGCGGCTGTGCCGTTGGCTCGATCTTATTGGCGCAGTGGTTACTGGTTACTGTCCTTGCCTGCTGTGTGGAAGCGTCGCAGCGTGCGGGGTTCGCTTCCCGGCCTAGTCAGAGGTGGGAGCAGAACGCGGGGCGGCGCTGACACACCGGTTACATACAGTTTTAGGGCCAGATAAAAAATAAAATAAAGGACTACGAGATAGGGCTGGGCGATATGGCCTTAAGCACGTATCACGATAAATTGAGCAGATTTACCTCGATGACGATAAATTCCCCCAAGCGGACTGTTATATAATTTGAAAATCCGAATCAATGCATGAAATACAGATTAACCGTTTGTTGATTTATTTACTAGCTTTCAATTTAACTCATTCACTCCCAGCCATTTTCACCAGAGCAAGGCCCTTCGCTCCCGGCCGTTTTTTTACGGATTTTGACTGATTTTGCAAGGCCCACAGAAAATTCTGTTCAATTGCTATATCAACATGGAACTAGACATGTGCCGGTTACCGGTTTCACGGTTTACCGTGGTGTGAAAACGTCGCGGTTTCAAAACCACTAAATTTTTCCGTCAGACCGTAGTATTAGTAATAGTAGTAGACATTTTTCATGTGTCAAAAACGCAGCCAGAAGTGGCGTGGCGTGGCAGCACTCACCCCCTCCCGTTTGTTGTTGTGTGTGAAAGTTACTATCGGCTAAACAGCCAGCGAACCCTAAACAAATACTCCAAACATAGGGCTTCTTTTCTTCAATTTATTGAGTTCTCAAATCGTGGTAAGTGGAATATACAAGATGAATACATTTAAAACGTTGTACAATTGTATTTTTCCAAGTACAGTGTGAGTAGCTTCAACAAATTAGCACTGAAAAAGTTCGCCAAAAACAAAACACATATTTTCCTTTGAAATTCGATATACAAACTAACTAAAAGCTTACAAAGACGAATGTTAGCCTAGGCTTAGCTGGGAGAGCAACTTCGTCGAGTGTTAGAGCCGCAGAGTGAGAAAACAAGCTTGATTCGCTTGAATGAAGGGGGAAAAAGGCGTAGCATCAAAGATCGTTAATTGAGTGCCCTAAGCACAAATCCATGTTCGTTGGATCAAGGAGAGGTCTCACTCCTAATGATTTATTTTTTTATTTTTTAGATGAAACCTTTCCACAACAATATTTACATTTTAACTTATACATTTTTAACTAACTTATTAACTTTTGAATTCTTTGTTCTTTATAACTCAAAGGCATGACATCATGTAGACTAGAGTTGACATAGTGGTAGAAAATGGCGAAACTTCACTTGAGCTTTTCAATCATCCAAAAAAATTATGCAGTATAAATTTTTTTTTTGATTTATTCAGAAGTTTTTACTTTTTTATAAACCCTACTCACCTACGTCACAAAATGGGCGTGTCGCTGTTTCCGGCCGCCATACTGTACCTCTTTTTCAGACCTATTCTCATTGTTGTCAATTAGTCGAGCAAGTTATAGAGCAATTCATGGAAGCCCCGGTGTTATCTGACGCTGTAAACTCATTGGATCCGTTGCATAAAAGGTGTTACGTGGAAAAGCTTCAGTTTATCCATTCGCCAGATCCGTATTTGATGCCTAAATCGATGCTTTTCGACCCGCTGGCTTCGCCTGACATCTGATATCCTGATATTTACAACTATCTTGTCCACACAAAATCAGCCTATTCTCACGAAAGTTTGAAAAACTTTAAGAGCTTGGAGGCTTATAAATGCTACGTTGCTGGTTGGGTGAAACAGGTCCTCGTACACGAAAATTCGGCAGGAATCTTGTGCTCGGAAGGTGAGTTACGAAATTTTCAATTCAAAATCTTTTGTTCTTGGTAACATCCACTGTCAAGTCTAATGTATTTCATGTCATTTGTCAATGGAGCTAGGGCTTTTAATGTTTATATGGTTTAGCGATAGCACTCACTACATACATACGTGTATGTTGTCGGCGATTAGCCTAGCAATGATCTTAATTGTGGTTGTCAGCCCAAAATCCTCTAAATATATATTAAATGCATCTTACCAGATATAAAATGACTACTACATAATCTGTGGTAGTCGATTGGAGCCCAGTTTTCTCGTCGAATTGCAGCAGTCAATCGCGGCCTCCTCTTCGGGTCTCTCGGAATACGGTAAAAATTCAAGTCTCTCCGTCTATCTTCTCTGTTTTTGCAACCGACCGCCACACACAACTTCACCATTTTGAGTATTAATGTTGACGAGCAGTAAAACGTGCAATAATAGGAGGAATTTACGAAGCGCTAATGCATTTCTATGACGAGTATCCGGACATCATGGCGCGGGGGCGTGGCTGTGACGTCACGTGAGTAGGGTCTATAGAAATTATTTTTTTCTTGCTCTAAACTTAAGCAATTTGAGCTGTGGCTGTGGGTATATTTCATTTATTCAGAAGTTTTTACTTTTTTATAGAAATATTTTTTTTCTTGCTCTAAACTTAAGCAATTTGAGCTGTGGCTGTGGGTATAGACCCTACTCACCGACGTCAGAAAATGGGCGTGTCGCTGTTTCCGGCCGCCATACTGTACCTCTTTTTCAGACCTATTCTCATTGTTTTCAATTAGTCGAGCAAGTTATAGAGCAATTCATGGAAGCCCCAGTGTTATCTGACGCTGTAAACTCATTGGATCCGTTGCATAAAAGGCGTTACGTGGAAAAGCTTCAGTTTATCCATTCGCCAGATCCGTATTTGATGCCTAAATCGATGTTTTTCGACCCGCTGGCTTCGCCTGACATCTGATATCCTGATATTTACAACTATCTTGTCCACACAAAATCAGCCTATTCTCGCGAAAGTTTGAAAAACTTTAAGAGCTTGGAGGCTTATAAATGTTACGTTGCTGGTTGGGTGAAACAGGTCCTCGTACACGAAATTTCGGCAGGAATCTTGTGCTCGGAAGGTGAGTTACGAAATTTTCAATTCAAAATCTTTTGTTCTTGCTAACATCCACTGTCAAGTCTAATGTATTTCATGTCATTTGTCAATGGAGCTAGGGCTTTTAATGTTTATATGGTTTAGCGATAGCACTCACTACATACATACGTGTATGTTGTCGGCGATTAGCCTAGCAATGATCTTAATTGTGGTTGTCAGCCCAAAACCCTCTAAATATATATTAAATGCATTTTACCAGATATAAAATGACTACTACATAATCTGTGGTAGTCGTTTGGAGCCCAGTTTTCTCGTCGAATTGCAGCAGTCAATCTGGGTCTCCTCTTCGGGTCTCTCGGAATACGGTAAAAATTCAAGTCTCTCCGTCTATCTTCTCTGTTTTTGCAACCGACCGCCACACACGACTTCACCATTTTGATTATTAATGTTAACGGGCAGAAAAACACGCCATAATAGGAGGAATTTACGAAGCGCTAATGCATTAACATGACTAGTATCCGGACAACATGGTGCGGGGGCGTGGCTGTGACGTCACGTGAGTAGGGTCTATAGTCTGTTATATTTTAATTTTATTTAAAATGTTTTTTTTATTGATTATTTTTAACAATACATTCATATTCCAATTTGCAACTATGTTCTAAAAAAAAAAAATCCTGTTCAATGGAAAAAGTTTTTTTTTTTAACCCATACATCTCAAAATAACACATTTTTGAGCTATAATTGCAATACCGTGATACCGTGAAACCGTGGTATTTTTGCTCACGGTTATCGTACAGTCAAAATCTCATACCGGCACATGCCTACATGGAACCCACCAAAAGAAAGATTAGATTCTCTTCTTTCAGCAGAAAAAAAAAGTATGTTCATATCTTTTTCCATTCTTTAGAAATCAGCATCAGAAAATAGCTTAGTTTGAGCAATTTTCCAATTTCTGATGAAAAAACGGAGAAAATGAGCTTTTTGTAAACGCATACATTTCAAACATAAGTTTGACTTTAACACGGCTATTTTTTTTGCTTCAGTGACATCCCAAACATCTGAATGTTTTCCTTTTACAAAATAACATGAACAACCAGCCAAATAGAACTCTTGACAGCAAAGTAACAATTTATTTATGCATGATTACTGAGAGATGACGCTTTGTCGCCGAGATGACGCCGTTGTCGCCACGTCAGCCGTGTAAACTTTTCCCTCATCGTTGTCTGTTTCACAAAAATGGATTATTTTTGCGTTTCTGCGGGGTCTGCTTGGCGAGCCGATTTACCGAGCGTCTCACTCGTTTTGCGCAGTCGTCCAACGCCTGGCCTTCCAGCCGTCCTCTCGTTGTTTTGTTCGGTCGGAGCGCCGCCTGACATCATGCCGCCAGCGCTCCGACCATGCTGCCCGGCCGTTTACTGCTGTTGAATCGAGTTGCCTGGTCTTGCAAAATGCGCTACTGCCCTCCAGTGGCCAGTTTTATTGCTTTAAAATGGGTTTGGAGTGTTGTTCTTTGTTTTTCAGATACAGCGAAAGGTATATATGCTTCTTATTTAAAAAAAAAAAAAAAAAAAAAAAAACGCAAAAGACGTATAAATACGTTTTTGGGACAGTGAAGCATTTAAAAATAGAACGTATTTATACGTTTCCGGGAGCAAATGAGTTAATATATTTAACAGTTGTACATGGTCTAAACATTACGTATACAAAAATTTATTGTAAACGATAAGAATTCAAGTTTGAACATTTATAACAGCTTGTATGGCTTGAACAATGTACATTGTCAAAATCATTATGCCTGTGCAAACATATCATTATAACACAAATGACTTACAGCTTGAACAGTACACTTCAAAAAGAAAACTTATTGTTAATGGCTGCTGTGACATACAGTGCCTTGCAAAAGTATTCGGCCCCCTTGAACCTTTCGCCACATTTCAGGCTTCAAACATAAAGATATAAAATTTTAATTTTTTGTCAAGAATCAACAACAAGTGCGACACAATCGTGAAGTGGAACAAAATTTATGGGATAATTTAAACTTTTTTAACAAATAAAAAACTGAAAAGTGGGGCGTGCAATATTATTCGGCCCCCTTGCGTTAATACTTTGTAGCGCCACCTTTTGCTCCAATTACAGCTGCAAGTCGCTTGGGGTATGTTTCTACATCGAGAGACTGACATTCTTGCCCATTCTTCCTTGCAAAACAGCACGAGCTCAGTGAGGTTGGATGGAGAGTGTTTGTGAACAGCAGTCTTCAGCTCTTTCCACAGATTCTTGATTGGATTCAGGTCTGGACTTTGACTTGGCCATTCTAACACCTGGATACGTTTATTTTTTAACCATTCCATTGTAGATTTGGCTTTATGTTTTGGATCATTGTCCTGTTGGAAGATAAATCTCCGTCCCAGTCTCAGGTCTTATGCAGATACCAACAGGTTTTCTTCCAGAATGTTCCTGTATTTGGCTGCATCCATCTTCCCGTCAATTTTAACCATCTTCCCTGTCCCTGCTGAAGAAAAGCAGGCCCAAACCATGATGCTGCCACCACCATGTTTGACAGTGGGGATGGTGTGTTCAGGGTGATGAGCTGTGTTGCTTTTACGCCAAACATATCGTTTTGTATTGTGGCCAAAAAGTTCAATTTTGGTTTCATCTGACCAGAGCACCTTCTTCCACATGTTTGGTGTGTCTCCCAGGTGGCTTGTGGCAAACTTTAAACGAGACTTTTTATGGATATCTTTGAGAAATGGCTTACTTCTTGCCACTCTTCCATAAAGGCCAGATTTGTGCAGTGTACGACTGATTGTTGTCCTATGGACAGACTCTCCCACCTCAGCTGTAGATCTCTGCAGTTCATCCAGAGTGATCATGGGCCTCTTGGCTGCATCTCTGATCAGTTTTCTCCTTGTCTGAGAAGAAAGTTTGGTGGGACGGCCGGGTCTTGGTAGATTTGCAGTGGTCTGATGCTCCTTCCATTTCAATATGATGGCTTGCACAGTGCTCCTTGAGATGTTTAAAGCTTGGGAAATGTTTTTGTATCCAAATCCGGCTTTAAACTTCTCCACAACAGTATCTCGGACCTGCCTGGTGTGTTCCTTGGTTTTCATAATGCTCTCTGCACTTTAAACAGAACCCTGAGACTATCACAGAGCAGGTGCATTTATACGGAGACTTGATTACACACAGGTGGATTCTATTTATCATCATCGGTCATTTGGGACAACATTGGATCATTCAGAGATCCTCACTGAACTTCTGGAGTGAGTTTGCTGCACTGAAAGTAAAGGGGCCGAATAATATTGCACGCCCCACTTTTCAGTTTTTTATTTGTTAAAAAAGTTTAAATTATCCAATAAATGTTGTTCCACTTCACGATTGTGTCCCACTTGTTGTCGATTCTTGACAAAAAAATTAAATTTCATATCTTTATGTTTGAAGCCTGAAATGTGGCGAAAGGTTGCAAGATTCAAGGGAGCCGAATACTTTTGCAAGGCACTGTATATTATATACAGGGGTGCACATAAGTGGTCCGCATGCGCGCATGCGTACTGGACGTAGACAAACGCACTGGCCCTCAACGGCTTCCATACGCTTTTGCGTACCGATGGCTGACCACCGTATTTGCGGCGGACACGAGAAAATAACTTCTCAAAATGTCGAAGAGGCAGGCCACACTGAGTAATTACTTCCGTGTTCCCCCACCCCCGTCAAAAGACAGACGACAGAGACGTCACCGGCGCTACCGAAAAAAAGGACTTCTGCCGAAAAGTGGCTACAGGAGGTACCGTGGCGAGAAGCAAATGATGCTCGCACGGAAATGCGGTACAAAATGTGCCGTGAGAATCCCAATGTCGCCGATGAGAGCAGCGCATTTTATGTAGGGTCAAAGAATTTCAGCCATCCAAACTTTGAAAAGCACGAAAAAAAAACAGCATGTGGCAATTAAGCAAACTATCGATGTCAGCCACGAGCCCACTCGCCCTATGGACAAGTCGCGGAATAAAGGTAATGAACAGCGACATACACTGACAAACGTGTTTTTGCTCGCATTTTACAAAGCTAAACATTGCACGTTTAATGAGGTCTTATGAGGAGGACATCCCACTTTTAAAAAGGCTTGGAGTTAATGTGGGAACCGCATAATGCCCTTTATTTTGAATTGGTGCTTTTATGTTTATTTCTTTACATTTCACTTCAAAGTAATGGCAATTTTGTTGTGCCAGTTGATGTTAATCCAGCATTAATTGTTAATATAATTAATTAAAGTTAATTGGCTCTAAGTAAAACTTGTCATAAATTTATCGCATCAGGCGGGTCGGCTCTCAAGCTCAATGAGGACCAAGTCACATCTCCAGGTCCTCCTCTGAGTACCTGGGCGAAAAAATTATGTGCACCCCTGAATATGAACTTACGTTTGATCATGGAATCACTTGTAGAAAAGTTCTCTTCAGATACATCCTGCCATGTAAGCTTCACACAACAGCTGCACACCGCGCTCACCATTAAGGACTTCGCGTTGTCGTTAAACATTAATTAAGAAGCCCGCTTCACAAAGATACGATGTTGGAAATTGTAGCAAGGTTTTCAACGCTCTTGTCGCGATGTCAGGATATTCCAGAATGACTTTAATCCAGAACCTCGGTAGAGTTGTTGTCTCAAATGTACGTTTAATAAGGTCGCCGTCATTTGCGAGCTCTCTGTTTATTCACAAACGGGTCACGAGTCCACTCCTTCGCAGTTCGTGGGTCTTCGAGGTTGTAGGCTTGTCAGGTGCCCTTTTCGCCGTAAAAATATTTCCAAAGACGTCTGTTTTCCTGTTATCTTCGCTCGTGTGGAGGCTAATTATTTCCGGGAATAAATGTGCTGCGTCGCGGCCTAGTAATACGCTATTATCGAGGACAAGCGCACATAGATATATTATATACACAAACAAGATGTACTGTTAGCCGTCCAATCAGTGGACTTCTATGACACAATTGTAATCTATCCCGTAGTATTATATCTAGAGTAGACAGATATATTGGTGTGTTAAGCAGGGGCACAGGGTCAATTCAGCCAGAATGCGGTCGTTATTAAATTATTTTTTTCTTTGCGGCCCGGTCGCAAATGCGCCACGGACCGGTTCCGGTCCGCGGCCCGGCAGATGGGGACCCCTGCCCTACAGTATGACCAGCTTACCAGTTAAGCGTAAGAAAAAGAGAGGCAGGGAGCAAGGTGTTGAGAGAGAGTTGTGCGAAGAGCGCCATGAAAAGTGGCTGTGTCCCATGCTGGTTTTAGTTTTGTTAATAAAAGTCTCCAGCAAAATACCATCCAACGTGTCACTGCGTTTTTATACACATCACCACCTCTCTGAAGTAAGCATCGGGCGAATCGACGACAACAAGCCACGTTAATCGCCTGTCCACTACACACTACGGTGCAGAGTTGCAATTACCAAAAAGTGCAATTGGAAACACAGTGTACTTCCGCCAGCTCTCTGATTGGTCGGCTTTGTGACATTTTAGTAGCGTGGGCTGAATTAAACGCGCAGAGAAAAAAAATCCGACAAGCGCAGCAGTCGAGAAATTGGGGAAGAGCTGGAGGTGTGCTCAAAATCCATTATTGCTCGCATATAACGCCACAGGCAGAGTGGGTGAGAGGGGCGGTCCCGTAAAGCCCCTAAATAACAGGGCGCGCAACTGAAAATGCCTTAATTTCCGGTAAAAAGGCACATTGTAAATGGGCTCGCTTCCGCTATCCAAACAGCTAAACATGAAAAGGTTCACACTCCAGATGTTTTCAGTAATCCTTTATGTGTCTCTTTTCATTTTTATGAAACTAAACCAATGAAAAAATACATGCAATCAGCAACAATGCTGCAAATAACAAAAATGCCATCCATATATGCAAACACAATTAGCCTGTATTCAGTAGTTCTTAATTAGAAATATCAAACACATTTCCCCTCAAACATGCAACCTAAAGACAATATAAAGAGTGTAATTCTCAATTTGACAACAAAATACTCACAAACATGGCTCTAAAGACCACAAATGCCACTCAAGTTGTGAGAGTGGAGCTGCCATGTAACACACTGAATCCCATTTGAAGAACTTCCTATTTGCATTTTTCTTCTACTGTTTTAGAACCAATAAATAAAACGGCCACAAGATGGGGCGCTTCAGCAAGTGATAAAGATACAACCGACAATAAACATTCCACGCAGTTTTTTTTTTTTTTTTTTTGCCATGCCCTCGCGTGTCACTGGTTAACCCTTCGCGTGCTAGTGCTGACACGCGTGTCATAGGTTGCCGATCCCTGGTTTAACATAATCAAAATCAACACTAATAGGCATTATGGCTCATACAATTCCGGCCCCTAATTATTGTGTTACCGAAAGTATACCAATAATTACCATTACGATCATACTCCAATTCAATGACTACAAAAATACACATCATTGTCACATTGTAATTCAGTCATAATTACACTATAATAATAAATGCTTCATAAAACTGCATACCCTACCAGTAGGTGAAAGAAGTTAAGAAAAGAGTGAAAGATGTGTAAGACGAAGTTACTTGCACATGGCCTTCAGTCAGATGTGGAGCATTCACGTACCCATTGTCCATTGGCAAGGTCTTTAAGTCGTCTGCACAGTGCATAAAGGGCAAGGGGCAATGTTGCAAAGAAGAGATGTGCTTCTTAAAGTTCTGCCTCTTGCAACAGGCAAACCTTGCTGATAGGTCTGTTCAAATGTCCAAACTTGGTCTTGATCCGTAGCATGCGCACAAGTCCTTTGCTGTCTGTGATGGTCTCAACGACTTTGCCGATCGGCCAGGAGTTTCGTGGAGCTGAATCATCAACGACGATCACGATGTCTCCTGAAGAGAAGTTGCGTCTGGTTCGAGCCCATTTCTGCCGCTCCTGCAGTTGTGGAAGATATTCCTGAATCCATCTTTTCCAGAATACATCCGACATGTATCTGTCTCCATCTGCGACGAGCATATATGTCTGTCTTCTCAGACACTCCTGGTGGCAGTGATGGTTTGGAATTGAGAAGCAAAAGATGGTTTGGCGTTAATGCTTCAAGGTCATTAGGATCTGTAGAAGCCATAGTGATTGGTCGCCCATTGAGAATCGCTTCAGCTTCACAGAATACTGTTTGAAGGCCTTCTTCGTCCAGACTCTGCAGGTTTCAGGTAGAATTGAGAACTTTTCGCACTGACTTGATCATTCTCTCCCATACACCACCATGGTGTGAACCAGCAGGGGGATTGAAAATCCAGCGTATTCCTTTCTGGAGCAATGCATTGTGGATCTGCTCCTGATTCCAACCTTTAATGGCCTCCTTCAGCTCACGTTGAGCCCCAACAAAATTGGTGCCGTTGTCTGATCTTAGCTCCTTTATTTGTCCACGTCTGGCAATAAAACGGCGGAGGGCATTGATAAAGGAATCTGTGTCGAGTGAGGATGCCACCTCCAGGTGAACTGCTCTCATGGTCAAGCATGTGAAAATCACGCCGTAACGCTTCACCACACTCCTGCCACGCTTCACTCCAAAGGGTCTAAAGTAATCAACTCCAACATATGTGAAGGGTGGTTCGTCAGGTGAAAAACTGTCCGAGGGAAGATCAACCATCAGTTGTTGCCCAGGAGTAGCATTCAAGCGGCGGCAAACAACACACTTTGACAGAATCTTTCTGATTGACACTGTGGCGCCGGGAATCTAATATTTTTGGCGTAATTTGGATAACATGTAATTCCGGCCACCATGTCCTATCTCCTGATTTACATGTCTGAGAATGAGATTGGAGATGTGAAAATCCTTGCCAAGTATAATTGGATGCTTCTCTTCTTCCGGCATGGCTGCACGGCTGAGACGCCCTCCAACTCGCAGTACATCATTCTCCAGAATGGGATTGAGTTTATGAATGTGACTTTTTCTTGACATTCATCCCTCTTCTCAAAAAAGAGATTTCCTCTGCAAATCGCTTTTTCTGGCAAAAGCGGATGATCTGCATTTCAGCATGAGCCAGTTCTTCCACTCAGAGTCCAATGGCTTTCTGAGTGGTATGTGGATCACTCATTTGTTTCTTCTTCTTGCTTTGAAGCCATTCTTTGAATCTAAGCACCCATGCTGCAGCTCTCTTTAAACCAGTCCAGGTTGAGTAATGGTTGATGAAGCGGGTCGTTGGATCCACTTCCTCCATTATCAGAGTTGCGTTGACACTGATGCTCTTGACTTCACAGTCTTTGGGCGAGATTTCTTCCAGTCCATCTGGATTCCGAGGCCATTCTTCTTGTGCCTGCCGAAGAAATGAAGGTCCAGCTGGCCAGATCTCATTCTTCAGAAAGGCTTTAACTGTCAGACCTCGAGAAGCCATGTCTGCTGGGTTGTTCGCAGAATTGAAGTGTCTCCATTGCTGTACTTGTGACACCTTGGCAATCTCAGAAATTCTGTTCGCCACAAAGGTTCTGAATCGTGAAGTTTTGTTATTGATGTATTTTAGCGCGGAGGTGCTATCCGTCCAGAAAGTGGAGTCTGCCAATTCCATTTGCAGCTCCTTCCTCAACACTGTGTCCATTCTGCTCTCCGTTGTTGCAGCTGTCAACTCCATGCGAGGGATTGTGGATGGCTTTAATGGAGCCACTCTCGCTTCCATGACGAACACACAGTGTGCCTGGTCGGGATTGTTATGTAGTAACAAGTTCATTTTATTTTTGGATTCAAACTGGACCTGATTCCTTCCGAACTGGACCTGGACCTGGAACTGGTACCCCGATTCTACTGGGTAGAAGTGCCTGGGTTGGCCCTGCCGGGTGGTGGAGAAAAGTGTTGTTACAAGAAACAATTGTAGAAACAATTGCTAATAACCTGACTTTTAATTATTCAATTGGTTTCAGAAATGGCTAAGACCCTCCAAATGATGTTGAATGTACAAAAATGTATTTGTTTCACTGAAAAAAGATGAATCATTTAAAGGGGAACTGAAGAGCTTTTCAGATTTCGCTCTTAAAGGGGAACTTTGAAGTAAGGTTGGCCAACCATGTTTTTGAATAATATCAATGGCTAAACAATTATAAGCATATTTTCATTATTTTTTTTTACGCAACCCTTCCAGATTCTTTGTTTAACCCATAGCAACGCCCTTGACAACGAAAATGCTTTTCTTCGGCAATCTTCGGCAATCTTCGGAAATTACGTCACACCGGGAAGTGCGAGGGAAGTCCGCCATAGAACAGTATTGTTTGTTGCATTGTTTCTCGGTAAGATGCCACCGCGGTGTGTGGCCATGTTTTGTTCTCACTCAAACGAAAAGTTGTATGAGTGGCCAAAGGATAGCAGGGCACGTAAATGGACATCTTTCGTTCGCACGAAGCGAATGAATTTTATGCCATCATCGAGTAGTGTTCTCTGCTGCAAACACTTCGAAGATGCCTGCTTCCTTAACCGGTCTGCTTATGATCAAGGATTTGCCAAAAAGTAAGTGTGATTTTTGGATAGATGACTGATGACTTTGTCAAAGCAGAGGCTGCCAACTGTTGTGGAATGAACAGTATAAGCTAGCGACGTTAGCCGAGGCTATCCCCGATCATAGTTGTTGTTGCGTTCGCTAGGTTAAGCGTGTTTAAATTGTGCGTCATCTACGATCTTGTCCGAAAGGGTTAATCCACTATCAATCGGGAAAGGGGTGTGGATGTGCACATAAGCGGGTCGGCGTCGCGATAATTCACGGTCATGTTGCAGATAGCCTTCTAGTTTGTGTTTCGCCGCTTTGCGAGAGCCGCTGACAGGTGACAAGTGTTGCTTTTAATGTCTGGCAGCGAATCAGCGAGCGCGCAGGCCACGCAGTGAATCATGGGAAATGTAGTCTCGGGACAACACTGAATTGGTGCTTTGTAATCTGTTCGCTTGTGTGAAAAAACTACATTTCCTCACGCCATTAGACGCCACTTTGTTTACTTAATGATGCCTCAAAAAAGTGAAGAAAGTCATCGGCGACTGTGATATAGTAGATATTATTTAGTTGTAATACGGGAATTGACCAGTAGAGTGTACGCATGTCATTTAGATGTGTTATTGTTTGTGCCTTACTCCTTCACTAAGAGAAAAACGTTATTGTTCAGAGTCACTTGGCAAGACGTTGAGTAAAGTTGTAAAAGCCAATAAAGGTGTCGTGTGGGTCACTCGGTCAAGATATAACAACGATTCATCTCCTCCCCCGCCCCCCCAACGTTTTTGTTTTATTATTTAATATGCACGAGAGCTGCCGGATCTGCCAAAATGAACATGAAGTCTGATTTTTTTAAATTTTTTTTTTTAACAATGTCATCAGATAGACAAAACCATAAAATTATGTGCAAATGCCTGCATCTTCAAATCATGAAAATAATAACAGCCTATATCTTACCAATGTTGTAATCTCGATGGGTCTTGTATCCATTCCATGTCAGGAAGTCTAGGCACATTGTTGGCATCCTGACTGGCGTCTGGCTAATAACATAAAATTCCAATCTCCTCTTCTTCCTCCAACTCTTCAAAAACTTGGATCTCCTCCCTTGCGCTTGATCTATCGCTGTTTGGATCATTGTTTGAAGGGCTTTGTATGGCGGCCGTATGTATGGAGGTGCCATCGCGTTCCCGGTGTGACGTATTACTTCCGGGTTCGTCCCCTTTCAGGCTCGAACTTCGGAAACGCGACTATTTTGTCAAATATACAACATATAAATTATTTTTTCATGCTTTATTTGTTGGACAATGTTTAATTACTTTACTTGTGACCCTATTTGGCATGTGAAGAAATTAGTTCCAACTACAGCTTTAAGTGTTTTACTCAGTTGAATTGTATTAAATGCGTCATTCGCTCTCTCAAAAAGTCACATAAAAAAAAAAATAATTGACCGCGTAGTTTTTGAGTTATGGCCATAGCAACACCATAGCAACGAGGGACGCGCCGTCCTGCCGACCCCTACCTCGTGACGTAACTTCCAGGAAGCCTCGCCACCACTAAACACGGAAATATAGCACCACGCTAAATACATATTTCCCACTGCCATTATTATTTTTCAATGTTGCGCTAGTCCGTTGCTATCCTAACTTTGTGTTGCTTACTAAAATT